>NC_047027.1:7819288-8505372 GCF_902652985.1 Pecten maximus | reverse complement strand
TCGTTTTGACTTACCAAAGTCTGCGGGGTTGTGGTACGGAGGACAGATTTGAGAGAGACATTCGTTTTGACTTACCAAAGTCTGCGGGGTTGTGGTACGGAGGACAGACAGATTTGAGAGAGACATTTGTTTTGACTTACCAAAGTCTGCGGGGTTGTGGTACGGAGGACAGACAGATTTGAGAGAGACATTCGTTTTGACTTACCAAAGTCTGCAGGGTTGTGGTACGGAGGACAGACACAGCCTTCAGAATTGAAGTATGGAATGACGTTGTTGATGGTTCCTCTGTATATACAGTTTCCTTCCCCTAACATGTACAGCTACAACACAAAAACACTGGAGATCAGTTTGTGTGTTGTCATCAACATATGAATTAAATGTCAACTTATTAGTGTGCAGCCATCTTCTAAGATAAGTACTCATCATTTCTACCTACTATAGAGACATGATCAACAATTTTTTAGTGTAAAGAATATATTTTTAAGCTTACATATAAATGTAATCAGATATTTCAGATTTTATGTTACACTTATATTATCAAACAATTGTTTTATTTACGTAATCAAACATTTCATGTTTAGTGTTGTACTTACCTAATCAAACATTTCATGTTTTGTGTCGTACTTACATCATCAAACATTTCATGTTTTGTGTCGTACAATGTACTAACGTAATCAAACATTTCATGTTTTGTGTTGTACTTACGTAATCAAACATTTTATGTTTTGTGTTGTACTTACGTAATCAAACATTTTATGGTTTTTGTCGTACTTACATCATCAAACATTTCATGTTTTGTGTCGTACTAACGTAATCAAACATTTCATGATTTGTGTTGTACTAACGTAATCAAATATTTAATGTTTAGTGTTGTACTTACGTAATCAACATTTTATGATTTGTGTTGTACTTACATCATCAAACATCTCCCATTTTGTGGTGTACTTACGTAATCAAATATTTTAGTTTTTTTTGCTGTACTTACGTAATCAACATTTTAGGTTTTTTTGCTGTACTTACGTAATCAAACATTTTAGTTTTTTTTACTGTACTTACGTAATCAAATATTTAAGTTTTTTTTGCTGTACTTACGTAATCAAATATTTAAGTTTTTTTTGCTGTGCTTACATCATCAAACATCTCCCATTTTGTGGTGTACTTACGTAATCAAATATTTAATTTTTTTTTGCTGTACTTACGTAATCATACATTTAAGTTTTTTTTGCTGTACTTACGTAATCAAATATTTAAGGTTTTTTTGCTGTGCTTACATCATCAAACATCTCCCATTTTGTGGTGTACTTACGTAATCAAATATTTTAGTTTTTTTTTGCTGTACTTACGTAATCAAACATTTTAGTTGTTTTTGCTGTACTTACGTAATCAAACATTTCAAAGAGTTTGGCGCTAGGCTGATGTATGGTACATACAATGGTCCTTCCACCACCGGCCAGAGCCTTCAGTACCGATACACACTGGAAACACGAGGCACTGTCCAGCCCACTGTAACACAAAGATTAAATTTGACTTTATACACATTTCTGTAATAAAACAATATTTATCAACTGTTTGCTGAATGGTTCAGATGTGGATCATAAATTACTTGTTTACATTCATAGATATAATTGTGTTGCTGCCTGTTTATATATAATCACTCAGTTAAATTTTCCTGTCGCTTTACATGTGCGAATCTCAGGGCAAGATTCTCAAACTTCAAAACATGCATGCAGCAAGCCTTATATATAAACCTGCCAACTTAAAATATTATCCTGGGGGTCGAGATCTGTCATACTTGACCCCAAAGGAATCAAGGGGTTGAGATCCACCTGACTCGACCCCAAAGGGATTAATAGAATCTTTCACCCCCTTGGGGGTGAGACAGGGAAATCTCAACCCAAAGGGAAGATTCTTAAGTTGCCAAACACGAGACTTGCCGAGTGTTCGGCAGCCTAATTATCTTACCTGAGGATTGAGATTCCCCTGTCTCACTTCCATGGGGTGAATGATTATTTTTTCTCTTACCCAGTTTACCCTCTTATGTATCTAATATTGTACTGTTGCTGTGACGACAAACAATTGTTGAGAACGTGAGAAGAGCATGTGTAGCTTGTCTTTTCCCTAGGGTGAGATAAGAAAATCTCAACCCGGTAAAACTGTGGATATCCCTCTCCAGGGTAAGAGAATAAAGATTCTACAATTCCCTATGTCTCTGTCTATAAAGGAAAGTCTGTTTATATTGTATAGTCCTACCTTGTGGGCTCATCAAAAAACATTATTGGAGGATTGTTGACCAGCTCTAGTGCGATGGACAGACGTTTCCGCTGACCGCCCGATAATTTAATGGTCCTTGTCTTCTTTGTTGCCATCAGTCCCAGTGCCTCCAGAATCTCATCAACCTTAATGACAGGTATATAATCAATTAAACTTTACATAGATACATACTTCTACCACAATACCCTGTGTTATTCAACTCTCAGACCATCAGTTAATCATTACAGCTGTTGATTAACAATCTGTTTATACCACATGTGGTATAAACTCTGCACACATTCCGATTTGCTAACACGGTGAACTTTGACCCAAGCTGCAATTGTTATTGACGTCATCAATAATCTAATGACGTCACATCACCGGGTCCCGGACGTCACCGGTACACTTTATTTGCATACGCGAAATTATACTTGGCCACGTTTCCCTTTGATTCAAGCCGATATTATTGTGGTAGAAACAGGTCACACGACTCGTGATTGTTGGATATGGAATTTATTTCACACTCGTGTCTTTTGTAACTTTTAAAAAATAACTTACTCGTGTGAAATAAATTCCATATCCAACAACCACTCGTTGTGTAACCTCTATTTATCTCATTATAATTTACATACCTTGGCAGTCCTATTTATGATATTACTAGTTTTGCAGTGTTCATTTGGATGTGACCATGTTAAAGTCAGATGTACCAGTGAACAATCTATGAATTTAATATCAAAACTATCTCAAGGTGATGGGGCTCCATCACCAGTAAAGGAATCTTACACCTGCAGTATTAAATGGACCTCTACATATCTTTAATAGTTTCATTTAAGTATTTAAATTTCCTGTTAAACCTTGATTTAACATTATTCATTAATTCTGGGGTTTCATTTTACATATGTTTGCCCTAAGAAGTTAAGACACTCAATGTTTGTTATAAAGACTTCTCTCGACATACAAAACAAATATACAAACCAGGTCTTCTTTTTCTTTGAGCGACATCTTCTCGGCGAGTTTGAGGTGGGCAGAGCACATCATGGCCTCCTCTACACTAAGATGGGGAAGGAGGTGATCGTCTTGCATGATGTAGCACGAGTTTTTACGGAATCGACGTAAGTCGCGGTCGTGGCCATTGACCTGGATCTGACCTGTGATATTCTTTGTCCTGTTCAATGATTCACAGAACAGGTTTATAGTTATCAGGCATGGTATATTTTATTTACTGTTAACTAATTATGTTTTTGTAGCTTGTTTTCACAATTTCAAAAAGAAACAACTGTTTTAAATTATGACTGGCTCATACATGGACAGTACATGTTATTTTCTATGGCAAATACTGTGATTATACTATCATATTTTTGCTTGTCAAGTTAAAATTTCATATTGTCCTATTGAATGAGATATTAAAAATATGAACGCACACAGTATACAGTCAGACAGTAATCTTTTCCCTTTATACCACAGCTTTTATAAATGTGTGTAGCAAGACAAAATACATCCCCATGCATCACCTTGCATTAACAAACCATTATACATGGATTGACCTTCTCAACAGTTGATTCAGTTGTGACCTAACTGACCTGAATTACATGAAATAAACAGTACATTTCTCAAGCAAATTTGCCTCATTGGGTTATTTTCAAATAATCTGATTCTGATTTTGTAAAAAATTCATTGTGGAAATGTAACTAATGGAAAACCTGGAGGAAAAACATGTTCAGTTTTAGCCGTATTTTTCAACCTCATTACAGAAGAACTGACAGGTTCCCTTAAATCGAAACCCTTACCTGTATCCTGCAAGTATGTTCATCAGGGAGGATTTACCAGCTCCCGAGGGACCCATGATGGCCGTCAAGTTCCCTGCATTGAACTGTCCTGACACATTCTTTAATATAACTTTTTCATCTGAAAATTAGAAAATACACAGTTAATTATAAAACTCAAATTAAAAAACATAAAACATTTGTAGCTATCATGCTCATTATTTACCCTGTCAAGTTATTTTAAAATAATATTTTTTAAGCATCACTGATTTAATTATGTTTTATTGCTTTACATTTTCCAAAATGGGGTGATGGGTACGAACAGTAGTTAAATCATAATATATGGAATAATACAGCATAAGAGTGTATATATCAATATAAACCTTAAACTGCACATGCATGCCTTGCAGTGTGGCATTTATAGGTGATATAAATGACATATTTTTGCAGGCAAACAGTCACTATATTAACTTAGCAGACCAACAAATACCAGATGGTTGTGTTTTTGTATGATTGGAAACCTTTAGACTCATAATTTGAATTTTATATAACATTATCATTTTTGCCATCTATTTTAACTATTTATATAATAATGCAAAATAGAAAGACAAAAATATTCCGACTAAAGGACATTCACATGTATTTTCTTTCTTTCTCACTTTTATTGAACCTATAGAAACGTATTGGTAGTTTTATGAAGTGTACAACAGAAAAATATATAGATTTCTCTAGATAAGGATATATAAACTTGTATCATGGTTTCATCAGATGATCAATAGCTTAGAATTAATCAAGAGTTCCAAAACAAGTACATGGGACACGAGAAAAGCTGCCAAACAAATATAAAATTCTCTCCTAATTAAGTCGTTTTGCTGATTACATGAGAAAAATAGCAAGCAAACAGTCAAAATCCACCTCTATGAAGCCTCTTTTTCTTTTTGAGGAATTGAACAGCTAATCAAGATTAAAGCATAAGACTTATTTTAAATAGTAATTTTAATATATGTTCTAGCGACATGAGCCAGTCTAGAATCAACCTATCTAAAGTATCAGTTTTAATTTAAAACGACACTACATATGTAATTACTGATATATGATCACACGCTGTGTGTATTATATACACATGAATACCACTGGGACAGGCTGTTTTGGACTTTGATTTATACAATTGAAGGGGTAGACTCAATGACTGGTATTGTGCACTATATCTGTACTAAATATAGGTCTCCATGTACCATAGGATTGGTGATATACTGTTGTATATGTTAACATGTACAGTACAGACTACTGTGTGTACCACATATACCTATATGTGTAGTTAACCAATATACTGGCTACCAGAGTTCTATGAACCCTTTATAACAAATTAAATGAGTGTTTAAGTGTCATCCCCAAACTGGTGTCATCATATTTGGACCATATATCTACTTCTAAATCTGCTAACAGGTTTAATTGTGAAATGGCATATGCATAATTATTGACATATTTTTTCTTCCCTGAAATTTGTTAATTGATATACCGGTATTTGAATTCTTATAATTATAGATTGAAGGGTCTTTTCGAAACCTTGTGCCATGATAATTGATACTGGTTATATATATTGGCCTATATAAAGTCATAGTTGTTGACAAGATATACTTATATACTTTCAAATTAAATCAGCTAGATTGTTTAATTGTGAAATGACAAAGATTTTATTATTTGGGTGTAATTATATTAACATCCATGAAAATTGTCAATTGACATTTGAATGCTTAGATTCAAGGGTCATCTCAAAACTTTGTGTCATCATGATATACTGGATAATTATTCAGTGGATACAGGGCATCCAGTAGACCCTTGAGAGTATGTTTTTGACTCCCGAAAATGAGATCTGACTCTTGGGTTTTTAAGGGACATGTCTATTTGACATATGTTTTGACCCTTCAAATTTCTCAGAAATAGTTATTTGATATCTGAAATTACTAAAAGCAAGGGTCAACTGGATGCCCTGTGGATATAGGCCTTGATATAGTTGTTAACAGAATTGTGATTTGGTGCAATTTTTATGATTGGCCACATGACTACTCTTATAAATGTATACTGTAAAAGTGGAAATGTTGGCATCATAGAAATTTTTGCTTATTTTGCTATCAATAAAATCTCAGCAAAATTATCCACACGTGAACATATCAACATGTGAAAAATATATATTGACTATCAAATATTTCCGCCAAATAAACCAAAATCCAAGACACAAGGCAAGTTCCCAGTGGTAAACCATGTCGGCATTCAAGTGTCATGTTGTCTGGTTAACTTGTACTTAAATATTCATGCCAAGTGATATTGCAGTGCAAAAATATATTTTCAGTTGACTGTGATCACCCGATTGTGGTTACACACTTGTATCAGTTACTGTTTATTTCTATTTTCAACACACCAGGACCATTTCATTATAACATACCCAGTATACGAATTAAGACTACATATATAATATACAGCGAATTACTTCAGCATCTGAATCAAGGTTTAGAGCCAAGAGGCATAGGATATTCCTGTTTTGGTATTTTAAATCCTTACTGAGCGACTTTCCATAATGAAGTCAAGTTTAGCTGTAGGCTTTTTGGTTGGGGTTATTATTGTTTAAGTCATATCATGCTAAGATTGGTAAGGACGGCCTCCCGTGTGAGCAACATGCATATTTTTGTTTTTGGAGGCTGCAGTATGTTATATCTCTATATATCTCCTTGTGATAGTTTGGCTGTAGACACATTTGACAATGTCAAGTTGCTCCAGAAACAAATAATACTGAATCTCAGTACTTTGGGGTCACAATCTGCATCAGCAAGTTGTGGTGTCTTCGTTTTCAAACACAATATTGTGCCAGTCAAACCAACATAAATAAGATATTTTTAGATCTGATGTACATGTATGTGTATTCATATAGCATGGATGAAAGCATTTTTCAAGACAGGCTTCAGGAATCTGTTATATCAATGTCTTTTTACAATTACAAATTTAAGGTCAAGGTCATACATTGGCCTCAATTTAGTATATGTAGCATAATGTGCGATATAGTGATGTCCCTACATCAAACAATCGCTGCTCTGGAAATCTGCAGTAGATCATACGGCATGAGCTTACAGAGGATTAAGGATCTGTAATAACATGAGCAAATAAAACAGGAGAATGCTACCAACTGAGCCTAAAATAACCAAGACTGATTACAGAGTTTTATATAAAGTCGTCCCTAGATCCTTTCGAAGTATAGAAAATAACGAATTATGGGAGTGCTGCTTTCAAACTAAAGACAGAACATATCCATCAATACCAAACGGAAACTGTGATCAGATATGGCCATCTGGTATATACCTTTAAATATTTAATCTATTATGATGAATAAATCATATTTGACCTATATCTATTATGTATATGTACACTATACGCTGTAATATCTACACCCGAACATCAGGTCGATAACCTAAATCTGTTTGGATAGTTGGGAGAGTTGATTACATTGTAAAGATATAACTATTTATACTACATAAACATACGATCATCAGTTAATGCTGTCTGATCAGTTTCTGTGGCCTGATGATCACACGATGAAGGCCAAATATATCTGGAGCTATGTTTAATTTAAAACAGAAATCTGAAAAAGATTCAACAATTTAAAAAAAATTCAAGAAACACTTGTACATGTACTGTTGTTTAAAATTTATACTAATCCAGGCCTTTTTCTGGGGGCTTTTTGGGTCCGTTAATGGACCCCATTCCCAATCAAAATTATTTCACATTTAAGCAAAATTCCCAAAATTTGCAGTTTACTCCTGAAAAAATCTTTCCAATTCACCAATTTTCTTCCCAAAATTAGACAAAAAGGCCCTTTCCTAAACCTGTGAGAAAAAAGCCCTGTAATCTTGACCGACCCATTAATGGAAATACATGATAATGTCCCTTATTACACCATTGTGCTTGTTTAAATTTTCAACAAGTAAAACATACTGCAGCACAATGTGGTATACTGGTAACGTCAAGAAACTAAAAAGAGGAAAAAGTTTATATCTGAATCATGATCATGAGCTATTAGAAAATATGAACAGCTCAAAAGCTGCAGAATAATTTTCATTTTCTCCTATATATATGCCTTTAGGGTGTCAACGTATGTATATAGCAAGGAAGTTATAATTATTATACCATGTCTGCAGCTGTTGGTCAGTATTACGTCACAACTTATATATATTTAGGTATATAAGTCAAGGCAACGTTAACTGAACTGCTGACATATTAAGGTCTTGAAAATAGCTGAATTTTCACTTTGAAACACTCAATTTCTTATGTAACAACAGTGATATAAAGACAATGCCCACACAGAGTCCTGGAATTGAACGACCACTTATATTAGTGTTATATATATATATATAAATATATGAGGTTGCTTCAGACATGGCAAAATTTTGATAGGTGACCATTGCCAATGTCTTTACAACACAATCTAGCCTCATGTTACAAAAAAAAAAAAAAAAAATTAGGCTCATTACACAATCCTTTATACACTGGTGTAATATATGGTCACATTGTTTATTTATTTTCAAAAATATGTAATAACTTTGGTACTTAATCATTGTCACTTAGTCCAGACAGACACAAGTGTGAAAGTGGTAGGTATGTGTCAGCTTTAAACATGTCATCACTGCCTACATAGTACAGATGATGTCACATTACATACTATATATACATGTAATCTGACAAAGTGGGTAAATGAACACTATTCAGGGCTTTTTCTGAGGGCTGTTTGGGGCCGTTAATAGGCCCCATTCCCAATTGGAATCATTTTATTTTAAAGCCAAATTACCAAAATTTGCAGTTTACTCCTGAAAAAATCTTTCCCAATTCACCAATTTTCTTCCCAAAATGAGACAGAAATCCCCTTCCCAAACCAGTGAGAAAAAGCCCTGCTATTTTCCGAGTAAACCATGCAGTCCATAAACTATAGTGGCTATAAAACCTAGCAATAACTACTAGTATCTGAAGAATGTACTATATAGCTTGGAACCAGTTATATAAGAAATTACCAATGATTACATTCAAACTTAAGTTCCAGATACTGTGAGGCCTCCAAGGAATGACAAGTAATTCAAAGCATTAACAATTTCTTTAAATTAGTATTTTTCATTACCTGTCATATCTTATTGCCAATTTTCTTGTAAACATTTTTTCTTTCAAAACACTGATGACCTTTCTATTCCAGACTGACACCCAAGTGTGAAAGTGGAAAGCATGGTCTTTTTCCTTGCTGTGGGGCAAGTTCCATCAATATTCTTAATCTTCCTTTGCTTAAAATTTTCCATAGGAAAGCATTGCAGAATTTCATTCAGGAATGTTCATTAACTAAGTTTTTTCCTTGTATTTGTGCAGTGCTTTCCTATGGAGACTTTTAAGAAATTTCCTTTAGTTAAGGAACATCATTGAAACTGTGTGGGGATAACCTGGTAGGAATTGCTATAATAACCTTAGTAGAAATACTATTGTAACAGAGCACAGGATTAATTAAATTTTGATCACTGCCTCCGCTAGGGATAGAACCAGGGACCTCTGACTTACTATTCTTACGCTCAACCGATCGAGCTAAAGAGAAGATATCTCTAGCCGAGCGGTATATTGCGACTAGTATTTACCAGGGTTACATACTCCCCCTCCAGGAAAGAACTTGTCCTGGAGTTTTCCAGGGGTAACAGCGATGCTTTCACAAGCAGCGACAAGTATCATACCTTAGTCCGTACATGCATGGGTGTCAATGTAACATAGCGCTTTATTAATTAAATCTAAATCACTGCCTCCGCTAGGGATCGAACCGGGGACCTCTGGCTTACTAGTCTTATGCTCAACCGATCGAGCTAAAGAGAAGATCTTTCTAGCCGAGCGGTATATTGCGGTTAGTATTTACCAGGGTTACACTATGGTGTAAGAGAGATATGCTAGTCTTTTTATGCAAGTCCCTGGCAGCGAGTGCTGGATATTTTCCATCAGTCCTTGTTCAGATGTAAAAATTGGTATGGGATCACCTACTCCACTGTGTTGTGAGCTCTGAGTACTTTAAGTTGGTTTCCTCTCTGTGATCATTTGTATGCTTCCATATGGGCCAACATAAGGGTGACGAATATGTGATATAACTTGTTGACATTTTTAGACAAGTCACCTTTTAGTGACCAACATTGGTTTGTGACAAAATTATAAATAATGAATGTCCGAGTGTGTCACTTATAGAAGCTTTATCGACTACAACAGAAAATATGTTGTGGGTGAAACGGTAAAAATCCTTCAGACTTCTCTCTACAAAAGATTTGAACATAACTTCTATCTATATTGAATTCAGCTTACCGATACAGTGTATTGAAGACACTTTTTCAAAGCCAACACCGTGCATCTTAACATATTATAACCCCCTAGAGTTTATCATCACTCCCCAGGCAACCCCCATCACAGCACACCCCCCCCCCCCCCCCCCCCCCCCCCCCCCCCCCCCCCCCCCCCCGCATCCTGCAACACCTGCTGCCCTAATATCTACAGCCCTACAGGTGCCAGTTACATGCTGTTATTGGGTAACCGTTTATACCTTTATGACGTCCTTGTTTCACACTGTAAACCAGATCTGTGAACTCGATGTTTACAGCCTTCCGTTCAGAAATATTAGCAAATTGACAATTCTCAAATCTGTTGATATCCTTCGACGACGAATCATTGTCTGAAGATGAAGATTTTCGACTGCTCATACAGCCATCGTTAATTCCTACAGGTAAAGGAATGTGTGAATGTGTACACAATAATTCTGCCATGGCTGTCACGTCCTATTTTCTCAAAAATATCCTGTTATTTTCGCCACAGATACGTCGCCATTTTCCCGTATTATTCTTTGTCCTTCATTACCCCGAGAGGCAGACCAATCAGAAATCTCCAAAATGGATTAGTCGAAATTTACGAAGGGGCGAAGGTTCAATCAAATACTAATACTATTTATCAAATAGTAATTTTTTGCTCTTGAAATACATTAGAACAGAATGATATTTTCTACATTCGTTATTTGAAAGACCTTTTTTAACGATAACAGATATCCGTAGCTACAATCAGTAAATAAATACAACGTAAATATCGCCCACCCCTGCTCACATTAGTACACCGGAAGTAAACAAATAACCATGTGACCTATATATACACGTTGCCTCAGTGTAGACTTGTTAAAGTTTTATTCAAAGGCAATATGTTTTAACCTAGACGTAATTTATTCCAATTTTTTATCATTTGATAAAAAGAGGCCTAATGGACCTGCATTGCTGAACTGATTTTATTGTGACAATTCAAAGATTAGAACTGCTAGGCCTATTTCAATATTTTACTATATATATAATCAGAACGGTAAATATTATAATAAATTTCTTATCGCTAGCATTGATGCTGAAAATTGTGAAACACCGTAAATAATCAATTTATAAGAAGCTTTGTTAGTAGTTAAAGATTAGTAAATGAAACAACCAGGAACCGTTTAGTCTTTATAAATGTGTACGAGTTATCTCCCTTGTCATGTAATATCGTGTGCCATGTCAAAGTGAACTATTTCCATCTCGCTTTTTAATCCCAGCCTCTAAAGTAAATTTCTGGAAATATTTATTATGAATTAAGACATTCTTCCAAAAGAAGAAGAAAAAAAATCAACATTGAAATATTTTTACACAATGAACTGTGTGTAGTAAGCCTAACCCGATACATATTGCATTAGAATTTATCTTTTGTTGGTTGGAATGGTGGTTATTAATATACATATAAAAATTACATATCATAACAAGAAAAAAATCTACTTAAATAAACTGGAACTGTAAGCCAACGGCTAACTAATACACCCGCTACCCCTAATTTACAACAACGGCGTAGCACCGTTGTATTATGAAATATTCAGCTTAATAAGACAATATCTCAATATCAAACATTCATAAGCCTCCTTTGTATTTCCATGACAATGGTTCTTGAAACACCAGGTGTCTTAAATGATAGATGTTGATAAGCAACAACACTGATTCAATGATTCAATGATTCAAATAGTTTATTAAAGTCTCACCCTCAATAAAATATTTACATATAAACAAGAATATCAACATACATGTACAAAATAAAAAAAAAAAAAAAAAAATACGTAGAGGCCACTCTATATAGAGTTATGAGAGACTATAAAACATGATTAAGATAAAAAATACAGTAAACGATTAAATCCTATAACACATATTTTTCCTTTTATCTAAAATTTGTTTGCAGGCTTTGGCACTGTAAAAACACATATCACTGTTGTGGAGTATGAAGTTAAATTTATCCGTATCACAAAAATTATTAAAATTACTATCTAGTTGACTGGCTCTTAAAAACAGTGCATCTCTTATTTCATTATACAATGGACAGTGAATTAAAACATGAAGCTCGTCTTCCACATCAATGGCACAATTAAAACAAGTTCTCAAATTAAAATCTAAATTTTCATACCGACCAGTCTCAACACGAATAGGAGCAACTCCACATCTGAATTTTGAAAGGGCACCGCGTGTACCGGGTGCCATTACATTATAAACATATTTCTCAGTTATAAATTCACGTTTAAAAGTATGATATGTTCTTAATTTATTTCTACCGTTTCCTCTGACAGATGAGGTTCTACTAATATTTTCTTTCCATTTGCTAACATATTTGTCAAAGATTCTTTGTAAAAATAGCGATCTAGTAGTTTTAAAATCGTGATTGGTATTTGAAACATCTAATTGATTATCAGGAAATCCTAATGTACGAAAATGTTCTTTTATCCGGAAATTCCAATTTCGACCGTTACGTCCACTTTTATTACTGGACCAAACAAAAACCTTTCTATTAAGTCTGTTAAATTGGTATTACTTCTGTATAAACGATTCCAATGTGTGTACACTGAGTCCAAAAGCTTTACACTTGTGACCAGGTTTGAATAGAATCTATCAAAGGACGGATGAGATGTCAGATAATACACAAAACTTGTGTATAGTGGCTAAGTTACCAGAACAACCAAAATTTCAAACCAAACAAGGGAAACCTGTTAACAGATATCATGGCAACCGCAATTTTGGAATTTAAACAGCTGCAATCATATCTACCCGTGTCCCCATCATATCTACCCGTGTCCCCATCATATCTACCCGTGTCCCCATCATATCCACCCGTGTCCCCATCATATCTACCCGTGTCCCCATCATATCTACCCGTGTCCCCGTCATATCTACCCGTGTCCCCGTCATATCTACCCGTGTCCCCGTCATATCTACCCGTGTCCCCATCATATCTACCCGTGTCCTCGTCATATCTACCCGTGTCCCCGTCATATCTACCCGTGTCCCCATCATATCTACCCGTGTCCCCATCACATCTACCCGTGTCCCCGTCACACCTACCCGTGTCCCCGTCATATCTACCCGTGTCCCCGTCATATCTACCCGTGTCCCCGTCATATCTACCCGTGTCCCCGTCATATCTACCCGTGTCCCCATCAGATCTACCCGTGTCCCCGTCATATCTACCATATCTACCCGTGTCCCCGTCACACCTACCCGTGTCCCCGTCATATCTACCCGTGTCCCCGTCATACCTACCCGTGTCCTCGTCATATCTACCCGTGTCCCCGTCACACCTACCCGTGTCCCCGTCATATCTACCATATCTACCCGTGTCCCCGTCATACCTACCCGTGTCCCCGTCATATCTACCCGTGTCCCCGTCATATCTACCCGTGTCCCCATCATATCTACCCGTGTCCCCGTCACACCTACCCGTGTCCCCGTCATATCCACCCGTGTCCCCATCACATCTACCCGTGTCCCCATCACATCTACCCGTGTCCCCGTCATATCTACCATATCTACCCGTGTCCCCATCACATCTACCCGTGTCCCCATCACATCTACCCGTGTCCCCATCAGATCTACCCGTGTCTCCGTCATATCTACCCGTGTCCCCGTCATATCTACCCGTGTCCCCGTCATATCTACCCGTGTCCCCGTCATATCTACCAGTGTCCCCATCATATCTACCCGTGTCCCCATCATATCTACCCGTGTCCCCGTACATTCTTGTTTTGTGAACATCGGTCCACGGTTTCAGGAGTTGTCCGGACAAGAAAAACATGTTAAAAGTGACCGTGTCAGTCATTATGGCAATCTAGATGTTTTAATTTAAACAGCTGCATGCATATTCTGACATGTTCCTGAACATTCCTGTGAAGTTTCGTGAAAATCGGTCCATATGTTTAAGACAAGTTGTCATGAAAAGAAACAAGAGGCCCATAGGCCTTAACGGTCACCTGAGATTTGAAATATTTCAGTTAATTTAATTGTCAATTTGAGTCAATTTGACCCTTTTTAGCCCCGCCCATCAGCCCCTGGGGGTCAGTCAGGGCCAACATATGTATACCATCAAACTGCTTTCACAAGCTGATAATGTTAACCAAGTTAGAATGAACTCCAATAGAAATCAAACCAATTATAGTTAAAATGTGATTTCCCTATATAAACTATAGTAAAGTTTACCCCCTCCCCAGGGGCAAACTTGAGACCCCAGGGTCATGAAATTCACAATTTTGGTAAAGCACCTTAGGATCCTTCCATCTAAGAAGAGTATTTGATTCCATCATATCTGAGAGTAGAGAAGAAGATTTTTGAAATTTCAGTCAATTTGGCCCTTTTTAGCCGCGCCCATCAGCCCCTGGGGGTCAGTCAGGGCCAACATGTACATGCCATCAAACTGTCATCCCATGCTGATAATGTTTACCAAATTAGAATGAATTCCAATAGAAATCAAACAAATAAAAGTCAAAAATGTGATTTCCCTATATAAACCATAGTAAAGTTTACCCCCTCCCCAGGGGCAAACGTGAGACCCCTGGGTCATGAAATTTACAATTTTGGTAAAGCACCTTAAGACCCTTCCATCTATGAAGAATGTTTGATTCCACCATATCTGAGAGCAGAGAAGAAGATTTTTGAAGTTTTAGTCAATTTGACCCTTTTTAGCCCCGTCCCTCAGGCCCCTGGGGGTGGGGACCATATAATTTACAATTTTGGTTGACCTTTACCCATAGAAGCTTCCTGCCAAATTTTATTGAATTTGGTTTAGATGTTTTGGAGAAGAAGTCAAAAATGTAAACTGTTTACGGACGGACGACGCACGACGATGGACAAAAGGCGATTAGAAAAGGTCACTTGAGACTTTGTCTCAGGTGACAAAAACTACTGATAGTGACCAGTAACCATGGGAAGATTTTAGAATTTAAACATTTGTATGCATATCTACGCATGGTCATTTATAATTGTGTAAAGTTTCATTGGAATCGACCAACCAGTTTAGTAGGGGTTGACAGGACAAACGGGAAGTTATGGATATTACTGGAAAACCTGTTTATAGTTAACAGTTACCATATTTAAAAAAAAAAAAGAAACAAGAGGCCCATAGGGCATGTGTCGCTCACCTGGTTGGATTTGACCAAACAATAATTGTTTTTTTATAATTCATTTTTTATTTTGAAATCATGGTGTATAATACATATACATGTATTATCACATACACATAACACACAGCGACAGTATTACATTAATGTTCATATTTTTACAATTGCATTCTCATTCACTCAGAGTACATATATATATATTCCTACATACACACATATATCCTCACATACAACATTTTAAAACTTATTCATTGTATCAATATTCATATTCATTTATTGTTTCATTTACACCCATGCATACATACTAGTATATCCACTCTCACACTGAAACATAACATATTTAAGAGAAGGGAAGAAGGGAAGGGGGAGGAAAGAAAGAAAAAAATAGTGATAGAAACAAAGAGAATAGTTACGGTTAATTTGAATACATGTACATAGAGTAAATTATTTATTTCTGTAGAGAGATAGAAATGAAAAGAGTTTCCTTTAGGGTAGAGATGTGGGGAGTAATATTCATAATGGCATAGCTTTAGTTACAAAAAGAATATAATAGTGTTTGTAAACTATCAGGAATTAGTTTTGGCTATTAAATATCAAGACGAATAAAGTTTTTCCATTTACACCAAGTATTCGTGAATTTTGCTTTGAAAAAATCGTTCTGACCGTTTGATATGAATTTCTGCGTATTGTAATCTTTTATGTTGTTTGCCAATGCGTTGACATTTAAGGATTTATTAAGACACCTCGTTCTGTAAATGTATTGTTTGATGATAATAATTACTATATTATCAACTGTTGCATTAATACTATTGTTTGTGAATCCAAAAAGAAAAGACTGTTTATTTAGTATCTCCTCGCGACGAAAGTCGGGGAGGGGATATAGCGTTCCGTTCGTACGTACGTACGTATGTTCACTTTTTGTCAGCGCTCTTGCGACTTTATTTCTGAACGGATTCTGACCAAACTTCATATATGGGTCCAGCATGGGAATACCTCGAACGAGTTCGTGTTTCAGGGTGCCAAGGTCAAGGTCAAGGTCACCGTTACTATTTATAGAAAATCTTTGTCAGCACTCTTGCAACTTCATTTCTGAACGGATCCTGACCAAACTTCATATATGGGTCCAGCATGGGAATACCTCGAACGAGTTCGTGTTTTAGGGCGCCAAGGTCAAGGCCAATGTCACCGTTACTATTTATAGAAAATCTTTGTCAGCGTTGTAATGCGACTTCATTTTTGAATTGACCCTGACCAAACTTCATATATGGGTCAAGCATGGCAATACCTCAAACAAGTTCGTGTTTCAGGGCGCCAAGGTTAAGGTCAAGGTCACCGTTACTATTTATAGAAAATCTTTGTCAGCGTTGTTGCGACTTCATTTTTGAATGGATCCTGACCAAACTTCATATATTGGCCCAGCATGGCAATACCTCGAACGCGTCATCGCCCTTGCGACTTCATTTTTAAACGAGTTCTGACCAAACTTCATATATGGGTCCAGCATGGGAATACCCTGAACGTGTCACGGATTTGAACGGATTCTGAATTTGCAGGTAAGTTGGTTTTAGTTTTTGCCATACATATTTCCCTTTATCATAAATATTCCCTATTCTCCTTATTGTGGCACCAATGAAAATTTGCATCTACATTTAAAAACTTAGTACAGAAATGTAATAAACTGAGATGTTTTGCTAATATATTTTAAATTATGCTTTCGTTCTATTTTATATTTTACATCTTTTAGTACATATATATATTTTGCTCACGATGCAAGTTTTCATTTTAGTGATCTGCCTCCTTGTGGTGGTGCTGGTAACATCATATAACCTGATCATTATGCACTTACTTAATGCATGTAGCAAACATAGTTGTTATAGCCAGTACACACATTCATTGCACAGTGTGGGCATTTATTATATACACTGCATTGTCAAAAATCACATCATACATTAGGTATACATTCTGTGCATAGTTGTCTGCTTATTTGATGGCTAAAGGATCACACCCCGTGATTTAGGCATCAAATTTGAGCAGCGTTTCTTTTTTCCAGATTCAACATGGATATACAGGAGAATATAAGAAACATTAAGACATGTTCAGATGCAATTATTGGACTTCACACGAGGTTTGAAAAGGGTGCCCTAACAAAATCAAAGCTGACAGAAGAGGTCATGGGTCATGGGAACAGCAGATATCAGAACAGACGGACATAATAAAAAAAATGTGTCGGATGAAGTCAACAAGAAAGACCGTAAAATGAAAGAACTGGTTAAATACAATAACACACTTACAACAAAACTATCACAAACAAAAAAGGAAATAGTATCTCTGCAACACTCGCTTAATGACGTTTTTGGTGACACCTTTAATGACTCCACTTCACAGCTGTTGTGTACTCCCAATCCTGGGGCTTCTGGGAGCTTCACCGACTCACCGATGTTGTGTACTCCCAATCCTGGGGCCTCTAGGAGCTTCACCGACTCACCGATGTTGTGCACTCCCAATCCTGGGGCTTCTGGGAGCTTCACCGACTCACCGATGTTGTGCACTCCCAATCCTGGGGCTTCTGGGAGCTTTACCGACTCACCGATGTTGTGTACTCCCAGTCCTGGGGCCTCTAGGAGCTTTACCGACTCACCGATGTTGTGCACTCCCAATCCTGGGGCCTCTAGGAGCTTTACCGATTCACCGATGTTGTGTACTCCCAATCCTGGGGCCTCTAGGAGCTTTACCGACTCACGGATGTTGTGCACTCCCAATCCTGGGGCCTCTAGGAGCTTTACCGACTCACCGATGTTGTGTACTCCCAATCCTGGGGCCTCTAGGAGCTTTACCGACTCACGGATGTTGTGTACTCCCAATCCTGGGGCTTCTGGGAGCTTTACCGACTCACCGATGTTGTGCACTCCCAATCCTGGGGCTTCTGGGAGCTTTACCGACTCACCGATGTTGTGCACTCCCAATCCTGGGGCTTCTGGGAGCTTTACCGATTCACCGATGTTGTGTACTCCCAGTCCTGGGGCTTCTGGGAGCTTTACCGACTCACCGATGTTGTGTACTCCCAATCCTGGGGCTTCTGGGAGCTTTACCGACTCACCGATGTTGTGTACTCCCAGTCCTGGGGCCTCTAGGAGCTTTACCGACTCACCGATGTTGTGTACTCCCAATCCTGGGGCTTCTGGGAGCTTTACCGACTCACCGATGTTGTGTACTCCCAGTCCTGGGGCTTCTGGGAGCTTTACCGACTCACCGATGTTGTGTACTCCCAATCCTGGGGCTTCTGGGAGCTTTACCGATTCACCGATGTTGTGTACTCCCAGTCCTGGGGCTTCTGGGAGCTTTACCGACTCACCGATGTTGTGCACTCCCAATCCTGGGGCTTCTGGGAGCTTTACTGACTCACGGATGTTGTGTACTCCCAATCCTGGGGCTTCTGGGAGCTTTACCGACTCACCGATGTTGTGCACTCCCAATCCTGGGGCCTCTAGGAGCTTTACCGACTCACGGATGTTGTGCACTCCCAATCCTGGGGCCTCTAGGAGCTTTACCGACTCACCGATGTTGTGCACTCCCAATCCTGGGGCTTCTGGGAGCTTTGCCGACTCACCGATGTTGTGTACTCCCAATCCTGGGGCTTCTGGGAGCTTTACCGATTCACCGATGTTGTGTACTCCCAGTCCTGGGGCTTCTGGGAGCTTTACCGACTCACCGATGTTGTGCACTCCCAATCCTGGGGCCTCTAGGAGCTTTACCGACTCACAGCTGTTGTGTACTCCCAATCCTGGGGCTTCTAGGAGCTTTACCGACTCACCGATGTTGTGTACTCCCAATCCTGGGGCCTCTAGGAGCTTTACCGACTCACCGATGTTGTGTACTCCCAATCCTGGGGCTTCTAGGAGCTTTACCGACTCACCGATGTTGTGTACTCCCAATCCTGGGGCTTCTGGGAGCTTTACCGACTCACCGATGTTGTGTACTCCTAATCCTGGGGCTTCTGGGAGCTTTACCGATTCACCGATGTTGTGTACTCCCAGTCCTGGGGCTTCTGGGAGCTTTACCGACTCACCGATGTTGTGCACTCCCAATCCTGGGGCTTCTGGGAGCTTCACCGACTCACCGATGTTGTGTACTCCCAATCCTGGGGCCTCTAGGAGCTTTACCGACTCACGGATGTTGTGTACTCCCAGTCCTGGGGCTTCTGGGAGCTTTACCGACTCACCGATGTTGTGTACTCCCAATCCTGGGGCCTCTGGGAGCTTTACCGACTCACCGATGTTGTGTACTCCCAGTCCTGGGGCTTCTGGGACCTTTACCGACTCACCGATGTTGTGTACTCCCAATCCTGGGGCTTCTGGGAGCTTCACCGACTCACCGATGTTGTGCACTCCCAGTCCTGGGGCTTCTGGGAGCTTCACCGACTCACCGATGTTGTGCACTCCCAGTCCTGGGGCCTCTAGGAGATTCAGCGACTATTGTATCTCCACAGCTGTTGTGTACTCCCGGTCCTGAGTCCGCTGGGAGCAGACCAGAAAGTACTGGCCATGGTCAGTCTCCTTCCAAGGTGTCCGAGGATGTTGACATCACAAAGAGACAAAAAACAGCTTAGATGTCAGCTGTTGCTCCATTTCTCATGGCAGAGAACAACCTTAGGGTTTATCAATAAGCTTTATGCCAATTGTGTCAATACATAACAATCGTTCTGTATAATTACTTACTATTTACATTTTGTATATGTAAAATGTTTATCATCAGAATAATTATGTAGGCATCTTGTTCCCCCAATTTTGTGGCAGACATTCTGAACATTCTGAGAGCTTCATGTTATTTGTTTACGTTACACATGTGAACTGTATGGTTGTTTTTTGTATATCATTAGAAAAATGATACTTGTTACTCATTTTCATTATACATTGATTTTGGAATTAAAACCACCCCAGGGCACCTATCATAGCTAACAGAAAATTGAGATTTGAAAAATTATAGCTTCATGTATATATATATATAGCTCAATTGGCAAAGTGTGCTCGACCTGTTCAAATCATATATAAATATAAGTACTTTCATTTAATTTCTACCTTAATTATTAGATGGTTTGGTTTGGTTTATTTTGTTTAACGTCCTATTAATAGCTAAGGTCATTTAAGGACGGCCTCCCGTGCGTGCGACATGTATGCGTGTGGTGAGTGCGTATGTGTGTTTTGGGAGGCTGCGGTATGTTCGTGTTAAGTCTCCTTGTGATAGGCCGGAACTTTTGCCGATTTATAGTGCTACCTCACTGAAGCATACTGCCGAAGACACCCATCAGCACACCCCACCCGGTCACATTATACTGACAACGGGCGAACCAGTCGTCATACTCCAAATATGCTGAGCGCTAAGCAGGAGTAGCAACTACCATTTTTAAAGACTCTGGTATGTTTTGGCTAGGGGACAGAACCCAAAGCCTTCCACACAGGGGCGAACGCTCAACTAAAGGCCAAAAGTGAGGCATTGTCAAGGGAGACATTAGGAAGAAGAAAGTTGTTCAGAAAGAAGAGAAAAGATAATATCCAAAATTTAGTCTCCTCTTACGATCATGTAACGGGGGCAGCAGGTACAATTCTTACGCCCTACATGCAGGGCATTATTTTTTAGACCATGGGTCGACAACGCAAGGTTGAATTAGGTAAGTGTGTAACTAGTGCTGTTATTAGATTTGAATATACATGGGATTGCATAAATTTAGTTTCTTGTGGGGTGCATAAATATATGTCATCATCGAATGGTAATTATATAACTGTTTCATTTTTGGGGTTGCAAATTGAAATTGCCATGTGACTACTGATTTATGGGATGCAGGCACATTTGTGGGGTGCTTTCCAAAATGGCCGAAAGCACATGTATCATGTTTCTTCCACCTCTAGTTATCATTGCTATTCTGTTGTTGCTGGTATTGATTGTTGGAATAGCTTTATATATGACTATTACAAAGGCTTTCAATGGATGGCAAAGGTTATTTGAATCCTGGGACAATGTGTAAAAGTATGTATTTGATTGGTCATTTGTCTGAACCATTCTGCTCTTGAGAATTATCATATATACATTGTATTATAATGTAAACTATGCTTGAATGTTCTTTTCAGGTCCTTCTTCAAGTTCTAGATATCGTAAATATGGAAAAACATCACAAACAGTAAGTTTATTTTCACAAGACTTCATTTTACAAATATTTAAATTCGACGTAAATATATTCAGGCAATATATAATTTATATTTCAATGTCGTGAATAAATTTAATGGAAAGTATGGTACATCACGGTTCAGTGACATACAGTTTGGTTTGGTTCGCTATTGTTTCCTTTCTGCTCCATCCTGAATAAGTAAGTTGTTATGATAATCAATGCACTAAAGGTGTGTACTTTTGTTGTTTTATTGTAAACGATGCATGTTCTTGCCTACATGTATAGTATATATATGCTACAAGTGAAAACCACGTGTGGATTAGTAAGGATTGTTTAGTTTTTACTGTACATAGCCTACAACATGGTGAACAGATTCTATGGCAAATCTAAGTTTGCTGTTTGATATTTAATTACTATTAAAGTGCCTTGACAAAACATGAACTTTAAAACATTGTGATTAAATTAGGTAAATGTTATATTTGAGTTCATAATGTGTGATTTTGTTTTATAACTTTGCATCATCTTCACACTGTACATATTCATGACTTTATATATAGCTACTTAATATAATGACTCACTGAAAACAGTGGAACTGGTTCAAATATATTAAATGATAACAATAAAGACTTATTTCACTTGGCTGTACTGTAAAACTGATTTTTTTTTTTAATGAAAACCTGAATCACAGGAGTTTGACTTTCTATCAATAAGAATGTATAATAAATTAATAACCATAAAATAAAATAAACCTGAACTGTGACATCCCTACAATATATATGTTAAGTTTTGACATACTCAGTCCGTCATCTTTTGTCGCGAAAGTTTCGGCAGCATGATTGCAGGAAGTGCTGGTCTAGCTTATGTAAAAAACAAGCGTTCCAATGACTTATACAGTGCTGTATTCACTCTTGGAGAGTATAAATGTAACAATGACCAAGATTTATGTATTTTGTAAGATCATAATACTGTATTATAAGCGAATGCAACTACATGCGGTCCTGGAATTCCCCAAACCAACATTTTTTAATTGATCATCAATCGCTTACAGAAAAATGATGACCAATCGGGTTTCAATCGATTCTCAACACAAGATAACGTTGCTATTATATTATATTATATTATATGCCTTCGCTAATTTTATGATAAGACAAATAAATATATCTTGTATCATACTACATGTAGTTTTAACAAATGTTTCTTTTAAATTTCTTTTAAAGGACAATATGATTTGGTTGTGTTTGCGTGTTTTGTGTCTGTACTACTCATACTATTCATTTCATATTCATATTGTTTACGAGTCTTCAGGACTTTTTCAGGCTTTTTGACAAGTTGATATGTACAGGTCCCTATTCATATGTACCCCAAAATGATGTTGAGATATAAATTTATAATTTTGCATTCCAGCAGCATAGAACTCCGATCCACATATACCTTCATATTTTCTAGGTATTATAAGATTTAAAGCCTCATACTCACAAACAGCCTAAAATTCTAGTTTCACACACGTATTAATGACATTCCAAGATGCTCATTAGAGCTCTAGTAACAGTAAAATGACCATTGAACTGAACGTTTGACTGGGGATATCCTTGCGACATCAGTTAATCGATGATAACTAGCCGTACTTGTCATGGAGCTGATAACGAGGCTATATATACACACAAGACACATGGCCGTTGTTTACATGTCGAGTATACGTGAACTCGCCTAATAATGCCTTTATTTGAACACATTTACAAAATATTCACGTAATAACTGAACGACATTAACAAGCATAAATCTAAATACTTAATTTTAAAATATAGCAATACACATAAAACAAATCATGGATAAACTTTAGAACGGTGAAGTTGACAACGTTCGAAAGCTTACAAGCTATCCAATAGACGTCTGGCAAAATCGGAATTCAAGTCTATTCCCTTTTCTCCTCTCACAAAGTTCCAATGAATCAATTCTATTCCTATGGAAATCCCAGGTTTTTGTCGATTCCAGTCCCTTTTACATTTCTTTTTGGCAGAATCTGTCTGTGTTTTGACAGGCTCACACTTTCGGCGTTCTGCCATTTTGTATAGACTTATAACCCCCCACCCGCTGCATTATGGGACTTATATTCGCACAGAAACTTGGTCCATTGGTCCCAGTTATTATTTTTGGGAATTTCCCGTATACTTTCATAAATACGCATTTTCCTCCTGACCTGCTATAATTTGTTAGGTATGTATTAGGTCTGAAAACTGTAAAAAGCTCGAGAATGTTAACATTACTTTGTGAGTATGTGGCTTTAAAACTCATATGGTGATCACATATATATCTAATATTTACATATTGTATCTGTATACAAGTCAATGAAGTAACGTAATTGGTAAACATTTAGATGACACTGATCCTTACATATATTTATTTGCATTCTATAAACTTATTCTTCATTATTCTAGCCTGAGCTAGTGAAATTTAAATATATGGACTAGTAAAATTGTGAATGAATAGCCTGACTGACTAGTGGTTTTTGTCTCCCATTCGACGATAGTCGAGGTAGGCGAGACTATATAATACAAAGGTATTGCTTTTCCGACCAGGGCAGCATCAACATTTGTGTTAAAGTCCACTTCTGACAGTGTTATTGCTATCCGATTGAGGTGAGGTTACTACGATGGCCGATAGCAGCCGTCACAAAACAACTATAATTTACTACATTTATGTACATGTACACTTTTTAAAAACTGTACATGTACACAAAACAACTACAATTTACTACATTTATGTACATGTACACTTTTTAAATACTGTACATGTACACAAAACAACTACAATTTCCTACATTTATGTACATGTACACTTTTTAAAAAATTGTACATGTACACAAAACAACTACAAGTGCCATTAACATTCCTTAGAATCCTTACCGGGTCAACTCGGTGTGAAATTTTGCACATGTCTGATATGGCGAAATTGGGTTCAAATCCTTTCATAACTTTATGACTAGTAGCGAATTACCTCTCTTTCCCCTATTGGGCCCCGCCCCTTTGGCCCCTCGGGGGTCAGAGTCACCATTTATGCAAAATCTGATCCCCTTCCCCAATGATGTTTCTGACCGAATTGGGTTCAAATCCTTTCATAACTTTATGACTAGTAGCGATTTAAAGGAATTACCTCTATTTCCCCTATGGGGTCCCGCGCCTTTGGCCCCCTCAAGGGTCAGAGTCATCATTTATGCAAAATCTGTTCCCCTTCCCCAAAGGATGTTTCTGACCAAATTGGGTTCAAATCCTTTCATAACTTTATGACTAGTAGCGATTTAAAGGAATTACCTCTATTTCCCCTATGGGCCCCGCCCCTTTGGCCCCTCGGGGGTCAGAGTCATCATTTATGCAAAATCTGTTCCCCTTCACATAAGAATGTTTCTGACCAAATTGGGTTCAAATCCATTCTTAACTTTATGACTAGTAGCGATTTAAAGGAATTGCCTCAATTTCCCCTATTGGGCCCCGCCCCTCAGGCCCCTTGGGGGTCAGTCACCATTTATGCAAAATCTGATCCCCTTCCGTCAAGGATGTTTCTGACCAAAGTTGGTCAAAATCCAATAAGAACTTTTTGACTAGTAGCGATTTGAAGCAAATGTTGACGGACGGACGACGGACGCCGCACCATGGCATAAGCTCACCGGACCTTCGGTCCAGGTGAGCTAATAAAACCTTCTATTGTCACCTTATAGAATTCAGATACGATAATCTTCAGTACTTGGTTGATGTTTATGGCTTTCATATTCCTGAATCTGACAGAAGGCTCATCGGTTTACTTAGAAGACTTGCAACACAATTTAGCGGCAGTAGACTGCACGAGGCAATGTATGAACGTCACGAAAGGAGGGAATCATTGGAATATTATTATGGTTCTGTAAGTGAAGACGATTTGGTTTGGTTTGGTTTATTTTGTTTAACGTCCTATTAACATCTAAGGTCATTTAAGGACGGACTCCCGTGCGTGCGACATGCATGCGTGTGGTTAGTGCGTATGTATGTTTTGGGAGGCTGCGGTATGTTCGTGTTAAGTCTCCTTGTGATAGGCCGGAACTTTTGCCGATTTATAGTGCTACCTCGCTGAGGCATACTGCCGAAGACACCCAGCATCACGACCCACCCGGTCACATTACACTGACAACGGGCGAACCAGTCGTCCCACTCCTTGTATGCTGAGCGCTAAGCAGAAGCAGCAGCTACCATTTTTAAAGACTCTGGTATGTCTCGGCCAGGGGACAGAACCTAAAGCCTTCCTCACAGGGGCGAACGCTCAACTAAAGGCCAAAAGTGAGGCAGTGTCAAGGGAGACGTTAGGAAGAAGAAAGTTGTTAAGAAAGAAGAGAAAAGATAAGATCCCAAATTTAGTCGCCTCTCACGATCATGCAATGGGGGCAGCAGGTAGAATTCTTACGCCCTACCTGCAGGGCAGAAGTGAAGACGATGACGGCAACGAAAACGATGATTCTTACGAGGTACATAATCCTTATGTACTTATAGATCACGACAGAATGCCATATTCTTCACTTACCGACCATTTCAATGAACAGGAAATAGATTATATGATTGCAGTTGAGCAAGAGAAAAAGAAAGTTTATTAATTTGTTTGGTTTATTTCATTTTTTTTTTAATTACTATTTTTTTTATTCAAGAACGGGGCAGGTTTAGGGGGGGGGGGGGATTAAATGTGTAGGTTTAGTGTGTAAATAACCATTAAAAGTAGAATGTTGTTTGCTATAATTAATCAGTTTTAATATTATTAAATCTTATCAAAGGGTGATGGTATGAAGGTGAGGATATTTGTGTGTGTGTGTGTTGCGTGGAATGATAGTTGGACGATGGTCAGCGATCAGTCCAACTGCGATTTAGGGATGACAGGTTAGTGTGTTAGGAGAGGGGGAGGGGGGATTATAGAGATACCTCTCGGCGTGGTGATAGGTGGACGATGGTCGGCGACGAGTCCAACTGCGATTTAGGGATGACAGGCTCAACGGTGACAGAGGACGGTCCCCTAACCGAGAGACTTCAGAGGTCAAATCACCATGGGGCTTAGCAGCATCTTAGTGGTTTTTTGGCTGGGCATGGTTTTCGCCGAAGCAACTGTCCCCTTTCCCTGGGGATGTAAGCCTCAGAGACAGCAAATTGCATGTCCGAGGAGGGTAAATGCCATCCCAGATGTTGCGTTCGATCCCGAAATCAAGCGCATCATTTTCCAACACGTGGTGGAATTCAACTTAACATACGCAGGACACCTGGAGTACCTAGAAATAAGGAAAACTCCCCTGGGATGCGACTCCTTCTCCTCTTGGCCAAAACGTGTGGTTGTGAACAGGGAAACTTGCAACGTGAGTATTGTATTAACAAATCTAAAAAAGTTCAGGAACAAATCAGCTTTTTATTTTTTTTTATTTTTTTATTACATATTACTGGTTTATCCGCTGCGCCACGGTCTACATGTAGACCCCGAGATCTAATACACCATCGAGGACCTCGAGACTGACGACCACCACCCCGAGGTTGACATCATCGAGGATCCCGAGTCCGACGACCACAACCCCGAGGCTGATTACAACACCGCGTAGATTGCTGACCACCAGAAAAGTGAGTAACTAACATTTTATCAATTGATTTAATTTAAAAAAAAAATTAGTTATAGTCTAAAAACAGAAACAAACCCGGAAATAGCATTATGATGGATGTGTATAATATTTCTTGTATTTTTTTTTCAATAGCCCTTTCCCAGGTACAGATCGTATACCAGCACCCAGTCAACAGAACCCCAAACAACCGAGAACGACCGTCCCACGTCACCTGTGTCCACAGCCATCTGGTCATCGTCCAGTACACAGAGTCCGATCGCGAGTGAAGCCGACGGTGAGTTCACTCTGTTCTGTATGTTAGTAAGCTTGTTAGTTCGTTCATTATCAGTGTATTCTTCAGTAAGAATCAAGAGAAAGTATTCATTTAAAACTCAAAGAATTGATCACTAGTTACATCATACGCTAACATACTTGCTAAATTATCCATGTGGACATAAATAGTGGACAGTGTGTTTATTTATTTTCAGGTAGCATCCTGGTGATTGTCGTTGTGAGTTCCGTGGTTGTCCTCATGATTCTACTTGTAGCTGTATACCTGATCAAGAGAAGAAAGAAGGAGCAGAGTTTGACCGATATTCCCATGGAATCGTTAGCGAGCTCGCTTTCCGGACTGACTCTAGACTGTGGTTTTGAAGAAGTGAATGTATACACTCACTCGTCAACGCGAAGGCGAAAGTCAAAAGACGAGTAGCCAAGAGATGTTTTGAACTGAAAAAAGATACGCGACATCATTAATGTGAAGTAGATAATAGGTCTTAGTTCGTGTGATGTATTAGTAAAATGTTATGTATATATGTTCTATATAGGTAATATGATGTTTTTTTTTTCTTTTTTAATATAATACGAAATGTATGTATGTATATATATATGTGTGTGTGTGTGTGTGTGTGTGGTATGTATGTATGTATTATGTATGTATGTATGTATTGTATGTTATGCTTGTATGTTAGATATGTACATTAATAAAATGTTTAAATTGAATCCTTTCCTTATTTGTTTTTTTGTCATTAAAAAGAAATATATGTCGACTGAAGAAAAGTCATTGTGCGTATTTTATCGTAGTCATAGCTAATACGTACGTCAGACACTGACATTTCACTAAGGGAGAAAAAAAACAGACCTGGGGCGAAGACTTTATCATATGTCCGAGCGTGAAAAAAGACACAGGGGCGAAGACTTTTGTAACTAGACTTTGCTGCGGGTATTTCTGTTTAAGCGATTGGGTGCCATAGATCGTGAGTTCGAGGTCCGGTCAGGGCAGGAGACAAAAAAAATGTCTTCGTCATTTGTGTTACTATGTTATCTTTTAATTAATTGCACAATGTCTCATATTGCACTATGTGTTGTTGATCCGAAGGTAAAGACTAGCGAATTTAAATATATATGTGTGTGTACGATTCGTATCCATGTATGTATATATATATAGGGTCTAGTAAGTAATAACGACGGTATAAACCAATATAGGTACTGGATCCTAACAAACAAATGTTGGATGCGTATTACTAGAAATGATATGTCAAGTAGTAATAACGACAGTACAGACAAGTAAATTGTCGAATTTTCGAGGCAATCTGCCCCTTTATCAAGACACGGGTAAATTACATACGATCACATATAGACATCGAACATGGAACAGTTACACAAATATAGTAGGTATAAACAAAACAAAAATCGTAATGTTGTAAAAATGATCCCCCTCGGCCGATTGGTAATTCGCCGAGGGCCTATTATGATTAATTAGGAAACATCTTAGGTGGTGTACAGATGCTAAAAGTAAATGAATGTGTAATGTAGTGGGATCAAACTGATCCGGAGATTTGGTTCCGTAAATTACTATAACTCTTTTTCCGGAATTAGTGTTCCGGCATTTGTGTAAATTGTTAGTTGTTACCCCGGGAATAAACAAGAGGGAAGACGAACAGATGCGTTGAAATTATTTATTGAACAATTAAGCTGCTGGCGCTGCCCAGAATACTGAACATGGTGGAGAATCCAAACCGGGAGTATGATTCGTAATTTGTGTGCTTGCATTACATAATGACATTAACGTTGAACCGGTGATAGACTGTAGTTAGAGGGTGAGGACAAAACCCGGAATGCACTCAGGCGTGAAGAGATTTTTCATAATATTTTGTATCTATTAGGACATATCTCCGTTATTACTGAATGGATTTTTGTTCGGACACCAGCAGTGAAAGGGTTGATTTATCCCCTTTAAACTGGTATAAGTAATATTTAACAGTATCAAAAATTAGAAGTGAAAGTGGTGGCCGGAATGAACCCATATGGAATAAAAATGTTAATATTTACAACTGTTTTCGTTAAAATAAATACCCATATCTCAAATATTACTGAACAGATTTTTGTTCGGGAACCACACAAAAACGGAGAATTTAGTACTCTTTCATATGATATAAACTGTTTGAATACATGTTCGATATTACTTTCAAAAGTGGTGGCCGGAATGAATTGATATGGTGTGAAAAAATAGCAAAATCGTCAAAGTTACATGCAAATTTCCATCTTTATTGGTCCATAACTCTTTTATTACTTAACCGATTTCTGTTCGGAACACACTCTGGACAAGATAATTTTATAGGCTTTAAGCTGATATAACTTTTATTAATATTCATTACAAATTCGGTGCAAAAGTGGTGGCCGGAATGAACCTAGTTGAAATTCACGGACGCCATTTTGAACAAAAGTTGAATGTAAAAACAACACAAGCTACATGCTAGGTCTTTAATACAAGGGAAGTAACGCGAGCAAGGAAAAATTACCTGTAGAACTTTTAGCCAGGCTCTGCGACGTGGACGCAGTTCTACTTAAGAGCCCTTTATTATTTTTTTATTCTTTTATTTTCATAGAGTCAGTTTATTTTTGCTTTATTGTTTTATTTAAATGAATTTAATTTTTTTATTGTAATCTTTTAATTCTATTTTTGTTTCATTGTTCTTCAGACTCTGTAAGATTTGCACACTCTTTATGTTTCCACGTTTTGCAATGTACCCTACCTGTTCTCCAGTCACAGCCAATCATTTCATCCATCCTATCTGGAAACCCACAAGAACAACTACAATTTATTGTGATACTGTTATTACTTGCCTTTTTTTAGTTGTGATGCTATTTTAACGAACTGTGGAAACGGCATGAAATAACCTTTATCTAAACACCAAATTAAGTGATCCCGCATTTGATTTTCAATGAAATTAGTTTTTTGTTTGAATGAATTACCTTTAAAACAAAATTCTACCATAGTAGCTATTGCAAAAAGCCCACAATCGTAGCCATTATTTTGATCCTGTAAAAGCTATTTGGTTATTCCATTTGCATTTATTTGAATCATATACTGGAGCTAAGTTTGTCAACTGAAAACCATTCAAACCAGGAAATTGTTTAGACATTATTGATTGTACTTCATTTATAATATCAGAACAAATCCATTCTTTATTGGAAATTTTAAGTTTATGGCTTTCATTTAAGTTATTTACCCATGGGTTTTGTAGCGACTCTGTGTTATCAGCGACTTTACGTTTTTTAACAAGTTGTACATTATCTTCGCTAATATTACATGTATCAGAATCTTCTAACTGAAATCTTAATTTCTTTTTGGAACACATGGTTTCCTTTTTTACAGGACTTAAAGTTTCCTTTTTAATAGATTGATTTGTAGGAGTCTTTATTTGTTGAATAGGAGTTTTTGATGGACCTAGTTTTTTCGTAGATTTTGGCGTTTTAGGTGGCGTACTATCTACCATTATTGTATCATTATCTTGATTAAGAGTAACCGAATCAGGTGCCGCAATTACATCCCTATCATAATCGTTACATCTTGGTTTTTTTCTGCCTGATTTTTTATCGTTTCTTTTTAAACTGTTTTTAGATAACTGTTTTAAACTAACGGTTCTTTTACTGTCTACAATTTCATCCCCCATTTTCATTCTAGCAGCCATGATATGGTAACAAGTTCCAGTAGACGGACATTGACAAGTTTCCTTTGGATATAATGTAACTGCATATTTAGAATTGTTGTTCCCCCCTGTGGTTGTTCCCACATACAACGAACGCTTTTTGATTTTCAACAAAAGTGACACCATTATTTTCTAAAACTAATCTAGCTAAACATACCCGAAACAGATTTTTATTTGATGGTTGACTTTTATTTTCTAAACCTTCTTGAATATTATCAGTTATTTGTTGTTTGTCGGTTTTGAGATCGTTTGATATGTCTACTTCTTTAGATTCACTAACTTTACTAACATTAGGCTCTTGAACTGATTCACTGTCTTGGACTGGATTATCTTATACGTAGTATATAATTGGCTTCCTAGTTAACAGTCATCGGCCAGCGTAAGCTCATCTAAAGATTAATTATATTCATCAATGTGTGAACGAGCCGCCCGTTACCTGGTCATGGTGACCGGTGTACCGTATAGGCCTATATAGTATGTTGTTTTAGTATAGACGTAATGTGGTATCGGCTTGGACATACTCGTAAAATGGCGTCCGTGAATTTCAACTAGGTTCATTCCGGCCACCACTTTTGCACCGAATTTGTAATGAATATTAATAAAAGTTATATCAGCTTAAAGCCTATAAAATTATCTTGTCCAGAGTGTGTTCCGAACAGAAATCGGTTAAGTAATAAAAGAGTTATTGACCAATAAAGATGGAAATTTGCATGTAACTTTGGCGATTTTGCTATTTTTTCACACCACATCAATTCATTCCGGCCACCACTTTTGAAAGTAATATCGAACATGTATTCAAACAGTTTATATCATGTGAAAGAGTACTAAATTCTCCGTTTTTGTGTGGTTCCCGAACAAAAATCTGTTCAGTAATATTTGAGATATGGGTATTTATTATAACGAAAACAGTTGTAAATATCGACATTTTTATTCCATATGGGTTCATTCCGGCCACCACTTTCACTTCTAATTTTTGATACTGTTAAATATAACTTATACCATTTTAAAAGGGATAAATCAACCCTTTTACTGCTGGTATCCGAACAAAAATCCATTCAGTAATAACGGAATTATGACCTAATAAACACAATAAACCAACAAAAATCTCTTCACGCCTGAGTGCATTCCGGGTTTTGTACTCGCCCGTAGTTAGATGCGTTGTCCTACTTATGATGACATGTGTGCCGCCATTTTTCCCGCATCGCTGTGCCGCAACTCTAGCTCTTGAACTGTTGACCATAAGCCTAATATTCCTGTGGAACATGAACAGTAAATTAGCAATAACAAATCCATTTGAAGTTAGGTATACACCCGTAGGGGGGTACAGGGACATGGATTGTGATTTAGACCCAGTCGGAGTCCGACGAGATTTGTTTGATTATAAGATGGAGAATGTGGAGTCTTTTGGCGGGAATCCTTTTACCAGTACGCAAGTGCCGGAGTTTCACACCAGATCATTTGCTATGCAGAGTTCCGCTCCCCAGATTTCATCATTACCCCCATTACAGAAGTTTAATGGATACCCAAACGAGGATGCTGGGAAATTCCTCAATGACTTTGTTTCTCACATGTGTGTACAGGGTATAAACTCTCAAGATATATATGACAGTCGGCGCCTTATTAGTGCCTTTTCACTGTATTTAACTGGGCCTGCTTATACATGGTACCAGGGACTTGATGAGCTATGCCGAACATCATGGTGTGCCCTACAGTCTAAATTCAAGGACACTTATGTTGAAATAGGCCCAAACACGAATGCATCCCTATATGCTGAATCCCAGTTATTCAATCAGTTGCAACTGTTACCAGATATGAGGATTGAGGATTATTATGGCCTTATCATGAAGAAAGGCAACAGACTTCACAAGTCATCACTGGATATGCTGACCAAGTTTATCGATGGCCTGCCAGGCCAGCTCCAATTTTTTGTGCGGGCTGGGAGTCCCAGTACTATGGAGGCAGCTTTCCAAAGTGCGAAGATGGGTGATACCTTCGGATATCGGAAAGACAGTGTAAATTTCTCTGCGCCCCATACTGCAGTCCATGTTAACGCTGTAAGGAAGGAGGAGAATATCAGTCAACTTCATCAGCAATTACAGACCCAGGGATTACAGATTCAGGAACTGACCCAGAAGATTGATTCGCTTGCACGCGGAAATATTCACGGTTTACAGGGTGGGCAACATAGCACGTGTTTTCAGTGTGGTGGAAAAGGTCATGTGCGACGACAATGTCAGTGGGCACAGAACGGACAGAGTTCTCCAGAAACTCAGTGCCAATTATGTGAACAATTTGGTCACATGGCCAATGACTGTATTAAACTACATACACTTTCTGTGAACACAAATGTGCCCCCACCCGTCGCGCAAACTCAAAGTCATCCCCCAAACGGTGTAGGCCCGGGCGCTCACCGACCAGGACGTCCACAGAGCGTATAACGCGTCGGAATCGCAGTAAGTCCCCAACTCGGTGGGACAAAGTACAACATACAGACACTGACAGTACGGACAATGAGAGTATTGGTTACAATGAACACCCTGAAGCAAATTGTGTTGCTTCTGAAAGTACTGATACATGTGGTGCTGAGAGTTGTCCGGCTGGTGATAGTGCCAAAAGTACCAATTTCCTATACTTACCTATTAAGGTTCATAACCTTTCTATTAATTCTCTACTGGATAGTGGGAGTTCTATTAACCTCATGTCATACCAGCTGTACAGCTCTCTACCCCAACAATGTATTGCCAGTAAAATGTGTAGTAGTGACAATCAGCAAATTACTCTTGCCAATGATGAAAAAGTTAAAATATATGGTATTGCCAAGGTTAAAATTTCTACTCCATATGGTAAACACAGAGTACCAGTTTATATTTTAGAGTGTACATCTCATCCTTTAATTTTGGGCACACAGTATTTACAGTCCAAAGGAATCATTCTTGATCTTTGTAAACACCAAGTGAGACAAACTTCATTTTCAATTAGGTCCACATCAGTGGTGCAATTACCGCCACATAGTGAGAGTGTTGTTTATGGTAAACTGCCTACATCTGTTGATATAGGAACACAGGGTATTTGTACAACCAGTAAATATGTATTTAGTAGAAACTGTTTGGTGGCCAGAGCTCTTGTAACATTACATATGGGCCACAGAGTACCTGTAAAGATCTATAACACTTCTAATGAACATGTTACCATTGCTAGGAATAATGTTTTAGCTAAGTTTGAGGTGTTAACAAATGATCATTTTGTAAACAAGACCAATTCAGCAAATTTTTGTGGTGCTGATAGTGTGAAAACTTGTGTTGGTGCAACAAAAGGTAACCTAAATCAGAATGTTTCACATTGTAACTCAGTTTCTACAGAGGTTACCTCCCCTGATAGTGCAAACTTGAATCAAAGTACTGAGGGTACTGCGAGAAATGAAAATGACAAGACAAGATTTTTGGGTAATTTTGATATCAATTCTTCTAGTTTGCATTTGAGTGAATCTGAAAGAAACACATTATGTGATGTATTGTATGAAAACAAAGACATATTTGTGACAAAGGATAATCCTACTCTGGGTTTTACAAATGTGATGCAGCATCATATCCATCTTAAGCCAGATTTTCAACCCAAACATCAACGTCCACATCGGCTTAATCCTGATAAACGCGAGGTGTTGAGAAATCATTTACAAGAACTTCTGAATCAAGGAATTATTGCTCCTGTGGCTCCAGATGAGAATGTGCCAATTACAAGTCCAATTGTGTTAGTTTCCAAAAAGAGCAAGAAAAATGATCGAACTGTTCCTGGAACAAAGGAAGCCCATCTATCCCAATATCGGTTTTGTTGTGACTTCCGCTATTTAAATTCGCAGACACAACAATTCAAGTACGCTATACCAGATTTACAGGAATTAACTGAATCTTTCACATCTTGTATTCCAAACTTTATTACTTCCATAGACTTAAGCTCTGGTTTCTTCCAAATGGGCATTGATGGACAGTCCTCGCCTTATACAGCATTCAATACCTGTTTCGGGACCTATAAGTTTCTACGGTTACCAATGGGGCTCAGTACTGCCCCCAACTCATTCCAATTACTTATGGACACTGTCTTGCGCGGGCTAACATTCCAGTCCGTCTTATGTTATTTGGATGACGTCATCATTTGCTCTGACTCGTTTGATCATCACATGGCTGATCTTCGTGAAGTATTTTCAAGATTTAGAGAATCTGGTCTTAAACTTGGTCCTCAGAAATGTCATTTTGCACAAGAAGAGTGTTTGTTCTTAGGTCACCTGATTTCAAAGAATGGTATTCGAGCACCGCAAGATCGTATAAAGGCTATACAGGATTACAGTCGTCCAACGTCGGCCAAGTCATTACGTCGCTTTCTTGGATTAGTCGGGTGGTTTCGGAAGTATATACCAGTTTGCCGAGACAGCAGACCCTCTTTTCTTCTTGCTAAAGAAAGGAGTCAAATACCATTGGACACCAAGTCATTCGAAGGCCTTTCAAGACTTAAAAGACTTATTGCTCAAATCACCCGCTCTTGCATACCCTCGCTATGATCTCCAGTTTCGGATAGCGGTAGATACTTCTAGCCGAGGAATTGGGTATATGTTATATCAAAATCATCCAACCACAGATAACCCGGATGGTGTACCAAAAGTCGTTAGATTTGGATCAAAAAGTCTGTCAAGGTACCAACGATCATATGGGCCTACTAAACTTGAGCTTTTGGGAGTAACTACAGCTGTATTAGACTGTGCTCAGTATGTTAGAGGTACTAACTTTATTATAGAATGTGACCATCAAGCCCTCAAACCCCTCTTTTTGAAGAAACTCAAAGGTGCAATATATGATAGGTGGCTGGCGATTTTACAGGAATTTAATTTCACCATTCACTACAAACCAGGGAAGGAAATGATTGTTCCGGATGCACTTTCTAGGGAACCAGAAGACAGAGAAGAGAGCAACAGTGGTTTTGAGAGTCCAGCTGCCAGTGATCCTTTCTTTCCTTATGTGGAGGAGAGAACAGGAAATATAACTTTTAAGGAAACATTATTGTCTGATCCACAAAGCAACAACATCCAGGTAATGGCGCGTCCACCCCCTTCCATATTACATATTGATGATGGTTATGATGCGGACACAGACATGGAAAGTGACAGTAAAATATGTCTATCTAGGCGACGCAGGGGAAACCATAAGTTTCATCAACAAAACCAGTCTTTCAGGCAGAATATGAAACATTTCAAGGAACATGACATAGAACACAAAGAAGGTCAGGATATGGAACACACACCAAGTCAGGATGTGGAACACTTCCAGGAACATATGGAACAGTCAACAGATATCGACACTGAAAGGCGGTGTCCATACTATTATCGGGAAACTACACAGGATGACAAGAAATCTGGGCTATATAGTGTTGATACAGACTTGGGAACTCCAGGTGATGCTAATTATCTGGTATCTACAGACATAGATGTGACGGATCATCCGAGCGAGGTGATTGAGAGTGATCATGATCATTTTGAGGATGCGATAAATGCTTTTCCTGTAAATGACAATATTACAAGTACTAGTGATAGAGACACTCTTTCCAATAGTGACACTGTATTATTTAGTGATAAAGACACTATGAATGTTTCACATGATACTGAGCACGGTGCTGAACATGTGCCAACCGACTCAACTGGTGTTGTGGATGAACCTTCAGTGCCTAACACTAACAGCGAGATTGACACTAATCATTTCTCACTTGACCAATTTCTCGCAAATGCCGATCTCAGTCGTTCTAGCATTGCGATTCTACAACATGCTGATGCGGATCTTCTTCCTCTACTGAAGTATCTCAAGAACAATGAGTTACCTTTATCGCAGAAACTGTCGCGACAAATTCTATTGGAAGCATCTGATTACATAATAGCTGATGGTGTTCTTCTCCATTCGCGGGTCGCGAAATCACGACGGACAAAAGACATGTGTCAATACCAAATTGTTGTTCCCAAGTCATTAATCAAGACAATACTAGAACTGTATCATGATTCTGTAATAGGAGCTCATGGCGGTATCACCGACACCCTGGACCGTATCAAAGAACATTACTTCTTTCCTAAAATGTCTACTTATGTCAGTGACTATGTGAAGTCTTGTACAGAATGTCAAAGTCGTAAACTCACCAAAGTGCATACAAAAGCATCAATTACATCATATCCAACACCAAGTCGTCCATTTCAAGTGTGGCAAGTCGATTTGCTTGGTCCCCTACCCACAACTTACAAAGGGAATGTGTATGTCTTTACGGCTGTGGATATGTTTAGCAAGTTTCTCTATGCTCAAGCTATACCAAGTAAAGATGCTTTGACTGTGTCATCAGCAATGTATCAGATGTTTTGTCAATACGGTGTTTGTCATACCATACTCAGTGACCAGGGATCAGAGTTTATTGCTCGCGTTACACAGGAAGTTTGCAAACAAATGGGAATCAAATAACAGTTCACTCCTAGTTTCGCTCACCACTGCCTTGGAGCTTGTGAACGGCTACACAAAACGTTAGAGGAAAGGATGACACCTTTTGTGAATGATACACGGAAAAATTGGGATGACCTTCTACTTTCTATTGTCTTTGCTATCAACCTTAGTGTCAACTCCAGCTTGGGATATGCACCTCTTGAGATATTGTTTGGTCAACGCCCGAGTTTCCCTCTGGTTCACATTCAACCTGACAATCTCTATTCCCTGTCACCAGATTGTGAAATCTACATGCAACAATTCTTAAGGAAGCTGAAGACCATTCGTTCTTGTGTGCTGGAAAATGTCGAACAGTCAAAACAGATTATGGTTGATAGGGTAAATTCATCAGCAAAGGATCTACATTTATCCAAAGGAGACTATGTGTACCTACATTCCACACAGACTGGGAAAGGTCAGAAACTGCAGCCAGTCTATACCGGACCTTATATTGTAGACCAAGTTTGTTCTGATCATCGAGTCATTCTCAGTGACCCTATTTCTCGGAAATGTCAACCTCACCCTATTCATGTCAATTGTCTGAAAATGGCTTACGTCCGTCAGCCATCTCCTTGTTCATACCTTACAGGATCTGTCACTACACGAAAGGATTTGTCAGGTGTAGATTGTGGTATTCAAACGGAAAACCCCCAACTGCCACGCAAGGATACAACCAGTGTAGATTGTGGTAGTCAAACTAGTAACTCTCACTTTGATAATGATCTACCCTCCAATAAGGAATCTCTGCCCACAACATCTTTCCCAGTTCGTCCCAAACGAACTTGTGGAAAACCTGTTCGATACCGTGTCGCTGAATCTCAGAACTCTTTTAGTACGGATTCCGACAGTGCTCCATTTTACAAGGTCAAACGTGTCATAGGTCAAAAGGGGTCAGGATCTTCATTGAAGTATTTACTACAGTTTGCTGGAGAACCTGCACAAAATGCAGTGTGGATTGATGCCTGTGACTTAAACAAGAATATGCATAAAGCTGTTAGAGCACACCCGCCCCCTATTCTGGAGTAAATCATTGTATATGACTTGGAAGGACATTGTTAGATATTTACAAGTCATTCCTTCTTAGGAGGACAATTTACTAGTTTTTTTGTCAAGAGGTTTAGTATTTCTGTAAATTTTCCAGGCAGAAATAATACCTGTTATTGAAACTTTACAATGTTAATGAGTCATTTTCTGAATTTATATTATGTTATATTCACCTTTACCGTTTGTGTAGTAGACTGTTTTTCTAAGATTTTGAATTGTATTAATTCTAGTCAGTTTGAATATATGTGCCAGAATAGGTGCTGAACCATTTTTTACTAGTTATCTCCCTTTGTTAGTGCTGAAATTTTTGATAACTTTGAATTGTTTGTCATCATGCACTGTATTTTGCAGACCACATTATATTGTTCATACTGGTATTGCCATTGGTTTAGCACATGAGGCGAAATTGTGAGAAGTACTGATTGTGGGTAAATGATTATGAGTTAATGAAATGCATACACTATATCAGCACTATACTTGTGAACAAATGCACTGTTGAATTGCTACGTTACATTTTGTAATAACAATTGTTATAATTGTGTGCTTTATTATCATGGATAAGAGTCTTTCTGATAGTTAACTTGTGTCAGTCAACCATAGAAGGGAGCTATACCTATTGTTATATCTGTCAGAATGAGATTAACTAGGGTGATATAAATTTTTCACTTTATCCTGAATGTGGTACACTTTGATTGATTACTTGGTATTACTTGGTGCAATCAGATATCACAGTACATGTATATGACTATTTCATTATTAACTATCTGTACCTTCATTTCATCCCATGATTTATCAATATCAACACCTCATTGTGACTTGTTATGATTATATAGTGACTCTGTCTTTGTATGAATATATTCTTGTCTTTGTTCCAAAGAAATGGGATACATTTTACTTGATAGATCAATTTTATTTTCAATTACATGTAATTATGTGATGAATTTTAAATCAGTTTGATTGTGCCAAAATTTGGTAAATTTTGTTAAGCCGGGGAGGATGTAATGTAGTGGGATCAAACTGATCCGGAGATTTAGTTCTGTAAATTACTATAACTCTTTTTCCGGAATTAGTGTTCCGGCATTTGTGTAAATTGTTAGTTGTTACCCCGGGAATGAACAAGAGGGAAGACGAACAGATGCGTTGAAATTATTTATTGAACAATTAAGCTGCTGGCGCTGCCCAGAATACTGAACAAATGAATGAATGAATAACTAAATAAATAATATAACTTTAAGGTTTAACAAAATAGCATCGCGGGTGGATTCGATGTGATGGCAGCGCGTGTTATGACGTGAATGTTTTTATTATTGTTTTTTTCCCCCGATATGTACATTTCGTCCCGAAAATCTCGGCCCAAACAGCGGGAAGCAGTGACGATATCGGGTGGCCAATCCCATATTAAAATTAGTTAGTTTCAACGAAATTGAACAAATATTAAAATCATATAGATGTAATAGTGTGGAAAGGCATAATTAAGGCATTAGAAACCAAACAGAAAGGTGGTCGAAAGATCCTACTAGCGTAACGAAAACAGAGTGTCAGGACGACTCCCACAACTTATTCAGCCAATCAGCTGCTGTTTCATGTAAACCAAGTCCCTAAGGAAAGTGTGTTTGTGGGGCCTGTAGGGGTTGGTCTGATTAATAAACATATGGAGTATATATATATATATTGCGATCCAGGTATTCATATCATCTAATAGACAATTTAATTGTCACTGTTCAATCGACTTGACCAAAACTTAACACCACATGATTACCGTTTTATTTTTGTTTATTTCCAAGTTACATGACAGAAAGAAAAACAAGAGGCCCAGGGGCCTTAACGGTCATCTGACTCTAAATTAAAACCCTTATATTATTGTAGTATGCATTCTCTGTAGCAAGTATATAGTGGCAATGGTGGCCATCTTGGATATCTGACCGACCCAATAAATAATAACACTTGGTCTGGACCATCTAAGGATCATTTCTGGTAAGTTAGAGCTGAATCCCACCGGTGGAATTTGAGAAGAAGTTTGAAATAGGTGTTGTTCAGGAAAACCATGATTGCGCAATCATGTTACAAAATGGCCGCCATTGCTGCCATGCCAAAGTTTTTACAAGGCCGAAAAAATAACAAAACTTTGTTGGCACTCCTTCCTTAACATCCTCACCAATTTCGAGCTCAATGGCACCAGTGGAACTGGAGAAGAAGTTTAAAATGTGTTTTTTAAGATGGCGGATATGGCGGCCATCTTGCATTTCAGACCAATCTAAAAAATAACAACACTTGGTCGGGATCATCTCAGGAACATTTCAGGCAAGTTTCAGCCCAACAGCACTGGTGGAACTTGAGAAGAAGTTTAAAATGTGTTTTTGAAGATGGTGGTTATGGTGGCCATCTTGGATTTCGGACCGACCCGAAAAATAACATCACTTGGTCGGGATCATATCAGGATCATTTCAGGCAATTTTCAGCTCAATAGCACTGGTGGAACCGGAGAAGAAGTTTAAAATGTGTTTTCAAAATGGCGGCTATGGGGGCCATCTTGGATTTCGGACCGACCCGAAAAATAACAACACTTGGTCGGGATCATATCAGGATCATTTCAGGCAAGTTTCAGCTCAATAGCACTGCTGGAACTTGAGAAGAAGTTTAAAATGTGTTTTTCAAGATGGCGCCTATGGCGGCCATCTTGGATTTCGGACCGACCCGAAAAATAACAACACTTGGTCACGATCATATCAGGATCATTTCAGGCAAGTTTCAGCTCAATATCACTGGTGGAACCTGAGAAGAAGTATAAAATGTGTTTTCAAAATGGCAGCTATGGCGGCCATCTTGGATTTCGGACCGACCCGAAAAATAACAACACTTGGTCGGGATCATCTCAGGATCATTTCAGGCAAGTTTCAGCTCAATAGCACTGGTGGAACTTGAGAAGAAGTTTAAAATGTGTTTTTCAAGATGGCGGCTATGGCGGCCATCTTGGATTTCGGACCGACCCGAAAAATAACAACACTTGGTCGGGATCATCACAGGATCATTTCTGGCAAGTTTCAGCCCAACAGCACTGGTGGAACTTGAGAAGAAGTTTAAAATGTGTTTTCAAAATGGCGGCTATGGCGGCCATCTTGGATTTCGGACTGACCCGAAAAATAACAACACTTGGTCAGGACCATCTCAGGATCATTTCAGGCAAGTTTCAGCTCAATCCCACTGGTGGAACTTGAGAAGATTGAAATGTGAAAAGTTTACGCACGGCGCACAACGCACGACGACGGACGAAGCATGATGACTATAGGTCATCCTGACCCTTCGGGTCAGATGACCTAAAAAAGCGAAAGTTCTTTATCTTTTCAACCACATTACTTTCCTGACGGGTTCGCCGGGATGAAGGATTTCTTGTTCACTGCATATGGCTTCTTCTTTTGCCGGCTCAATTCATTTTTATTCGTCACTGCATTCCTATTAAGCGATATATAGTGTTCGTACCTTTCCTTGGGTATGATAACGTATTCACTCGCCATTATGAATTAAAAGCTCCAATTTGGGAAGTATGGGTTTAATGGCACGCACAACTAGTGCCAGGTTTTTCTGTAGAATTGTCTTTTTCTCTCTGACCGAAACACCCCTTTTCGACAGTTTGATTAGTATGTTCTTGTATCGTCCGAGCTGTTTTATGTATCCGTCAGAGGGCAACAGCGATGTGTTGTAGACAATGTTTCTAACGATTTCACAAACAGCTTTAATCTGCGACAGTGTGAGTGACTCCAGCATGCGTTTGCGTTGGGTAGGATGAGTTCTAACCAACAGCAGCACGAAATTCCAATTCGAGCGTAGGTTTTTGCTTATGTTACACCAATCCAGAGGGTGGTGACTGATCCTTAGGAACAAATAGAGTCGTCGTTTCTCCCGGAAACACGTTCGTTCGTAAATGCAGCGGTGTCTTGGGAGATAAATCCACAATTAAATAGCCGTACGACTTGGCATCTACCGCCCTTTTATAACTGTCCAAAAAGTACGCCGTGTTTTTCGGAAATATCTGGCGGCCGAGCACTTGTAGCTGGAGCGAATCCCTCTGGTTTTTAAACAAAACCATATAGTGAGCATTTAGATTGATACTTCTTGCGTATTTTCCCGGAGAGGAATATGTTCTGTGACAAATAAACCACCGTCACATTCCAGTGATGGACACCGACTGTAAACAATTCGAGACTGTCGAGGTTTTCCACGATTCTAAATATGAGATCGTCCAGCACTAGGAGCATCGGTTCGCCGGCCCACTCTTCCAGTTGCGCCTTATACGGTAATCCTTGGAAAAATATGACGTCAGAACGAGACTCGGCCAGATCGGTCAAGGCCGGCTGCCATTGGGAGTACGCATAGACAATTTTTTCGGAGCAGGAGAGAACACGCCCCTGTTCATATCCATTATCAAGCGTTTTGTGAACGTTGTCTTGCCACACTGTTTGGTTTGGTTTATTTTGTTTAACGTCCTATTAACATCTAAGGTCATTTAAGGACGGCCTCCCGTGCGTGCGACATGCATGTGTGTGGTGGGTGCGTATGTGTGTTTTGGGAGGCTGTGGTATGTTCGTGTTATGTCTCCTTGTGATAGGCCGGAACTTTTGCCGATTTAAAGTGCTACCTCACTGAAGCATACTGCCGAAGACACCCAGCAGCACACCCCACCCGGTCACATTATACTGACAACGGGCAAACCAGTCGTCCCACTCCAAATATGCTGAGCGCTAAGCAGGAGTAGCAACTACCATTTTTTAAGACTCTGGTATGTCTCGGCTAGGGGACAGAACCAAAAGCCTTCCTCACAGGGGCGAACGCTCAACTAAAAGCCAAAAGTGAGGCAGTGTCAAGGGAGACGTTAGGAAGAAGAAAGTTGTTAAGAAGAGAAAAGATAAGATCCCAAATTTAGTCGCCTCTTACGATCATGCAATGGGGGGCAGCAGGTACAATTCTTACGCCCTACCTGCATTGCCACACTGACTTGGACCGCCTACGTAGATAGAGCTCGGGGTGTGGAAAGGAAGTGGTGGACTGGCCATGGCTGATATCGACTGGACGGGGAGGAATAAAATTCGTTGTATATTAGACGACATCCACACCCTGACCATATCGAGACGCAAAACCAAATGCTGGATAAAATTACGAAAAGGTAAGAGAGATTTGGCTTTATCACCCGAGGCGCTATTACAGCTGTGCGAGCTACGGGAGTCGATATTGCTGGCGTGCGCCTTCGTGCAAAATGGCCGACCTCGATCGGTATCTCGCAGATCTGTACTTCGACTGGAAAAAGCCGGGCGCCTACCGAAGTCCGCGCCAACTCTACGAGGCGGTGAAGAAGGACGGCAGGTATCGCGTAGGTCTCACGAGAATCAGAAACTGGCTACAGCAGCAAGATCCGTACAGCCTGAAAAGACCCGTGCGCCGACGCTTCCGTCGGAGGGCGGTGTTGACTTCCGGTCTGAATGAACAATTCGACAGTGATTTAATGGATGTTAGCAACTTGAGTAATTACAACGATGGGGTCAGGTTCATACTGATATGCATCGATGTTTTCAGTCGTTACCTAATGGTAGCTCCTCTGAAGAACAAATCATCGGAGACGGTCATAGCCGGACTGGAGAGCGTATTTCGAGAGAGAACCCCTCACAAAATATACACGGATCGGGGGAAAGAATACACATCAAACAAGACGGAAGCATTCTTTCGCTCCCGGGACATCGAACATTTCGTAACTGACAACGCGCCTGTCAAAGCAAACTATGCTGAACGCGTAATAAGGACCATTCGTAACGGAATGTACCGCTATTTCAATCATAAACAGAGCTACAAATCCATAGATATTCTGTCTGACTTGGTGCGAAACTACAACGAAACGCCACATTCTTCTCTTCACGAACTTGCCCCGAGAGATGTGACGCCTCAGAACGAGGTCGATTTACTGATGGAGCTTTATTTCCCCCCAGAGAAAGTCGATAAAAAGATTAGTCGGAAAACGAAGAAAAAACCCAGAATCAAATCCGTATTTAAGTTCAAGGTTGGTATTAAAGTGAGAATTTCGCACTTGAGACAACCTTTTACGCGGGACTTTCACGAGACGTTTACCGGCGAGATATTCACAATCGTTGCCCGATATTACAAGCAAAACGTAGATCTTTACAAGCTCGAGGATTACAACAAGCGAACGATTACCGGGAGCTTTTACGCTGGCGAACTTCTGAAGTTGGTTAATCCGGAAAATTTGAAATATCGCATAGACTGACTGTGAAGATAGTCCATTGGAATAGTACTTTGCAGTATGGTGTATTTGTTGCGCACAATTCCAATGACTCTCTCCACATGGATCCTTTTGTGAGCGATCTTTCTGGTAGTTTCCAGTTCTACAGGAGATAGTTGGCTCTTTCCCCTAGTGAATGCCGGGATTTTTACTTCTGTACAGTTTAGTCCCACACTTTCTTGTATATCGAAACCTCGATCTGCAAGGACGATATCCCCAGGCAAAAGTCTGTCCAGTAGACCACAATCTTCTGTCACGTATTTGTCCGAAGCCCTGCCACCATAACCTTTCGATAACAAGAGCTGTTGGAGAACAGCATAGCTCGTCTCGCAATTTTTTTTCAATAAATAATTGAAATATATTTATTGGAATGGTTTCGCAAATTGCATTAATAATATTTATATTGTTTACTTGATCAGATTATGTTTTGTGAATTCATGCAATTTTCAAAACCATACCAATTTATATATATATATAAATTATTTATTGAAAAACATTTTGGAGACAACCTATGCTGTTGTAGATTAAATGAAGATATTAAACACAAATGTAATTGCTTTTGGACATATTTCTTCAATTTTTTGACAACATATCCTAATGAGAGTTGTCTCCCTTGAAAAATGTGGACCGGTATAAATTGTCTATTGTGACGTTTTCATATTGTTTTATATTCAGTTGCACCCCAAGAAAGGATAGTGTAACTCCATAGGGACTCTATTGCCAAATATCAGCACCTCTTAACACTTGCACCAAAAACTTAACGCAGAAATATTCTAAGTCCAAAAATTTGATAATTCTGGTTATTTCCCCAAAAAACCTTTTAGTTTAACTCCGGCAGGGGATAGTTTAACCCAAGAGGGAGTTTATCACTAACTATCAGCACCCTAGTACAATTATAAAGTGATTTATTAATACCTTTCAACACTCGCACCAACAACTTAACGCAGAAATATTCTAAGTACAAAATTTTGAAAATTCTAGTTTTTTCCCAAAAAAATCTTTTAGTTTAACTCTGGCAGGGGATAGTCTAACCCCAGAGGGACTCTATTGCCAATTATCAGCACCCTAGTACAATTATAAAATGATGTATTAATACCTTTCAACACTCGCACCAAAAACTTAACGCAAAATTTTTCTAAGTCCAACAATTTTCAAAAATCTGTTTTTTTCTTCCAAAAAATCATTTAGTTTAACTCCGGCAGGGGAAAGTTTGACCCCCACAGGGACCATATTACCATAAATTACTATGCCTTTCAACACTGGCACCAAAAATTTAACATTTGGAAAACCAACGCTGACGCCGGAGTGACAACATAAGCTCTCACTCTTCTTCGAAGAGACGAGCTAAAAATGACACAGCTCCTTGGGGAGTTATTCCAATCAAAAACTTTGTGGTGTTGTGATGCTTATAATTGGACCATGTCTCAGATCTGGCAAGTAAGTTGGAAGGTCGCTCAATAAAAACCTCAAAGCAATCAATAATTATTGACACTTTCACACCGAAATATTTGCGGAACTCCATAGGCATTGACAATTGAAGCTCTTCTCTATCAGGCCACAGGATCTCTCGCTTCAATTTGATGTACATCACATGAATAGTGTCCAGGAACACTTTTGACACACAACTTTTTGAAATCTTGAATCTGTATGCTAAATCTTGCAAGCCTAGATTTAACCGAAGTTTCATCAGCACCAACATTACTTTCTCAAACTTTGTTAATGCACTATTTGCCCTTCCGGGTATACTGGTTTCCAAATAATTGAAGATGGTCATCAAGGTATCGTAGTCGAGTCCAGTATAGTGTTTTTTGACTTGTCGTCGTCAAGTGACTCTGGAGACAATATTGTACATTTCAGTTTCTCCTTCAAGTCCATGTTTTCACTTGTCAGTCTTTGTAGTTCAAACCTCATCATTTCAACTGTGACTGTTGGTTCATTACCTGGTTGGCTTGGTTGATCCTCTGGGATTTCAGGAATGTCAACAGACTCCTCATTTACACAATCACTTACAGCGGGGCTAGTGTTAGTCTTTTGTAAATCTAAAAGTGCCTCTGCAGCCTTAAACCTTTTCACCTTATGCTGTCTTTCCTTAACGCGTTGGTACCTTTTCTTGGAAGACTGCGGATCTGGAGTTGCGCAGCTGATGGGTTGCTCTGGTCCCATTTTCTGAGATGGCGCCCAGTCCGGGTTAGTGCTGTCATACAGATCTGCTTTCCTTCCTGTTAAAGAAATAATAAATTCATATAGAATATATTTTCAAAAATGCATAGAATTGAACTGCGAATACAATGAATAGAAAGATCTTTAGTTTCCTATTAAATATCAAATATATTTACTTGTATGAATGCTTTTAGATATATTTTTACTTGTGCTACAAATTTATGCACTCGTGCAAATATAAAAAAAATGTCATGCTTGTGAAATATATTTAATATTGAATAATTAGAAACCATTGCTTGGTGTATAGATTATTACTCTTCATACTTGTCCATGTAGCATAACACTTTTTTATTATCATTATTATTAGAACTAGTGAATAATTCATAATTTTGGCACACCACAATTCCGGCCTCCAGCCATTACGTATTATATAATTACCGTCATATTGGCATAGTGCTACATTTACTACCCATTTGATTGGAGGTGGGGATGGGGGTAGGTGTTTAATAAAAGATGTCTAGCTATAATAAATAGGCCTAGTATAAGTTGACTGTAAACAATCTAGACGTTATAAGGACCAATGCCAGCCAGTCATATACATGACCCAGTGTAACTGTTGTACGTACACATGTGTAGGCTAGCCTGACTGCACGCGTTCAAGACTGATAGTGATAGTTTGTTTGTTTGTTTGTTTGTGTGTTACGGCCCATCGACAACTAGGGTCATTTAGGGCCAAACAATATACTAACAAGTTTTATTTTTAAAGTTAAAATCAGATAAAATTTGTCATTTTTAAAAGCATCCGTATTGTATATTTAGATCATAATGATAAAAAAGTTGGTTAAAAATGGTAAAATATATACATGTACGAATAGATTATATGAAGTAATATGTACGAATAGATTATGTGAACTTTGTTATAAATAGAACGCCAAAGACAGCAACGTAAAAGACATCAATGTCTATAAAATAGATCGATTTCTTTCAAGTAGCTAAATATTGTTTTCGAGTCCACGGAACTGAAAAGGGTTTCCACGTCCGGGACTCTAAAGTATTTATCACGAATGTGCTTGAAATCGGAACATTCTATTAAAAAATGCTCCACTGTGAATTGAGCATCACATGCATAACACATCGGTGGATCCTCTCGTTTCAAAAGGAACGAATGAGTAGGGTATGTGTGCCCGGTACGGAGCCGAGAGAGGACTATTTCCTCTCTACGATCCTTCCGACTTGGTTTTGATGTTTTAAGTTTTGGTTGTACTTTAAAAAGTTTGTTGCTCGTCTCGAGAGACCAGCGTTGCTGCCATTTACTGTGAATGGCAGAACTAATTACAGGTTTGAAATCTGTATATGGTATTTTAATATTTGTTTGTTGCAGATTTAGAGCAAGTTTTGCTTGGCGGTCAACAAGTTCGTTGCCTTTAATTCCGACATGGCTCGGAATCCAAAGTAATGTTATTTTGCATTAATTTAAGATACGAGATATTCGTAAAACAAGGTTTTGTATGAGTATATTCTTTGGATCTCGTGATTGTAAATTCTGAAGGACAGATAGAGAGTCGGAACAAATTATTGCCTTTCTAATGCGTTGTTCTTCGATATGGTCGAGGGCCAAATCGATGGCACATGCTTCCGCAGAGAAGATAGAGGCATCATCTGGTAAGCGGATTGAAGAGCAATGGTGGTCGGAATAGCATGCTGCAGAGACCTTTACTCCATCTTTTGAGCCATCAGTGTAGATCTGAACGTGATCGGGAAAATCTTTAATGCATTCCCGAAAGGAGGATTTGTGTTCTTCGGGTAATGCACTCGATTTTGCCCTCACGTGTAGAGTAAGGTTAATATCAGGTGTTTCGACAAGCCATGGCGGTACATCCGATACGGTGTATTCGCCTATGTTGTCTAAGCTTATGTTAAGTTCATGAAGAAAATTCGAAATTCTAATGCCAAATGTAGGTAAGAGTTTTTGGTCTTGAGTAAATATGTTTCGGTATTGCGGATTGACAACAAGGTCAAAAGCCGGATTTTTCGGGTTGGATTTCAATTGGGCGGCATATTGAAGAGAAAGTTTTTTCCTTCTGTCATTTAAAGATGGTTCATTTGCCTCTACATAAAGGCTCTGCACTGGTGTTGTTCGGAAAGCACCAAGTGCTAGACGTAATCCTTGATTAGGATAGGATCCAACATTTGCAGGTAAGAATTCCGTGCCGACCCATAAACGATGGACCCATAGTCGAGTTTTGATCGAATAAGTGCCCTATAAAGGCGCAGAAGCATTTCACGGTCTGCGCCCCAGTCAGTATGGGATAGTACTCGTAAAATGTTCATTGCCTTTGAGCACTTATCCTTTAGGTGTTTAATATGTGGAACAAAGGAGAGTTTTGAATCGAAAATTAGTCCCGAGGAATTTGGTTTGCTCTACAACTGGAATTTTGCTTCCATTTAATGTTAGATCGGGATCATTATGTGGCTTTCGTTTTTGGCAGAAGTGCATGCAGACAGTTTTTGATCTAGAAAATTTGAAGCCGTTTTCATCTGCCCATGTTTGTAGTTTGCCCAAACATTGTTGAAGTTGTCGTTCTATCGTGAGCATGTTCTTCGACCTATAGCAGATCAAGAAGTCATCAACAAATAGAGACCCTTCAGTTGACTTACCGAGACATTTAGTTATACTGTTGATTTTCAGACCGAAAAGAGTTACGGAAAGGATCCCACCCTGAGGGACTCCCATTTCCTGTTTAGCTGTTTCAGAATACGTTGAGCCAACGCGAACCTTAAAATGTCTGTCAGATATGTAGTTTGAAATGAACTTTGGGAGATTCCCACGTACACCAATTTCATGCAGGTCTTTCATAATACCATACTGCCATGTAGTATCGTATGCTTTCTCCAGATCAAAGAACACAGCAACAAGATGTTCCTTCTTTGCGAAAGCTTCTCGAATAAAGGTTTCTAATCTGACCAGGTGGTCTACTGTTCCTCTGCGGTTTCTGAATCCGCTTTGGAGTGGACTCAAAATATTATTGGATTCAAGGAACCAAACTAGTCTATTGTTTATCATCCGTTCAAGTGTTTTACAGATGCAGCTTGTTAGAGAGATAGGGCGATAATTATTTGGTTCATTGGAGTCCTTACCAGGTTTTGGAATCGGAATAATTGTTGATTCCTTCCAAGACTCGGGGATCTTACCGGAAGCGAATACTTGATTAAAAATATATAAGAGACATCGTAATGATGATTCTGGTAAATGTTTCAGGAATTGGTACGGAATTTCATCTGGCCCAGCTGCTGAATCGGTCGATCTTTTTAGCGATTCAAGCAACTCCTGTAGATCGAAAGGCTTGTTGTAACTTTCTGTGTTGGATGATTTAAAGTTAAGACGTTTCTTTTCTTTGTCTTTTTTGAAAGTTTGGAATTTTTTGGAGTGATTTTTGGCGGATGAGTTCTGAGCTATATTTTTAGCAAATGCATTTGCAATTTCAGATGTAGAAGAGAAGATTTGGTTACTGTTGATAAGATGGGATGCTGGTGCCGTTTTTCGTTTTCCATTTATTTTTCGTATCTGATCCCATATCTTTTTTGATGATGTGTTTGAAGATATTTTAGAAATGTATTCCTTCCAGCTATTCTTTTTGTCGGATTTAATAGATCGCCGAGCCTTCGCCCTCCAAATTTTAAAATTATTGTAATTTTCAGTTGTAGGGGAAGTCAGGAATCGTCTTAGAGCTGCCTTTCGGCCGGATCTATTGATAAAAGATTCTTCAGATAAAAGGAACTTTGTAGGTTTTGGGACGGACTTTGGTATGGTTTTTGTGGCAATAGAAGTAATCGTTTCATTGAATGTTTTAATTGGGTCATCGAGGTTAGTGAATTTTTCAACAGTAAGCTCCTCGTTGCACAGGTGTTGGAAGTGGCCCCAATCTGCTTTGTGCACATTCCATCGAGGAAGTGGTTTATCAAGAGGGTTCCCAATATTCTTCAGAAAAATAGGGAAGTGGTCACTCCCACATAGATCATCATTTACCCTCCAGTCATAATCGAGTAAAATGGATGGATGACATAATGATAGGTCTATGTGGGTACGGGAGCCTGTAGCAGGGTGTAGATATGTTGGGGTATTATTGTTAAAAAGACACAGGTTGTTTTTATCTATAAATTCCTCAATACGTCTTCCTCTCTCATCTGTGTTCGGGGAGCCCCACAGACTGTTATGCCCATTAAAATCTCCGAGAATTATGTATGGTGCTGGGAGTTGCGAGACGAGGTTATTAAGTTGCTCAGTAGTGAAAGCAATACTCGGAGGAAGATAAATTGAACAGACAGTTACTTGTCTGTGTAAAGTTGCACAGACAGCAACAGCCTGTAAATTTGTGTTTAACGTGATAAGTCTATGAGGAATAGTTTTATGGACAGCTACAGCTGCGCCACCTCTGTTTCCTACCGTTGCGATGCTATTGTAGAGCGAGAAATTTCTGAAAGTAATTGGGTTTTTTAACATGACTTCCAGAAGGCAAAATAAGGCAGGTCTAAATTCTTTTGATAAATTTTGAAACTCCTCTAAATTTGCCCTTACCCGGCTGTACATTTTCCAAGGACTACCTCGGAAAAACCATGGAAATCATTGACCTCGGAGTATTGAAACCTGGTTTCCATGTTTTTTCCGAGTTTTAAAAAACGAATGAAAGAGATTCAACAAAGTAATAATCTCGGAAATACCTCGGAATTGAGAATGAAAACTCGGACATGACCTCGGCTTTCTGAACGCTACCTCGGACATGACCTCGGCTTTCAGACCGCTACCTCGGACATGACCTCGGCTTTCAGAACGCTACCTCGGACATGACCTCGGCTTTCAGAACGCTACCTCGGCTTTTGGAATGCTACCTCGGACATGACCTCGGCTTAACAGAACAACACTACCTTGGACAATTCTTGGGGTAACCTCGGAAATACCTTGGACATGACCTCGGAAGTGAATTGAGAATTCAAAAGAAATATTAGATAATTCAGTACTCTCAGTGCACAGTGGTCCTCCCCTTCCAGTTTTAGCACCACATGATGTTTGTTGTTGTCTTGTACAAATATATCAATAATAAATCTGGAAATTAAAGATTAAAAACACGGTTTTCAGGTGAAAAGTTTGGAACAATAAAAAGGCGAAAGTCTATTATAAAACAATTATTCTTATTGCTGTTATTTTATTAATTCAGAAAACTAGTGGTGTTCTGATAGTCAAAAATCGACCACTTCAACAAAAATTAGAGTCATCACTTATTTTGAGAAAAGGAAAGTATACTCTTAAATCAAGATAACTAGATTTTGACTATTGTACGAAAATACTGCATAACAGCACCTTGTCAAAATGGCAGATGATAAATGAAGTCCAAAGTGCTATATGAAATGCTATAAATTACATGTTCTTAAAGTAGTGAAGATATATACTATTTGGATTGATCAATTAATTGTTCACTGTATTCCTTTCAATAATTGATTGTTAATTTGCTTTCCTCCCAACACTACAGAAAACTGTTCATGAACTATAAAACCAGCTAATTTTCCTCATCGGCATCGGCTTGGCTTGAGGTCAGCAAGCTCCCGGTTGATGTGTGACTCCTTCCTGACACCATAGAGTTCAGCAACCACATCTAAAACACAAAGAAATGGAAAATGGAGAGGTTTTATTTAAAATCTTTAATTTAGAGTATGTGTGGCCCTTTTCAGAGGCCCCATTGACCTATGAATATTTACATTCCTTTAAAATATTATGAAACGAGTTTGATTTTGGAATCAAATGCAATTCAATTGTTTGTTTTTAGGGGCTTAACATCCTTGCAAGTTATAGTCATATGAAGACAGGTGTCAAGAAAATATGTCAAGACAGATGTCATGGACTGAGTGCAATGACATTACTGACTTCATTCATTTCACTGAGCATAAAAACCAATTACCATACAGAAGTTGTAATTTTTCTCTGTCCTCAATCCGGGGCTTTGCTGGAGTGCTTCTGTTTGGCGCTTTCCCAGTCAGGCTCCTCCCTACATATTCCTCTCTTTTGAACAGCCTTAAAAACAAACGCTTTCCTGCCTTTGAATAATCATCTATGCCTTGGCATAGTGACTTCAATTGTTCCTGTTAAAGAGAAAAAAAAAAAAAAAAAAAAAAAATAGGGTATTCCATTTATTTATCTATATAGTATGTACAGTAAATTCAAACTTGAACCTTCGAGACAACATATATTACATACATTAATATAAATTAGATAAATCATTAAGTAAAGGCAATTTTAGATGTGTGCTATAACCTGGCCTTGAACTCATAATCTATGACATATACAGGCCTACCAAAAATACATTAAACCTTCAGCTTAACTCGCTATACAATTTTATACCTTCACAGTTCTGTTAGGTCTTGGTTGAGAAGCAGTCCTTTACCAGTTACCTTTAGAAATATTTTAGCATATTTAGCCCATGTGACATTCTGATGTCCTTAGTGCAAGTAAGCTATAATGGTTGAAATGTGGCCATAAAATCTAATGTTTCCCTAAATATTACAAATAAAAATTAAAATTAAAGTTACAATATTGTCTACTGTCATTACCTTGGTGTAGGACATCTGGCCAGTAGTTGTAGTTGTGTCCAGGCTTGTTGGTCTATTTTCTAAAGATGTGGCCTTCTTTATATAAAAAAAAGTGATTATAGTGATTCTTTTAAGAGTTTTTATTATTTTTTTCTCATGTTTTCATTTGAAAGAGATTTATTTTACCATTAACTTAATATAATCTCTTCTGGCTTATCTGAGCAGACCAGTTAATATCACTAGAAGAAATTAAGTCTATCTATTCACTCAAGTATTTAAGTTTCCCTGAAATTGTCAAAGCTTGACAAATCAATTAGAATTTACAAAGCTAAGATAAAAACAACATACCATTTGGTTAGTTGTTACAGCATCTTGAACTGGCGTTGACTGTAAAAAAGGGCACTGCGATGTTATATTCTCAGTAAGATAGCTTGTATGTCTAGATCCTGTTTCCGCCCCCCCCCCCCCCCTTTTTTTTAGTTACATTGATACTTGATGAAGAAATGGTGTGCTATTGAAAGTAAACACTACAAGTGACTTTAATAAAATTTTGCTTACATAAGACATCACAAAGACATCGCAATAAAGATTTAAGCTGTGGAACTTTTTACTTAAAGTGTGGTGTTTTTTTTTAAAGATATATTACACTGTTCATCTCTGCCAAAGTTATTCATTCATGTACTTGACCACTGATTTGCTCCAGAAATATAAATAGATGAATAACCTTACCTCTGTGATAGTGGTTGCACCTGAAGAGCAAGGTTGGTTTCCATAGTTGACGGTATTCATCTGTAAAGTAATTATAAATATTAATTTTTGATAAGAAAACTGGAAAAAGGGAACCCAAAGGGATTTAGCATTTGGTGCCGAACACTGTCAAGCGATCTAAATATTACTTAGAACTTATTAGAACTACATAAGACAAATCGATGGTGGGATTTCACAAGCGACTAATTTAAATTGGATGTCTCATCGATTGATTATCAATATAAATCCATAATCAATATAACACTATCATGGAGCCTACTCAAATGTATTGTAATATATACCTGCTGTTGATTATACAGCCAGGAAACTTGGTTCTGAAGCTGATGAATATAGGCCCAGCACTTTGACAATTCTAACTCAACAGCCTCCACCCTCTGTTGCAACTGGACATCTGGACCAGTTCTGTTGTATGTGGCACAAGATGACGTGTTGTTCAGGACATCAAATGATTGTCCTAATATAGATGAACTCCTGCAAAATAATTAAAAAATTAAAAGGAACCCTGCTAATTGGAATTTTGGACTTGTTATCTTTCATATTGTATATTTCATGCTGGTTTACTGTTGTTACTGATCAGTCTGTATTGCTTGAACAATTGATGAAAGCTATTTTGAACACAAGTTTGTTGTTAACTCAATAAACAGTAAAAAAAATCAAAGTACTGAAAGTACTGAAGACACAAACGAAAACAAATTATTTTAACTGCTTTTGTTTAGTGGGGACATGGTCAACTTTGTATGGAACATCACCAATACCTGATTAGGACTAGGACAAAATATTGGCAAGAAAAGAAATTCATATCTACTTTTGATTGCAAGTGCGTCTTGGCAGCTAATTTTCAGAATAGGTACTCGGGTAATCTTATTTGACATCTTCAATGGGTTAATGTATACGTAGTTATAGATGTAATATGAAGGTCCTAGATTACCTGTAAAATTAATGAGGCCTTTCTTTTCAAACTTTTGAGGATCCCATGCCTATAAGCGCTTCACAAATTATCATTATCATTAGCATTTGAAAAAATATTTATACATTTGATGTAGCGCCCCATCTAGCTACCAGCTTTTAGATAAGAGAGAGCTCAGGTTAAAAACATTTGTGTGATTGTTTTAGGATTTTATCGTGTGTGCGAGCCCTGGTTTGAATGATGTTATGTCAAGGTTTTGAATGATATTTTGTGGCAGATTGTTCTATCCCTTCAGTGCCTTCTGTAAAATAGCGATAACAAACTTCAATTGTCAAAATACAATATGGCTGCCTGTCGGCCATGTTGTTTTCCGATTAGTCTCAAAATGCAATATCCATAACTAGGCACCGAGGGGAACCTACATATAAAATTTGAGAAAGATCCCTTCAGCACTTTCTGAGAAATAGTGATAACAAACTTCAATTGTCCAAATCCAAGATGGCTGCCTGTCGGCCATATTGTTTTCCGATTGGTCTCAAAATGCAATATGCATAATTAATGTAAGCACCAAGAGGAACCTACATATGAAATTTGAGAAAGATCAATTCAGTGCTTTCTGAGAAATAGCAATAACAAACTTCAATTGTCAAAACCTAAGATGGCGGCCTGTCGGCCATATTGTTTTCCGATTGGTCTCAAAATGCATTATGCATAACCACCCACCAAGGGAAACCTACATATCAAATTTTAGAAAGATCCCTTCAGCACTTTTTGAGAAATTGCGATAACAAACTTCAATTGTCCAAATCCAAGATGGCTGCCTGTCGGCCATGTTGTTTTCCGATTAGTCTCAAAACGCAATATGCATAACTAGGCACCGAGGGGAACCTACTTATGAAATTTGAAAAAGATCCCGTCAACACTTTCTGAGAAATAGTGATAACAAACTTTAATTGACAAAATCAAAGATGGCTGCCTATCGGCCTTATTGTTTTCCGATTGGTCACAAAATGCAATATGCATAACTAATGTTAGCACCAAGAGGAACCTACATATGAAATTTGAGAAAGATCAATTCAGTGCTTTCTGAGAAATCGCAATAACAAACTTCAATTGTCAAAACCTAAGATGGCTGCCTGTCGGCCATATTGTTTTCCGATTGGTCTCAAAATGCAATATGCAATACTAGAAACTAAGAGAAACCTATGAAATTTTAGAAGATCCCTTCAGTACTTTGAGAAATAGCGATAACAAGAATTGTTTATGGATGGAGGGACGGACGGACCACTGACGCAGGGCGATTTGAATAGCCCACCATCTGATGATGGTGGGTTAAAAACACCTGGGTCTGATAAACAGACTCTGGAAGCGTAGAATGCGGATGTAGACAGGGCAGGGTATACCATCACGACGGGCACATTAAACTAAGCACTATATTCAAAACTTAGAATTACATGCTCATATCAGCTCAGACTTCAGACAGTTTCTTAAGAGTGAACATGATTTTCATATAGCACTCTACGTTATATGTTTACACTCCATACTGTGTAGCTACAAATCATCTATACAACAAAAACACATTCATTCACATGTACAGTTCAAATCAATTTGAAGTGGAATTTTGTTATTCACTTATGTACATTGCATCAAATATTCTCCGCAATAGTATATGTACCATATACATAACTGTAACTGCATGATACATATATATATATATGTATGTATGGTATATATATCATGTTAATTAATGTTAGTGAGATGTGAATGTAGCTATATGTATTGATATCATCGATTTCAAAATCAGAGTTTTTTTTTTAATCTGCAGCATCTGTCAGATGAAAATGTAGTTCGAATGCCCAAACTGGATGAACTGTACATGTAGTAGCATTCTTCAAAGTCCATTATGAATGCTTTTCATACAAATGTATTTCTTTCAATTGGTCATGTGTTTAAATTATTAGAACACTGAAGTAATTTTTATTTTCATAAAAATGGAAGTACTGCTTATCTTTAAAACTAAATTGGATATTGATAAGATAAATTTGCCAAAATGTTAAAAATCAAACCTTATTAAGTAGAATCTAAACAGTTGTAAATGGCTAAGCCCACTATTCTTAACAACAAAATTACTTATTTTGATTCTCTGTCAAATATAATCAGGTTACTTGAAGACTTTGTCAGAAAAGTTAACACATATATACATTATTAATAGTTGCTTTAATTAAATTAATCTGAATTTGAACATTAAACCGACTTAACAATTTAAATGAAAAAAATGTGTTTTCACCATTTACCATAATTGACAAGAAGAAAATAATTATTTAACTCAACCTATGATATAGTATGTAACAGTCATCAAGACAATACTATTATCTTTAGTCATGCCAAGTTATTTCACAATAGGATATATGCACAACACAAAAAAGTTTTACAAATTTTTGTTGTTTAGAAGAATAATGAACTTAGTAATTTTTGCTGTTCTTCTCAAATAATATGTACTAGTGTTGTAAAGAAAAAAAGATTAAATAATAATAATAAATCTAAGTGATAATAAATTATTTGCATTGATTTATCAATACTTTACTGTGCATTAGTTTAAAGGTTAATTTAATTCAGAAGCTGAAATGATTTAAGACAGAAAAAACCGCAGATGTAGGAATATAACATTTCCACTGCCTTTAAATATCTCTGGTTAAATTTAGCAATCAGTACATTTCCATGAAAAATGGTGTTTTCTAAAGAGTTACTGCCCTTTAACCGTCCCTGAAGCGTTCAAACCTCCACCAAACATAATAAAGGAATATGTAGATGTACATCGTAGACCCCTTTCTTTTTTATAATATGCTTCGACTGTTATGTAATATTTCAAATGATAATGATAGATCATTTTCTATTTTTTTTAAACCATCACGAATATTAGAAAAAAAGAATCAGTCGCTATAATTAGAGATGAAATTTTCAGTGACGTCTACATCTGCATGCAGACAGCCACGTTAATGCGGTACGCGTTCTGTAAACGAAAAACTTCATGTGCATTACGTAGGATATAATCAATAGATCCGAAGTCAATATTAATATTCACAAGTCCATTTGACATTTCGAAACCCTATTCAGTGAGAATTTATTTAACTTTTTATTTGCAAACATGCGTATGGTACTCGACTGCCGTTGTTGTGATATTGTCATGATGATAGACAACTTTTTTTCTTTCGTAAAAAAACATCTATATAATCTAACCATCTGCAGACTACATCAATCACATGCAAGTTAATATTTCAGTGAGAAAATGACATTCAAAGTTGGGTTTGATCACCTACTCTTTCTTTTATTATTGTTTACATTACTGAAAGATGGCGGACAAAAACGGATGCTGGATGAGTGATTTTTCAATGTACAAAATAACAACGATATTCCGACGAAACTTTATCAATATTATAACCCATTCAGTAACATGCCACCAAAGAAAAAAAACACATAGATGTCGATGATGAAAATTCAGCGTGATGTTAGTAGATTTTTCTTCCGGGTCACAGGTAAGCAGCAATATGGCGCCAGCGAAAAGTCGATTGTATCATTCCGCGTGAAATCTAATGCGTTCAACGCGGAAAAATATTCTTACGTATCATCGACAGAACATACTTAAATTAAATACTTTGAAAACTATCTATTTGTGAGGTTCTGTTGTTTTGTCATATATCTAACGAAACTGCAGTGTTGCATTTGACTCCGTAAGTCACGGGACTATTTTTTTTTTTGCGATAGAATATGATTGTGAAGCGGCAGTGGAAGTTGTGTCAGAGCGAACGAAAATGCCAAAAAAAACCACATTGTCCTGTCAGCTTTTAAAATACAACAAAACAAAAGGTGATTTTTTTTAATAGCTGAACTTCACTGTATGTCATTTTTTATCGTGAAGTTAAACAAATATTTACTGCATAACATTACGGAGTTACTGTAAAGCAACGTTTAGATTGGCCAACAGCAGTATCCGCCAGAGCCCTCAAAAGCGCTGACATAGACTCAAACTTACGTTTGTGTCAACAAAACAAAAGGTAATTTTTTTATAGCTGAACTTTACTATATGTCATTTTTTATCGTGAATATTTACGATATTTACAAATATTTACTGCATAGCATTACGGAGTTACTGTAAAGCAACGGTTAGATTGGCCAAGGCAGTATCCGCCAGAGGGCATCGTAGATTTTGTCAGCTACACCTCAAAAGCGCTGACATAGACTCAAACTTACGTTTGTGTCAAAAATGAACAAAGGGTCAAAATGGTCATATGTGTTCTGAGTCATTTTAGCCAATTTGACTATTTTGGCCCTGCCCATCAGCTCACGGCCAGATAAAGTATATTAGTAAGTATATTCGTAACTGATTTATGTTAAGTCAAACAGTATCAGATTGTACTTAAGCTTACCTAATATTCTTACCTAGTTGACGATTGTGTCAAGTCTTGATCATCCGAAAGACTATTGAAATTAGTCTCTGGAACAGAGCTGCATGATTGCTGATGAACAGCTACTTCCTGGGTCTCAATACTGGGCGTTGGCATGACAACCAGCTGCGGGGTGGATGGTGTTGCATCAGACTGTTTTGATGATGATACAGTACTGATGCAGCTGGAAGTTAGCAAATCTAACTCAAGTAACTCCAAACAACTGGCAGCCTTCTCAATGTTCGTCTAAAATTGTATTAGAAAAGGAATCAATTTTAAGTTTAAATGCTGTTAAATAGGATCTGAAAAGTCATTTCTTTTTAACATAAATTTGAATCTAATATTCTATGCATTTATAACATAAATCCATATTCATTTTCAACAACATATAGTTATTTCCATTTAATATGGCTTCTGATCCAACTTTAAAAATATCTTAATAATTACAATGTCAATTATTATCCAATTGATGATTTTATTTGATTAATTCAGTTTGTTGAAATAACAGTTTTTGAAAACTAACCTGCTGCTTTTTCTTTAAATTTTTCATTTTTTTATTTGACTTCTCGCCTTCACTGAGGTTAGACTTCCTTTTTTTGCTGATGCCTCTATGTTAGGCTGTTCTTCCTCCTGATCAGTACGGACAGTAGGCTCTGGTTCTCCCACCTGCCCAATTTGAAGCTTCTTTAACAGCTCTACAAACTCGGCACTGTCAATAATTGCCTTAAATTCCTTTCTTTCGGAATCATCTGAAAGATCAATACAAAGTTACAAACATGATGTAAAATCATACTAGATTCATTTTCGTATCAAAGTTCTGTTGGAAGGTTATTTTGACTGGCAATGACGAGGCCTATAAAGGCAAGTTTATCTTGAATAATTTAACTTGTTTGTTTTCAAACATGTGCATGTTCTGAATTTGAAATAAGTTAAATTATGAAACATCATAAATTAATAAATAATTGTTAAATTGGAAAGCTTTAGCTATCTACTACCACCCTACATGAGGTCAATAGCATATTATCTATTTTCTTATTAATGAAGTATTTGTTATCAATAAAAGCTTTATAAAACACAACTTTGGGTGGAATGCTCATGACATTAAAGTATTGCGTTGAATCCCACAAGATGCCCTTGAAATGTTATTTTTCACTTTGAGTCAAATTCCAAATTGTTATAAAGATATTTAAAAACGATTTCAGTCAACGATGTGGTCAAATTTTAAATTCTAGGTAAAAGAAGTACTAGATGTAGATTTCTACATAAAAGATCGATTGTTGATGTCCCGATCCGCATCCACATAAATTTCTGGTTCAAATATAATGCGGCGGGCACAAGGCCTGCGTAAAAAGGTTATCATGTCAAACAAATTTACACTAAACTGCATATACACATCAACTGAACAATTGATATAAAACACGATTTACCAACCTCCTAATTTTCCAATCACGGATTCAAAAATCCCACATCCTGGCAGCCGAGCCTTGACTCTATCGCCAACTTTGTAGTCGCTGAATTCTTTTCTTGGCGATGTAATTTCTCTTAAACTAATTACAGATCCTGTAATGGGATCGTCATTAACCCATATCAGTGCGATCGGCATTTTGTCAAGAGATGACGAGAACAAACGCTAAAAATAAGAGATCGAATGCAGGTAATATGACACGATAACTATCATTCAAAAGGGCGCGCCTTCCCATCGATCCTCATCTTCAGCATCCGCATCCGGTGATCTTGATCGGATAGAGGCTTTTATATAAGCGACTGATTGATTCAGAATAAGGAGGGAACTGACGGCGACTGAATATTGGGTTACATCGAATTTTGATTATTAACGTCAACTAGTATCTATATAGATCTATGTAGTTTCTTGAAATACATCGGTACCTAGTTAGTAGTCTCCATGCATCTCTGCGATCGCGATCAACAGCAGTCGATTCTACATGAATGGCAAATATTGCAACAGTTGGTGTTGGTGACGAAATTTCTGTAAACTCCCGCTGTTCCATGACCACGATTCACGATCCGCGGTCTCAGGGCTCCAGGTAAGTTTTCGTATATTTGACATTGTGAAGAATTTTGAAGAAACATAAATTGTCGATGTTCACATAGTTGATCTACCGATCTTTTCGGTAAAAACAAACTAGGCCTATTTAGGTAATTAGCCACTGCCGGCGATGTATGGTCAAAACAGTCCCGCGTGAAATTGGCCCCGATTTACCCAAGTGAAATCGGCCTCCAGTAAAATTGGTTTCTATATCCTGAAAACGCCATGTGACACGTTTTGTGTCATTAATTAATTATCTGTATAAAAACATCCATAATAATGATGCCGTCAATCAATTAATATATTTCCATCTTTAATTGATATGACGTCAAACAAAAGTGGTTGAACGATTTTAATTTGAAAACCAAATGAATGAATGTATTCATGAATGGTGCGTACAACATTTAAATATATTATATAATTCTGTGACAATTCAAACCATTATTTTAAAGATATACATGTACATATGTTTAAGCCACATTTGTACTGCCATCCAAAGGCCATATGTTTTAACTCCTTCTAATTATTTACTTTTTGTTAATCCAGTTTGATTTAATTCAGCATAAATACAAGTTTTGCATTGTGTCTTTTCAGCAATGGATGAAGAAGCGCTGAGTGCTTGCCAGGTTGCTCCTTCAGAGTGGAAATGTCCAATAGAATCTTGTTCACAGATTTTGAGTCGCAAGCAGACATTGGAAAATCACCTTTCTAATATACATGGAGTTAAGTGTAAGAAAAAACACTTATTTTGATCTTCTTTTCTCACATTATTCAGGAGGATTTTACTGTGAGATAATTGATATTGATGGATTTAACAAAATAATTTTGATGCACAACATAATAATTGTAATGTTACATATTTTATTTTTCAGTGTGCAAAGTCAGAAAAAGATACAAGGAATACAACCTTGATGAGTCAATTCCAGTGCCAAAAGCTACTAGGTGGCGACACAAATCCAACATAAAGTAAGTGTAAGATTTCAAACATTGTGTAAGTAAAAGCCTTTTCAGTACATGCACCTAATGAGTGCACATAAAAGTTCTATCACAAATGAAGAATTCCAATATTATACCAAAAGTATCTGTGATATATATGGAAATATTACAGCTGAAAATTATGAATATCAAAAACAGTAAAGTAACAAGTCTTTACATGTATCTCCACTCAGTTAGTTACATTGGCATGCACATGTATGTATCTATTTTCAATGCAAGGCTAATCATTTTTATAAACAGGACTGTTGGTTTTGCAAGTGTGATAACACAATATTTGCTCAAATAAATTATAAAGTTAATATCAATTGACTCAGTAATATTTTACTACCAATAAACCATGTTCTTGTTTGTCAAAATGAAGCTATTATGGCACATTGAAATAATAGTTCATTTTTTATATATCAATCTAACAATGGATTTTATTTATATACAAATTTGTTTTATTTATTTACAGGTCAGTATCAAAACATCAAAGAGGAAACTTCCACTCTTCAACTTCAGCTACTGCAACAAACTCTACTAGCAGTGATGTTTTGGATGGGATGGAAAGCTTTGACATGATGGAAGATATGGACATAGATAATGAAGAAGCATCGGATCCAGGTTTCATTGTCAAATCTGTTGTTAATGATTCAGAACACAATAATTGTAGTTCAGGAGAAAACCAGGAAATGTGCCCTAATGATAGTGGTGTGTCACATGATCAGCAGCTGTCACAGAGTACACCGGTCATCCAGGATTCTCCACTCTATGCACTGCCTGCCTCCTCTTCAAGTTATAACAGTGATATTACTACCAATGAACACGTTCTTGCTACAACTGCATATGCTGCAAGGTACAATTTGTCAGATATGGCAATCAAAGATTTGTTAAAACTAATTCAAATGCATCTTCCAGCAGACAACACTGCAGAGAGAAGCTTATATGAACTGAAGAAAAAATGTGGTTTCAGTTCAGATTATGTGAAATTTCAGTTGTATTGTGATTGCTGCAAGAAGTTATTCTCAGACGATGAAGATACCTGTCAAACACCTGGATGTAATGGACGCAAGTCAGATTTAGAATCAAGAAAATATTTTGTAACAAGCAATCTGAAAACACAACTTGAAGAAATCGTTCTAAGGAATGGTATTTGGGAAAAGATCTGTGATATGAAGGGTGCACCTGCATCTCATGAAACTTTGAGTGACATAAGATTTGGAACAGCATACAAAGAACTACAGCAACCAGGCTGCCTTTTACACAATGAAAACAATATCACTTTATCTATGTTCACTGATGGAGTCCCTTTATTCCAGAGTTCAGGTGTCCAGATATGGCCAGTGTATCTTCTGATCAACGAACTCCCTGCAAAAGAAAGATTCACAAGGAAAAATATGATGCTCTGGGGACTCTGGCAGGGGAAAGGAAAGCCCAAAATGAATATGTTCCTTAAACCTCTCGTTCTGGATTTACTTGATTTGTATACTACAGGACTTACAGCTAAAATTCTAGGACAAGTGATCACAATAAAGGCAATGCTGATTGTTGCAACAATGGACTTGCAGGCAAGGGCTTATGTCACAAACATGACCCAACACAATGGTGAGAATGGCTGTTTGTATTGTGAAGAACCTGGCGAAGTTGTAGCAAGTGGAGCTGGATCTTGTCGTGCCTATCCAGTGAGAGCAGAAAAACCACCTCTGAGAACTGATGAAAGTGTGAAAGAGAATGCAACAAGAGCACAGGAGGATGGGCAACGATATTTTGGCTTTAATGGTCTTAGTGTCTTCAGTTACTTGCCCTACTTCTCATTGATAAAGAACATTATGGTTGATTACATGCATGGCACTTTGCTGGGTATCACAAAGAAGCTAATGTTTCTGTGGTTTGATGATAAGAACAAGGCAGAAGATTATTATATTGGAGACAGAATGACAGAGATAGACAAATTATTGAAAGAAATTTGCCCCCCTCATGTAATTCATAGACTACCAAGAATTCTGACAAACACCTACAATCATTGGAAAGCATCTGAACTGCGTAACTGGCTTCTGTTTTATTCTGTACCTTGCTTGAAAGGAAAACTGAAACTGATTTACCTGAAACACTACAGCTCTCTTGTTGAGGCTATCTACATTTTGTTGTCGGAGGGGATAACTGCGTCACAAATGAAGAGAGCGGAAACACTCCTCAAATTCTTCACATCAACTGCCTCTGATCTGTATGGACCAAACATAATGAGTTTGAATATGCACAACTTACTTCATATGCTTGACAATGTGAGACAGTGGGGACCCATTTGGTGTTGGTCTTGTTTCCCTTTCGAGTCTTTCAATGGAGAGATGAAGAAAAATATCCATGGAACAGGAAATGTTTGTCGTCAAGTTTTTTGGAACTTTCAGGCTCAGAAGAGAGTAATGCAAACAGAACATCACATTGGTGAAGGTGTGGCTAAGGATTTTGTAAGGAGCATGTTTGAAGGCAAAGGACAGCGTTCTCTTGGAGAGGAGGCCTATCAATGCAGAACTGTAAAATGTACAGTAATAGAATCACATTTTGAGCCATTTGTCAAAGAGCAGCTGCAACATCTGACAGGTGATGTAAGTGAGGAATCATTTATGAAGGTTGCAAAGGTGATCAGAAATGGATTCTATCTGTACAGTACATCATGTTCCAAGGTAAAAAAGCAGAATTCTTATACTGTTGCTTTGGAATCCACAACCAAAGATGGAGAAGTTGGCATCGAAATTGAACAGTTTTTGTTGCACAAGAGTTCAAAACAGGTTTTTGCTGTTGGGAAACTCATGAGAGAAATGGAAAGTGTATTGGAGGGATATATTTCTCATATGAAACGCCTTGAATACAGGTAATTAATTGAAAAGTTCTGTTTCTGCTTTTCTTTTCTTTTTCATTTAATGTGAACCTATTGTTATGTTCTTAATTTAAAAAACTACAGATTTTGCTCTAGTGGTGATCAATTTAAAAGTTCTACATGGATTTGCATTGTATTTGTAATTGGTTATTGACAATTGAGACATGTACAATTAAATAAGTCAGTTAATCATATCTTTAAAAAAAAAAGACTTTTTAAAAGAATTATGAAGCAAGTTATACAACTTAAATTAATCACTCTTGTTGGACCGAATGTTATTGCACAAAAGGTCTGTGTGGGAGGAAACCAGAGTACCTGGAGGAAACCCACTCTTTTGGGCAGGTGCCTCCATACCTTTTCATGTCTGATTGGGGAATTGAATTCGGCCTGCCACCTTGGTGAAAGGCAAGTGTGTTATCCACTGCACCATCACATTACCCAATCATATTTAATGATTTATTATCCTAATATTCAATGTCAGATGAGTGCAAGTGATATTTTCTTTCTTTTACAGCAGGAGAATTGTTCTGAAGTGTACTTCATTGAAAGAACCTATGATCATCGTCAAGAATCGAGATGCCCTTTATGGATCCCTGTTTCCCAATCATTTTGAGAGAGACTGATCATTGAATTTGTATATAATAATATCAAAAGTGTATGTTTAAGTTAAGTTATGCTACAACTCAAAAACCGGTGATGATCAAGTGTTTTCTTTTAAGAAGAAACTGATAATACATAAATGATGATAATGACACACAAAGTACATAGATCAGAATAATTACTAAGTCCATTGCCACTCTGTTCAAAATTATTCATTTCCAAAATGGACTTAGAATAATTTTTGATGGTCCGAGTTATTACCAAGGTCACTTAGAATAATTTTGATTGTCCGAGTTATTTCCGAGGTCACTTAGAATAATTTTGATTGTCCGAGTTATTTCCGAAGTCACCCTAAAAAAGTCCGAGTTTTTGTTTGCCATAGCCGAGGTTTTTTGTCCGAGGTAATGCAGTTTCCAAGGAAAACCTCGGACATTTGTATTTTCCAAGGTTTTTCTAAGGTAATTCCAAGGAAAACCTTGGATTTCAACCATAACCTCGGAAAATGTACAGCGGGGTAGTCCGCGTATGTTCCATTGTATGATAAAATTGTTTGTATTGCTGACCACTATCCAGGTTCGTGATGGACGCTCTTTGGACTGACAGGACTACTTGGTGTAGGTTGTCTGGTAACAGCAGCATTGCTGTCACCAAACTCACTGTCGTCCGCAAGAACGTCGTACCTGTTATGACCATGGATAGGGTCATTTGAGCCTTTGCTGGGCTTTGTGATGTTTAAGGAAGGTAATCTGTGTAGTTTTACCTTCGGTTTTCGTTGGTCTTGAGGTGGTGTAGTTGCTGGTCGTTTATTGGTGTTACCAGCAATCTTGTTCAGGTCTGACGGCTGTGATACAGTCCGTCTGTGGTGGGTGACCCTCGGCTTCGATGTTTGAGTTACATGGCGTGCAGGTGTATGTGCTGGAGGTGCTGGCATATTGGTCTTGATAACTGCCGTTTCGTCAGGCTGGGAAGGTCTAACTGATGTTGAGGTGGTCTTAGACGCTACCCTTCCTGACTTGAAACGGGATGCCAAACCGAAAAGAATCTTGTCATTCCTTTCGTCCATCAAAGGTGGAACCTCCGCACCGAAAGCTGGCTTATCAAAGTAAGCTTGTACTTTTGCATCGCTGACTGTAAATGTGTTTTGTTGTGTTTTTGATTTTGTTACTGATGCATAGGACAACGCAGTGATAGACGCACATAATCAGACACTGCCATTGAAATTGAATACACAATTGTATGTACATTTGTACAATTAACTGTTAGTCAACAACTAGATCATTCGTATGATGCATACAAGAATTGGAAACGAACCTAGCATTTTGTGTAAAATTAGTTACCTGTGATGAAATGGTCAGAACACACTTTATAGTGGTTTTTGTTTGGATCTGGGTTGAAGCCATCTCTGGGTTGAAGCCATCTCTATTTATTCGCGCCAGCCACAGATTTCGTCTCTCGGTGGAAAGCCTTTCTGTCTTTGTTCCTTGGTGGTTGATTACTTTAGGAATGTTGAAATATTGTCTCTTTGTTGTGTCAGGATCTGCACGGTTTGTACAGCCCCAAACAACACACGTGTGAACCATAGCTTGAGGTAAACATGTGTAACAAAACAATGAGAATCAATGACCCGTCACAATGACACACAATATGGCGGCCAAGGGAATTATGGGAGATGTGTGACGTCATCGGAAACCCATCTATAGGGAAGTCCTAAACTTGTACAGGTAATATTTTCCATGTATTGGCAATTTTGTGAATTGGTTATTGGCAATTGTGTATTTTAGTTTGGTTTGGTTTATTTAGTTTAACGTCCTATTAACAGCTAAGGTCATTTAAGGACGGCCTCCCGTGAGTGCGACATGCATGCGTGTGGTGAGTGCGTATGTGTGTTTTGGGAGGCTGCAGTATGTTCGTGTTAAGTCTCCTTGTGATAGGCCGGAACTTTTGCCGATTTATAGTGCTACCCCACTGAAGCATACTGCCGAAGACACCCAGCAGCACACCCCACCCGGTCACATTATACTGACAACGGGCGAACCAGTCGTCCCACTCCAAATATGCTGAGCGCTAAGCAGGAGTAGCAACTACCATTTTTAAAGACTCTGGTATGTCTCGGCTAGGGGACAGAACCCAAAGCCTTCCTCACAGCGGCGAACGCTCAACCAAAGGCCAAAAGCGATGCATTGTCAAGGGAGACATTAGGAAGAAGAAAGTTAAGAAAGAAGAGAAAAGATAAGATCCCAAATTTAGTCGCCTCTTACGATCATGCGATGGGGGCAGCAGGTACAATTCTTACGGCCTACCTGCAGGGCAAATATTTTAGCAAATGCTGGCAATTTTGGTAATCTAAGCGTTACATGAAATTTTGTAATTTCTCATTGTAGGTCTCTAACCTCAACTCGTCTAAGAGGTTTGTGTTGTGACATAAATGGAAATGAAGAAAATAATCGAAATAACAAAAGGACTTGGGCTTTTATCGTCCAGAACAGCACAGTGTTCATGTTATTAATACGTATCTGACGAGTTAACTTCACCTGGTAATATACCAGAAGACAACTCGTCCAATATAGAGCATGGATTAACCTTCTCGAGGTTGTATACGTAACAATATAATTAAAATCTAGATTGTCATTCTCACTACGTAACATGAACATCTAACAACATCCCATAAGGGATCACGTCACGGTGACCTTTTGGATTAACCAATCAATTTTCTACTTCCATAATCTCTGAAGTCCGAATAAGCAAGACTATGCGCATAGCTTGCATAATATGTGAATTTGTTACAAGTCATTTCGTCCCTCCGAGCGTTTAGCTATATATATCTGTACCGAAATGGTTTACTTCAGATGCACTTTGTGACGAAATGTTTTGCTTCGACGACATCGACGACATCGACAATTCGCCCTGAAAGTGAAATACGCACATCATCTCAAAGGATAAGGGTCATCTATATAGCAGAATAATGTTGAATTTCAAACACGAATAAATAGCTTGAAATTTGCACAAAAATAGTCATGTAATATACCAAAATGTTTGTTAGGACATGTAGTGTCTCAAAATCACAACTAATTTGATGTAGATGCTAACAATTTCTTCTATAGAGTTACTTTGTGGTAAGTTGTAGCATGGAATAATTCTAAGCCACAAAAATAACCAAACCTGAAAAATAGCCCAGCTGTTATGCTCACAGGTGTCTATAAGCACAGGGTAGGAGCATTTGTTTGACCGGATTTGACTTTATATAGGTATAAACACATATTTAGTTTTGACCTTGAAATGCAAATGGCGGCTGTGGATGATATTACACAAATATGGCATAAAGGGAGGCATTTCAGCCATTAAAAATGCTCCTATATCATACATTTAAGACATCTGATTATAGTAAGAATGATCATTTTAAGACAAATTGTCAAACTGATGAGTTTTGGGCCTTTTTCAGAAATATATGTCTTTTACCCCAAACTCAACGGATGAACATTTTTTCCTAAAAACAGTCTTCCTGCCATGTCTAGAGTTCTCTATAGTATCTAATATGAGCATTTTTGGCGTTTGAAATACCTTCTTATATGCCATAATTGTCTGATCTTATTCACAACCGCCATTTGCATTTCAAGGTCTAAATAAAATCAGTGTTAATACATATCATAAAGTCCAATCTAGTCAAACCAATGCTCCTAGTTTGTGCTTTAGACCCTTGTGAGCAAAACGACATGACTGTTTTGCACAATAAATGAGATACGAATGAGTTAATTATGTCCCCCTGAAACATGCATTTTCCCCATGTTTTGTTGAAATTTACTAACTACTGAACAAATTGAATGTCAACAGCAAAGCCCAAAGTTTGACATGATACATATCAAAATTTTATCAAGTTACTTCTATTAAATTGCATCCTAGTAGGGATGTATAGCCTTGTAAAATATCAACTGTTTTGGCTGGATTTGCTGTTTAGATGCCCCTTAACAGAACGTGACCCCTTGTGGAATGTTGTTAGATGTTCATCAATCTAATTAAAATCAAGATGGTCATTCTCACTACGTAACATGAACATCTAACAACATCCTATAAGGGGGTCATGTCAGGGTGACCTTTTGGATTAGCCAATCAATTTTCTACTTCCAGAATCTCGGAAGTGAATTTGTATGTCCGAATAAGCCTTTTCACGGTAATTGTCGGGCATGCGCATAAACACTTCCGCACGGCAACCACTGTTTACATTAGTTACCACAAGGCACTATGCCGAAGCGGGAGAGTTTAAACAAGCTTTAAATCAATTCGCTGAGAATTCTAGCTAAAGACAACGGTATAGATTTTTCAAAAAAGAAAAAAGCTGAAATTATCAATGACATTATTACATGTCAAGTTAAAACATCTGTTTTAACTCCAATTGTACACAAAACCCTCCCAACGGATGGTGCAACACCGAGATTCAGCCTCAGGGATAACTTACCCCCGTATAACAAGGTGCGGTATACCAATCCAGATGGCATCATACTGCAAAAATAATGTTCTAACAAATCTATGACTTCTCGATTGCGAGACCAACTTCATCTGGGAGAACAGTGTGGTATTGGGGTTCTTTTGCAAGAATGACTAAAACGTTTGTTGGTTCTAATTCCTTTTATTCCTAACACATATGGTCCCCTGCATATGGCGCTGGGGACCCGCCACAAAGTGTAGACAAAATAGCTATAGTGGTTTCGTAACCATGGCCAGAGACCGTATGTATATGCGGACAGCTCCACGTCTGGATGAGAAGTGCGGTAGAGAGAGAGTCTAGGGAAAGAAAGAAAGGAAGACGGCGGGAAAAGAAATGCGCCCAAGTCATGACGCACGAGGTGTCCGTGGTCAGTCAGTCCAGTCACGAGACAACATGATTGACAGATACACAAACATTACGTCACACAATAACTTACATAGATACAACGAAAGTAGCAATCACGTGACATCGCGTGTACGGCGGTACGGAGTGCGGATCATAGGAACATACATAATGTAATAAGATTCTAAACACTCAAAACACAGTGCTATCCGTAGTGTCCACTTTACTAGTTCGTGTTTCGACACCCAATATGACATCAAGGCAAGTTTAGGATTCTCGACTAAGAGACGTTTAAACGCGAGTTCTGTGCCGTCCATCTACCCGAAGAGAGAAATTGATGACTTGGGCCTAAATGATGCATTCTTATCATCACCTCCCACAGAACAGAAGCCGAGGGGAGCATATAAGAAAAGAGAAAATGCCAGAGTAAGTGCAGTATTGTACCTATACAATGTAATCATTTGAATTTTGTAAATATTGAGAAAAATAGGGCTTAATTGTTACAGTTAGACTATTTGAACTTGAATCAGTGATAAGATTTATGATAAGCATAGAATGAAATATGAAAAAAAAGAAAGTGTAATATGAGTTTTACACTCGCTAAAATAAGTGATGAATGAGTCGAATGACAATGATTTGTATAAGTAATATCATGATAATGTACAAATCATGGAGTAGATGTACATAATAATATTTTAAACCATGTTAAGTTATATAATTCTACTCACTTTGCACATTGCAATTTGTTGTCTCTGAATTCATTGATTTGATGATGGTTTTTTTATGACTCTACGTATTATCAGAGTTGACTGCAGTCAAACATGGGCCTAGTACAGAAAATGTTGAGGCAACTACTGTACATGTGTCAACTTATGCTACTGACATTGATGACCTCCCACTTTTACCAGTTGCTGATTCTGATAAAGAGGTATGTGTTCTATACTTGTATAGCTATAGTGTAGGTGTCTTCTACCAGGAAAAACTACAAGTAGATACTGATATATATGCTGTTCTGTGCATAGCAATTCCATGACGTGTTACTTGTAAGATTAGTTTTACAATTTAGATGCTGCATATATATCAAAGTCTGTTTTTGTTATTTTTTATACAAATGTATATATATATAGGTTTTTCAATAAAAAAATATTATTTACAGAACCAAAAAATGTTTGTTTTTTATAAAAATGTATATATATATAGGTTTTTCCATAAAAAAATGTTTGAAAACAAAGTTGTAATATATCTATCTTTTAATCGCTTGAATTACTTTCAGATATGATTATTTTATTATTGGTTTGTTTATTTATCTTTTTTTTTCATTCAGAATGCAGTAACTGCCACAAATACACCGAAAAAAATGGTTGATAAAAAGACTCGATGCAAAGTCAGAATTCGAACCAAAGAGAAAGGTACGGTCAAAGTGAGATATTTCAATTATCCTTTTTCTTTGATTTAAAAAATATTTGAATAATAAATAAATAACATCTTTTATAATTTCAAAATTAGTTATACATTATGTACCCAATGTCCTAAATATTTCATAAAATATAACATATAAATGTTTACATTCTATGACTTACTTGCTGAAACAAATTCCTGTGCAGTTTTATAAAAATATTAAAATTCAATTGTCTATGATTTATAGAAAATCTAGAACACTTTGATTGACTGTATACATTAGTGTCTATTTCTTTTCCTTTTAAGGGTAGGTGTTGACATTTCTCCTTTTGTGCGGTTTGGTTAGGTTTATTTAGTTTAACGTCCTATTAACATCTAAGGTCATTTAAGGACGGCCTCCCGTGCGTGCGACATGCATATGTGTGTTTTGGGAGGCTGCAGTATGTTCGTGTAAAGTCTCCTTGTGATGGGCCGGAACTTTTGCCGATTTATAGTGCTACCTCACTGAAGCATACTGCCGAAGACACCCAGCAGCACACCCCACCCGGTCACATTATACTGACAACGGGCAAACCAGTCGTCCCACTCCAAATATACTGAGCGCTAAGCAGGAGTAGCAACTACCATTTTTAAAGACTCTGGTATGTCTCGGCTAGGGGACAGAACCCAAAGCCTTCCTCACAGGGGCGAACGCTCAACTAAAGGCCAAAAGTGAGGCAGTGTCAAGGGAGACGTTAGGAAGAAGAAAGTTGTTAAGAAAGAAGAGAAAAGATAAGATCCCAAATTTAGTCGCCTCTTACGATCATGCAATGGGGGCAGCAGGTACAATTCTTACGCCCTACCTGCAGGAGGCCTTTTGTGCGGAGTATAGGTATCCAGTGCGATATGTATCTATAAAATCTATTTGACAATCAAAGGCTTAAAATGATATTAATTTTGTTTTATTTCCCCATGCATTGCCCCTTCTAGTCCTGCCCTGCAGGTAGGGCGTAAGAATTGTACCTGCTGCCCCCATTGCATGATCGTAAGAGGCGACTAAATTTGGGATCTTATCTTTTCTCTTCTTCCTTAACAACTTTCTTCTTCCTAACGTCTCCCTTGACACTGCCTCACTTTTGGCCTTTAGTTGAGCGTTCGCCCCTGTGTGGAAGGCTTTGGGTTCTGTCCCCTGGCCGAGACATACCAGAGTCTTTAAAAATGGTAGTTGCTACTCCTGCTTAGCGCTCAGCATATTTGGAGTGGGACGACTGGTTTGCCCGTTGTCAGTATAATGTGACCGGGGTGTGCTGCTGGGTGTCTTCGGCAGTATGCTTCAGTGAGGTAGCACTTTAAATCGGCAAAAGTTCCGGCCTATCACAAGGAGACTTTACACGAACATACCGCAGCCTCCCAAAACACACATACGCACTCACCACACACACGCATGTCGCACGCACGGGAGGCCGTCCTTAAATGACCTTAGATGTTAATAGGACGTTAAACTAAATAAACCAAACCAAACCAACCCTTCTAGTCAATGGAATCTTGATAAATTGCGCAATTCCACTCTCTGCCCAGAGGGCAATATGACTCTCCCACAGGTTCATGTTACTCTCTTACCCCCACCCCAACCCCACATACCCCCACCCATCATCCGATTTTAGCCAGCATGGCCGCGAAGGACACACATGCACTTACCTTGGTTGTGAATGTGGACCAAAAAAATTCTATAAGGCAACTATTTCAAGAGCAAAATTGGGAATACTCAGAAGAAATTAATCAGGACAGCACAGTGATAAGTAAAAATATAGAAAGTTCAGGATTTTCTATTCCCCAGGATGATGAGTTGGTGAAACAACAATGGTGAGAATTAACAGCAAATCCAAAACACAGGAAAAATAATGTTCGCAGGAAAGAAATTTACAAACGATTTTTGACAATGTTGTATCACAGAGGAGCCTGGGGAGATCCCCGATATCAGGAAAAGAAGAGGCAGACATTAGGGATTAATGCAAGGGAAGGGGAACCTGTGTGGCATAGGCGGGATATAATGCCAGATTGTGTTATCAAACTGGTCAGATTCTGGTTTCCAAATCCTGATATCTGGGTCATTGTTGGGAGTAAGTTATCTTTTACTTGTGTATAAGGGAAGTGCCATGTCTTGTTATATATGACTCTGTTAATTGGATTAATGTAAATTCCTGTATGTGTGGCTATGGGATCTTATTTCTGGACCTTGCCGCCAAAATGTTGATAAGGTAGGAGAATGTGTTTACTCAGCATGCGTAGCTAGGGCCTTAGCAACAACACAACTTCCGGTTATAACATCCGGTAGACAAACTGGCAAATTCAAATTTGGAAATAGGAAACACCAACACGTTAGGATTCAGACAAACAGGGTCGAAGCCTGGATGTTCCAAGATACATGTACATGTCAAACCTTCCTCTGTATCCTCCATCTTCTGGGACACTTTTGTAATTTCCTTACAACAGATGCTTTCCGTTATGGTTGGCATCAAAACACCGTTTTTGCATTGGCACCTAGAAATAAATATAACAAATGGAGTTATATTAGCTTTACAGAAAATAACTCAATATAAGGAAATAGACAACTGGGATATGTCTGGTAGTTCTACCATATACAATAAAAACGTATTTTTATCCAATACATCAATGGTTATGCACATAATCAATAGAACTTACAGCACATGTATACCTAATACGAAGGGGTATAGGGTTCTGTCATGGTGGTCAAACTAACCATGATAATAGACAGTCATCATTTAGACTTGGACTACGTACATAGATATATGGTATTTGAAAACCATGATCGGTATAATATATGTCTGTGCAGATGAAATAAATTGCTTAAAGTCGAAGGACAATATGAAAGCGAAACAAACATAAGCCTGCTGCTTACCAGTCCGTGTTTATCAGTCGGTCCTGATCAGCATGCGCAGCTTCCACATCTGGCATTGGTTCGTCGTCCTGATCTGCTTCAGAAACATTTCTTTCCGGTTCAAACTGGTATGGATGGACATCTCTCGTATCTGTTGGACCGGTAGATTCCTCGTCTGTAAGTTCAATATCGCCGGAATCATCGGAAAAAAACTCTCCAAAGCATCACTGTCGCTATAATGGTTCTCCATCTTGAATTGTGTAGATTGTAATGTTGTGTTGCTCATATTACGTCACGACACTTCCGGTTGTATTGTTTACGAAACCGGAAGTTGCGTTGATTGTTTTTCGAACAGGTGCAAAAGGGGAAAATTCATGTGGGAATATGTCGGCAATTACTAGACCGATTTTCATGATTTTTTTTTTTCGTTTGATTTTTTTTGCAATCTTTTTGTAATAAGCTCAATGATGACCAGCATCACTCTATCTCTTTAATAATTAAATGAAAGAGCTAATTCACCAGATCATCTTGCATAATTTGAAATGTATTCCCATTGTATGTATCATAAACATGTGACCAAGATAATAAAATCTTGAAGATGATATTATTTTAAATTCTTATCTTAATTTGTTTAATAGGTTATGCCTAGACTTGCAGTCATAAAGGTAGTTTACTTTTTGCATTAACCTAAACAAAACCACTGGAGAAGAGCTGCACATCCATACCCTGCACATGGAATGTTCCTGGTCGTGCAGTTAAGCCCATAGGAAACCAAAACTACCAGCTACAGCAACAGAGCAGGTAGCCATATCACATCCCGACACATATGATCCCCGTCACACTTGTGATAGGGTTTTTGATATTCAAGAGTCTCTTCACCATCTAAGAAACCTGAAAGATGTTTTTCCCAATACAGGTAAGTTAAACAAATGCAACAAAAGTTTCATTTTCACATTTTATGTAAGCCTAATTGAAAACTTTAATAACAATAACACGTCAAACGAAATACAAATTAATATTTTGCAACCAGTTAGTATGTATACTAATAGCTAGGCAATGCCAGCGTTTCTTTGAACCTGAGTGAAATTGACTCATATACCTCAATTTCAAAATACCTGACCAATATGCTTTTTCTAAAATTCCTTGTGAGATGAATGGGGTCCAGATAGTGTTGTGGCTTTGTACATGATGTACCACTTTTGTATCTCTTTTCAGCAGCCTTGAACGCACCTGTGTCTGAGTCAGTAACAAGCTTGTCCACTTCCAGGCCATCTCTTTTGAGGTTCTCCAGACTCTCAGAACAGTATGCTTGTTCATTACCAATCGACGTGGCTAGAGGTAAGTTACCTTTACAGTGTGAGCTATGTTCACTGTCACAGGATGGTCATATATTGCACAGTTTGTTCTTGGTGACAAGGTCTAGCACATACTGGTCCTTGGTGTTGTGTTCTATGGTGCTGAACATAACCTGTGATGCTGGCTGGAATGGAGTCTTTCCTCACCGGAATATATTGGGTTGTTGTAGGTGGCATCGACTATCGGGTCCACTTCGCTTGGTGGGTTTCCTCGGTGTGTGTTGATCTCTCGTATTCTCTGTCTAAGTCCACCCATGTCAGTCTTATTGAGTTCCTCGATCAGGTCACGAACTTTATTAGCACTCTTCTGCATTCCTCTCTCAGAGGAGGCAGGCATATTGGCACTCATCAGAGTTAGTCGCATTGCCCAGTTGCCAATTCTAGTCTGTGTTAGTCCAACCTGCACTGCAGAATTCATCTGCAATGTCTCTCCCCTTCCTGCCTGGTTCCTTCCTTCATATAGAGTATTCACTGGACACATATGTACACTTTGTGCATTTGAGTCCTATTCGCCACCCAAGTCCCTCCTGTGTCTTAAAATCAAAGTCCACGTTGCCCTTGCATGATGGAGTATCCGTATTATGATGATGTACAGCATCATTCCACATGTCTCGCATCTTTCCAATTCTGTTGGTCTTGTATTCCTCACTCTCCCCGTAAAATAAAGACATGTCACATTAATAAACATCAAATATACATTTAATGAATGTGTATGGGTTTTCAATTTCATATATCTGTATGTGCTTTTATATTTAAGGTTTATTCTGACTTACCTCAGTGGTTCATCCTTGGCCTCGGAGTAGGACGGAGCAGTCTATGAGAAGATGTCAGATTTACAGGTGAGGACTTTTTGGCATTCACAACCTGGTCTTGTAATTCCCTTAGTAACCGTACTGTTGGGACTTGGTCCATGTCAGAATGAATCCATCTCTCAATTTTCTCCCCTTTTTTTGTAGTACGGGTCTCTCCCTTTCTCAAACCGTCCGGCATTTTTCTTAGGACTCACCATTTTTTGGGGTTCCAAAATCCTCTTTCCCTTTGCAAAAATCTGTCTCTGGTATGTTTCAGTGGCTGATCATTGATCCTTTTATACACAGAAGTATCCAATCAGAAGTTTACTGAAAGGAAACCCATCAATTAAGGTCAAGCTGAACACTTGACTGGCAGACATCTACCCCCCCCCCCCCCCCCCCCCCCCCCCCCATGGTTTAAGCACTTCAGCAGTCATTCCCTATATCTCTGTCTATCATCACCGCTGGTTCATTTGGGTATTGTACTGTTTGTACAGTCTCATGTCTTTATTTCAGTGTCTGTGTTTTGGCTCTTTTGTCTATTTAATTGCTCTAATCCTGATTTTTTTAACATAAAGTGCAGAAAAGTGGGGGTTGGGGAGATTACCCTGAGTTATCTCCCCCTTATCTTCAAACTTATACTATTTGTTTATATTTCTCAGTAGCACAATTATAACCAAAAGCCATAAGTCTAGGTTCAAAGTTTAAGATTTTTAAATTTACATTTCAAAATTGATTCAGTTCTCATGTCTTTTTCTTGTAGGAATCTCCATCTGGGGTACCAGCCCAAGACTTGCAGCCAGCTACTTCCCATTTTGAGACCATACCCTATGGACCTTGCCTGTTCCAGAAAAGGTAAATTTGAAAAATTTGTAAGTTTCTATCGGGACCACAGAACGAAATCAAAAATAGATTGTGGGTTTTCCCCGTTTGGGCAGAAGATTTAATAGGAAGGTGAATGTGTTGGGGCCTACTGATTGGATATCCAGGTGAGATAAATTTCCAAAATTTTATGTGTGGGCTGGGCAATATATGTATATGTAAAATATATAAAAAAATTTTTTTTGTTCCAGTCTGTTTTTGTGTTGGGGAGTTAATTAAGTGTGTAATTTGTTGTAAATTTAGGTGAACTTTTGGTACAGATTTCAATACAAGATGGTGCCCCCCCCCCCCCCCCCCCCCCCCATATAAAAAAAGTTCAAATTGGTAGAATTTTTAAATATTTTATTTACAGGTGTGTGAGATGTCATTCTTCAAAATTATGGTTAGTGGACCAGAGTTGAAAACTCCATTTAAGCAGGACAGTGGTAAACGTTAACACTATCGTCTATGGGAAATCATTTGGTTCTGCGGTCCCTATAGCTTACATCAGTGTGTATGCTGTTAAGAAGCTGTCGCTTGATTCTTTGGTTAATTTTATGGCCTTCTCTTTTTCTTCTTTGCTTTTTGCATTCCAGGCAGAAGCCCATGCACCTCCAAGACTCCCTAATTGGTCTGTTAAAAAATACAAGAGATCCAGAGAACATTAACGATCACATGATTTAAAGGAGTCTTTGACACTGTGAACTTGAAATGTCAAAATAATCTTTGCATTATTTTTTCCATAAAAATAGATTTTTCAAGATGGCCATTGTGACATTTGCTTCCCCAGAAATAAAACATTAATAACAACACTTTTCCCCTAAGGTTACTGAACGTTATTTTATCGTTCCATATGTTTCAAGTAAATTTCCAATAGCTGTTTTATAAATGTTCAATTTCTTCCTTACAATTCTTAAATTTAAACTGTATCTCTCAATTCAGAAAAATAGGAAGAAGGCTGAATGATCATTGTTAACATAGTCTCAAACTACTTTGTGGCAGTGGAATAAAAACATATCGTACCTTATGTTCAGCAACAAAAGCATTGAACGCAGAAATTCCTCTTGCGTAAGGTTTCTCTTTGCTTACTTGTTCCTGGGAAGGTAGGTTTTCTCTTCTGCGATTTCCTATCCACTCCTACAAAAAAAAAAAAAAAATCAACAAAGTAGATATTAAGCAATAATAATCACCTTTCAAACATTCAGTGATGGCATACATCTATAAAACAACAAAATATTAGGTGCCCTGGACTACTAAAAACCAGAATTAATTAAGAAATGTTTTCATTAGCATGATGAGAGTAAAGGCAAGGTTTATTTCTATTAATCTTATGAGACGTTCATATACAACAACTAGTAGTATGATTTGGCTAATTTGTTTTGTCATTGAAGGGTAAAACAATGCAAATTACGGCTTCCATTCTCGGCATATTTGGAGTGGGACGACTGGTTCGCCCGTTGTCAGTATAATGTGACCGGGTGGGGTGTGCTGCTGGGTGTCTTCGGCAGTATGTTTCAGTGAGGTAGTACTATAAATCGGCAAAAGTTCCGGCCTATCACAAGGAGACTTAACACGAGCAAACCAAACCAAACCAAACCTTCTTAGAGGTCAGTTGGTAATTATCTTGGTGTTCAAAAGGTTAATGGTTGAGAAGGAATAAAATATATACAGTGATATTCCTCGAGGTGGCGATATGCACCGTCACCCTCAAAATACTGATAGTTTTATACCATAATTAAATCATGATTAAACATTATACATTTTAAGTAATATCTGTTCAAAAGTTCCATGGAATGATGTGTTGCACTAACACTGCTTTCAAATTGATCTCAAGGCAATACAAATCAATTGGCAACAATACAATGACTGTAATTCCTCCCAAAAATATCACAGGATGGATATGCCCAATTGTGACAGTGAATGCGTTGGGTTTCAGGGCAGTAACATGGTCTACTAGCTAGTACAATAGCAAACCATGTTATCATTTGGAATGCTTAATGTCTACATGTTATAACAAAAATAGATAAAAAAAAAGTTGACACATCTAGTGACAGTTGGATGTCACATTTATCAAGTAAGTTAGTTTTCAATATTTTCACTAAGCTCCTGTCTTTTTAAAATTTGAGAGTTAGATAAATATGATATCCACCCACCACAAGTCATGCAAATTCTTTTTACCATACTATTTTATATAAAGAGGAAGGGGGGGGGGGGGGGGTTGGTTGGTTAAAAACTTCTAAAGAATGTATTTAAAACAAGAGGCCCATGGGCCTTAACGGTCACCTGAGATTTCAGTCAATTTAAATTACCCTTTTTAGCCCCGCCCATCAGCCCCTGGGGGTCAGTCAGGACCAACATGTGCCTACCATTAATATGTCATCCAATGCTGATCATATTAACAAAGTTAGATATAAAAGTCAAAAATGTTATTCCCTATATAAATCATAATTAAGTTTACCCCTTCCCCAGGCGCAAACCTGAGACCCCTGGGTCATGAAATTCACAATTTTGGTAAAGCACTTTAAGACCCTTCCACAATATCTGAGAGTAGAGAAGATGATTTTTGAAGTTTTAGTAAATTGGACCCTTTTTAGCCGCGCCCCTTAGGCCCCTGAGGTGGGGACCATATAATTCACAATTTTGGTTGACCTTTAGCCATAGAAGAAGCGTTCTGCCAAATTTCCTTGAATTTAGTTTAGGGGTTTTGGAGAAGAAATAGAAAATGTCAATTGTTTACAGACGCACGACGACGGACAAAAGGCGATTAGAATAGGTCAATCTAGACTTTGTCTCAGGTGACCTAAAAACAGGCATATGACTACTTAATATAGTAGTTAAACTGGCTAATCATGAATTTAAAATAACCTCTCTGTAATATGTTCCATTTAACAGTTAGAAATCATTTCTTCCTTATGAACGGGTTAAGAACCATGTCAATTTTAATAAATCTTATGTTCCATTTAACAGTTAGAAATCATTTCTTCCTTATGAACGGGTTAAGAACCATGTCAATTTTAATAAATCTGATGTCAAAGCGACATGCTGTTAACCATTGAAAATTAAGACTCACACAAAAGAACTATGATGGAATTGGAGACAGTGTATGGATACATAAAAAGATATGTTAGGCTTTTTAACATGATAGTTTTCTTTTCATATAATAAATAAAATCTGTTCATTGATAACAAGCTCTATAACCTACTAAACTATAACAACTAAACAATTACAATTAAGTTCTTTCTGAAAACATTTATGAACTATTTTGTACAAACCCACGATTTTTTTAGTGATAAGGTTGTCACACGTGGAAGTTCGTGGTCAAAAGTCATTCCTGGGTCAAAGTTCATTTTCTCCCAAGTAAGTATTATCTAACTTTTGGTTAATCATTTATTTAACCAAGACTTCTGGCTATCAGTATTTATCTGATTTAAGGGGTAGAAACCACAACACCACACTCTCTATAACTATACCTTGACTGCTTCAGACCACATCTCTTTGCATTTGTGGCCTTTTGAGGTGATTTCCCCTTTCAAAAAAGGCATCCAACAACTTCCTTTTCGTATCCTCTGTAATAATTCAAAAATAAAAGATTAACATATTTCCATAATTAAAGGCAATTAAAAGGTGTCGAAACAGGATATGTTCTATATAATTTAAGGGTCAATTGTAAGTAAATTAATTAGTTAGATACTGGACTGGTAATATTGATTAATCTAATCTTCCTATGAACTTGTAAAATTATCCATTATTTTCTCCGGATAGTGTGTTGACAAAGTTTGGATAATGTCAAAAAAGGTCATAAGGCCAATACACATAGCAGTACTCATATTGCTGAACAAAGGTACTCCACTATGTACATTAATTTGAAAATGGACGTAACTCCATACGCATGTCGCACGGGAGGCCGTCCTTAAATGACCTAAGCTGTTAATAGGACGTTAAACAAAATAAACCAAAGTCAAACGCTTAAGTACTTTATCCATGAGTAACTGAAATGTGTTTGGAGCTGTGCGTAGACCCATCGGTAGTCTGAGAAATTTGAAAGTACCATAACAAGTGTTAAAAGTGGTAAAGGTTTACAAGAATCCTCTAAAATGGGCATTTGGAAAAACCCTGAGCGTAGGTCAAGAAGTGTAATGAAATTTGGGGTGCGCTCAGAGAAGGATTCAGTCAGGTCTTGTAAGTCAAATTTCGTGTATCGAAAATCTTGAGTTTGTGTGTTCAGATACCTGAAATCACAACAGAACCTGTAAGATGAGAGGCTAAGCTCTCTGGTCATGGGTAGGTCACCAACAGATTTGGGCTTTGAACGTTTAGCGACCAACACTATTGGGATTGTTATATGTACTTCCTCTTCCTCACTTACCGGAGCAATAATACCTTGTGCTAACAGCTCATCTAACTGGTGTCTTAACACTTCCTTCTTATCTGGAGGTAACATGTAAGGGCGCTGATGTTTAGAGACAGCGTCAGGTTTTAACATTATCTTATGCCTTAAAATTAAAAAAACTTTTTGAAAAAATCCTTTTCCCGATTAAAAGGGGTTTTTAATGGGAAAAAAAATTTTTTTTTAAATTATTTTTTCTTTAAAAAAAAATTTTTTTTTTCCAAAAAAATTTTTTTTTAAAAGATAAAAACTCTTTTCGAATTCAAATATTTTCCCCCTTTTCTTTTTGGGGGAAAAAGGTGCACGTTTCATTTTTTTGTAAGGGGTTTAAATTTTGGGGGGGGCGCCTTTTTTGTTTTAAAGAAAAAAAAAAAAAAATTTCCAGATTTTGATGGGAATTTTATATGGCAAAAAGTTTTAAAGACTTTTTAAAAAGCTAAAAAAAATTTTTTCCCCCCTTAAAAGGTATTATTTGAGATACGGGTTTTTTAAATTTTTAACAATAGAAAAAAAAAAACAAAAAGGTTTTAGTTTTTTTTTTTAACAATTTTCTGCTCCCCCACCAAATTAGGATTTTTGAAAGTTCCCTTTTAAACCCCTTTTTAAAAAATAAATTTTTAAAATTTAAAAACCAAAAAATGGTTTTTTTAAAAAATTTACTTAGAAATTTTAAATTTATTTTGTAGGGAAAACATTTTTTAAAATTTCTGCCCAAACCCCTAATGTTTTCGAACAGATCACAAAAGACCTAAATGAAAAAAAAGTTTCGGGGGGTTCCAAAAGGGATTTCCTTTAACTTTTTACCCACCAGGGCTTGTTAAAAAAAAAAAAAAGGGAATTTTTATATTGGTTTTTTTAACTTTTACATTATTTTTTTTTATGTTAACCCTTTTCCAAAAAATGTAAGCAATTTTAAAACAAATTTAAACTATTTAAGATTAAAATTTGGAATTTTTCAAAAAATTCTTTTTTAAAATTTAAAACCTTAGTTTTTTAAAATTTTAAATTTTTTACAGTTAAATTTTAAAAAAAAAAAGCAATTTTGTTCGAAGTATTAAAAAAATATGAAGATTCCCCAACCCCGGGCCTAGATGGGAAAAAAAAAGAAAGGCCCAAAATTTTTTAAAACTACTGTTTTTTTAAAGGAAAAATTCTTTTGCATCCAATTTTTTCCCCGTTTTTTTTCCCGCAAAGGGTCCGTTTTTTGTTTTTGGGGGTTTGGGAAATTTTTTAAAAAAAAACCCGGCCCGGGGATTTTTTTGGGATAGCAATGGGGGGATTCCTTGGAATTGCGGGGATTAAAATAATTTTTTGGGGATTGAAGTAATTTTTTTCCCAAAAAACCCGATATTTTTTGGTTAAATTGTTTTTTTCCCCACATTGGGATTTTTGAATTGGGGGTCGTCCCAAAAAAGGGCACGAAATTTCCCACTATTTGAACAAATACCCCAAAACGTTACCCCCCCGTTTAAAAAACAAATTTTAAAAAAATAAAATTCACTTTAACCCTGCAAAGCTGTTTCCCATAAAAAATCCGGGGCCCCCCTAAAATGAATTTTGTAGAAAATTTTTTTAACCGAAAAGGAGGGGGGAAAATGTCGGGTTTTGTTTTTAAAAAACACAAATCTGTAAATATCAATTTAACCTTGGGTTAAACGATTTTATTTTTTTTTTTTTTTAAAAAAAAAACCCCATTTTACATACACTTTAAATCAAAAAAATTTTGGGTTTTTTTGGAAAATTCCCCACCCTGAAACATATTCCCGGCTAACCCCAGTACCGAAAAAACCATCTTGCATTTAAAATTGTTTTTTTTTTGTTCATAGCCCCAAAAAAGGGTGGGCCCTTTCCCCCCAAACCCAAAAATTTTAAATTCCCCTTTCCCACTTGAAATTTTGTTTAATTTTAAAACGTGGTCTAGGGGGGGGTTTTCTTTAATTAAAATTTTCCCCCTACTTAAAAATTCTTTAAAGGTTTTTTCCTTTTGATTTTGTTTTTTTAATTTTAAAAGGGAATCGGGCTTTCAGCGAAAACCCCCGGCTTTAGGGGGTTTGCTCCCCGAGATTTTTTTTTCTTACAAAAACCAAGTTGGGAGGAGCCATCAAAAATTGAGGTCAATTCTTTTATTTTTTGTAATCGCGCCTTTTTTACAAAAAAATTTTTTTAAAGGGGTTTTTTCCCCGGAGGGGGGCCCTTTTTTTTCCCCTTTGTGGAACTGGCCTTTCCCCAAAAAAGAATTTTTAAAAAAGGGGTCCCAAAAGGGGGGCCCCTTTGGGAGGGAAAATTTTTTTCGGGGTTGCCGGGAGATGTGAACGGAAAAAAAACCTCCCCCCTTTTGTGAAAACCCCCGGAAAATTTTTGGGGGATTTTGAACAAAAATTTTTCGGATTTCCCAAAATTCCGTATAAAAAAAAATTTTTTTTTATTGTTAAGGTTTTTTAAGGTTTTTTTAAACCCCTTTTTGGGGGTTTTTCCTTTGGGCTGAAAATTTTAAAGGGGTAAAAGGGGGCCCCCCTTTTCCCGGGCCCATTGGTTTTTGGGGGGTTTAGTTTGGGGGGCCAATTGGTGTGACCAAAAAAAGGGTGGCCGTTCCCCTTTTGGGGTTTCCAAACAAAAAGGGCAAAAAAAATTATCTTTTTGTTGTTTTAAAATTTTTACCATTGAAATAAATATCTTTTTAAAATGGATATTTCTATTTAAGGGAGAATCTGAAATTTAAAATGAAGACTTTTTTTTAAAATGAGAAAATCAAAAACTACAAAAAAAAAAATTTTTTTTTAAAATTAAAAAATAGGAAAAAAATTCGATGTTTTTTAATTTTTTTAGAATTTTATTAAAATAAAGTTCCTTTTTAAAAAAAATTTTTTTGGAAATAAAAATTCCATTTAAATGAAATTTTAATTTTAAAGAATTTTTTAAAAATTTTTAATTGAATTAAAAAACCCCAAATTATTTTGATAAATTTATTAAATAATTCTATTTGGGAAAGTACTGTTTCGGTTGGGGGGCAAAATTTTTGCCAAAGAAATTAAAGAACCCCATTATTTTAAAAAGGGTTTTAAAGGGATATGGGGTTTCAAAATGAAGCTAAAAAAGAACCGATTAAAGGGTTTTGGGGGACAAAAAAAAGGAATTGGCGGTTACGGGGCCTTTAAAAAAAAAATTTGGTTTTTTGTTATTTTTGTTTTTGGTTTTTTTTCCTAAAAAAAGGGAGAATAAGGGAGGGTTTTTCCTTTGGGAAAAAAAAAATTTTTTTTTGGGAAAAAAAAGGTTTTCTTCAAAAGATTTGTATTTAAATGAAAAAACTGTTGGAATTAGATACTGTATTTGAACAAAGATTCTTTTTTGCATGAAAGAGATTCTCCCAAATTTAAATGCAAATTTTTTTATTTAATTTTAGATATCTTTTTTGAATTAGGATATCGTATTTTAAAGATATCTAATTCAAATAGAATCTCAAATTAATTTAAAAATTTGTCTATTTTTAAATCAAAATTCTTTAATTTTTTTTTAAAAAATATCTTTTTTTTGAAAAAGAACTGTATTAAATAGGGGAAAAACCCAAAAAGGGTTGCCAAAGTTTGTGTTGAAAATTTAATCACCAAAATCGTAAAAAATTTGCGAAAGCATAGGTGACAAATTCAAAATAATGTAATGGCACAATTGGTTTTTTATTTGTAAAAAAAACAAGAAATTGAATTTTGTTTGAATGAATATTTTTAGGTTTCATTTGAATAAAATGGGGAAACATAAAATCAACAAAAAAATTGCAAGTGTTTTTGAGCGTAGCTGTTATTTTTAAATAGTCATTTAAATTTTTTGTTGGAATCAAAGGCAAATGGGTTTTAATTTATGAAGGGTTTTCGAGATCTGTTTAAAAAAAGCGGTGCGATCAATTTGCTAAAAAGCAAGGAAATAAATTATCAAAAAAAATTTGTATATGAGTCTTTTAAAAAAACAGGATACAGGGAAAATTGTGAACGTACAAGTTTGGAGGATTGTAGGGAAAATGAAAAAAGCTAAAGTTTTGGGCCCAAAACTTTAATGTGCTAATTTTAGATTGTGTTTTATGTAAATCGAACCAAAAAATAAATACCCGGATGATTTTGAGAGGGTTTAAGGGAAAATTCTTTCAATTTTTGAAAAATATAAAGACAAAAGAAGTTGATTTTGGGGAGTAATCAAAGCTCAATTTTTATTTGCTCAAGTAAAAAACCTGAAAAATTAAAAAAAAAACTAAATAAAAAAGGGGCCCAGACAGACATTTGTAATTAAAAACACAAAGTAGTTTTTTAAAATTGGGAAAAAGTATAACCCTTTCAGCTGCAGTCAGGCTTGTTTCATTTTTAAAAAATTCAAAAATTTTTAAAAATCAAAAAAAAAAAACAAGGCCTCCCCTGCTATCGGGTTGTATTTTTTAGGGCACCAAAATCAACCTTTATGTGGTTTTTTTTATCCTCAAAAATTTTTTTAATCGTTTTTTAATTTTGAAAAAATTTTAACAAATTAGGCGAGCCGTAGTAGGCCGTGTATCTATTTTAAATAAAGCATTTAAAAAATTTTAAACAAATTTTGGCCTCGAGCGCTATCAGGCCTTATGATCTATTTAATAAAGCATTTAAAATTTTAAAACAATTTTGGCCCGCAGCTGCTAGTCAGGCCTTTTGATTTTTTAAATAAAAAATTTTTTAAAAACTTAAACAAATTTTGGCCCCGGCCGGGAGGCCCTTTGTCTTTTTAAATAAAGACATTTAAAACTTGAAAAAAATTAGCCCGAGCCGAGTCGGCCTTTGATCTATGAAATAAAGAATTTAAACACTTTAAAAAAAATTATGGCCCCGCAGCGTAGTCAGGCCCTTGTGATCTATTTAAATAAAGATTTTTTAAAAAATTACAAAATTATGGCCCCGCAGCGGGGGGGCCTTTTGGGTCTTTGTAAAAAAAGACTTTAAAACTTGGAACAAATTTTGGGGCCCCGCCCCTAGTAGGCCTTGGATCTATTGTAAATAAAACTTTAAACATTGAAAAAATTTTGCCCCGCGCTGCTAGTCAGGCCCTTTTGGGTCATTGTAAATAAAGAATTTTAAAAAGGAAACAAATTATGGCCCGCAGGCTAGTCAGGCCTTTGATCTATTTAAATAAAGAATTTTAAAACTTAACAAAATTTTCCCCGCAGGGGAGGCAGGGCCCTTTTGATCTATTGTAAATAAACATTTAACCTTGAACAAAATTTGGCCCGCAGCGTACAGGCCTTGGTTTTTTAATTTAAAAATTTTTAAAAAACTTAAACAATTGGCCCGAGCTGCTAGTCAGGGCCCTTTTGATCTTTAAAAAAATTTAAAATTGGGAAAAAAATTTGGCCCCCCAGCCGATTTAGGCCTTGTGATCTATTGTAAATAAAAACTTTTTAAAAACTTAAAAAAAATTATGGCCCGCAGGGGTAGTAGGCCCCTTTTATCTATTTAAAAAAAGATTTTAAAAAAATTAAAAAAAATTGGCCCCGCAGGCTGTCGGCCTTGTGATCATTGTAAAAAAGACATTTAAAAACTTGGAACAAATTATGGCCCCGCAGCCCCTAGGCGGCCTTGATCTATTGAAATAAAAACTTTTAAAACTTGGAACAAAATTTGGCCCCGCAGCCGCTGTCAGGCCTTGTGATCTATTGTAAAAAAGCTTTTTAAAATTGGAACAATTATGGCCCCCCCCGTAGGCAGGCCTGTGATCTAGTAAATCAAATTTTTAAAAACTTGAAAAAAATTATGGCCCCGCAGCCGCTGTTGGGGCCCTTTTGATCTATTGTAAAAAAGACTTTTAAAAATTGGAACAAATTATGCCCCAGGTGTCAGGCTTGTGATCTATTGTAAATAAAGACTTTAAAACTTGAAACAAATTAGGCCCGCGCGCAGTCAGGCCTTTGCTCTTTTAATAAAAATTTTTAAAAAAATTAAAAAAAATTTGGCCCGAGGTAGTCAGGTTGTATCATTTAAATAAAACATTTAAAAAATTGGAAAAAATTTTTGGCCCCCGGTGTAGGGTTGTGATCATTGTAAATAAGACTTTAAAACCCCTTAAAAAATTATGGCCCCGCATCCCTAGTCAGGCCTTGTACTATTTAATAAAGCTTTTAAACATGAAAAAAATTAGGCCCCAGCCGTATGGTTTAAATTTTTAAAAAAGACTTTTAAAAAATTGAAAAAAAAATGGCCCCCCGCCCCCTAGCAGGCCTTATTTTTTTAAAAAAAGACACTAAAAACGCAAATAACCCCCAGGCGCAATCAATGTTGTTTCCATTTAAAAAAAACATTTAAAAACTTAAATTTTATGGCCCGCATTGGGGGCAAAATTTTGTCATTTAAAAAACATTAAAAATATTTATTTTAAAAACCCGAAAGGTTTGGCCGTGCAGCGCAGGTTTGGGAAATTTATTTTAAGAGATTTTGGGGGTGGGAAAACATTTTTAGGCAGCAGAGGGGTTTTAATTTCGCTATTTTTTTGTAAAAAAAATCGGGGCAAAGTCACTCCTGTTTTTTTTTGAAGACACTTAAAACGTAAAGAAAATTTTTGGCCCGGGTTTTTGTTACTATATCTAAATTTAATGTTGAAAATTTAAAATAAATTTTCAAAAAAAGTTTCCATGCTTAGGGGTTGTTTTTGCTTTTGGAAAAAATTTTAAAATTTAAAGGGTTTAGGCCCCCGGGTTTTTGGAGTTTTTGGTTAATAGTTTTTTAAGGTGATTTTATTTTAAGAACGATTTGAGTCGGGCCCCAAAAATTTTTTCGGTCGAGCAACGGGAGTAGGTCCTCGATTCTTCGGCGGTGAAAATTTTTGTGTTGAAGAAGAGTTTTGAATTGTTTGGGGGACTTAAAGTTAGGTGCCCAGTTTTTCTTTTTGAAGTTTTTTACAAATTGGGGGAAGAGTTTTTTCCCTTTTGATTGAATGGTAAATTTTTCTGTTAGTTAAAATTGATGTAGGAAGTGTTTTTTGCAAAACCCAAAAAGTTTATAGGAAAGGCAAAACCCGATTGTTTTGTAATGTATATCTATTCTTCGAAATTTTGAAGGTTTTTATAATATTATTTCCGGGTTTTATAGACTTTGGCCCAACTTATTGTTTCATTTGTGAATTTTTAGGAACTGCTTTTTTGTTTTTTGTTTAGCTTTTTCCAACAGAACTTAAAATTTGGTGTCAGTTGCAATTTGTAAAAGGGTTTTTTTTTTCCCGATGTTTTTTGGGCCTTCAATTTTTCTTTGGGACCTGTAAGAAAATTAGTTTTAAAATTGGTACAACCAACTATGGTAAAAATATGAATTTGTTTTTAAAAAAAAATTTTTCCCCAATGGTTTTAAAGAGACTAGCCAATTTTGAATTTTAAGTTTTAATATTTATGTATACTTGGTTTTGGCCCCCCCGGGGTAACTCAAAGGTTGTTTTAGGGGTTTTCTGTTTTTCCCAAAAAGACTTTTTTATGTGGAAAAATCTGCCCTTTTTTTTTAACATGTTAAAACTTGAATCCTTTAAAAAATCAGTTTTAATGGTTTACAAAAAAATTTTCCCAGTTTTTTATAAAAGGAAGACACCAAAAAAATTAAACGTAAAAAATTCTCAATGGATTTGGTTTTCATTAGTTTAATATTTTTTACCGTTTTACAAAAATTTTAACCCAAATGGAAGGGTACATTAAAATAATACTCCAGTTGAATTGAAAAAAGGGGTTTATTTTTAAAGTTCAAAGAGTTGAAAGGGATTTTTCGACCTACAACCACATTCTGGTTTGGGTTTTTTTAATTTCACATGCTTAAAAAAAAGTTTTTCCCCTAAATTAAAACTATGGTTGTCCTTGACATTGTCCAGAAGTTTAAAAAGATACAGGTTCACCCTTTTTTCCAAATTTTCGAGAATGGGGTTTTTAGGAGCGGGGGTTTTGGTAAAGCAATTTAACTTTTCCTAAAAAGGGTTGGAATTTTTCGCTATTACTTGATTCAAAGACCCGTTTTCTCAGGGGAACCTGGACCCTTTTGAACTTAAACGGGCCCCAAAAAGAGGAAAGGGGAAAAAAAGGGATCTTAAATTTTTTTGCAAAAATTCCCTTTGGAGGGAAAACCCTAATCCAATTTTTTAATAAAAAAAATTATGCGCCAGGATGTTTTTTTAAAAATTGGTTTTTACCATTTGCTTGTCCGGAAGACCATCAAGCAAAAATTTTGCCCAATTTTCCCATTTTTGGGGAGTCTGCCCAATGGGTCAACAAGACTCATTTTTAAACAATTAGGTTCCTTTTCCCCAAAAGATGTTTCATAAAAAATATGGTTGTAATCAATTCAGGATTTGGGGGGAATTCCCAAAAAAAAAGTTTAACCTAAGCGTTTTTCCCCCCCGTTTTTTTCCCGGGGCCCAAAAAAAACCTTTCTTAAAAATTAATTCCCCTATTATGTTTAATCAAATGGTTGAAACCAAACCCAAAAGGTTAAGGGATTAGGTTTTTAAAGAAATATTAAAAATTCCCCCTTTTGGGCCCCCCCTAGGCCCCTTACCTACCCCGTTTAATAAAATAAAAAAAAGGATGTTTTACAAATTTCTATTAAAACCTTTTTAAAAAAAATAATTTTTAAAAATTTCAAAAGTTTTTTGGGGCCCCCCCCCTTGGCCCAGGGGTAAAAACCCAATAAAAAATTTCCCCCCTCCCCCCATGTGTTACAAATTTTTTTAAAACACTTTGGGGTTTAGGAATGGATTTTATGCAAAAACATCAAAGTCCCCCGGGCCCCCCCCTCGGCCCATGGGTTTTAACGTCATTTAAAAAATAGACCCCCTCCCAAATGATTTTCAAAAATTTTTGAAATTAAAATTTTAAAATAGATTTTTACAAAATTTATAACCCTTTTTCCCCCCCAGCCCAGGGGTAACCCAATTTTTATTAAAAAAATGAAAGCCCCCCCAATATTTTTCAACCAAATTATTGAAACCAAACCAGGGTAAAGGGGGATTGGGTTTTATACAATATTAATAATTCCCCCTTTTTTTTTGGGGCCCCCCCTTTTGGCCCCAGGGGCAACCAATTTTAAAAAATATGCCCCCCCAAAAAATGCTTCAAAACCCTTTGGAAAAACCCCCCAAGGTTAAGGGGGGATTTTTAAAGAAAAAATTTAAGGGAAAAAGGGGGGGGGCCCAAAAAGGGAACCACACTTTATGGGATCCCACCCTTTTTGGGGTGAAAAAAAATACTTTATTTTTTCAAAAAACTTTTTAATTTTTTGACTTTTCTTTACTAAAAGATTCGTTTCAAAAAGGGAATGCCACGCGATAAAATTTTCCCGGTTAATCCATTTATAGTGTAAAAAAGGAAAATACGTTTCATAGGTTCGAATATTTTTTCTAAATGATTTAAAATGTTTTGTTTCAAAAATTTATGGTTGCATGATCATAAAAATAAAAAAACCATTTTTTTAAAATTTTAAAAAATTTTGGGGTTTTTTTTTTGCTGGATTTATGTGAACCTGCTTAAACAAAACATGAACCATTAAATCGGGCCCCCTTTGGCTTCCTAGAAACCGTCGCCTTGGTCTGGGTTAAAACGAAAATTGACTGAACGACTGTTCTTTTCTGAAATTCTAGGTTCCCTTTGCCATTTTCAGGGAATTTTGGAACCCCAGCGCGCAGCCTCTGTTGCCGGATTTGGCGGGAAATTTTTGAGGGAGCTGGGGATTTTTTTAAAACCCAAAAAATTCCCGGGGTTTTCCTAAACGGAACAATCGAAAAACAAAAACCGGAAAACACCGGAACTTATTTGATTTTTTTGGGAAATTTCCCCCGATTTCGATTCAAGGGAATCCTTGGAAAAATTTTCATTTCGTAAAAATTCGAAAAAACCCAAATAGGAAACGGTCCAAATTTTCTTCTAGAAAAAAATTAATTTCGGCCCGTAAATCCCGGGAGTTGAAAACGACTGAGCAATTAAAAAACGAAAACCCAAAAAAATTTGATTTTGCAATGGTTTTTTAATTTTGATTCAAGGTGTTTTTGATCTAAGTTGGGAAAATTAAACCATGCCCCCCACTTATTTTTACATTTTTTATAAAATTTTATGTAAGTCTTTGGTCGGAAGTCTGCTCAAAATTGTTTTAAAAATCAAAACAAGGGACAAACAGAAAATTGTTGGCCAATTAGGGTTTTTTACCTTCTAGCTAAAAGGCTTAAAGGGTTGGTTTTTTCCCGGAAAAAGTTTTGAAGAAAAAACTTGAAGGCACCCATTTTGTTTTGAAAATTAATTGCTCTGAGATGAAGGTTTAACAATATGGCGGGAGTAATCTAAGCAATTGACAATTGCCCCTGCCAACATCTTATTCTGAATGTTTAATTAAAAAATGTTAGCTTAATCTTTAAAATGTTTTTGAAACCTTTTAAAAAACCAATCTGAAAACACACAACGCAAATTTGTTTTTTTAAAAAAAATGAAAAATAAGATTTTAAAATAGATTTTGCCCCCAGGAATCTTTATTTGACCTTGACAAAACGGGGAAGGAGAAAAAAGGATTTTACAAAAATTAATTGATGCCCTTTTTAAAATAATCTTTTTTAATTTTTGGGGTTTTGGTTTTTAATATGCTTGGCGTCAAATTTGGATTTTGGAGAGCCCGATTCAAAGTTGGTATCAATCTCATAGGAGTTTCAAAATTTTGGGTTCGCCTTGGAATTGCCTTTAAAGGTGTCTTTGAAAAAAGCAAAAAATACAAAAATTTCCTTAAAATCAATTTTTCCCAAAAAACTAAAGCCCAAAATCTGGAGGAATTCTCAATTCAAAGAATTTTTGGAAAATAGAAAAAATAAGACAAAATAAAAATATCCTTGCGAGCTTTTTTGGGATTTTTTTTATTAAATTATTAAAAAAATTGCCCAGTTTTTCCATAAATTAAATAAACCCGAAAATATTTTTTGGTATTTTTAAATTTAAGGGATGCGTATGGGGCTTTGGATTTTTTGCCCCTTTTAAAAATAAGTCCACATTGTTTATAATGAAAAATTTCATGTTGTTAATTTACCCTTGGACAAAATTTAAAAAAAAGTTTTTTATAATTTTTAAAGAAAAAAGAACAAAAACAAAATTTTTTTAATTTTTAAAATCAATTTGGGTTAAAACTTTTTAAGTAAATTCTATGAAAAAGGAAATAATTTTTGGCAATTTATGTTTTGAAAAAAAATTTTTGTTAGGTTTTAATATTAAATTTTAATATTTATTGGAATTTTTATGTCTTTACGTTTGGGAAAAGAAATTAGTTTTTTCCTTTTTTTAGGTTCCCGTTAAGTGGACCAAAAGGAAATCGTCTTTAAAAATAGAAAAAAGTGTTTGCTTCTTTGATGACGTATTTAAGTTATTTTTATTGTTAAATAAAGTTGGTTTTAATTTTTTCAAAAAAACCGAGAGATTCTATAGAGGCATTGAGTCCTATACCTTTCTAGGGTTACAAAAAAAGACTTGTCTTGATTTACCCAGCTTATAAGAAAATTAAAATTTTCTAAAAAAAGTAAAAATTTAGATTGGGTTTTAAATGATTTTTTTTAATGAACGCCATGATTTTTTTGTTTTTAAAAAAAAAATGGAGTACACAAAATTCAATAAAATAAATAGAGTTTTTTTTGGATTTTTAATTTGTTTTTATTTCGATTATGTTTTGAGGTCGATTGTTTCTTTATAAAATGGTAAATTTTTGAAATAAGGTTTTGTTTTGGTTTAAAATTTATTGCTAAAAATAAAACTTAAAAATTTGGAAGGTTTTTGTATCAGGTGAATAAAAAAAAAAAACAAAAAGAGTTTTGAAAAATTTTGGTGTTAAAGATTTTTGGTATAATAAGGTTTCCAGAAAAAACTTCAATATCATTTTTAGTCAAATGTGAAGATTTTTTATTTTTTGTTTAGTTTTGTTAATATTTAAAATCATATAGAAAAAATAGTTTAATTATATAATTGATAACATGTAAGTGCACCAAAATAAAGAAAAATGAAAGCTTTACCCCCAACACCGGGTTTTTTGGTTTTTTAATGAAATTTCCCGGGCCCTTAATTGGGAAAATCCATTTTAGGCTAAGATGGAGCTTCACAAAAAGATTGATTTCTTTTTTGGTTTTAAAAATCATTTTTTTTTAAAATGAAAGTTTTGGTTTTAAATTACGCGGGAGACGCCTTTCAAAAAATTCCCTTTTGGATTTTAAATGGAGAGACCTTTTGGGAACTTCAATTCAAACGTGGTTTTTTCGAATTTAAAAACGACTTTTCTTTTCATGTCAAGGACTTTTTTATGATTAAAAATAACGTAGAAACATTCAAAAGGTTTTTTATCCAAATTTTTTTTTTTTTTTGTTTGAAAGACCTTTATTGGAAAATTAGGTTTTAAAAAAAAATATGAAAATTAATTCCAAAAAATTTAACAACCATTTTTATACTTTAAATTTTTGAAAATTTAACATTTTGGAGGAGTTATTTGTAAATAAAATTTGGATTTCAAAATATGAAAAGTAACTTTTAAATTGTAAAAAGGGAAATGGCTTCCCGTGGGCCAAGTTTTTTGGTGAGTATAACATAACTAGGATAGGGAAATACATATGATATTGGAAAAAATTTTTAGTTTTTTTAAAAAAATAGTAACAAAACTTTTAGGAGGGGGGAAGGGGGGGTGGGGACCAAAAACACAGGGGGATTTGTAGCCACATCATTGGGGGCAAAAAAATTTTTAAGGAAAAGGTATTTTTTTATACTTTTCTGGGAAAATATACATAAGAAGAATGCAAAATGTAAAAAGTTTTTTATTTTTATTTAGAGTTTGGTGGGAAAAATTCATTGGAGAGTAACCCTAAATTGAAAAGTAAAGGGGAATAACTCATAATATGTATAATCAGTTATTAAAAAATAACGACCCAAAAATTTTTAATTAAAGGGGATCCATTATTACCAACATTAACCCTGAAAGTTTTTTTCATAAGTATTTTCTTGATTTTATCAAGTTATTGGTTTTATAAAAAAAAAAATTTTAAAAAGCCCCAAACAATTTTACCCTGTTCACATTTGATCAACTTTTTTTAAACAACATTTTGATTTCAGATATGTATTTGAATTATTTTTTAATAAAATTAGGGTTTTTTTCGAAATTTTCGTGCGGAGTTTATTATTATAAATTACCTTTTTTATTTAAATTTAAGCGAATTCATTTAAACAAATTTTAAAAAAATCAGATACCATCTTTTAGAACCCCCCCCCCCCCCCCCCCCCCCCCCCCCCCCCCCCCCCCCCCCCCCCCCCCCCCCCCCCCCCCCCCCCCAAAAAAAAAAAAAAAAAAAAAAAAAAAAAAAAAAAAAAAAAAAAAAAAAAAAAAAAAAAAAAAAAAAAAAAAAAAAAAAAAAAAAAAAAAAAAAAAAAAAAAAAAAAAAAAAAAAAAAAAAAAAAAAAAAAAAAAAAAAAAAAAAAAAAAAAAAAAAAAAAAAAAAAAAAAAAAAAAAAAAATTTTTTGGGTTTTTTTTTTAAAAAAAATAATGACGGCTTTCCCCGGGAAAAAAAAAGGGTTTTTACAGCCCCAAAAAAAAATTTTTTTTAGGCCCGGGAAAGTTTTTTTTTTTTTACCGAAAAAACAAAAAAATTTTTAAACCCCCGAAAACCCCAAACCCTTTTTTTGGGGAAAGGGGAATGGAAATAAATACAATCAGGAAAGAAATTTGTTGCAGCTGATATTCTTAAAATATTTGAAAGTTAGATTATGACAACAATTTAGTATAAGCAACCAGAATACGGTTGTATGGTGCACCATAAACATTTAGGAAAGTTTGGTGAACCATAAACATTCAGTAGAGTATGGTGAACCAGTAACATTCTGTAGAGTATGGTGAACCATACACATTCTGTAGAGTATATATGGTGAACCATTAACATTCTGAAGATTATGGTGAACCAGTAACATTCTGTAGAGTATGGTGAACCATAAACATTCAGTAGAGTATGGTGAGCCATTAACATTCAGTAGAGTATGGCGAACCATTAACATTTTGTAGAGTATGGTGAACCATTAACATTCTGTAGAGTATGGTGAACCATTAACATTCTGTAGAGTATGGTGAACCATTAACATTCTGTAGAGTATGGTGAACCATTAACATTCTGTAGAGTATGGTGAACCATTAACATTCTGTAGAGTATGGTGAACCATTAACATTCGGTAGAGTATGGTGAACCATTAACATTCTGTAGAGTATGGTGAACCATTAACATTCTGTAGAGTATGGTGAACCATTAACATTCTGTAGAGTATGGTGAACAATTTATACTCAGTAGAGTATGGTGAAGCATACACATTAATGGAGTATGCTGAACAATAAATATTAGCAAAAATATAGTGTAATGCACATGTTGCATTACACTCAACATGGTAAACCGTACACATTTGAGAAATGTTTACACATGTACTAGAATATTGATACATGTTGGATGCTTAAAAATTATTGTAGAATACTGAAGATTTTTAAAAGTGAATTTTTTGTACTGCTTATACAAAGTTGTAGAAATTGTCATTTCAATTTTAAATCAACATTCTTAAAACAACATTAATATGAAAAAGATTGTCACGAAAATACTGATTAAGATACTATTGATATATACTTTATATGACCACATACCGGTATTATTGCTGAAATACCAAGTGCAATAGAGTTGAAAAATTGATGCTGATAGAAATGTGCACAGTTGTGAGTTCTGAGTGACCGTTACAATGTAGGATCACATTTGTCAGCGATGATGGGTTCCGAGTGTCCAGCACAATTTAAAGTCCTGAGTGACCAATACATATGATGGATCACATTTTGTCAGTAATGACGGCTTAGATTGTACAGCACAGTTTTTAGTCCTGAGTGACCGATACAGTTGACTGATCACATTTTGTGAGTAATGATAACTTCGAGTGTCCAGCACAGTTTTAAGTGCTGAGTGACCGATACAGTTGACTGATTACATTCTGTGAGTAATGATGGCTTCGAGTGTCCAGTACAATTTTAAGTCCTGAGTGACCGATACATATGACGGATCACATTTTGTTAGTAATGATAGCTTGGATTGTCCAGCACAGTTTAAGTTCTGAGTGATCGATACATATGACGAATCACAGTTTGTCAGTAAGGATGACTTAGATTGTTTAACACAGTTTTTAGTCCTGTTTGACCGATACAGTTGACCGATCACACTTTGTGAGTAATGATTGCTTCGAGTGTCCAACACAGTTTTAAGTGCTGAGTGACCGATACAATTGATGGATCACACTTTGTGAGTAATGATGGCTTGGAGTGTTCAGCACAATTTTAAGTCCTGAGTGACCAATACATATGATGGATCACATTTTGTCAGTAATGACGGCTTAGATCGTCCAGCACAGTTTTTAGTCCTGAGTGACTGATACAGTTGACTGATCACATTTTGTCAGTAATGATGGCTCCAAGTGTCCAGCACAGTATTAAGTCCTGAGCGACCGATACAGTTGACTGATCACATTTTGTGAGTAATGATGGCTTTGCATGTGCAGCACAGTTTTGAGCACAGGGCCCCTGTGGTTTTGAGTGCTGAATGATTGATACAGTTGTAGGATCACTTTTTTTTTTTATTGATGATGACTTTAAGAGTGTGCAGCAGTTTCCAGTAAGTTGCGAGTTGAGTACATTTCCTGACTTGATTAGTCCATATGGTATTAGTGATCTGATTGAGTTCATCTGAACAAGAATATAATTTGTAGTTCAGTTTAATGATCACTTATGACGACAAAAACATTGTGAAGTGTTTGGTAAAGTATTAAACACCTATGAGTTTGAAATCTGTGACATCCAAATGTATTTTATTATACTCAAACAGCATTTCATGACATGTTTTCTTCTATTTCTACTGCAATAAGCTCATGTATGACTTTATATACCTGGTTAAGTTGAAAAACAAAAGAATCTATATATAATGATACTGTTGTTAACATTTTCCTGAATTTAAATCACAATCATGAACTCAGAAAGGCAATTTGAGGGTAATAAGCTTAATGCGTAGTAAATATGATTTTTCAAACAAACACTGTATATTGTTACATCCCGATAATGCCATCTACAGGGACTTGTTATGATTTTCCAAATGACAGTCCATATACCCCCAAAATATATAAATAATAGTATATATGATTTTAGTTGAATACTATAATACATGTATATATTTGGACAATCAGTTGGAAAATTATTCCAACAAGTCCCTTAATCCCACCCATCCCCTGAGGTCTGGAATTGTTTTCTATTACCTCCATTTTGCCTGAAATTGTTCCGGTAGGTCATTATTATTGCTTAAATTGCAGCATACACCATCTTATGATCTGTCCAGCAACATTCGATAACACTTGTAGAATAATTTTCTATGTTTGTGAAAATAGGATCAAGGGTAGAGCCATAATCAGTTGTCACTGTGGATACAATTTGTTTGCATTGGAATTTGCTGGTCATCCATTTCAGGAATTTGTTATTTGAGGCTATGTCAACATTGAAATCACCAAGCAGGAGGAACTTTTCTTCAAGTGTTATTCGGGGTTGAATGTGTGTTTCAATTTCGTTTAGCAGGTCAGGATAACTACACCTTGGTGATTTATAAACGACTGCAATTTGCACCAAAGTGTCATTTTTTTTAACACTTTTCACCATGCATTCAAATTTAAATGAACTATAGGTGTAAATGTTTGACACATTAAGATTATTTCCAAAATACATTGCTAAACCATGACAAGGACAATCAAGAGCTAACTGTTGGTCATTTCTGCTTATGTGAAACCCTTCAAGTTTCAAGTTTTCATCAGGAATATTTGGTTTCAGTTTTGTCTCTGCAAAAGCTAACACATCAGCACCTATGATATTGTAATCATGTTTGATGTCTCTGTGATGTAGTGGAAGTGATCGAACATTTAGGAAACCAACCTTCAATTTGCATGCTGAAAGAGCGTATGGTGGAATGTAACACAGGTTCATACTAGACTCTGAATGCAGTCTTTGCATTTCTTCAGTTACTGATTGATCTACTGATATCTTTTCTTCATTTAAATTCAACAAGTAAAGGTCTGACAAATTTCTTACACGACTTAAGGCAACATAGTGCATATGGGGTTGTTTCCTTGAAGAGGTCATGTCCACAACTTTTTTTAAAGTACATCCTTGTGATTTGTGAATAGTTTTTGCAGCTGCTGGTCTAATTGGAAACTGAATGCGAATGAACGATTTACGATTGTACATGAAATTACGTTGCGTATCAAAAATAGGAGTCCAAGAATCAGCAACATCAGGCGAGCAGAGGTGTTTGAATGTCCTTCTTGTATCTACTCCTGTAGAGTCATCTTCAAACTGGACCCATATTATACTTGGACGGTTTGTGTTTGTTTGCTTGTAGTCAATTTTTCGTACATGACAGCATGCACCATTTACTAGTCCATCTGCTATGTTTAGATTAGCAGTAATTTCATATGGCATGCTAACAGCAATTGGAACTTCATTCATAAGTCCAGCGGTATTGGTTGTACTGACATTTTGGAGAGCTTGTATTAGCCTGTTTTTGACATTTGCAGGGATATCACCAACAACCGTATCAAGCGCTGGTACTTTGACTTTTGTACTTAAAGATAGGTCAAATACATCCTTGTTGAAATCATCAACTTGTTTATTTGTGGTAAATAGATGTGGTGCATCTCTTGGATAATTTGTATTGGTGGGATTAATCATTCTTGATCTCAGAATGGTTAAATCTTCATATGATAGCTTGCTGTTTTCTAACGTACGCATTCTATTAAGAAGTTGGAAGAAGTCCTTGTCATCCTTCTGACGCATAATCTCACTTAATTCATGCACCTTAAACAATGACTTCCAAAGGTTGGTAGCAAGAGGACCCATTTGCTCTTCTAAGTCTGCAAAAATCCATCTATCCATTACAGGCTTCAACTGATATAGATCACCTATAAGTATTACACTGACTCCGCCAAATAACTGCCTCTGATTTCCCTTGATTTTTTGAAGACATTCATTTATCAGTGAAAGCATCTTATTTCCTACCATAGATACTTCATCAATAACCACAATAGAAAGATCTCTGTATTTGACTCGGAGGGTATTTAGAGTGTCAGAATCTACATGATAGTTTTGGTAACCACGGTTTGGTAAGATTTTGAAGGCAGCATGTATGGTTGTGCCATGGATATTGTGCGCGGCTTTTCCAGTAGGAGCACAAAGAAGAACTTTACAGTTGTCAGGATTTTCACCTTTTTCTGAACAAAGATGCCTTTTCAATGCTTGATACAATGCCGTGATAACTACAGATTTACCTACTCCAGCACCACCTGTTAAAAATGCATATAACGGTTCATCTTTTGTTTTTACCCAGTGTAAAACATGCAACAAAAATTCTCTTTGTTTCATGTTTAGCTGTCTCACAAGTTGAAGGTATAGCTCATTTGGCAAGAGAGTGGGTGAATGTTCCAGATGTGGGGCAGTTTGCGATATACCAAGGTCAACGCCTATATCATATTGTTGATGAGAAGCACTTTCTGGTTTGTAATATATAAATTGTTTACTTTCATGTGAACCTTCACGTTCATCTTCCAGGTCGTTCTGCTGAGTTAGAGGAGCTATTTGGTCAAATTCTTCACTCAGATCGTCATGCGCTCTTTGTATGGCACTATCAATGTCTTCTGTATGATGTTCATATTCAGCACACTTGCTATCTACAACGTGACTGACATGCTGATAATGATCCTCATATGTTTGAAATTGTCCCAATAAGTCTGTGTCTTCGTTTCGCCATGGGAAGAACAGCAATAGTTTTTCTCTGTAGTGATTTTCACTGTCAGTTTTTGCACTGTACCGAACATATCGAATAACTTTCCTATGTTTTCTTCGATTGATAATGATACCATTTGGAAGGGTAATCTCTGTCCAGTTTTCTTCATTTTCTAGGTGTTCTTCATTTTCAGAATCAGAAGTATCTATATTATCATCATTGATTTCTTCATTTGATGTCTTTTTCTTTGGATAGGTTATATTTAATTCAGCAACATAGTCAGCTAAACACATTTTGTGTAGTTGCTTTGGACGCTTCGCATATCTTTTCACAATGTTGTCGCTTTCAATTTCAGTTGAATCGATAGGAAGTTTTTCCAGTACATCTTTCTGCTTCAGAAGAAATGTTCGCTTATGGGGTTCAGATGTGTTGATGAACACAACATCTCTTGATGACTTAGTAAGAGGAAGTTGCAAAGCTAGGTACGCTGCTTCTTGAGCACTGACTTCTACACTGTTAAGAAACTTGTTTCCAATATGACGAACTTGTCGCTTTATATCCATATTGCCTCTACGTGCCTCTTTACACGCTTCATCAAGGAGTAAGCTCATTCCTCTTTGAGATTTACTTATGTAAGCCACAATGTATACTGCACACGCATATGGGTCAAGTACAAACTGAAGATCATGATTTGCATCCCATGCTTCTATCAAAGAAGTCATGTATGGATTAATTCGTACTTCACAGAGTTTTCTTTTCAGAAATATTTTTGGAGATTTAAGAGAAGATCTTATACACAAAATGTATTCTTCTTCAGTAATTCCTGCAACATCAGTGAGGAAATCTTCAAAAGTTAGATTTTCTGTTCCTGTTAATTTTGAAATTTTCTGTTGAATTTCAGAATATTTCTTTTCCAACATTTTATGTTCTTCATCTAGAGGTTCTAGAATCATTGTTCTGGACATTGGTGGTAGTGGAAACCCAAACCTGCATAAAGCTTTTCCCTTTTTTCTGCATGTTTTTGAGTGTTTATGAGTCTGTATGTCAACAAGTGAAGTCAAATAATCAGGCACATTTGACTGGCATGATGTGTAATGTTCGACATATTCAGCTATCGTGTCATTTGGATCTTCCTTGTATTTGGGGGCATCTTGTATCCACATTAGCATGTGTATGTGAGGTGAACCTCTATGTTGAAATTCAACACGGTAGAAGAAATCTTTCAATATACCCAGAGGAGCATGATCCGATTTCAAAACTGTGTTTATGAATTGCTGAACACGATGGTCAAAATATCTAGTGCATGTTACTGGATCTTTCTGTACCAGTTGAGTTTTCTTAATCCATGTCATGTTGCTTAACTGTTGTTTGCTGTATGATATTTTGTCATTCAACTCTCCAAGAATTCTCAACAAATCATGCCATCTTGTGTCACCTGCAGATAGGGATCCAAAACATGTTGGTAGCCCAAGTTGGCGAATCATTGCAAATACGTCTTTTTTTCTCTTTTCTAGGTAGGGCGGAGAATTTCTAAGAGTTCTGAATATATAGAAACCTTCATCAAGGTTAACCAACTTATCCATGTGTGTTTGATTAAGGGCTTCTGCAACAGTAACATTTTTGTCTTTACTTTTGCATCTTCTCAGTGCCAAATAAACCTTGTCTGAGATCTGTTTCATCTGTATTTTTTTCATTTTGAAGAATAATTCGGTACAGAATTGGCTGCTCGTCTGTCAATACTTCTAAGTTCCCATTTTACAATGTCGCTATAGTTAACCTTTATTTCTCTTTCTGTATTAGGATTGCGCCGTTGGCCACAAAATATGGAAGGGAAAGATAACTCTTCTGCATATTTGTCAGAATATAAACTCAAAGGACACTGACCTTCACCAGGTGCAAATGTGTATATTGAATCATTCTGTGGACATATAGGTTCTATTAAAGTAACGGCATTTCCTATGATTCTGTCTTCGTCACATATTTCACTAAATGTGTCAGAGTCATGACCCTCATCATCAGATTGCTCTTCATTATGGTTTGAAGGAGATGCCATGAATGAGTCAATGATTTCCTCAGCACTTTGATCCATCTTTGAAAACCACTCTTTATCTAACTCAATACCAGATTCTTTGTAAAGATCACCATTCTCAAAAAGCCAATGTAAAGCAGTCAAAACATGCTGAGGTCGAACATTTTCTGTGAACTCACACTTTTTGTAAGACATTTTCCTTTTGATTCTAACAGGAATAGTAGTTTGTTCAAACTGTCTAGGTAAAGCTTTGATAGTTGGTTGTATGTCAACTGGTACATTTACAACATTTCCATGGATACTCAACTGACCACCTCTTGGAAGTTCACGCATTTGCATGAAAGGGATTCTTAAGGCCACTAATCTTTCCTCAAGCTGATGTAAATCCAATTCTACTGGCTTATCAGGAAAAGACACTTTATTGGCAGTTGACAATGTTGGCATCCTCCCATTCTTTACAGATGATAGGCATGTTCGACAAATCCATTCTTTACCATCCTTTGATTTGTAGCTAGTGGTACATCTTGTAAAAAGAGAGCTATGGTCCACATTTCTATTCACTTCTGTTACAGAGTGTTTAAACCATGTTTGGTGACAACTTGTACATACGTAAACTGGACCTTCCGCTATAGTTTTGTGAAATTTGTCAATCACATCATTCAGACACATTCCTTTTTTACATTGCATTTCTTTCAATTTGAAAGCTGGATCATTTCTCTGCAATTTTTTAGATCTTTTAGTTGCTTTTCTTTCTTTGATGATGTTTTTTAGGATTTGCCTTGAACATTGTTTTGAAATTCGTTCTTTTTGTTGGTAATTTTTAGAAGTACGTGCCTGTTTTTTACTTTGAAGCTCCTTCGTTCTTTCTTTATTTCGATACCATTCATTAGCTCTTATTTTCTGTTTAATTGTTGCTTCTGTGTATCTATAATCTACATTACTTCTTGCTTTTTGTTTATGTTTCTTTTCATTCATTCTTTCTGATGCACGATAGTCATCATCCGTTCTCCTTTTTCGTTTCATGTTTGCTTCATGGAGTTTAACATCAACATTAGTTCTTGATTTCTGTTTACTTTTCAATTCATACTTTCTTTCTGAAGCTCGAAAGTCATCATCCATTCTCCTTTTTTGTTTCATGTTTGCCTCATGGACTTTAACATGAACATTTGTTCTTGACTGCTGTTTACTTTTCAATTCATTCTTTCTTTCTGTAGCTCGAAAGTCATCATCCATTCTCCTTTTTTGTTTCATGTTTGCTTCATGGACTTTAACATCAACATTTGTTCTTGATTTCTGTTTACTTTTCAATTCATACTTTCTTTCTGTAGCTCGAAAGTCATCATCCATTCTCCTTTTTTGTTTCATGTTTGCTTCATGGACTTTAACATCAACATTTGTTCTTGATTTCTGTTTACTTTTCAATGCATACTTTCTTTCTGTAGCTCGAAAGTCATCATCCATTCTCCTTTTTGGTTTCATGTTTGCTTCATGGACTTTAACATCAACATTTGTTCTTGATTTCTGTTTTCTTTTCAATGCATACTTTCTTTCTGTAGCTCGAAAGTCATCATCCATTCTCCTTTTTTGTTTCATGTTTGCTTCATGGACTTTAACATCAACATTTGTTCTTGATTTCTGTTTACTTTTCAATTCATACTTTCTTTCTGTAGCTCGATAGTCATCATCCATTCTCCTTTTTTGTTACATGTTTGCTTCATGGACTTTAACATCAACATTTGTTCTTGATTTCTGTTTACTTTTCAATTCATACTTTCTTTCTGTAGCTCGATAGTCATCATCCATTCTCCTTTTTTGTTTCAGGTTTGCTTCATGGACTTTAACATTGACATCAACTCTTTCCTTCCTCTTTCTAGTACGATCCTTCATTCTTTCTTTTTCTTGGAAGTTTTTATTTAATCTTTGTTTTTGCTTGTATTCTTTATCATATTTCTTTCTGTTTTTCTGTATTTTTTCTTTAAAAGTAATGTGCTTCTCTGTGGTGGCGGCAACCTCATGTTCTGCAGGGCAATCAGGCGTAAATTGTTTTCATGTTTCTCTGAGCCTTGAAATATTTCTCAAGCAGTTCAAATCTATTTTGATTCTCCGGAATTCCTTCTATTCTGGGTGTATCTGGACATGAAGTCTATTGTGTTTCAGTAGCAGCATGTATGACAAGAGGTTGTATTTCAAACTGTTCATCTGCACCCAAATTCAAACTAGTATAGTATTTCTTCATGTATTCAACAAGATCAGTGGTACATCGAAAGGTACAAAGAACAGCTTTTCCTCCTTGTCCATCAAGAAGATCTTCTCCATGGGGATGTGAATCAAAAAAGTTAATGCGTCCTTCACATGTTTTCCAAAATGCAGAAGTAATTGAACCTATTGTTATCAATCCCATGGTGTCTTGTTCAAACATTGAGCATACAGCAGAGTATAAAGACAACAAGTTAGAATTATTTGGATTATAGATGGTTCCAACTAGAATATTTTGCTTTTCTATTATCCATTTATGTGTTTGGGTATGTATTTCTGATGGCAGTTCTTCAAATTGCAAAAGATAAGATCTGAAACTCCTGTTTGCCTGAAGATCAGATATGACAGTGTGGTATAGCTCATCTCCTTTGTACAGGATTTCATTAAGAACACCAATTGTAAAAGATCTACAGTGTTTAGCATAAAGAAGCGTCATTAGTGAATTGCATGTACATTGCGAGTAACTTGCAAACACGCTATGCAAAATGTTATTATTGCTCTCAATTTGGTTGGATAATTGTGAAATTCTCTTCTGTATCTGAATTGACATTTCCTTGCTGATAATGACATCTTTGCAGTTTCCATTCTTGTTTCTTTGCGCTCAAATTGTCTGTGTTATGTACAGTCTTTCTTTTAATTATTTTTCTCTGAGGACTTTCATTATAATTTGCAACATTTACAGAAATGTCATTAATTTTAACAGGTTGACCTTCTTCCAAAGTATACTTTTTACTTTTAGCAATCATTTCTTTCTCTATCACATGTTTAAGCGAACCATTTCTTTTAGATGCACAAGCTTGTTTTTTTCCTGTATTTTTTGTCAGATTGCTTGCAGTAGATTTGGATTTTTCAATAGACGTTATTTTCATGTTTCTTGTTTTCACTCTTTTTCCATTTGACAACTGAAAATCACATGAAAATCTTTGTTTTGATGTGCGTGTTTGGTTTTGGTGTGAATTCCTCATTAAGGGATTCTTTCTTCTTTGATGGCACAACTTTCCTATTCAATTTAGCAGTAGCAAGCAATATGTTGTAAACAGGTTGTTTCTTTTTACTGTGATGCTTGTTGTTCTTTACATGTTTTTTAAGTGGCATTATTTTCCGGTCTGATCTGCCAGTTATCAGCAGTATGTTATATAGTGGCTTTTTCGATTCATTTCGCATGTGAATCCTTGGTGTTTGATTTAGATTTTGAGTTTGCATGGTGTTCTTGTAAGCACCATTTGTCAATTCTGTGGCGCTCTTGCGAGCATCATGTGACAATTCAGTAATGCTCTCACGAGCGTCATGTAACAATTCTGTGGCGCTCTTGCGAGCATCATGTAACAATTCTGTGGCGCTCTTGCGAGCATCATGTAACAATTCTGTGGCGCTCTTGCGAGCATCATGCGACAATTCAGTAATGCTCTCACGAGGGTCATGTAACAATTCTGTGGCGCTCTTGCGAGCATCATGTGACAATTCTGTGGCGCTCTTGCGAGCATCATGTGACAATTCTGTGGCGCTCTTGCGAGCATCATGTGACAATTCTGTGGCGCTCTTGCGAGCATCAAGTAGCAGTTCATTTGACAATTTCGTATTTTTGAGCAAATCTTTTGGCGATTCATGTGGCATTTCATTTTGCAATTCATTTGCACTCTTGCGAGTAGTGTCATTTGGCCGCGTTTTTACCGAGGCCACTTCCTCAGTCACGTCACTCGTCAGGTCAACTGGCTGTGTTTTTAATGAGGCCACTTCCTCAGTCAAGTCATTGTCACTATGCTGTGTTTTTAAAGAGGCCACTTCCTCAGTCGAGTCCGTCAGTCTCTTCTCACGAGACTGCCACATCTCCCGCTTCACCATGGACTTCTTCTGTCTTCTAGGCATCTGAAAAATACAAATTGTAAGACAATGTTTTATTTAATGTCTAGCATCAAGTATTCAGAGTGATCTGGATAAAGGTAAGGGCCATGACCATTACAAATATTATTGAGGTGGGACAAAGGTCAAACTTGATCTGTAGCCACCAAAGTTTCATACTAACTTCTACTAATATACCTTGAAATATGTGAGACCATTGCAAAAAAAAAATAATTGCAAAAAATAAAATAAGTCCAGATATATGTATCGGTCGAACTCCTACAAAAAATACTAAAGTTGGACTTGATATGTAGGTACGTAATACTAAGGTTACACACGCACTTTCAGCATGAATTTTATAGAGTGCTAAAGAATGAGTGGATTGATTCAGTCTCATCAATAATGGACTTATAACGATTGCAACAAGAAATTAATATTTTACTCATTCCATCTTTAAGAAGCAACAATCAACAAAAGCATTATACACTTTGTTGTTATGAGAATAATATATATATAAAAAATTTGCATAGCTGACAACTTCTCAATAGCTGAGTATAGTTCTTTCTCTATTTCTTTGATGCTTGTGGAAGATTACCGATATACTCCTGAATCAGTAAAGCTGCTTGTAAACTTTAAAAAAACAAGAGGCCCATGGGGCCTGTATCGCTCACCTGGTTGGATTTGACCAAATGTCAAAATAATGTTCATGTTCAATTCCTTTTGTTTGTTAACCTCAAACAATGCTATTTATGATTATAGCGTGGGGATCCCAACTGCTTTAAAGAAATAATGAAGTCCAGACTCTCTGAGTTTACAACATGCATTTATAACTTTATGACTAGTAGTGATTTAAAGGAATTACCTCTATTTCCCATATGGGGCCCCGCCCCTTTGGCCCCTTGGGGGTCAAAGTCACCATTTATGCAAAATCTGTTCCCCTTCCCCCAAGAATGCTTCTGACTAAATTGGGTTCAAATCCATTCATAACTTAATGACAAGTAGCGATTTGAAGGAATTACCTCTATTTCCCCATTAGGCCCCGCCCCTTTGGCCCCTTGGGGGTCAGAGTCACCATTTATGCAAAATCTATTCCCCATCCCCAAAGGATGTTTCTGACCAAATTGGGTACAATCCATTCATAACTTTATGACTAGTAGCAATTTAAAGGAATTGCCTCAATTTCCCCTATTGGGCCCCGCCCCTCAGGCCCCTTGGGGGTCAGAGGCACCATTTATGCAAAATCTGTTCCCCTTCCCCCAAGAATGTTTCTGACCAAATTGGGTTCAAATCCATTCATAACTTTATAACTAGTAGCGATTTAAAGGAATTGCCTCTATTTCCCCTATTGGGCCCTGCCCCTCAGGCCCCTTGGGGGTCAGAGTCACCATTTATGCAAAATCTGTTCCCCTTCCCCAAAGGATGTTTCTGACTAAATTGGGTTCAAATCCATTCATAACTTTATGACTAGTAGCGATTTGAAAGAATTACCTCTATTTCCCCTAATGGGCCCCGCCCCTTTGGCCCCTTGGGGGTCAGAGTAACCATTTATGCAAAATCTGTTCCCCTTCCCCAAAGGATGTTTCTGACCAAATTGGGTTCAAATCCATTCATAACTTTATGACTAGTAGCGATTTGAAAGGAATTACCTCTAATTTCCCCATATGGGCCCCGCCCCTTTGGCCCCTTGGGGTCAGAGTCACCATTTATGCAAAATCTGTTCCCCTTCCCCAAAGGATGTTTCTGACCAAATTGGGTTCAAATCCATTCATAACTTTATGACTAGTAGCGATTTAAAGGAATTGCCTTAATTTCCCCTATTGGGCCCTGCCCCTCAGGCCCCTTGGGGGTCAGAGTCACCATTTATGCAAAATCTGATCCCCTTCCCCAAAGGATGTTTCTGACCAAATTGGGTTCAAATCCATTCATAACTTTATGACTAGTAGCGATTAGAAGGAATTACCTCTATTTCCCCATTAGGCCCCGCCCCTTTGGCCCCTTGGGGGTCAGAGTCACCATTTATGCAAAATCTGTTCCCCTTCCCCAAAGGATGTTTCTGACCAAATTGGGTTCAAATCCATTCATAACTTTATGACTAGTAGCGATTTAAAGGAATTGCCTTAATTTCCCCTATTGGGCCCTGCCCCTCAGGCCCCTTGGGGGTCAGAGTAACCATTTATGCAAAATCTGATCCCCTTATGCCAAGGATGTTTCTGACCAAATTTGGTCAAAATCCAATAAGAACTTTATGACTAGTAGCGATTTGAAGCAAATGTTGACGGACGGACGACGGACGACGGACGACGGACACCGGACGACGGACGCTGCACCATGGCATAAGCTCACCGGACCTTCGGTCCAGGTGAGCTAAAAATCAACTGAACGACATATCAGTAAGATAAAATCCAAGATGTACACAGCCAAAGTTTTTTTATTTTATTTATAATATAACATGTTAATTAGGATGTACACAGCCAAAGTTTTTTTATTTTATTTATAATATAACATGTTAATTAGGCCTAGCAAACATCTTTTTTATGACCCCCCCCCCCCCCCCCCCCCCCCTTGTAACATATTTTAACTCTGATAGAAAATTGCGGTTGCGTTGTCCGACATGACATATGAAGTTATGACATTGACACCAGTACATCAGTCACAGATCATAATCATTAGATTCTTTTCGAAAAAACAAATAATCTTTTTTAATACATGAAGCCCATAGGCCTTAACAGTCACCTGAATTATTTCAGTTTATTTAATTGACCCTTTTAGAACCCACCCATCAGCATCTAGGGGTCAGTCAGGGTCAACAGGCATATACCATTAAGCGGTCATCCAATGCTGACAATGTTAAAGTTAGAATGAATTCCGTTAGAAATCAAACAAACAAGTCAAACATGGGATTTCCCTATATAAACTACATTAATATCTACCCCCATAACATTAGTAAAGCACTACAAGACCCTTCCATCAATGAAGAGTATTTGATTCTGTCTTATTTGGGTCTTCTCTGAAATTCCAGTCTATTTGGCCCTTTTAGCCTCGCCCATTAGCCCCTGGGGGTCAGTCAGGGCCAATATGTGTAAACCATCAAACTGCTATCACAAACTGATAATGTTAACAAATTTAAAACAAATTCCAATCGAAGTCCAACAAATAATAGCCAAATGTGATTTCCCTATATAAACTATACTAAAGTTTACCCCCTCCCCAGGGGCAAACCCGAGACCCCAGGGTCAGGAAATTCACAACTTTGGTAAAGCACATTAAGACCCTTGAATCTATGAAGAGTGTTTGATTCCACTATGTCTGAGATAGGAAAAGAAGATTTTTGTAGTTTTAGTCAATTTGACCCTTTTTAGCCCCTCGCCCATCAGCCCCTGGGAAGCAGTCAGTGCAAACATGTGTTTACCATCAAACTGATATCACAAGCTGATAATGTTAACAAAGTTAGAATGAATTCAAATAGAAGTCCAACAAATAATAGTAAAAAATATAATATCCCTATATAAACTATAGTAAATTTTACCTCCTCCCCAGGGGCAAAAGTGAGACCCCAGGATCAAGAAATTCACAATTTTGGAAAAGCTTCTTAAGAGCCTTCCATCTTTGAAGAGTGTTTGATTCTACCATATCCGAGAGTAAAGAAGATTTTTGTTAATTTGACCCTTTTTAGCCCCGCCCATTAGCTCCTGGGGGTCAGTCAAAGCCAATATGTGCATAACATCAATCTGTTATCCCATACTGATAATGTTAACCAAGTTAGAACAGATTCCAATAGAAATCCAACAAATTATAGTCAAAAATGTGATATCCCTATATAACTATAGTAAAGTTTACCCCCTCCGCAGGTGCAAAATTCTTAATCTTGGTAAAGCACCTTAAGACCATTCCATCTATGAAGAGTGTTCGATTCCATTATATCTGAGAGTAGAGAAGAAGAATTTTGAAGTTTTCATCAATTTGATCCTTTTTTAGCCCAGCCTCGCAGGCCCCTGGGGAATGGGGACCATATATATAATTCAGTTTTGGTTGACCTTTACCCATAGACGCTTCCTGCCAAATTTCATTGAATTTGGTTAAGGGGATTTGGGGAAGTTGAAAATGTGATTTGTTTACGGACGCACGACGACAGACAAAAGGAAATTAGAATAGGTCACTTCAGACTTTGTCTCAGGTAACCTAAAGATCCTCACGAAAAACGGCAATATAGTTTGTTACAACTTGCCATCAATTCCTGGTGATATTTCTTGCGTATTATAGCGACCTACAAATGAATATGAAACTGCAAACGGTCGTTGGTTTAGTTATATTAGACATAACCACCATTTGGCTGACTAGTGATGGGTCACGTGATAGCTGAAGTTATGTCGTGGAATGCTCGGTTGCATTCGACTACGTAAATAGGGTAGGTTTTAGGGTTATATGAAATGTTCCTGAATATGAACTCAGGATGAACATATGAGTCTAAGACATGTGGATAGTTTCTCTGTGAATGCATGTAAATTCCCACGACGATCAAACAGATTTTTTTACTTTCGATTTCAAGGCAGGATTGAAACACAAATAACTTTAAATAATTGCTATAAAAATTGGAACTATATTATGCTGTGGATGTACATGTATATTATTTGTATGACAGAAAAGAGGAATTGTTAGCCAGAAACAAAGGTGTCACGTGCACTAACAACATTTTCCCACCACAACTAAAACGGCAAGTGTTAAAGGCATGAATTTTTCAAATGTACTACATATACATTTGTTTACAATGTCCCAGAAGTATAATTGTTGTCTAAGGCCATATTGCACAGGTCTTAGACACTTCAGCTAGGGTCACTCAGAAGCTTTTACAGGTCTATCATGTAGAATGAATATTGTAATGAAGTGTTTTTGTGACAAAGATGCAAATATTTATACTAATAAAAAAATGCTGAATTTTCCGAATCTTTAATCTCCAAATGAATTTAGGAATAGGCCTATCTTATGCTAGTAATTTAACCAAAACTTTGATGCCTGCACAGGTGAAATAATTTGCTATAAAAAGAATTGACAAACTTTTCAGTTGATATTATAATTTTTATTATAAAATGAAAAGAAGAATGCACTCGTTCAACAAAGAATTCAATAACTCAAGTAACTAAGGAATTGTAGAATGTCAGTATGGAAAAAGACAGTGGAAGAAGTAAATGATGAATACTCTGCAGATCAATATAATTATTTCTTTTGTTTTTTCTTATTGGAACAGCTTTTAAATTCAGTTCATTGTCCCATATATACACTGGCATCTATAATGTTGTTAAAATAACATTGTACCAAAAGGTTGCTGTTGAAGCAGAGACAATTTAGGTCTTAATTGAAACTTACACAAAAGTTATATGTCAATCCCAAATTCAAGACATTTTTCATACCATCATTATGATCAAAACATACCTATGTTTCATGTTATTGATAGATTTCTGTCTTATTTCAATCAGTATTCGAACGAAACAAATTACAAATTGTCATTACAATATAAGTAACATTAGGCTTCTTTCTTGATAAAAAGTACGTGTTGCCTGTACCAACTAAACTATCGTAATTATTCCTCGATATTGATCATCAGCAAGTAAAATGAACATCTATTATTTCAACACTTACGTGCCTTTTTTTCAAAAATGACAATTTGAAATGAACGACTGATTAGAATATAAAAAAAATCTGAGCAACAGGTCATCTTCATAGCCATTCATCCAACACTACACAAAGCAAGGTAGCAAAATAAACGTTAACTCTTACTGAGTCTTAGTGTTCTGATCACGTGGTCGTACACATATGCTAATTTGCTAGGACATCCTATCAAAACGAAAGCATTCAAATTTCCAGACTTATGTACAAAATAAAATAATAATAATAATTGCATCATATGAAATATATTAATATTAAACAGCGATTGCACATCATACAAGATTGTGTTATACCAGCACCAGACAAAAATGGCGTCTCATTTCCTCCTCTTCAGATTAGATAATAACAAATCAGAATCACCCAGATGCTTGTATTACACTTCTGTTTCAAACGCAGAAGAGACGCGAAGTAGACTTGCACATGTGCACAAATTACATACAGTAGTTCTGCAGCTATCCACATCTTTTAAAATCACACGGACGATATATTCCCTTGTAATTATTATTTTTCAGAAATAAATTAAATCAAATTATTATTTGTTTAACCAATCTCTGGGTCAGTGTAAGGGAACAGTACATGTATGCTCCTGGCCAAAGGAAACAAGCAGATTACTACATTTATAATGCAAGACATTGGGAACATTTATTTAAAAAAAACTGAAAGTCAGGTATTGAATCATAATCAAATCAAAGTTAAAGGAACATGCAATTTTCTTCTTCTTCTTTCATGAATTGTTTCCGTACAATTTGTCAGATTGTGGTGAAACTTTGCATGATTAACAATTTAAAGACTAAATTTTATTCAAATTAATTCTTAACTTTATAACTACTAGCGATTTAAAGAATTAACCCATATTTCCCATATCTGGTCCACCCCTCAGGCTCCTGGGGGTTCAGAGTAAAAATTTATAAAAACTCAGTTCCACTTCTCCCAAGAATGTTCCTGACCAAATGTTGTTAAAATCAATTAAAAACTTTATGACTAGTAGCAATTTAAAAACTAATCTCTATTTCCCTTATTTGGCCCCACATCTCAGGCTCCTGAGGGGTCAGAGGCAAAATTTATACAAACTCTCCGCCCCTTCCCCCAAGGATGTTTCTGACAAAATTTGATTCAAATTAATTCATAACTTTATGACTAGTAGCAATTTAAAGAAGTAACCCTATTCCCCCTATTTAGTCCCGCCCCTCAGGCCCCTGGGGGTTCAGAGTAAAAATTGATAAAAACTATGTTCCCTTTCTGCCAAGGATGTTCCTGACCAAATTTGGTTCAAATTCATTCATAACTTTATGACTACCCCGGTAGTAGCAATTTAAAGCAGTAACCATATTTCTCCTATTTGGCCCCGCCCCTCAGGCCCCTGGGGGTTCAGAGTAAAAATTTATACAAACCCTGTTCCCCTTCTGCCAAGGATGTTCCTGACCAAATTTGGTTCAAATTCATTCGTAACTTTATGACTAGTAGCGATTTAAAAAAATTACCCTATTATCCCCATTTGGCCCTGCCCCTCAGGCCCCTGGGGGTTAAAAGTAAATATTTATGCAAACTATGTTCCCCTTCTACCAAGGATGTTCCTGACCAAATTTATTTCAAATTCATTCATAACTTTATGACTAGTAGCAATTTAAAGCAGTAACCCTATTTCTCCTATTTGACCCGCCCCTCAGGCCCCTGGGGGTTTAAAGTAAAAATTTATACAAACTCTGTTCCTCTTCTGCCAAGGATGTTCCTGACCAAATTTGGTTCAAAATCATTTATAACTTTATGACTAGTAGCGACTTAAAGGATTAACCCTATCTCCCCTGTTTGGCCCCGCCCCTCAGGCTCCTGGGGGTTCAGAGTAAAAATTTATACAAACTCTGTTCCCCTTCTGCCAAGGATGTTCCTGACCAAATTTGGTTTAAATTCATTCATAACTTTATGACTAGTAGCGATTTAAAGGATTAACCTTATTTCCCCTATTTGACCCCGCCCCTCAGGCCCCTGGGGGTTCCGAGTAAAAATTTATACAAACTCTGTTCCCCTTCTGCCAAGGATGTTCCTGACCAAATTTGGTTCAAAATCATTTTTAACTTTATGACTAGTAGCGATTTAAAAAAGTAACCCTGTTTCCCCTATTTGGCCCCGCCCCTCAGGCCCCTGGGGGTTCCGAGTAAAAATTTATACAAACTCTGTTCCCCTTCTGCCAAGGATGTTCCTGACCAAATTTGGTTCAAAATCATTTTTAACTTTATGACTAGTAGCGATTTAAAAAAGTAACCCTGTTTCCCCTATTTGGCCCCGCCCCTCAGGCCCCTGGGAGTTCAGAGTAAAAATTGATACAAACTCTGTTCCCTTTCTGCCAAGGATGTTCCTGACCAAATTTGGTTCAAATTCGTTCATAACTTTATGACTAGTAGCGATTTAAAGGAGTAACCCTATTTCCCATATTTGGCCCCGCCCCTCAGGCCCCTGGGGGTTCAGTGTAAAACTTTATACAAACTCTGTTCCCCTTCTACCAAGGATGTTCCTGACCAAATTTGGTCCAAATTCATTCATAACTTTATGACTAGTAGCGATTTAAAGGATTAACCCTATTTCCCCTATTTGACCCCGCCCCTCAGGCCCCTGGGGGTTCAGAGTAAAAATTTATACAAACTCTGTTCCCCTTCTGCCAAGGATATTCCTGACCAAATTTGGTTCAAATTCATTCTTAACTTGATGACTAATAGCGATTTAAAGGAGTAACCCTATTTCCCCTATTTGGCCCCGCCCCTCAGGCCCCTGGGGGTTCAGTGTAAAAATTTATACAAACTCTGTTCCCTTTCTGCCAAGGATGTTCCTGACTAAATTTGGTCCAAATTCATTAATAACTTTATGACTAGTAGCGATTTAAAAAAGTAACCCTATTAACCCTATTTGGCCCCGCCCCTCAGGCCCCTGGGGGTTCAGAGTAAAAATTTATACAAACTCTGTTCCCCTTCCCCCAAGGATGTTCCTGACCAAATTTTGTGAAAATCCATTCAATACTTTAGGACTAGTAGCAATTTAAAGAAAAAGTTGACGGACGACGGACGACGGACGACGGACGCCGGACGACGGACGCTGCGCCATGGCATAAGCTCACCGGCCCTTCGGGCCAGGTGAGCTAAAAATGGATCATGTAACAACTCGTGCTGAAGTTGGTCAAAGTTAGGATTCTCCATCATGTTGTGGTGATGTACTTGGGAATTAAGTGGAGAGGCAACGACACCATGTCTGTCCATCTTCCATTTTTTTATTCAGCAACCTATTTTTAACTTTATTACACAAGAGTTCCTAAGAGATGGTAATCATGGATATTTGGAGTTATTTCCCCTTTGCCCACACCTGCATCATTTCATCACTCATTACCATAACACGGCGAAAACCAGTCACAATCAAGTTGTGACTTCAATTAAATGATTTACACTTCACTTGGCTAATATATATATATATATGTTTCAACTTGTCTTCCGTTGAAGTTTCGTATTTGTGGAGTTATTCCCCTTTGATGCTTACTTGTCCGGACCACAACTCCAATACTACTTGACCCAGGCTCTCCATACTTGACACAAATATGCATCTTGATGAGCCGGAGTGCCGCATACCAAAATCATGCCCCTTGCGGGGTTATTCCCCTTTGATGATTTTATAATTGCTCACCTTCACTTAATAATGGTATTAGGAAGCTGATTCTTTGCAAAGAGGTTCTTTTAATGTATATATTCTGTATATAAACATGTGAACTAATTTTTGTGTTGTTGTGTCTAAACCAAGGTTTCCCATATTTGCAACATATATACATCTCATCATTTAAAGTTGCCTTTCAGTTTCGACTTCACACCATTATGTGTATCAATATCTCCTTCCAACTTCCCAACAATGATATTTCATTTTAAAGCATTACAACCTGTGAAACTATCCCCTTCCAAGTGTCAAATATTACGGCGGGCGTAGGTTGTGGCCCTCCAACGGGCCCTTGTTAATTTTAAATCTGGCGGCAAAGATCGCCAAATCTGCTGAAAACAAACGGGAACGTTAGCGACTAAGGGCAGAGATGATGTCTGGATCGTTTCTTAGTCTCCAGGAATCAGAGGAGGTATAATATACTGCCAAATAAGAACTATTGATAAGAACTTCTTTGTATACTATATGTCACAAAATAAATAAATCATGATTAACCTTTTTATGAGTTGGATTCATATTTTTTCCAACTTTATTTTTGTTGACCTAGGATAAAATCTTACATACATATACTTGTGATAATGTGTGTTTATATATGTGGAGAATTTTTGTTTGTTTGACGAATTCATTTGAAAGATTTTTCTCTCACTTGCACTATTCTTAAATCGATATATAGGAAAAAGTAGATGGTGAGGACTGCGTCATGCCAACTTTGTCAACAAAGAGAAAATTAGAAGGTTAGTTTAAAAGTTTGAATGTTTTTCGATGAAATTCTAACAGCAGATATTGTAATAGACAATTTCCTCGTTGCATTCAGTATATACTGTTAATGCCTTGATTATTTTGTCTGCACAAAAATCTCAGCAACACTAAACCTATTTTTTAAATATAGAATTTTATTTTGATTATGAAGTTCTGTTCATACAATCCAATTTAGGTCCTTGAGATGCATAATAGTCAAGACAGCTTCCTTTGAAGATGGTTAAAAATCTGAAAAACTTGTTTAAAACTATAAAAGCAGCTAATAAGCCTGGTATCTGAAAGTCTTCAATGTTTTTTTCTTTTTCAACTATCATAGTCTAAAATGAAAAATTTTGAAACATCAACAGATTATAAATCTCCCGAGTACTCCACGTGCTTTGACTTCGCCAGCTACAGTGTCCTCATCCCCGCCTCTTGTCAATTTGCCTGTACCTGAAGCCATAGTTTCATCAGGTAACATAAATGATGTTCTCAAAAATGGTCTTATATCACATAACTAATGTATAGATAGGATCAATCTTCCTGCGAGTAGCAACTACCATTTTTAAAGACTCGGTATGTCTCGGCTAGGGGACATAATCCAAAGCCTTCCTCACAGCGGCGAACGCTCGACTAAAGGCCAAAAGTGAGGCATTGTCAAGGGAGACATTAGGAAGAAGAAAGAGAAAAGATAAGATCCCAAATTTAGTCGCCTCTTACGATCATGCAATTGGGGCAACAGGTACAATTCTTACACCTTACCTGCAGGGCACTATAGTGTCGTATACAGTGGGATATAGTGGTGGTTTTGTTTGGTTTTGTTTATTTTGTTTAACGTCCTCTAACAGCTAAGGTCATTTAAGGACGGCCTTCCGTGCGTGCGACATGTATGCGTGTGGAGAGTGCGTAAGTGTGTTTTGGGAGGCTGCGGTATGTTCGTGTTATGTCTCCTTGTGGTAGGCCGGAACTTCTGACGATTTAAAGTGCTATCTCACTGAAGCATACTGCCGAAGACACCCAGCAGCACATCCCACCCAGTCACATTATACTGACAACGCATGAGCGGAAATTGACAAGTAAGGGACTCGACTCTTTTGGCACATGTAGAGACGAGCCAATTGATTGACATGTTTGCTAGGCTTAACATGGATGTGGTACCTACAAGGAACACATTTCAACAGCATGTGTTAAACGTAGCAGTGTGTGACTGGTAGACCTTCCTTTGCAGACAGATGAGATCTGGCATTCCTGATCTTTATCTGGATGTCTTTTTTTCATCCGATTGCAAAGGAAGGTCTTGTGTCACTGTGTGACAGACTTCAGCCAACTCCCTCACGTGTCGCTGATCTGTTGAGGACTGATCATGAGTTGCGACCTGAAGAAGACAGGATATTTTACTTCCTGAAGGACTTTGTCTATTCACTGTCCTGTCAGGAAGACCTTATCCGTTTTCTTCAGTTCGTAACTGCATCATCAGTGATGCCTTCCTTAGGTATAACGGTTACATTCCACCATGCAGATGGTTTGCAGCGGCATCCAATTGGAAGGACATATGGGAATGTTTTAGACCTTCCACTGGAGTACAATAAACTGCAGGAGTTTAAGAGGGAATTTCTGTGCATTCTAAGGAATGACGACTCATTCCGAATGTTTATGACATAATCAATTTCCCCAGTAAGTTGTTAGCCGTTTATGTATTAGAAAAACCTTAGGTTTATCTAATGTGTCCAATTAGATGATGATCATAGTTATCCAAGCTACTATTACATACAAAAACATTCTACATATTTCTAAGACTTTACCATTATTTGGTCTCCCCTTCAAATAAAGGGCAAGATTTTTTCAAGACTTGATAGGCTTTTTTTTTATCATGATGCCTTGATTAAGCTAGCTGTTCCTCATGCTAAAGCAATTTGTTTTGTATAGTAATATAGTTACATGTATATGGCACAGAACATATTGATTTCATTGAAACTTGTTTAACAGGGTTGAGGAAATGCATAGTCAGCAGCTTTATTCTTTGGCAGATTTTCGTCAAATTTTTTAGGACCATAATATCTCGAGACGTATTTCAGTTATTGGGTTGTTTGGTGACTCAATGTCACTGTTACTATTTATTTTCAATGAAAACTGTGGTTGACAAATCAATTTGCATTACCTGTGAGCAAAACAATATTGGCATTATAATTTATATATATTTAAACTGTATGTGTACTTGTAATTTCATTGAAGTGAAAATAAGAAACTATTTTGTTTGATACAAATTGCATTTCTTTGTACCATTAAAGTAAAAAAAAAACAATAATTGGTTTGGTTTGGTTTATTTTGTTTAACGTCCTATTAACAGCTAGGGTCATTTAAGGACGGCCTCCCGTGCGTGCGACATGCATGCGTGTGGTGAGTGCGTATGTGTGTTTTGGGAGGCTGCGGTATGTTCGTGTTAAGTCTCCTTGTGATAGGCCGGAACTTTTGCCGATTTATACAAAAAACCCAACTATTTTTAATCTGCTGATATTCAAACATAAATTGTATTGTCAAATGTGGTAATCAATAGTAGGCCATGTCTTTTTTGGTCTAAAGCATGTTTTATTAGACATAGGGGATCAAACATTGTATCAAAGGAGGGTTTGTCTCTCCTGGGGCCGGAGCCCATTAGAGAAAAATCTGGGAAATCCTTTATATCCCGAACGATTAAATAGATTATGATAAAATTTGGTCAGGAGCAGTATTGGTAAAGGAGATCTAACATTGTATATATGAAGGGTGTTGGTCCCTTGGGGCTCGATAGCGTGGGTTTAATAGTGGAACTGTTGCAAAAGTAATTAAATAATTCCTTAGAAAAGTAATTGCAATGTAACTAAAAAATGACTGCTATGATTACTGAAACATCCAGGTGAGTGATGCAGGTCATCTTGTTATTGATACAATTTTTAACCATAATGTAGGACCATTTGTAAGGTTCTTCGAGTTGTTAACCCTATGGAGTAAATTCCCACTCAATAGTTTAACCCCCCTTCCCAGAAAGCATTTTACAGTTCTCATACATGCATTTCAAATATCATTTTGTAGGGATTATGAACACAATAAACAAATCTGTTTTTGGCACTTTTTGCCTATTTTAGCAAGGGTTTCTTTTGACAGTGAATGTTGTATTTCATGTTGTTGTATTTATTGTTACATGTATGCAAATGTTGACAAGAGCAATACAATTTATAAAAAAATGCTTTTCTTTTCTGCAATTCTTTGACATCTCATTTAATAGTTAAACACATTATGAAAAATTAATGTAAAAGACGTCATTGCTCATCATACTCGATATAATAATTGGTAGATATTTGGGTTGAAATTAAAGTCTATATATGGTACACCATGCCGGGTCCAGGACTGGATTCTTTTACCCCCACACTAATTTTTTAATGGCATATTAAAAGAACTAGAAAAGACATTATATCCTCCACAACCATCAAAGACACATCTACCCATATAGAGATGATGTGGAAGCACTCCCTACCCGTGGTGATTTGTTTCTTAGGATGCATGGAAACAGACACTTTTGAGGTACTTAGCCCTAAATGGAATTCACTTTCAGGTCATAACAAAATGTTCATCAGTGGAAAGATGCAAAATTTGATCTTGACCTGTGAACTTGTTGACTTCAAATTTTATCTGAGTGAACATGTTTGTAAACTGAATGTCTCAACAAAGTTTTATGTAAATCGGTCAATAAATACCAAAGTTATAGCCAGGAGTAAAATTTGTGTACAGATAGACAGTGATTACTATAGGGCACATGTTGATATGCCCTAATTAAACTTTCAGTAAAACACCCCTTTAAAACATTTGATCTTTGATAAAGCTGTTCGTTGTTGAGATGAAAATAAAATACAATGTCCAGAAACTGAATATCACTCTCTGAAAATAGCTTTTATAATGTGATATTTGAAATTTGAAGGCAATATCCCCCCCTAAGTTTCAGAACAATTGGATAATTAATAGTCAGTAGAGCAGGGACCTTAGAAATCTAGATAATAGATATCGTATAAATGAACATAATGAAACTTATTTCATAGTCTTTTTCATGGCTATTATATACATGTATTATATTCCTGTTTTGTCATGCCAGTGTAAAATACATGATTTTGTTTGAACATCATAATCAAGAAAATAAAATTGATGAATTGATGAAGGGCCGAGTCAGTGAAAAATATAAATGTACCTTTACAGTATATGATCAGAGCCTTTTTTGTGGCAGTGACACATGATATGTTTTTTTTTATAAATAAGCATAAAAAGACGCATACAGTAAGCATAATGATATTTAATTATGGATAATTGTACTAAACAACATATCACTAATTTAGGAACACATGTACAGTTACAAGCAATTCAAGATTTCAAAGACGCCTAGCTTTAATTGCTGATGTACTTCAGTCAGACCCAATTGTTATAATAAATCACGTACATGTACATTAAGCATCATTGGAAACCCGTCATGTTGCAATTGTAACATTTGTTATAATACTTATTTAGTTCATACACACAACTACAGCTATACATATATATGCACATTTCTAAAATATGACTTAAACACTGGTAATTTCAAAATTCACAAAACAGCATGTCATTCCTAAAGTTTGTAAGAGTCATGATGCAAATCTATTAAAAGCATCAACACAAAGTCTGTATCTCTCTTCTAAACTAGCAGCTCTCGATGTTTCTTCTGTTTGATCTGTTTAGTCATCACATGACCTCTTCGCTGAATGACCCGGTCACTGTCGCTTAACTCAACATCTGAGAAACTTAATCCAAAAGCTTTCCCTTGAGATTGTCATTGCCGATTTCTATGTTCCTTATGTGGGCATCCACCATCAACATTCCCTCTGACCATATTTGTTCTGGTGTACGGTTTGATTCTGTATGAATCCTATGTAATCTAATTAAAATCTAGATGGTCATTCCACTATGTTACATGAACATCTAACAACATCCTATAATGGGTCACGTTCTGTTAAAGGCCGGGGACGGGGTATGAAAGGGAGACAACTTGGAAAAATGGAGGGTTATACAAATTTTTGGCAGCCTTCACTTCAGAGGGAGAATTTCCTCAAAATCATGTTTAACAAAAACATATGACAGATTTTGTTATGGTACCATATTTTTTGAGGTATTTTGGTTTGGTTTGGTTTATTTTGTTTAACGTCCTATTAACAGCTATGGTCATTTAAGGACGGCCTCCCGTGCGTGCGACATGTATGCGTGTGGTGAGTGCGTATGTGTGTTTTGGGAGGCTGCGGTATGTTCGTGTTAAGTCTCCTTGTGATAGCACTATAAATCGGCAAAAGTTCCGGCCTATCTCACTGAAGCATACTGCCGAAGACACCCAGCAGCACACCCCACCCGGTCACATTATACTGACAACGGGCGAACCAGTCGTTACACTCCAACTATGCTGAGCGCTAAGCAGGAGTAGCAACTACTATTTTTAAAGACTTCGGTATGTCTCGGCCAGGGGACAGAACCCAAAACCTTCCTCACAGCTGCGAACGCTCAACTAAAGGCCAAAAGTGAGGCATTGTCAAGGGAGACATTAGGAAGAAGAAAGTATATACAGAACCAGTGTATCACTATAGAACTAACAGTTGGAAACGGTTTGTGGGTGCATTGTTCAACTATTAACTTTATACTAACTATCCAAGTGATATGTATTGGTGTATATAATTGTGAACATAATTGACAAATCAACACGCATAAACGTGACTTCAGTTATTTGTATAGTGATATTTGGATTTGTTTACATCTCCGCTCTAGACCATGTGGTGGGTGAGTAACAGCCTAGCAACCCAGGCTACAGATAAGCTCCGCCTCCTTAATTGCTGTCCGGTGGGATATTAAACTAGGTCGTTCTTGGCCTTTAATCTTTGAGGTGCGTGTATTTCAAGTTAAGGTCCGGTGGGATATTAAACTAGGTCGTTCTTGGCCTTTAATCTTTGAGCTGCGTGTATTTCAAGTTCAGGGCGAATTGTCGATGTCGTCGAAGCAAAACATTTCGTCACAACATTTCGTCACAAAGTGCATCTGAAGTAAACCATTTCGGCACAGATATATAGATATATATATGGAAAAATTAAAAAAATGACTCAGACAACATCTAACGTTTTCGTCCCGTTCTTCCACAAGGACTACTATTATTTTTTCTCTCTCTCTATATATATAGCTATACGCTTTGGGGGACGAAATGACTTGAAACAAATTGACATATTATGCAAGCTATGCACTCTAGTCTTGCTAATTCGGACATACAAATTCACTCCCGAGATCCTGGAAGTAGAAAATTGATTGGCTAATCCAAAAGGTCACCCTGACGTGACCCCTTATGGGATGTTGTTAGATTTAAAGGCCGGGGATGACCTACATAAAAAACCGGGTGGTTAGTGTAGCACCGTTATGTGCTGTAAACAGGATTTGATCCTACACACAAACGAAAACACCATTGAAGGTCGCCATCACCATGTGGTCTCTTTTATTCACAGTACGCATGCGTAATTGGATATTACGTAACATGAATGATATACGCAACTCACTCCATTAAGGATGCTTGACCCAAGATCTCGCATACACTACATCCCTCCTTTTTTTTCAAAACAGAAGTATTCAACAACAAAATTTTAAATCGAAATTCTCAACATATTTATAGAACAACCTGATGCTTTAAGAGTTCAAATTGTATAGCACCAGGTAGAAACACATTTAACTAGAACTGCATTAAAGTTCATCAATTCCATTGGCGCATATGATATTCAACACTTTGCAAAACTTTTAACAAAATTAAAGCTCATATGAAAACATCAAATAGCAAGTGTTATTACTTGTACACATGATAATCATCAAACTTTGTAGGCATCTTATGCTCACGCCTAGGACGTTCATTTACACTCTGTGGAATAGAACCTTTTGGTTCTTCAGCGAGCTCAGCTTGAACCACCCCGCCTGTATCTACAGGTGGTTCCATTTCCGGTACCACAACAGGTTCCTTTTGTGGTTCCTGTGGTTGTACTGGATTTTCTACAAACTTTTTCAAATGAGTAACATTCCGTTTGTGACCCGAATCTAGTGTTACAGAATTACCCGTTTTCTTCAAAACCTGACAAGGCTCTGGGTGAAATGTAGTAGAAAACTTATCATGCCTATCTTGTTTCCTAAGAACTAGATCTCCCTCATGAACTTCGCTCTCTCGTGCTCCACGTTTGGCATCAGCATATGCCCTCCCTTTCTCCTTTTTCTCAGTATCTCGATCTCTCACCTCAGTGTTAATATCATCAGTACTATAATGATGGAGATCTGGAAGTTTTGTACGCAACTTCCTACCGTACAACAGTTCAGCTGGACTGATACCAGTTGTGCTATGTGGGGTACTACGGTACATAAGTAAGTATGAATTGAGGTCATCTTTCCATGATCGACCTTCAGCTTGTGCGATACGGACACGCTTCATAATTGACCGATTTTCACGCTCCACTTGACCATTGGCCTGAGGCCACAATGGAGTTGTCCGACGGTGTTCAATCCCATGGCTACTGCAGAACACTTTGAAATGTTCGCTGATAAACTGAGGACCATTATCTGTCTGAATGGATTCTGACAATCCATGAGTGAGAAAGAACTTGGATAAAATTTGTGTAATTTTCTCAGACGTTGTGGTCTTTGTTACTTCTACCTCAAACCACCTACTATAATAGTCCACCAAAACAAAGATGAAATCACCGGTTGGCAACGGCCCTAATAAATCTGCCGCAAGATGTTGCCATGGTAATGACGGTAACTCACGACGTTTCATTGGTTCCGGTTTACACGGTTGACTAACTAGCTGACAACCATAACATTTCCGACAAAATTTCTCAACCTCATTGTCAATCCCCGGCCACCAAACTTTGCTACGGAGTCTGTGTTTCATACTGACAATACCAGGATGACCTTCATGAGCTAGTTCTAGAACACGTTCTCTCAATGACCTTGGAACCACTAACCTGGTTCCCCTAAGCACTATCATTCCTATAGCACTAAGCTCATTTCGAACAGGTAAGTAAGCAGTATGCTCAGTTTTGTGCCACTGACCGTTTAACAGATGTTCCCGAACTTCAGAAAGTTCTGGATCTTTCTCCGACTCACGCTCGACCTCACGGGTAGTCATGGCAACGGGAGTCGCTTCCTTAGCAACGAACCTAATGTACTCTTCACCGACTTCATGACTAGAGTTCGATACCTTTGACACCTTTAGAAGTCGCGACAGCGAATCTGCGATATTTCTCGAACCTGGAATATACCTCACCCTATAACGATAAGGTTGTAACCGGAGGACCCATCTCTCGATCCTCGCACAGGGTTTTGACCTGGTTGAATAGATACATTCTAGCGGCTTGTGATCTGTTAACAACTCAAATTCCATACCATAAAGGTAAACGTGGAACCTCTCGCAGGCCCAAACAATAGCTAGCGCCTCTTTCTCAGTCTGCGAATAGCGCTTCTCTGTGTCACTCAAACTCCTACTTGCGTAACAAATTACTCTAGATTCACCGCTTTGAGATTCCTGCACTAACACTGCCCCAAGACCGACTGGACTTGCGTCTGTAATGACCTGTGTCTTAGCATTCTTGTCAAAGTAACCCAACGTCTCGGCCTGTGCTAAGCACTTCTTAAGAACATTGAACGCGACCTGTTGTTCTGCCCCCCAGACAAATTCTTCGTCCTTTTTCGTCAGTTTCCGTAACGGAGCGGATATCGTAGCTAAGTCCGGAATAAACCGAGCACTGTAATTCACAAGACCTAGGAAGCTTCGTACTTCGCTCGCAGTAGTCGGCTCACGCGCATCAAGAACGGCCTTGACCTTGACCTCGGACGGACCGATCCCCTTTTCAGATAATACATGACCCATGAACACAAGTTTTGACATATTAAATTCACATTTGTCACTGTTCAATGTCATTCCCGACTCACTCAGGACTCTCACAGCTTCTCTCAGCCTCTGGTCATGCTCATCTTGACTACTACCATGTACAATAACATCATCCATGATATTTTGAACTCCCTCACAACCTTGCAACACTTGCTGTACAACTTTTTGAAACATTTCTGGCGCACAACTTACCCCAAACATCAACCTTTTGTACCTATACAAACCCTTGTGGGTCACAAAAGTTGTAATGTCTCTAGACTTCTCTGCTAACATAATCTGGTGGTAGGCCCACTTAATATCTATCTTGCTAAAAACCTTGCTACAGTTCATGTCTTGCAGTACCTCATCAACAGTGGGGATGGGGAATCGTTCGCGTAGGACAGCCGTGTTGGCCTGTCGCATATCTACACACAATCTAATGTCAGTGTCCCCTTTTGGTACCACCACGATCGGAGAAACCCAAGATGTGGGTCCACGTACTGGCTCAATTATGTCCAAGTCCTCAAGTTCCAGTAGTTTCTTTTCAAGTCTGTCCCTCAGGTTGTAAGGCACCCTCCTAAGTGGTTGTGCAATAGGTTTGACCTCGGGGTCAAGTGAGATTTCAAGTTCAAAATTCCTCAAAGTTTCTAATCCCTGGAATGCCTTGGGATACTTCGTAATCAACTCGTCCTTGATCCCCAGAGTTGTAGACACTTTGTTAATATCATGTCTCTCATTAGGTGACGGTAGTGGTCCCAACCTCAGAACCCCTAGTTTTATTGAGGTGTCTTTACCAAGAAGGGTCTGGCCCCTTCCCTCTATAACCAGAAACTCCACGCCGTCCTCGTATCTATCATTATATGCGATACGGGCTACAAATGATCCAACCGCATGAATCGGTGTCTGGCTACCATACACAAAAATGTGTTTGTCACTCTTCTTTGATGTACACTTAATAGACTGTCTTTTAAGTGTTTCCCATGTGCCCCTGTTCATAACGTTACAGCTGGCTCCAGAGTCAATAATAGCCTCCATCTGGATCCCTCCAATATTAATGACAATACTGTTTTGAGTCTGACCTGAAGTACCATGTACACTAAAGGCATAATTTGCAGGTCCCTCACTCGAAACTTGGCGAACCGTAGATTTCTGACCCTTGGACTTACATCTTGCCTCAAAATGTCCAACTCCATGACATTTCCGACACTTTTGTCCTTTAGCTGGGCACTTATCATCTTTGGCTAGGTGTCCTTCCCTACCACAGTTATAACATGGCCCTATTACTCTGTGACTGTTAGTGTTACCAGACTTCCGGTTGTCTTTCCTTGGTCTAGAGAAAGTTCTACTTTTGGCCCCCTTGGCGCCCCATGCTACCTTGTTTACTTCCTCTATCCCCTCTATGTTCCGTGCTTGTCTCTCGGATTGCTCCATGGCCCTAGCGATTTCTCGTAGCTGTACAAGTGTCAGAGTTCTCCCCTTTTCCAGTAACTTGCGACGTAGGTGATGTTGAGAACACTTTTCACTCACCTGATCTCTAATCTGTTCGTTCACAGCATTAAGATCACCAAACTCACATGTCTCCGCCTTCTGTCTCAAACGTGTTATAAATTGTTCTACAGTTTCATCAGCTTTCTGCGACATGCTTCTAAACAAATGTCTCTCATAGGGAATGTTCACTTCAGGTGTAAAATGTTTATTGAGCGTACTCACTGTTTTCTCGTACACGTCAGCCCCCTCCGTACTTTCTGTTAGGGTAAAGAAGATGTCCTGTACACTAAGCCCCGAACAATGCAACAACAGAGACTTCTTCTGGGCAGGGTCCTTCACCCCTCTCCCTCCCGCGTACAAGTCGAAAGCCCGCAGCCATCTTTTCCAACGCGGTCCGATTGCTGCTGTGTCTGAACAGTCAAACACTCCAACTCCACCTAATTCTGGCAAATAACTGGTTGCCTGCGCCATCCCTGATCACGTAGGCTCACGATCGTTCACTCGTCGCCAAAATGTAGCACCGTTATGTGCTGTAAACAGGATTTGATCCTACACACAAACGAAAACACCATTGAAGGTCGCCATCACCATGTGGTCTCTTTTATTCACAGTACGCATGCGTAATTGGATATTACGTAACATGAATGATATACGCAACTCACTCCATTAAGGATGCTTGACCCAAGATCTCGCATACACTACAGTTAGCAATTAAGCCGATAAGGGAGTAGGAGGGGCTACAACAGCCTTTGCTGCTGCTGTAAACACAACCACATGGGCCTAAACCACGTGTGTACATGGTCACAGCAATACAGAAGCACTACAGTGTAACTAGCCCGAGTTTTCTCTGGCCCTGTTACCATGTCTGGTGTAGGGCCAGAGCGCAATACTATATGAAAACGTGGAATTATCCGACACCGTTTGGTGTATATACAATAAAATCGGGTGTGACATAACACCTACCTTACATATATGGATAAATGAGATATTTATTTACCCTGGAACACCCATTTAGTCAAATCTAGGTGGTTTATTCCGCCCGTATAGACCCTCGCTTTACGCTAGTCAAAATTTCGTACTGCTGACCCGCCATTTTGTAAGTGACAGTACGACTAACCACCCGAATCGGAACGCAATGGACCGAAAAGACCACGTATCATTTATTGTGTTTTTCGTCTAACATTGTTTAAAATAAGAAAACTAAGCTTATTATTTCCCAAAACCTGTTATATCCAATTTAAAAATTCATTATTTATGAATTATAAGCGGTAAAATATATAAAAATAAATGTTGTATTTTTTTTCTTTTCGCTCCATTGCGCACTGATTAGGGTAATTAGGCCGACCGCGACCTACATGGTTAGCAATATGGCGCCGAGTCAAGTATGAAATTTTGGCTAGTGTACAACGAGGGTCTATACAGACGAAATAAAACACCTAAGTGGGACTAAAGGGGTGTTTTGGGGTAAATAGATATCTCATTTATCCATATATGTAAAGTAGGTGTTATGTCACACCCGATTTTATTGTATTTCACCAAATTCTTAGCGACACCAAACGGTGTCGGATAATTCCATGTTTTCATATAGTAGTGCGCTCTGGCCCTACACCAGACATGGTAACAGGGCCAGAGAAAACTCGGGCTACAGTATAACCAACAGTCATTTATGATTTGATACAGCATGCATATTTATTTAGAAATATTCAAATTAAACATCGACATTTCTATTTACATGCAAAAAAAACCTATTTGATTAAATATATCTATTTCAAATACAGACATTTATTTTTCTTATATATAAACGAGTTAAGATATCTTTATGAATAGGGTACCTATTATTATTATGTACTATACATTTTTCACTATTCAATTCAAATTATCCCTTATCAATTTGCAGCATGGACTGCAATGCAGCATATGCTGCAATCATGCTGCTTTTATGCTGGCATCATGCTGCTTGTTTCACAGCATGATTGCAGCATGTGCTGCATAGCAGCATGGTACCATGCTTCTGTACAGCATGTACTGCAACCATGCTTTAAAAATTTAAGTAATTGAATATCTGAACATAATTGAATATGCTGCAATCATGCTGTGTCGACTTAGTTAATTTATCATATGCACTGTATCATGCTGCAACCATGCTGCAATAACTTTGCCAGTTTGGATATCAAATTATATCATGCTGCAATCATGCTGTGTGGACTTAGTAAATTTATCATATGAATTGTATCATGCTGCAATAACTTTGGCATTTTAGACAGGATCTGTACCATGCTGCAACAATGCTGTATTAACTTTGCCATTTTAGATACCAACTGTACCATGCTGCAATTATGCTGTATTAACTTATTTAATTTAATGAACTGCACCATTAATTCTTTCATGTATTAACATGAATTATTTAAGTTGAAATGTGTATATGCTTGGCCATTCTGTATTAGCTTAAAAGGGCATTCCTTTGTTCGGACATCAGAAAATTTCTGTGGGTGAAATGTAGGTCCAAGCGAGGATCCAAAATCTAGGACCAAATTTCCGGGGTATCAAGATTAACCTAAACAATTATTAATAAAATAAGATACAGAAAATTATCAAAAGTTGGTATCAGATATTTTAGTATCTTTTTTTTTTAATTTTAAATAAAATATAGAAAATTTCCAGGTATCAATGGTGATAACAAAATCATTTTTAAAAACATATTTATGTTTGTGTTGCAGAATTTCCTTTTTATACTTGATCAGTACCACACATATTTAAAATTCAATAACAATTATTTTAATTAAGTATTTCGTTTATAAGTATGTTCTTTGTTAGTATAACGGATCACACCTTTTAAATGTGATATTTTGTCAGCTTTCACTTGTAGTTCCATCTCAGAAGGAATTAACTTAAACATTGATGAATGTTGCAAGTTAGTACATTCATGTGACGACTGTCAAAACTCATGATCATCGCTATAAAAATTTCTTTCAAACTTTCCGAGTTTAGATCGTTTTTTGAAGAACCAGTATTTCGACTTTTGCTTCGATTGTACACTTTTTATCGGAGATAGAATCAGTCACTTTATCCAAACACTGACATAAACCAAGACGTTGCCATTTACCATGCACCAGCTTACTACCAGGTAGCCATACATGTAGTTCATCGGGGTCACTCTACCAAGTTACACATGTGCTTGGAATATCGCTTTTAATTCAATCAAATAAGATTAAAATCACCTGCTCTTTGTCTGTGTATCGCATACTTTCTGGATATATGCGGTTTTAAGATTACATCTGATAATAGCATACGAAATCACGTCGTGTTTGACACAACATTCATCGCTATAAACTCCAATAAACATGTGTCGAACTTATGTTGTCACTCGGACGCTTTCTTGTAAAACGTATATTGAAGTTAAGCGCTGTGATGATCTCGACATGAGTTTACTAACAACAAACGATATTCCGGTACTTTAATCTGAATTATTTGTAATCGTGAACATACATAGAAAGCGTGAATTGGTCGGTTCCTCGTCTGAAAATACATCCATATTAAACAATAGGCGTATGACAGACGAGGCCAAAACCTCTGGTCAGATTACATGTTTATCGTTCGGTTCACCTATGACCTCGTTTGTTCACCTTGCTCCCGAGATGTGATGAGAGTGCTCCTCGAGCTCGTGCGATCTAAATGTGCACGATGCAAGTATTAAATACTGTAATATTAATCTTAAAAGTATGAAGAAATAGAAGTTAATGATGTAGAATAAAAAACACACAAGTAAAAATGAATCGTGTTAATACACCGGAGTAACATCTTTTCTTTATCATGCAGTCAATACCAGTTTGATGCACTCTACCATGTTTGCGGGAGTTGAAGCACAGTGCACACGGAGTTTTCACAGTTCGAGAGAAAGTACCAATCACCAGATAGCTAAAATCAAGTGTTTGGGAATTCCCGTACTATATAATGATAATTAGGAAGTCCCTTCCCATGAGCCGCCTGGGCCTTCATACTTTATGCAAAATCTGATCCCCTTCCCCGAAGGATGTTTCTGACCAAATTGGGTTCAAATCCATTCATAACTTTATGACTAGTAGCGATTTAAAGGAATTACCTCTATTTCCCCATTAGGCCCCGCCCCTTTGGTCCCTTGGGGGTCAGAGTCACCATTTATGCAAAATCTGTTCCCCTTCCACAAAGGATGTTTCTGACCAAATTGGGTTCAAATCCATTCATAACTTTATGACAAGTAGCGATTTAAAGGAATTGCCTCAATTTTCCCTATTGGGCCCCGCCCCTCAGAACCCTTGGGGGTCAGTCACCATTTATGCAAAATCTGATCCCCTTTTGCCAAGGATGTTTCTGACCAAATTTGGTCAAAATCCAATAAGAACTTTTTGACTAGTAGCGATTTGAAGCAAATGTTGACGGACGGACGACGGACGACGGACACCGGACGACGGACGCTGCACCATGGCATAAGCTCACCGGACCTTCGGTCCAGGTGAGCTAATAATGTTGATACTACAATATTTAAAAATAAAACAAAACAAACACAAAACGAAACTGAAAATGAAAACCTGACCCGAGTAACAGGTGCTGATGTCTGTTGTGTATTCTTGGTAACACGGATGCTTCATCAAGTGTGAAACTTCACACTGTATTCTAAACATGAGTCAAGTTTAAATTAACTGATCATGATTTTACAGCACAGCATAACTAAATTATTAAGAGATCTGTGCTCCACTTATTGGGGTGAAATGCCCAAAAATGTCTTACTTGTAAATCTTTGTGTTGGAGGTGAATTGATCAATTAAACGAGATTTATTGATGTTCGATTAAGATTCCACACTTGCATATATGGTACTGAGGGATTACGTGAGATGACACAGTCGTGTGAGAGGTCAGTCTTGAAAGCTACAATAGTAAGATGTAAGATGTTTTCTTGGGTTGGGCATTACATTATACTATATAATCATATCTATCGGGAGGGCACGTAATCCCTCAGTACCATATATGCAAGTGTGGAATCTTAATCAAACATCAATAAATCTCGTTTAACTGATCAATTCCACACTTCCATATATGGTAACTGAGTGATCACGTGAGAGTTTTGGAGACATCTTACTATTGCTTCTTAAAACTGTATTAAAATATACTCAAAAATACAACAAGGGCCCAATGGGCCGAAATCGCTCACCTGCAATGCAGTGATCTTTTCATATATGGATCCTGCAGTTATTTGAAAGCATGCTACAGGACCAATATAATGTCTCTCTGCACTTTGGCTTTTCACTAAAAGTCATTTAAAGATTTAAGCATACTTGATCGACGTGACCTTGAATGAAGGTCAAGGTCATTCATTTGAACAAACTTGGTAGCCCTTCACCCCAGCATGCTACAGACCCAATATCAACTCCCTGGGACTCTTGGTTATTGAGAAGAAGTTGTTTAAAGATTTTAGCCTTTTTGACCCCTGTGACCTTGAATGAAGGTCAAGGTCATTCATTTGAACAAACTTGGTAGCCCTTTACCCCAGCATGCTACAGACCCAATATCAACTCTCTGGGACTCTTGGTTATTGAGAAGAAGTCGTTTAAAGATTTTAGCCTTTTTGACTGCTGTGACCTTGAATGAAAGTCAAGGTCATTCATTTGAACAAACTTGGTAGCCCTTCACCCCAGCATGCTACAGACCCAATATCAACTCCCTGGGACTCTTGGTTATTGAGAAGAAGTTGTTTAAAGATTTTAGCCTTTTTGACCCCTGTGACCTTGAATGAAGGTCAAGGTCATTTAATTTGAACAAACTTGGTAGCCCTTTACCCCAGCATGCTACAGACCCAATATCAACTCTCTGGGACTCTTGGTTATTGAGAAGAAGTCGTTTAAAGATTTTAGCCTTTTTGACTCCTGTGACCTTGAATGAAAGTCAAGGTCATTCATTTGAACAAACTTGGTAGCCCTTCACCCCAGCATGCTACAGGCCAAATATTAGGTCTCTGGGACTCTTGGTTATTGAGAAGAAGTCGTTTAAAGATTTTAGCCTTTTTGACTCCTGTGACCTTGAATGAAAGTCAAGGTCATTCATTTGAACAAACTTGGTAGCTCTTTACCCCAGCATGCTACAGGCCAAATATTAGGTCTCTGGGACTGTTGGTTATCGAGAAGAAGTCGTTTAAAGATTTTAGCCTTTTTGGCCCCTGTGACCTTGAATGAAGGTCAAGGCCATTCATTTGAACAAACTTGGTAGCCCTTCACCCCAGCATGCTACAGACCCAATATCAACTCCCTGGGACTCTTGGTTATTGAGAAGAAGCTGTTTAAAGATTTTAGCCTTTTTGACCCCTGTGACCTTGAATGAAGGTCAAGGTCATTCATTTGAACAAAATTGGTAGCCCTTTACCGCAGCATGCTACAGACCCAATATCAACTCCCTGAGACTCTTGGTTATTGAGAAGAAGTCGTTTAAAGATTTTAGCCTTTTTGACTCCTGTGACCTTGAATGAAAGTCAAGGTCATTCATTTGAACAAACTTGGGAGCCCTTCACCCCAGCATGCTACAGGCCAAATATTAGGCCTCTGGGACTCTTGGTTATTGAGAAGAAGTCGTTTAAAGATTTTAGCCTTTTTGACTCCTGTGACCTTGAATGACGGTCAAGGTCATTCATTTGAACAAACTTGGTAGCCCTTCACCCCAGCATGCTACAGACCCAATATCAACTCCCTGGGACTCTTGGTTATTGAGAAGAAGTCGTTTAAAGATTTTAGCCTTTTTGACCCCTGTGACCTTGAATGAAAGTCAAGGTCATTCATTTGAACAAACTTGGTAGCCCTTCACCTGAGCATGCTACAGACCCAATATCAACTCCCTGGGACTCTTGGTTATTGAGAAGAAGTCGTTTAAAGATTTTAGCCTTTTTGACTCCTGTGACCTTGAATGAAAGTCAAGGTCATTCATTTGAACAAACTTAGTAGCCCTTCACCCCAGCATGCTACAGACCCAATATCAAGTCCCTGGGACTCTTGGTTATTGAGAAGAAGTCGTTTAAAGATTTTAGCCTTTTTGACTCCTGTGACCTTGAATGAAGGTCAAGGTCATTCATTTGAACAAACTTGGTAGCCCTTCACCCCAGCATGCTACAGGCCCAATATTAGGTCTCTAGGCCTTTTGGTTATTGAGAAGAAGTTGCTTGAATGGAAAGTTGACGCCGGACGGACGGCCGGACGGCCGGACGGACGGACGACGGACGGACGACGGACGCCGCGCCACGGCATAAGCTCACTTGCCCTTCGGGCAGGTGAGCTAAAAATTAAGGTTTCCAAAACACATTTATTTACATTATATACATTTGTATGTCCGATATGAGAAGCGCACTCAAGTGATAGATGCAGAACAGTTATTTGTCACACGCGTTCAGGATGGTTTTACTGAAAGAGGCGTCAAATACTACAGTTTTGTGGTAGAATTTCCTGAAAACACATTCTGAGCTCCAACCTGCAGTCCTCAAAATTGTAGATATTGGTACAGTTTTGGCTGCCAGAGAGGTTGATGCTGACCGAATACTATGCGCTTTGAAAGTGCTAGTATCAATACCAAATTCTTTCAGAATTGTCTTAATCCATCTACTGATAGTGTCCTTCGAGATTCCCCGGTGCGGTGGTGTGTAACTGATAAACAGTTTTACTTCACTATCACGTAATGTTTTTGTCTTTTGAAGATATTCAGAAAGATAAGAAACAACACACAGGTTTTTATCATCCGTATACTTTTCTAAAGTTATTTCAGGCAAATGCACTCCTGGTCTAGTTTGTTTTAAAATGTCTCCAATGCGTAGTATGACCATATTGTCTGTGAAAAGTATGTTGTCAATGTGTACGAGATGTAAAGTTTGCACTCGTTGGCCAGCAAGCAGCCCCAATAAAGTGGCTGTAGACATGGTTAGTACTTTCAAATCTCTATCTTTAGGGTCGCCTAAAGATTTTAGATACCTTAACACTTTCTGAACATCCCAGGTATTGTATCTGGGTAAAGTGGGTCTTATATTTAAAGCCTCTTTCATAAAACGGTTGATAAGTGCACTAGGTTGAATCGAGGTATTGCCCTTTATGATGGCTATTGCTGATATTGCCGACCTAGCAGAGTTTAATGCACTGTACCCCATACCCGCACTATGGAGTGATGTTAAAAATTCCAAAACACTTGTTACATTTGGAGAAAATGGATCTTGATGTTGTCTGTTACAAAATGACAACCATTTTCTGTGATATGTCCCGTATTGTCTCTTTGTGGAATCACGCCAGGTTTTGGATGGTTTCCCTGATATCCTGAAAGCAGTCAGGTGAAGTTTCCGTAACAAGGGATGCCTCATTTGTCGATCTTGTGGCATCACTAATGTGTCCTTTCTGACTGGTAATTGGCGCGGTTCTGCTACCACAAGCCGCAGAAGTCGAGGAAACCAACACTGTGTTGTCCATAATGGGGCAATTAGTAATATTTCCGCCTGGTCCTCCTCCACGTTTTTCAGTACAGGTCCTAGTAAACTGTAAGAATTGTACCTGCTGCCCCCATTGCATGATCGTAAGAGGCGACTAAATTTGGGATCTTATCTTTTCTCTTCTTTCTGAACAACTGTCTTCTTCCTAATGTCTCCCTTGACAATGCCTCACTTTTGGCTTTTAGTTGAGCGTTCGCCCCTGTGAGGAAGGCTTTGGGCTCTGTCCCCTAGCCGAGACATACTAGAGTCGTTAAAATGGTAGTTGCTACTCCTGCTTAGCTCTCAGCATATTTGGAGTGGGACGACTGGTTCGCCCGTTGTCAGTATAATGTGACCGGGTGGGGTATGCTTCAGTGAGGTAGCACTATAAATCGGCAAAAGTTCCGGCCTATCACAAGGAGACTTAACACGAACATACCGCAGCCTCCCAAAACACACATACGCACTCACCACACGCATACATGTCGCACGCACGGGAGGCCGTCCTTAAATGACCTTAGCTGCTAATAGGACGTTAAACAAAATAAACCAATCACATATCGTTCAAGTTGAGATTTATTCGCGACGCGAAAAGGTCCAGAGTTGGCTTGCCGAAGAAATGGAACAAATCTAACAGCTAAGTTTTGTTAAACATCCATTCTATGTCTATGCTAAAATGCCGTGATTCATGATCAGCTATAGTATTGTCTACCCCTGGTAAATGAGCCGCGGATAGCCAGTTATTGTGTTCTTCTGCCCACAGCCAAATCTGTCGTGTAATGCTATTACATGTAGCCGCCCCCTTGCTTGTTCATATATGAAACAGCTGTCATATTGTCCACAAACAACTTGATGAGAGTTGTGAGATTCACGACAGAATGTCTGTAAAGCTAATAAAACAGCCTTCAACTCAAGCACATTGATGTGTAAGTCAGTCTCTAAATCAGACCACATACCACCTGTGGATTGTGTTGTGTCCACCACAGTAGCCCCCCAGCCATATCCCGAAGCGTCAGAGGTTAAGGTCGTGTGTGGAGGTATCACTGTCACTGACTTGCATGTAGATTTAATGTTTTAAATCCACCAACTGATATCCTCCTTACATTCACGTGAAATGTACATTTCAGCATCATAATTTCCCTTAACTTCCTTAAGGTGGAGATTCTTTAAACTCTCTAGCTGTTTGTAGTGTTAAGCAGCAAATTTCACTCCTTGTTCACAAGCTACTAGGGTGCCTATCAGTTCAGAAAATTGTCTGATTGTACACGTTTCTTTATGTAGAAAAGACTCGCATAACTTCTGAATCTTAATCGCTTTGTCTGAAGCAGGTTTCACAGTCATGTCAAAAGAGTTAAGTTCAACCCTAGATATGTAATACACTGTGTAGGTTCCAGAATGGATTTGTCTGGATGAACTGAACCCTAAAGAGTCCATTAAGCTAATCGTGTCAGTCACATTGTTCAAACGTTGTCTGTGCGAGTCTCCCAGTAACAATGAATCGTCAATGTAGCTAGTGTTAATATGTCCACATTTTCTCAGAAAAAACACATTTCATGTTTTTTGTGAAGACGCGTGGGGCACTGGCTAACCCATTCGCGAGGCATGTGAATTGATAAAGTTGGTTATCCCAATAAAATCTCTATCTTTATGAGCAACAGGAATTGAATAATAAGCATCCTTTAAATCTACAGAGGCAAAATAACAATCTTTCCTCATCAATACAATGGCTGATTTCAATGTGTCCATTTTAAAATGGTGGTGTTCAACAAATTCATTGAGAGAGCTTAAGTGTAAAATAATACGAACTGTACGTTCCTTTTTAATCCGCGGAAATATGTTGGAGATAAATTCACCATTACTGTGCCGGGTTTGTTCAACAATGTGCTTCTCAATAAGTTTAGGAATCTCTTCCCCCACACGTTGTTTTTCCTTAGGAGGAAAGTTTAAAGGCCTCGGAACCCTATCTTGTTTTGGAAATTGTTCAAGATCAATAGAGTAGCCATTTACACTATTCAAAATCCAGCCATCAGATGTAATATCAAGCCAATTATGTAGGAATAAAGCTGTTTTCCAAGATTGAAAATTGTTTGGCGTGTTTTAAAGTTCAGAAAACATATTGGAAGGTATACATTTTTGTTTGCAGTTCCTTACATTCGATAAGTCTAGTTCTACATTTAATCTTTTTGGTTGTGCCGGCCTCTCTTGTGTAAAAAAAAGACCCCCTGCTTTGTGTGGTGGGCTTCTGATAGGGATGGTTCCGGTATTGACCCCTATGGTTGGAATGTGGGTATCTGTTGCCTGGTTGATAATACCCAGCTTGGTGGTAACCTCTAGTGCTCGGTCCTTGATAGACATAAGGCCTGCGAGGTGGAATAGCTTGGCTAGACTGTCCAACTTTCTTTGACAGAGTTCGGGTATCGTGTATATCTTTAATTTGTTTTGGGAGATCATCAACAAATAGCTCCGCCGTGACAGCATTCCCTGGCATACACAACTTTTGATATCTCTTGTCGAGAGAAAACTTGAAATTGTCTTTCCCGATTTGGGACAATTCAGTAAAAACCCAGGCCTGCATTTTTAACATGTCCGTGAGTTTTGCCACATTCTCTTTAATGGCAGGCCCCTTATTACCGCCCTTAGCTGTTTGTATGAGGCTATCAGCTACTTCTAGCACTGGAATGGTTGCTTTAACCATCATAGACTGTACTTTCTGAATGCCCGTATCCTTGGTTTTTGCAAAGGGCTTAGCTTCTGTCCAAATCTCCGAATTCACTTTGGGTGTCATTCAGTTAGGGCAATTTCCCGGTCTGTTGTATTTTGCCTTAGTGTCACTGAGACGCTGTGCTCCTATCATGGTTCTGAAGGCTCCGTTGCACGAACTCGCCAGTTTATCATTTATGCTAGGACCACATGCCTCTTCACTGTTGTAGATATCTTCCATATCTTTAAGGAGGTCATCAACTCCTCCCGATGAGTCAGTGTGGTGACCTCCCCCACCTCAGTTTCGGGTAAAAGCTTGTAGGGGCTCTCTCTCCATAACCATGAGGTACTGAAATATCATGCTTGATATACTTAATAGAGGAGTGATATAAGACATTATAAAAATATGAACTTATGATTCAAGACGGCCATATTTGGTCAAAATTTGGATATTATCCTGTTTTAATAATATTTGGTCTTGTTTGTAGTCGGCACGGCTAAATGAAGAATGTTGAAGCATTCATTTTGTGAGGAAAACACCCAACACACAATATAGCAGTCATTTCATGGTCACAGAGTGATTCAAAAACATGTTGCCCTTAATTGACAAAATTTGAAAGATTGAACTAGTTTGTATTAAATGGGGCGGGGGCATTTATATAATGCAGACATGAAAAATTATTTAATGTGTTATTTTTTTTATTGTATGATGGCATCATCACTATGATATAAAAACAGTTTGAGCCTCTAAGGCAAGTTGGAATAATTTTCAAAGAAACAAGGATGAAGACAATTTTCACAATTAACAGCAGACAATCCTTAGAAAAAATATTTGGTGTGGGTTGGGATAATCTTGTCCAAAATCAACACGGTGATAGCTATTATATAAAAACTGTAACCATCAGATTTTGGCTTAGACAGAAAAAGAACAAGACAGAATTTATCGTGTATCCCGACCACCAAGTCGAAATCCCACAGGGCACTGAACTCGTCTTTGGTTTCGTAAAAGTCCCAGGAAACAGTGGAATGCTTGCATCTTTCCTCAATAGTTCACATTTATAAAGCATGTCGTGATGATTTGCCTGAAGTTTGAGCTAATCAAGAATCATGGTTGTTTTATCCTGTGGAGTTTTATTTGGTATACTTCAGAAACATTTTTGGAACAAAGCATTAAGTTACGACAATATGGTGGAATATCAACGAATTTTACAAGATCAGTGTGTATTGTCGTTTGCAACAAATGAGAGGCATTTAAACACATTGAGAGCGGAATTATTTAGACTCAAAACAAGGGGGCTACGTGCAAAGGTCAAAGGAGGATCCAAGTTTAGAAAATTTATGAAAGATATTGAACAATGTAAGTATTCATGGGAAGTACCTCTGCAAAGACACGAGTGTGAAGTTTTATTACAGAAACAAAAAGAAGAAATGGAAACTTAGTGTGAAGTTTTATTACAGAAACAAAAAGAAGAAATGGAAACTTTAAAGAAAGACAAGAGGCCCATGGGCCTTAACGGTCACCTGAGATTTGAAATATTTCAGTTAATTTAAATTACCCTTTTTGGCCCCGCCCATCAGCCCTCAGGGGTCAGTCAGGGCCAACATATGCATATTATCAAACATTCAACCCATGCTGAAAATGTTAACCAAGTTAGAATGAATTCCAATAGAAATCAAACAAATCAGTCAAAAATGTAATTTCCCTATATAAACTATAGTAAAGTTTACCCCTTCCCCAGGGACAAACTTGAGACCCAGGGGTCATGAAATTCACAATTTTGGTAAAGCACCTTCAGACCCTGCCATCTATGGAGTGTATTTGATTCCATATTATCCGAGAGTAGAGAAGAAGAGTTTTGAAATTTCAGTCAATTTGGCCCTTTTTAGCCCCGCCCATCAGCCCCTGGGGGTCAGTCAGGGCCAACATGTGCATGCCATCAAACTGTCATCCCATGCTGATAGTGTTAACCAAATTAGAATGAATTCCAATAGAAATAAAACAAATAAAAGTCAAAAATGTGATTTCCCTATATAAACTATAGTAAAGTTTACCCCCTCCCCAGGGGCAAACGTGAGACCCCTGGGTCATGAAATTTACAATTTTGGTAAAGCACCTTAAGACCCTTCCATCTATGAAGAGTGTTTGATTCCACCATATCTGAGAGTAGAGAAGAAGATTTTTGAAGTTTTAGTCAATTTGACCCTTTTTAGCCCCGCCCCTCAGGCCCCTGGGGGGCGGGGACCATATAATTTACAATTTTGATTGACTTTTAGCCATAGAAGCTTCCTGCCAAATTTCATTGAATTTGGTTTAGGGGTTTTGGAGAAGAAGTCGAAAATGTAAATTGTTTACGGACGCACGACGGACGATGCACGACGGACGACGCCGGACAAAATGGGATTAGAATAGGTCACTTGAGACTTTGTCTCAGGGTGACCTAAAGGGGAGATCAGAAGAAAGAATTAAGTAACCTAGAAGACAAATTTTATAGTTATATCAAATCCACAGAAAAACAGTCAATGACGTCAGGAAAGGATAATTTGGAAAACCAGACCATTCCCATTAAACGAAAACCATTTGAAGACTGCACTCAAGCATACCAGTCAAAAAGGTGGAAATGTGATGCGGCAGCTTGTAAGACAGCTCTGAGTTTCTTGGAACAGGAAGGTGTAAAACCAATATCTGTGTTAGTTTCAAGAAATGGGAAAAAAGAAGTTCTCCAGATCTATGAGAGTGAGAATAAAGAAAATCATCAAAATGTAAGCATAATACAACTTGATGACATGAACACTCTGATTTACATACTTGATACATTAAATGTATCTAAAGAAGCGTACCACGAACTCAGTATGCTGTTAAAAAGATTACCCCGCAGCACTGCGGTTCAGGATTTCATATCCAAGATAAACTCAATATTTTCGAATAATTGAAACTCCTGATGGGTTGGGTGTTCAGCAGTCATTTAGGCAACATCTTGAAGTAATTTTGTCCCATTTACTACTTGAAAACCCTAATTTTGTTCCAGATAGTAAGTTAGTCATCAAACTTTCAGGGGATGGTACCAACGTAGGAAAAAGACTGCATCTCATTAATTTCACATTCACAATTGTAAATGAGAATAGAAGTAGCTCCGCATCTGGGAAGTACCCCCTTTGTAGCGTTCGTACCAAAAAAATTATTTGGGTTTAGCAGAAGCATTAGGTGACCTTAGAGAGGAAATAAATATGTTACAAGGTGAGACGATAGAAGTTGGTTGCCGAAAGTTTTCTTTGAAAATAATGCTAGGTGGGGACTATTCCTATTGATTGCCTGTGGAATTCCATCAATTGCATGCCAACATGTGTGCGTGAACTGTAAATGTGACAAAAAAAAAATAAGATTTAGAAAAATCTTGGTCCATGCTGGAAGAAAGTAAAGGTGCTCGTATGGTGTATACTGTTGATACTTCAAAGCCAAAAACAGGAAAGAAAGATCTAGGTTTTTCTGTCAAGAATCCACCATTGTTTCAGTGTGTTACACCTTTACATGTTGTCATTGATAATTTACACATGTTTTTTAAGGATCAGTGACAAATTATTTAATCTGTTGATTGCAGAACTTAGGGTTTTAGATAATATTACTGCTAACACCACATTTAAGTCAGACTTGGACAGGAAAAAGGTGAAACACATTGCATCTCTGGAAAGCTTTTTACAAAGGCTGGGTATAAATTTTGAGCTCCATATCAATAGAGAAACCAATAAACTATTCGAGTTTAGAGAATTAACTGGTCCATGGTTGGTACAGATTTCCCCCACCTAAATTCAAGCACTTTTCCAGCACTTCATTTCAATTTTCAAGGTACATTTTACGATGAACTTTTATATTAAATTATGATGTATTTCTACCTTTGACATATAATTGTCCCCAGTAACAGTCTTGCTGTATAATTATGAAACACAAATGAACAATAAAGATTCATTAATCATATTTTATATAATTTCAACAAGATACCTTGCACATGTGATATGAAGGACAAATTTCCTTCCTTCTCTGCTTTCAAAGCATATGTATCAGCAGAACTTAATAAAGTTTCCTGGTCCTTTTGATTTTGTTTCATTTTTTTCCTCAAATTGTCAACTTCTTCCTCTAGACATCCAGACCTTTCCTTCTCTTCTGCAAGGTACTGTTTATATCGGTGTCTTGCATTTCTAGCACTTGCAAGCAGTTCCTTTGTGATTGGAACTTTCAGCACACCACCATAGCTGTTCACAAAGTCACAGATAAGCATCTGTGCCACCAGAGTGTGTTCCTTCATATTTTCAACCTCCAGCTTCTTATTGATGGAGTAACCTCTTTCTACAGTAGCCTGACCATGTGAAACAATGAGGAGAAATTTCACCACTTCGAATAAGTCCTGGTATTGTTGTTTATCTAAGTGAACAGAAAGGAATTCATCCAGCCTTGATGAGTAAGGATCAAAGTTTTCAAAAAGCTCCTTTCCAATCACTGGGATTTCATCAAGAAACACTTTGAATTGACTCAGACATGCATCACATTCCCTTTCACTGTAACGGTTTTTGTTACACAACGACATGAGCAACTTCTTCAGTTTTTCTGTGCATTCATGTGGGTTGCTGGCCATCTTAAGTGGACTTAAACAAGAGAGCTGCCTTGTGAAACTAGTGAATAGGGCTTTTTTCCAAGAGTTTCCCAATCACGGAACACACACACTTTCTGCACTGAATACGAAATTCTAAAATTTGTCTGTCACTAATTTTGCTATTACCCCTTTTAGCTTCCTTTAAAGCTTTCTCAGCTGCAAAGCCAATCTCAACTTTGTTGTGAGGGAGCAAGTTCTTGTCATCAGTGAGGTCAATGGATGAGTACTTGATAGTACTATCTATGATATCTGCTTTCACCACTTTCATCAGCAACTTCTTGACAATGTTGTGCAGGTCTGGGTACAAGAATGGCACCATTGGTTTGTCTGTTTGATAGTTCCCAAGGAAAGCTTGAACTTCATTAGCAACATGATTAAAGAACTCCAGTTTTGCTATGATCAGCCGCAACCATCTCATAAGACTTGTTTTTTGGTTTAGTGATGTCCATCCCAGTTTCTGCTTTCTTTACATACATTTTGATAGTCTCCCATACTTTCAGTGCCCTTTCGCATCCTGGGACATTTTCCATCCAGCGATGTTTGACGAACTTCATTGGAAGGAGAGAGGAACCAGTCACTTTGAAAAAGTCTTCCCTGCGTGCTGGACAATCCTTAAAAATATTAAAATCATGAAAATATAAACATGTCTCCTTGCGTAAGTGTTGCATGTTAGGTTTTGACAATTAGGTTTAGACAATCATTGAACTAGTAGAATGACAAATTCACAGAAAGCATAACAAGGAAAACTATCTTCTATTGTTTGAACAGTGGTGTGTCAATTTACGAGAAACTCCAACATTAAAGAATGTAATATGATAGCCAAACATGAACCCATGTCAAGCAATGCATGAGTTTTAACTCCATTTTATGAAATTATGAAATCAATATTTAATTATGTACCTGAAACAGATAGTAGAGTGATGAAAGCAGGGAGGAAATATCCCAAGAGGTAGCAAGGATTCCAGTTTTGAAAGCATTGTGTACAACATGTAGACCACATGAACCAATATTGACGAGGCCAGCATCGTGGTCATCTTGGATTTTCTGTCTCAGCTCGTCGTAGAACTTCCAATTTACAGCAGGACCATCCATAGACACCTAAAATTATTAAATGAAACATATATGATTGTCATAACTGTATGCGGGTTGTAGAACTCTTTAAGTACACCAAAAGATGAGATTTATAAAATTAATATCTGAGCTTGAGGCCTATTGGTTTTTTAAATGCTCCATAAAATTATAAATATTTATAATTCATATTCTTTAGGTTGAGTTGGGATGTTCCATCTGAGAAGTGTTTGATCATGTCTTTTGCCGTCCCATGACCCAAAAACTGGGAGTTGTAGTATATAGTTTTCACTTTGTTCAGTTGGTTGGTGTTGTCCCAAAATCTAATGTGAAAGTCCATTTGCTTGGATTGCATTTTATGATTAAGGCTTTCATCGAACATAATAACAAAATTCCCTGACGACAGATTTCTAGCGTACATTTCTTTGATATATTGTCCAATTCCAAATACACACATATATGCCGTTTTCTTCTGTCCACATGAAAAGTTTTTTGCTATCATACTATCAGGAAACATGTGCTGGAACACCTCGTTAACATTTTCATTGGATCTATATGAGCAATGGTTTATGACTGTTTGTAAAGTCCACAAGATTTCCGACTTCAATGACGACGAATCCCGATTAAGCACAGACAAATTCAATGGTTGGGCTTTACTACTTACAGCTGGCATGGTTGGTGGAGTCGGCACAGTTAATGTTTCAGAGTCAATCGTTTCAGGTTCCTTTTTTATTACACCGAACAACGAATTACTTCCTACCATTCTTTGTAATTTTAGATGTTTTTCTGACTGCCGGTGAGATTTTACGGCACTCTCGCCCATAGTCCCAATCTCGATACTCTTCTTACAAACCATGCACCATGCTTTGTGGCGATGACCTTGTACATGCTTCACCCAAGCGTACTTCCGCTCCCATTCCCGATTATAAATACATTTATGACTGTCTTTGGAGGCCATGATGAGTCAGATTCACTGACCGCGACCATGCGTTTCATACATCACACAGACGCTTGTAATACATCACTATGCTCCGCACTACAAGCGCTCAGGTGACTACATATATAAAAGCCGGAACCAAGCGGAAATTCCGGATATTTATTGAAAAAATAAAACAAACACGTTTTCGATGATTTTTTTTTATTTATTTCACTTCTGAAAAAAAAAAAATATCATTTTCCTACAAATGAAGAAAATATGTAAGCTTTATACTATCACAGTTGAATTCCAGCACTTTTCAAGCACTTTTGACCTAATTCCAGCACTGACCCCTAATTCCAGCACTTTTCATCTTCTGTGCGCACCATGTCAGGTCCTGAAAAACTGAAAATTATCGGTCATTTTAAAGCTAGCGAATTATTTGAAGACCAGGTTAGAGCAGGTCTGGTACAAAAGGTGTGGGGTGATTTTAAACAACTGAATGAACTGATTAAGCTTGAAAAACCAAACGCAGATGATGTTGAAAGTTTGGCAAAGGAATTGTGCGAATTGTACGGAAGCACATTTCAGACAAGGGATATTACTCCTTACATACATGTTTTAAGACACCATGTTGCGGAGTTGATTGGACATGGTAATATAGTGTTTTTCAGCCAGCAAGGTCTTGAGAAGCTAAATGATATGATAACAAAGCAATACTTCCGTGGAAGTAGTCACAAAGGTAGTAATGCACTCAAACAGGTCATGGAAAAACAAAACAGAATTGTGTTGCTTGAAAATTATAAAAGGAAAAAAGAGGAAAGATGCTGCAGTTTATGTAGAGAATCGGGCCAGTGTATTGAAATGTCCTAACCTAATAAAGGAATGACTTGGTCCTTATAGTTGTGTGTATTGCATTTTTGGGATGATCGAAAAAAACATGGCTGACAGGCAGCCATCTGAATTTTTTTTACAGTTATTTCTCAGATTGGAAAATATAGGCTGACAGAGAGCTATGTTCATTTTGAAAGTTTGTTATCCAAATATCTCAAAAAGTACAGAAGATATGTTTTTCAAATATAATGTACCATGTAGGTCTTATTTGGGCCATAATTGTGCATATTCTGGGATTGACAACGTAGCAAAACTAGTAACCCCTCCATTTATTTCTCAGGCGGTTGGTGGCCGATAACTATATATATATATATATATATACAGCCATATAATTTAGTTTTTTGTTTCAATGATTGGGAAAGCTAATTTGTGGCAGTAGTATAAATATTAGTTTCAAGTTTCACTGGACGCATGCAGATCTAATACATATCCGGTATGTCTTTCAATGACTATAATTATGTCCCTTATGTCTTTTGATCTGAGAGTGTGATATTTTATTTTTGTTGATTTAAACTGCCAGGTACGCATTTTATGTTTTGTAAATGAAATTTAAAGAAAACTATTGTTTGCGTTTTTATTCCGCATTGTAGCAGTATCTTTGCAAGGACAGGCTTCGTTATAGGATCTTTTTAAACGGGGGGAGGAAGTTGTGTCGACACCGGCATGAAGTTCGGTAACTACAATGTATGATTAACGGTGTTATTTTTAGACGAATCATATCTTTTATTTGATTGGCTTATTCTTGGAAAACTCCACGACGTGATCTCTTGTGTAATAGTTGATCTGACGCTGTTTACTTATAAAACATAGTGAAACCAGCCAGGTTAGTCAGTGCATGACGTCGTTGACCTATATATTTTTGCTATCGGGTAGTCGTCTTTTCGTAGTGAATAACGTGGTTTTTAAGACTTTGATCATATTCCATTTACTTGTGGTACAAAGCAGAAGGATTTATTATTTCATTTGTAACTGTAATAAATATAACGTTCAGTTTTAGACAACGATAACCTAGTACATTATGTTTCTGAGGCGTGCAACTTAAGTGTGGAAAAACGAAAGAGTTCTCAATTCAAGGGAGACAACCTAAGGTTGTATAAAAATAGTTTCATATGTATTAGTTGACAAGTTCGGTAATGTGGCAAGATCCAAAATCCCGAGGAGAAATATTTTCATGAAGTTCAAAATTACTATTTAAAAGAAGGTAGCGTATAGAACTTGTAGTATTATGAGTGTGTTTATATACCTAACTGACCTAAGCATAAAAATGTAGCAATCACAGTAAACACATTTAGTAAAACTTGCACTGTTCCAAAATGAACACATATTTCAAAAACCATATTGAACAATGTATTATCAACAAAATGTCTTAAGTGGAAATAGGATATTTCCAATTCTTTCAAGCACAGAATTTATCCATAATCAGATAGTTGGAGGGGGTCGAGCCAATAGATTTGCTAAGCACTTTGATGGCAAACTACGCTTGTGTAGCCACTTCGCATTTTGTGCTGGTTCAACAACTAGTTGAACAAGATATTGAAGACCATCCATTGTATGTCTCTGAGCAAGAATTCGTTTGACTTTCTCCTTGTCAAGTTTAAATTCTGGTAAAGGGAGATCATTCGGATCAAGATGACAAAACCTTGCTGGTTTGCGCACTACACGCTTGGGACGTGTGGAGACCGGTACTGGGTTGGAGTCTGGTGATGAACTCGAAGAATCTCTAGTAGTGGGACTTCCAGACTGACTAGACAATGTAGGTACCTCGCGTATGATATAAAGTTGATTGATGTCTGTCTGGGCAGACATACTACGAAATGTCATATTAGTAGTTGTTCGAGCCTAGAACAGAATCATGGAAAAGTGGAAGTATTACGGCTATCAGTGGTTTAGGTAGCACCAGCTGGTAAGGGTGTAGATAAGGTTTGAGGCTTGCCTTTCCTGATCCGATATAACAAGTCATTGATCATAACAAAGTCACTGTGCTGTAATAATATCTGCCATTTCTTTTGCAGGTTTATAATAGATATCAAAGGAGAACTGTTGAAGGAAAGCAATCCATCTTTCGTAGATAGCACCATGAAGCTGTTTTTGAAACAGAGCACGTAAGGCTTGGTGGTCACATTCAATGACAAAGTGTTTTCCCCTAAGATATGGGGAACAGTCCAAAACACTTGTCATCACTCCAAGGAGTTCAAGCTTGGTAGGTCCATAAGATGCTTGGCATTTGTTAAGTCCCTTTGATCCAAAACGAAGAACATGGGGTTTCCCATCCTCGTGAATTTGATATAGAGTATATCTAATGCCTTTAGAACTGGTATCCACCGCGAGACGAAATTCAAGATCAAACCGTGGGAATGACAAAACATCTGAATTGGCTAGTAACTGTTTAAGTTTCTGGAAACTTGAATCACACTCTTTACTCCAGCGAAAGGGCACACTTTTTTGAGTAATGAATGTAATGGTTGAGTCACTGCACTGTAGTTAGGGATGTATTTTCGAAACCAGTTGAACATTCCGAGCAGGCGTTGAAGCTGCTTTCTGTCCTTGGGAACAGGATGTTCAGTAAGAAGTTCTATGCGATTCTGAGGTGGTTTAATGCCTGCTTTAGATACCTCATGACCTAGGAAAATACAGGAGTCTTTAGCAAACTTACACTTACTAGGACCAAGTTTGAGACCCGCAGACTGAAGTCTGCTTAATACTTCTGATAAATCTGCTATGTGCTGTTCAAATGTTTCTGATATGATACATATATCATCTAAGTAACATAGTACAGATACAAAAGTCAAACCCTTCATGATTTTGTCCATTAAAAGTTGAAATGAGTTAGGTGATGTACATAAACCCATGGGCAATCTCAAAAATTTGAAAGTTCCATAGCAAGTGTTGAATGCTGTGTATTTAGTAGATTGCTCATCTATGGCCATTTGAAAGAAACCAGACTCGCGACTAACTCTCCCAATATATCCCCAAACCGTCGCCTCATCTCTTCAGCCGCCGCGCACTGAATCATCTTAAGATACTCAACAAACTTCTTAACTAATACTTGCTCATCGCGAGCCTCTACTATACAATAAGGCTCCTCGAATCCTTGAACATTCGAACATACGCTGCACGAGACTGGGACGTGCTCCTGCTCGTATCTACCGTCGGAAGGGGCTCGAAGCATTGAAATACGGATAAAACCTATCTTCCGTTGCCGTCATGTAGCCATAATTCTCAAAGTCTTGAAATATGGACATTGGACTCGAGTGATTACCACCCGGATATACCAATTTTGTCGCGTTCTCGCATTTTTTTCGTGACGACGGAGATCACAAGCAGTTTTAAACATTTTCTGGCAACATCGACAAATGTATTTCTGACTGTTGGTCTGAAAAGATTTTATGTAAGTGTTGACCGTACAGATTTAAGTTTATGCTATGACTATAGCGACCCAATGTTCTGTTTACATAGCAAACACTGCCGTCCTCGTTTAGACGGAAAACATTCAGATTGGTAGAAAAATGTTTTTCTACTTTGTGCAATTCCGACAAAGGTACGCCAGGAAACCGTTCTATGCTACACGTATCGTCCGTAAAGTCTCTAAACAACTGCAGGGCGGTACGTTCTATACTTTTGACATCCTTTACTCTATCATATGCCAAGCAACGAAACACGCAGAGGTTATCGGTAAGGCCAAACAAAATTAATGTCTTGTTTCTCAGGCACATTTTTCCAAAAAAGGATGAGGGAGGGAGGCTTTTTTTTTTTTTTTTTACTACCTAAAAATGTGATGAGGGAGGGACTTTTTTTTATTTTTTTCTCTCAGTCACATAATGATACATATACATGAATCATGTGATTTGAAATTGTGTCAATTGTTAAATGCATAAAATGAATAAAGAAATCTTAATTTTAAACTATTGTCTTTATTTTCTGGTATTAAACTTACAATTTAAATTGAAAAACAATTGAAATACAACTTTATGTTCAATGTTCACCAGATGTACACAAGCAAGTGATCAGGAACTCCCTATGTTTTAAGATTTGGTCTTTTTGCTCCCCTTTCGTTCCTCCCACACATTTCTCTTTCTTTTAAGAGCTTGTTTGTCTCTGGTGTCACAGATTTTACATATTGGATATTGGCTCTCCTTTATTACAAGGTCTGTGTCAGAGCCACAATGGAAGCACACAGGGGGAAAGCACTTCGAGCTGAAATAGGGGACTTCAATAGGAGTATCACATGTGATGTTACTTCTGACATATACTTTCGTTAACAATGCATTGATTCTCGGTGCTTTTGAAGCATCTTCTGGTTGCAGTTCCTGTAAGATGCTTCCACAAGAGTAGTGGTACATTGACAATAGCCTGGTTAAAAGTGACTGTTCGCTATTTGAAAGTTTTGAAGCAGCGTAGACAACTCTAGGTCTATTGCACTCAATGCATGCCACTGTCTGCTGGCATGTCTTTGCTGTTTGGGCTGATGGGGAAAATGGTATATCATGACCATGGTGAACACTAGAAGTCTTCTTTTGTCGATGAGAAGGACAGAACTCCTCACTGGTCTCCTCTATGCCATACAACTCCGAGAAGTCCTTGTAATGGCCCTCATCTCCTGCAAAAGAGAAGGTATTTCTATATTGACATTCAAATAGTATAATATTAAAGATAGAATAAAGTCTGACAAACTTTTATCTTGTATTTCCATTTAATTATCAAAGTTTTGAATTTCAGTTTTTTTATGTGCTGTACTGTTTTTGTGTGCTTGAAATTTCAGTATACGTACCTGGCACAGGATCTGGGAACGGATGGAGCTCAGCAAACTGGTCAGGGGGAAGAACAGGTGGAGGACATATTTCACAATCAGCTACACCACATTTCTTGATTGTGAAGAAATAGCTCCTGGTTGTGCAGCAGTGTTCCAAAAATGCTGAAAGCTCTGGCCTGAAAAACATGCAGAAATTTTAATATTATTCAGAAAATTTGAAGATAGACAAAAAAATGAATGAAATATGACATACATGCAGTTAAAGCATAGCACAGAAAATGTGTACCTTGAAATCAATATTTTAATGTCAAAATGATGAATTGAAAATATAAATATTTGTTTTTGTTAAAAGTGAAAACATGTCCTATCATACATCAGCTTTTCCCAAATACAAATCATTCAATTAGATACTCATGATAGATATTCCAGTGGTAAGCATATGCAATAATTAAAAAGGTAGAACTGGCAAGTGCTAAAAATACACACACAGATACTCCAGTTCAATAGTGCCTATTAGAACACACTCATAAACATCAGAAGGAAAAAGCAAATGAAGGTAAACCACCACCAAAAGATATGTTATATTAAAAGCAAGTATGATCAAAATATTTTGATAAAGAGATAGGGTTTGCTAGCAGCTACATGCATATTAATATTTTAGAGTATGCAAACTACAGACACATTGCTAGTTATTGGTGCACAAGGGTAAAAGTATTTACATGTACGGTATGTTAATGTTTCATTCCAACTGCTTAAGGAGGATACATGAATATACACATTGGCTATTAATATAAAAGCACTTACCAAATCTTGTCCATTTTGATCTGTATCATATTTTTAGACAATAGTTATACCACATGTTATTTTTGTATATACTAAGAATAAAAATGTTCTAAAACATCCAGTTTAACACACATATTAAACGTTAGCTTGTATATTAAATACAAAATATCATTGATGACTTTTTATACAAGATTATCACGTTTTGCTTTCTGTATTATTCTTATAAAAATAATGGTTTAAATATAAATATTTTAATGAAAACTACTTTTAAATACCTGTCTTTCACTGCTTGCTTCAGTTCCTTCTGATGCATCTCATTGAAGTCCAGTGGTTCACCAAACCTGTCCAATGCCCCCCAAAACTCTTTCATTTCCCTGTCACTAGCAGCAGTAAAACATTTGAAAGGTTCATCTTTCAGCTGCAGTCGTTGGAAGAGTTGTGTCAGTAAAATCTAAATATATTGAAAGAAAAATGTTTTTCATCATATTAAATGAAAGCTTTTTTTTTAAGCAAAATCCATTTTACAATTTAAATGCACGCTAGATTGGTATCAATGTGTTTTTATCAGAGTTTTATTTGTTAAAGTTCTACCATTTGATTCGTGTTTTGATATTAAAATGAAAAAATAGACAATATATGTGCTTTTATAAGTTTTAAGTTTTATACCTTTACTGGTTGTGTACTGTCCACCATCTCCTCATGTATGTCAGGGTACTTGTCAGCAAGTTCACGCAATTGCTTCAAACTGTTAGCAGACCTCAGCTTCCTCTCGCACTCCTCTGAAGTTTCCTTCCTCATCAGTCCAACAGCCTGAAGGGCCAAGTTCAGCACAGACATGATACGTTCTGGGGGATTTTTCCATGACGACATTGGAGGTGTCCTTGCTGCAACTATGTAGTCATAATTTCCTTTGAGAAACAGGCACAGAATTGCCAGCTGTACCGACATGTAGGTGAGGCGGTGATCTGGACCCCCGTCACTGTAAATACACATGATGGGCTTCTTGTATTTGGCAGCATCTTCATTGTTCAATATTTGTGACAGTTCTGTTATATGCCGTATGGGATTTGATGGTTCCAGAACCAAGTCCTTGACACCGACATTAACTTGTCCACGGTAGAACGATCCATCCATGGTTTCAGGTATATCAATCAGCATTGTCACACTTGGAACAATGCTGAATTTTGTGAAGTCGTGGTCAGAAACAGCAAACACAGAATCCTGACCAACGATTACTCTTTTCCCTCTGTCCACTGCTGCGACAGGATGTCCAGGTTCACCAACCTTACAGTGATGTTTGTCATCCATACACACCATAACAGCGTTATCACGAAATTTGACTGCAAAGTCTTTCATATAACGAAATATTGCTGATGCATAATGCAAGTCTATATGACTTTTTCGCAATTGCCTGCTCTGTACTTGGTATTTCACATGTAAATTCCCAGTGTACTGCAATGAGTTTATTGATGAGTGGTTTTTGGGTGCAAATTGCAATCTCAACCACTGTTCAGAAGGTATGGGTGTTCCTTCTGGACAAGTACCCTTCACTTGGTTCAGAAGGTCTCTGACAGACATTGCTGTAGCCAGATGTTGTATTGTATCATGCCTCCTGTCATCAACAGCTGTCTCCACTACATTTTCAATATATGTTTTAGCGTGATCAAAAAACACAGAGTATTTGGTTGGCTGACCTTCATTATGTTCTCGTAGGTCAAGAATCACATCCGGGTCCTGTAGCTCGAAGGCCTGCTTCACTTTCTCATCAATTATCTTTTCATTTGAAGTCTCCGGTGCACTATTGTCACCGGTAAGATCTTTGTAAATGCAGCGGGCTTCCATTGGCTTAACATCACACAACAGAGTTACCTTTTGCAGGAAGTTTCTTTTCATGAACCTGGTATGGTATGTTGGTAAATCTTTGGTGATACCTTGTATTACATCATTGTTTTTTGTCAAGACGTCTTCTTTTTGGATAGTGTTCATAGGAACTCTCCATATGAAATTGTGTGTACCGAGGTTATTCCCTGCAGACACTCGAAACAGAATACATTTGTAGGGAAGTCCGTTCTTCAAATTGTCAATATAATGACGTCTTTGGCGTGTATCTCCTGGGGTATACTCGTCAACACATAGAGGTTTGAACTCTTCAATTTCAGACAGATGTTCTGTTAGTGGTTTGTATCGGGATGAAATTGTGGGCTTGACAATATACTTCGGGTAAATCATCTCCACACTCTGTGTACGCTCTGATGTCTTTCCTGCGCCTTCTCCAAAGACTTTGCCAAATAGTTTTTATATCCATGTAAAACCTCAGAAAGTTGTTCAACGGCATTCTTGATAGGACTCCACATAGGCCCATTTATCCATGGCATTCCTAAGCACCTGTCTAGATCTCGTGCATGTGCATCAAGAGTAGATTGATCCATGCGCAATGGTTTATGTTTGTGAGTTTCAGGTGAGTTATAACCTATCAGATGTTCAAAGAGCATAGGAGTGTGAAATCCCCTTTCTCTGAGTGTTTCCCAGTGTGGGTCGACATACCAAAGAGCATTTGTCACAGCAGTCACAAATGATGTACCCTGTGACATTGAGGCATGGGTAAACCCCAGCTGGGCTTTCTGAAGTGTTGACACAAACTTGTTGAATTGGAGATGTTTACTATTTCGGATTTTGTTGTCTGTGTTGTACATATTCGGCAATGTGAGCTTTCTACCAGCATCTATGAGAACTTGGAAAGCATTCCGTTTTTTCTCACCTGTTTTATTCCGACATTCATTTTCATGATCATTTTTGACATTGTTTTCAGATGTAGATGCCGATGACCGTTGCACCTCGTGCAACGTTATTCTGACATAATGTCCAAACAGTTTCGTTGCTTCGTTTACCTTGGAAGACATCATAACTTTATCAAAAACGTCAGTTTTCCGTTTGCCGATCGCGGCCGACACATTATGATCCGCGAATTTTGGCGGAAATGACCAGTCGTCGGGACCAAGCGATCCATCGCACAGACCTTTGTAGAGTTCGCCAAACGAACAAGTATCGCTATAACTTGAAATGATTGTCCAGGGTAAAAGAACACTCCCAGAAAAAGATATTTGAAGAGAAATCATTGCTACCATGTACCATGTGCAATCGAAACAAATCAAGCTTCTAAAAGATAAACAAACGTTTCAATGATCTGATTTGGGAGATTCTAAAACACGGATCGGTCAAGTTCCGGATAATGCGGGAACCAACGTCGGATTTTTTTCCGGAATTTATTTTTCGGCGCGGACGTTTTTATTTTTTTGATTTCAATAAAAAGTGAGTGGTGCGGGGGGTTCATATTGGATGCGGGCGGGCCTGAGAAACAAGAAATTAATTTTATTTGGCCTAAACGGCCTACCTGTGCGAGCATCGTTGGTCAGTGAAATTATTGACTTTTTGGATTTGACATAATCCGGAAGTACTGTTCCGGCACCGATGGGAAAGCTAGTGCGCGTGACCACCCAGCGAACATTAGTGATACTGTAAACCGTCCACTTAGTAGACGGACGTTGCTGGAAAATTGTATGCAGAATATCCATAACCCTCAATCTAGACACTAGATTATGGACATCCTGTACATTGGTGATTAACAGGGGAGACTCGAATATTGTCAAGTTATTGTGCGGGTAGAAATATCTAAAGTTACCCTGAACGTCCCTTAGAACAAAACCGAAAGACCCGTTTATTATTGATTAACATTGATTCGACGTTTGTCAAACATTACTTCGTATTATTACGCCACATTAATCACTCCGTTGAAATGACGTTTTATCGCGAAATGGTATTATACCGTTACGCTAACTCTCCGTTATTAATAGGTAGGTAAATAACAATAACACTTTCCGTTACCAAAACTCCTAGCAATGTTTGTTCAACTCTATATTATCAAATCAAAATATGCTTGATAGAATTATTTTAGTCTCAACAGAAACAGGGCTAGAACTTTATTTTCAAAACCACTAGTCAGTCGGGCTAGCCATTCAAAATTTTACTAGTCCAAATGTAAATTTCACTAGCCCAGTCGGGCTAGTAAAATTGAAAGTTGCTAGCCCGAAAATATTGGAAATACAACAATGAGTATCTAAGTGAAATTGTGACATATTTATCATCATGTTTTTCATGATATTGTACATGTATGTGTCCTCATGTGTAACAGATCAGTAGTAAATACTGAACTAATCTGTCTTGATAATAATCAGGATATAAACTGTGATATTAATAACATCATAACTTAAATTCATAAAATAAATAAATGAGTTTTAGAATTTGGAGAAACGGCAGAATATGGTCGACCATGCTTTGCAACATAGAACACACTTAAGTAATGCACCGACTCTCTTTTGTACAGTAGGATTTAACTTTTGACCCCGTTTGTCAGACATTGAACTGTCAATGCATGAGCAGTTAGTATGCCTTTTCTCATATTTAAACAACTCTTTATAAAGGCACCCTTACGATCATTTATCTCTGGATAGGCCTTGCATACCAATGTTCCTGTGGTGTCTTATTTCGACCCACGGGACATTCTTGTTGCCGCTGTTCTTTGAACTTCCGTTCTCGTTTGTGATCTTTTTCTCTTTCTTATTGCTTTCATCCTCATTTTCATCAGAATCACGATCACCCACATTCCGTTTCCTAAGACGTTGAATGTAGCCGCGGTCCATCATCAGTTACTACGAACGGTTTTACCTTGTTTAAAAAAACGAGCTGTCAAAAACGAACCTGAGTGTGCCGTTTATAATTCTTTCGATACAATGCCCTGCAGGTAGGGCGTAAGAATTGTACCTGCTGCCCCCATTGCATGATCGTAAGAGGCGACTAAATTTGGGATCTTATCTTTTCTCTTCTTTCTTAACAACTTTCTTCTTCCTAACGTCTCCCTTGACACTGCCTCACTTTTGGCCTTTAGTTGAGCGTTCGCCCCTGTGAGGAAGGCTTTGGGTTCTGTCCCCTGGCCGAGACATACCAGAGTCGTTCAAAGTGGTAGTTGCTGCTTCTGCTTAGCGCTCAGCATACAAGGAGTGGGACGACTGGTTCGCCCGTTGTCAGTATAATGTGACCGGGTGGGGTGTGCTGCTGGGTGTCTTCGGCAGTATGCCTCAGTGAGGTAGCACTATAAATCGGCAAAAGTTCCGGCCTATCACAAGGAGACTTCACACAGACATACCGCAGCCTCCCACAACACACATACGCATTCACCACACGCATGCATGTCGCACGCACGGGAGGCCGTCCTTAAATGACCTTAGATGTTAATAGGACGTTAAACAAAATAAACCAAACCAAACCAAACTTTCGATACAAACACAAACATGACCAAGACTTATCATGTGCTCAACCTCGGAATCCTCGGACTTCATTATGATCATAATGCTTTCGGAACTCTCGGGCGCTTACTAATGTATACACACGGCAACATGTCGAGTGAAAATGGAAAGTGGAGGATCGTGTTTTAGCGAACATACGAATAAATAATACACAAAGGTATGCGAGTTGTTTATTGAAATATTGTCGGGCATGTGACACTGTGATTTTTACTTGCCCGACATTTTTGGTGGTTCCCGCCACATTTCCTAGCATTTCTGGGCATTTCTGGGGTGGGAGGTGGCCTGAAAGAAGGATCCATCTCGATTACAGTTTCGTTCAGAAAAGTTCCATCCATAATAATCACTTTCAAAAATGTTCACCTGTTAGACGATTCGAATTCTCCACCATGTTATGTCGTTCGTTGATTGGGGAATAGTTGACAAACTTTGTTTAATTGAAAACGACGAGAGCATCCATCTTTCCTCCGTCATTTATTTTCTTCATCTCGAAAAAGTAATTACAAAATCAACTTCCGGTATTAGTTTCCGGATTTAGGTATATACTAATAAAGTAACAAGAGATCCCAGAGGGATCTTGGCGCCCACCATTGAATTATCTTCATAGGTTCCATGTCAGATTGATCTTTTCTCTACTTTTCCCTTCATTTTACTAATCTGTGCAAATTGAGACATCCCTCCAGTACTTTTCAAAGAAGGGAATCCTAGCTATATAAGAAATTTGAAATTTAACGATAATGGCTGTTTGTTTGCCAGGTTGTTTTCAGGCCAGACTGGTCCAAAAAGGCAAAACATGGGACCAAGGGGAACCTACTTATGAAATTTGAGAAAGATCCATTCAGTACTTTGAGAAATAGAGATAACAAACTTCAATTGTCAAAATCCAAGATGGCTGCCTGTCGTCCATGTTATTTTCAGATTGGTCTCAAAACGCAATATGCATAACTAGGCACCAAGGGGAACTTAAATATGAAATTTGAGAAAGATCCCTTCAGTACTTTCTCAGAAATAGCGATAACAAACTGAAATTGTCAAAATCCAAGATGGCTGCCTGTCGGCCATGTTGTTTTTCGATTGGTCTCAAATCGCAATATGCATAACTAGGCACCAAGGGGAACCTACATATGAAATTTGAGAAAGATCCCTTCAGTACTTTCTCAGAAATAGCGATAACAAACTTCAATTGTCAAAATCCAAGATGGCTGCCTGTCGGCAATGTTGTTTTCAGATTGGTCTCAAAACGCAATATGCATAACTAGGCACCAAGGGGAACCTACATATGAAATTTGAGAAAGATCCCTTCAGTACTTTCCGAGAAATAGCGATAACAAGAATTGTTTACGGACGGAGGGAGGGAGGGACGGACGGAGGGACGACGGACCACGGACGCAGGGCGATTTGAACAGCCCACCATCTGATGATGGTGGGCTAAAAAAAGAAACCGATTCCGGATTTGATTGTCTCCCCTTAGACCATATACATGATATAATCAGATATCTCACAGGCCAGTAAACACTATATATATAACACTCGGCTTGGGGACAGAACCAAAAACCTTCCTCACAGCGGCGAACGCTCAACTAAAGGCCAAAAGTGAGGCATTGTCAAGGGAGACTGTTATTTGTCCACAGAGAAGAGACAACTTTCTGGGAAATAGGTGCAATGACATGTGTACTAAGCGTTGGTTCTAGGTACTTCATCCTGTAATTTCTAAAACCGTTTATTTTGGCTTAAGAATGCTTGAAGGTCATATACCCTAGCGGCATACTCAAGGTCATCTTTACTGAAAACTATTCCATCTTCAGCAAAGATGGTATTGTCGGTGCATTGTCGGGACTTTAAGTCCGTCCACGTTTCTTTTAAAGAATCTTGTTAAAATTTCCAATCATATATTTTGTAGAAAGCAAGAAATTGTCCCCGTCGAAATTTGCTTTAAGTGCATTTATTATTGCACGTTCTTCCTCAGTTCCCATTGTTGTTGCCTAAATCGTAAATGGGAAATTAATTAATTGAAGGTTTTTTTTTACCGTCCCAATGTCACAAAGTTGGTCCTAACATAATGGGATTCTCACCGGTTTCTCTGTGAACCACGTCTTGATTTGGAGTAACAAAAACTCAATCTAATTAAAATCTAGATGGTCATTATCACTACCTTACATGAACATCTATCAACATCCCATAAGGGGTGACGTTCTGATGAACTCCGAGATGTGTGTATTTCATTTTCAGGGCGAATTGGCATTTTGTCGATGTCAACGAAGCAAAACATTTCGTCACAGCATGCATCTGAAGCAAACCATTTCGGCACAGTATATAGCTATATGTTTATGGGACGAAATGAATAATACATATAATACATATAATTGTGGGAGAACAGGTCACTATAGCCTTACTGACTTATCAGTATCAGTTGTTATACCGTTATCACTGTGAGTCCCTTTAATAGTACTATCCTTTAATTGCAACCAAACGGTACGGTAGGGCTATACATTCCGCGTATACTTCCGGTTGTGTATTAGTCGCTATCACCGGTGCTGTCTAAGTTTACAGGGGTGTTTACTTTGGAGACGACCAGATCTTGGTGAGTTGCCGGAAGAGGTTCCGACCTTACTACGCATATGCCATAGATTTGTCCAATCAGAATGGGTATGGGATGCAGGTTGCATGTAGGACCAGGGGGCTGGGGTATAACAGGGGCTGCACAGTGATAATCGGGGACTTGCATGGCCGGACAACCGGCCAACACCTCAGGAGAGGATACCCTCTCCACAAACCAGGCTTCGACAACGTTGCCACAAGGTGCTGAACACCAGTGCCACACATGTGCTGACAACAGCACACCTACGTTAGGGGACGTTAGGGTGTATAATACGTTAGTGTTGACTGGGGGATCACGGTATGGGGTGTTGGCTGTGTTTATTAGTGCTCTAGATTAGACTCATTTGTTACCACGTGGGAGGCTACTGGGGCAATGCTTTCTAACCATTTACTATTTGTCTACTCTACATTAGTAAATACTTTGCCTGTATCTTTTAATTAAGTTTACTTTAATAAACCTTAGTTAACTTTATACAAAGTGTTGATTGGTTTGTGACTTGTAAACTCCTCCACATCCGAGGGACTTGGGTTAGGATTGAAGCTGACTGTAACAGCAGGGGTAGTTCGCCGGACATGTCCGCTGGCCAGTGTCGGTAGATTTGGTAATTTAAACACTATACGATCACTTGGTTTTGTCTCGCCGATGCTGGCCCGGAACGGTCGGTCCGGACGGACCCACCCTATTACATAATATTCACTTCCAAGATTCTGGAAGTAGTAATTTCATATGCTGTTAGATGTTCATGTAACGTAGTAAGAGAGGGTGGGGTGTGCTGCTGGGTGTCTTCGGCAGTATGCTTCAGTGAGGTAGCACTCTAAATCGGCAAATGATCCGGCCTATCACAAGGAGACTTAACACAAACACACCGCAGCTTCCCAAAACACACATACGCACTCACCACACGCATGCAAGTCGCACGCACGGGAGGCCGTCCTTAAATGACCTTAGCTGTTAATAGGACGTTAAACAAAATAAACCAAACCAAACCAAACGTAGTGAGAATAACCATCTAGATTTTAATTAGATTGACAAAACATTTTCCTAGATTGAAAGTTCCATCAATTCCTATAATGCTTCCCCCGTCTCCAGTACAGTTAGCTTTCATATCTACCATCTGCTCTTGAGATGGAAATGATTTACTCTGGTATGTTGGCTATGGGACAGAACCCAACGCGTTCCTTAGAGCGGCGAACGCTCAACTAAAGGCCAAAAGTGAGGCAGTGTCAAGGGAGACATTAGGAAGAAAGAAGAGAAAAGATAAGATCCCAAGTTTAGTCGCCTCTTACGATCATGCAATGGGGGAGAATACACTTATATTGTATAGACAGATTTGAACAGGAGAGGAAGGAGTTTCGATAGCCTTTGCACAAACGGCGGTAGTCGGATATTTCAAAAGCTAACCGGGTAACAACTGAAGTACACACCAAACTGTGAACCGGATATCTGGTTACCCTTTCTAGCACTACTTGAAATGATGTCCTTTAATACACACTAGTATAAAGTATAAAGGTAAGATCAAAAGTTATACTTATTTAATTATTGTTCATATGTAAGATTTAACTGATACAGAACATAAACATATGAAGATGACGCAGTGGTGGGAACATAAATCTTGTCTCGGGGATATTGCATGTCAGTAAGTTTGTTTTCTTATAAAACTTAGGTACAATTTAGAGCAATAAATGGTGATTTGGAATAAGTCCCTGTACACACTTATGTCACAACTGAAATTAAATGACTTGTTTCCCATATCCAAATAAAAGATCAACTTTGGGGAGGATGGATTCCCTGATGAGGATTGCAATCAATGATCAGTGCCTGAATGATGTAGGAGACTTGATTTAAAAAGCATTACTGAAATAAAGCCACCAAAGCGAAACTGATCCCACTGCATCAAAATAGACATTCTCCTGTGGATTACTAGGCACTAGTTGGGACTTTCGAATCATAAAGGAACAGGGAGATAATATAATTTCCACATCATTACCAACACCGTGCTGTTTTTGATTCACGAAAGAAAACCGATGAAATACTACATATTGTATCCGGATGTTGAGGCAACATATAGGCCGAATCGCCGTGACGTCAACAAGTCAAGTCACGTGATTTGCACTGGTAGGCAAAACATCGGTTCACGCAGTGCTTTACTACCAGTTGTTTACATTTTTCTCGTAGCGGTTTACGTTATGCCGACATCTTGCTGTGTAATCGGTTGTTCAAATAGAGATGGTGGACAATCAAAGATTTCTTTTCACAGATTCCCTAAAGCCCAGGAAAAACGAAGATTATGGCTTGCAGCTTTTAAGAGAAAAAAACTGGGAACATCGTGTTTGCGGAAGACATTTTCTCCGTGGTAAGTTTATTATAGTGTTTAATATTTTAGTTTTCTAAACATAATAGACAGCTTGGTTTATAGAACTCCATTCATACATTATGTTTTACATGAACGAAACTTTGTAATGTCACCGGGACCAAATGTCACCTGAACGTTTTGTAATGGCGTGTTTATTTTTTGTCATTGCAGGAATGAAGAGTGATGATCCACTTGATGTCGACTATGTGCCATCACTTCATCTTGGTTATGACTACAATGAATGTAAATCCCCAAAAGACAGTGATAGATATAACAAGCGCAAGAAAAGGGAAGTTAACATAAATGAAAAGGAGAACAGGACTTTAGCTGCCAGTGTACTGCTAGAACTTGGAAACTCAGCTGCAGACCGTACATCAGAAGTCTGTGATGAGTTGGACACAGAGTTACAAAGTAGATCCAGTGTTCATGATGTGTGTATTAAGACAATAGCAGAACTAAGGAAAAACAATGAAATGATGCAACAAGATTACAGAGAGAAAATGTTGATTTCAAATAAGAAAACAACAAATTGAAGTTTGGTGTCAGTGTTATTAAAGATAACAATAGTAGAAAAACATCATTGACAGGTTTGCCATCATATGCAACCTTTGTGTGGCTGTTTATTTTACTGGTCCTGTGTAATACCAGTGAAGGAAATCTTGTCAAAAGAAAACATTTTTTTATTAGTGCTTATGAAACTTAGGTTGAACTTACTAAATTTGGATCTTGCCATCAGATTTCGTGTATCTGAATCAATTATCTCTGGCGTCATTGATAATCTCTTTTGTGTCAAAAGCATTTGGTGGAAGAACATCAGATAAAGTAATCACACAAGTTGTTTGTTTGTTTATGTTTTACGGCCCATCGACAACTAGGGTCATTTAGGGCCAAACAATACACTATCGGCTTTTTATTTTTAACGTTAAAATCAGATAAAATTTGTCATTTTTTAAAAGCATTCGTATTGTATATTTAGATCATTATGATAAAAGACGTTGGTTAAAAATGGTTAAATATATATATGTACATTGTGATATAAATAGAACGTCAAAGAGAGTAACGTAAACGACATCAAAGTCTATAGAATAGATCGATTTCTTTCAAGTAGCTAAATATTGTTTTCGAATCCACGGAACTTAAAAGGGGTTTTCATATCCGGGAATCGATAAGTATTTATCACGAATGTGCTTGAAATCGGAACATTCTATTACAAAAAGCTCCACTGTGAATTGAGCATCACATGCATAACACACCGGTGGATCCTCTCGTTTCAAAAGGAACGAATGAGTAGGATTTCACAAAATAATGTGCATATATTTGTTTGGTTACTTTCATATAAACTACACATATACCTACTGTATCCAGGTAACGTTTGTAAAAGAAAAAACACATATATACATTTCACAAAGTCGTTTATAAACATGAATAACACGAATAAAGTGAAAATTATCACAAACTTTTACATTGTCAAAGAGTATCAGGAAAAAAGCTTTCACTTTCAATTCTATTTTTAACCTCTCTGATAAATATTCATAAGTGATGACGAAGGGCGGTCGGCCGGATTCCATCGACCGCTTTGGAAGGAGTCTTTTCAATTCTGCCGACAGGTGTGGCTTTGGCAGATGTAAATGTCTTTTTCGTCCCACCGAATGGTGTAGCTTTGGATGGTGTCCTTTCCGTCAGGTGTGGCTTTGGGTGGTGTCTTTGATTTTTCAGATTCTGACTCTGGTTCACTTGCTACATTGGCAAATGCAGACATTTCATTAAATTTTATGATGTCTAGTAATTTTGGTTCTTTCGATTTAACAGGTAGGGGTGTACACTTTTTCCTTTTTTTAGCACTCTTTTCTGTTCATTCTTCATGGTCACTAGCTATATAATCAGTTCTGTCCTTTTAGCTGCCCTGCAGGTAGGGCGTAAGAATTGTACCTGCTGCCCCCATTGCATGATCGTAAGAGGCGACTAAACTTGGGATCTTATCTTTTCTCTTCTTTCTTGATAACTTTCTTCTTCCTAATGTCTCCCTTGACAATGCCTCACTTTTGGCATTTAGATGAGCGTTCGCCACTTGTGAGGAAGGTTTTGGGTTCTGTCCCCTAGCCGAGACATACCAGAGTCTTTAAAAATGGTAGTTGCGGCTCCTGCTTAGCGCTCAGCATATTTGGAGTGGGACGACTGGTTGGCCCGTTGTCAGTATAATGTGACCGGGTGGGGTGTGCTGCTGGGTGTCTTCGGCAGTATGCATCAGTGAGATAGCACTTTAAATCGGCAAAAGTTCCAGCCTATCACAAGGAGACTTAACACGAACATACCGCAGCCTCCCAAAACACACATACGCACTCACCACACCCATACATGTCGCACGCACGGGAGGCCGTCCTTAAATGACCTTAGATGTTAATAGGACGTTAAACAAAATAAACCAAACCAAACCAAACTGTCCTTTTAGCTCACCTGGACCAAAGGTCCGGTGAACTTATGCCATGGTGCGGCGTCCGTCGTCCGCCCGTCAACATTTGCTTCAAATCGCTACTTGTCAAAAAGCTCTTATTGGATTTTGAATAAATTTGGTCAGAAACATCCTTGGCGGAAGGGGATCAGATTTTGCATAAATGGTGACTCTGAACCAAACTAAACCCCCAAAGGGGCCTGAGGGGCGGGGCCCAATAGGGGAAATTGAGGCAATTCCTTTAAATCGCTACTAGTCATAAAGTTATCAATGGATTTGAACCCAATTTGGTCAGAAACATTCTTGGGGGAAGGGGAAGAGATTTTGCATAAATGGTGACTGACCCCTTAGGGGCCAAATGGGCGGGGCCCCATAGGGGAAATAGAGGATGTTTTTTTTTAAATCGCTACTAGTCATAAAGTTATGAAAAGATTTGAACCCAATTTAGTCAGAAACATCATTGGGGAAAGGGGAACAGATTTTGCATAAATGGTGACTCTGACCCCCGGGGGGCCAAAGGAGCGGGCCCCATAGGGGAAATATAGGTAATTCCTTTAAATCGCTACTAGTCATAAAGTTATGAAAGGACTTGAACCAAATTTGGTCGGGAACATATTTTGCATAAATGGGGACACTGACCCGCGAGGGGCCAAAGGGGCGGGGCCCAATAGGAGAAATAGAGGTAATTCCTTTAAGTTGCTACTAGTCATAAAGTTATGAATGGATTTGAACCAAATTTGGTCAGAAACAATCATTTGGGTAAGAGGAATAGATTTTGCATAAATGGTGTTTCTGACCCCTGAGGGGCCAAAGGTGCGGGGCCCATAGGGGAAATAGAGGTAATTCTTTTAAATCGCTACTAGTAATGAAGTTATGAATGGATGTTCTAAAAACAATTCTTGAGGTCTTTGAGAGTCTTGACTGCGTTATTTCTTTAAAGCAGTTGGCATCACCACACCATAACCATATATAGCATTGTTTGAGATTGACAAATAAAACGTAATGAACATGAACATTATTTTGACATTTGGTATAATCCAACCAGGTGAGCGATACAGGCCCCATGGGCCTCTTGTTTTGTTCTTGCTGTGCTGTATTTCATCACTTGCCTGCAGTAGTCTTTTAAACTTGGTCGCGGCTCCTCTTTTTCCTGATTGCTTTCTCTCCTTTGCCAGGGACAAAAGTGTCTTAACAACTCCTTCATCTGTCAGGTTTATGCCTTCGCTCTTGGTGAAATTCATAAATGCCCGAGCAGATGTTGCACCTGATGAAAAGAAATCAAAACCTATATAAATAATTCGAAGTTTTAAAAAAAGTAAATGGATACGAATACATTGGTTTAAACATTCACATTATATACAGTAGATATAAAGTATGGCTCGATATATATATATATAACAGCACATACAGTCATGCATCCATAGACAATTAGTATATATACTCTACATATACAAATTTACATGAAGCCAAAATTCAAGGGAAAAAATATGAAAATGCAGGAAATACAGAGGAACAAAGTCAAAAGTTGCATCAATTTTGGCTCGTCAATATAGATTATCTCGACCTATCAGGGGCTCGATCGCGATCGTACATATCGATAGGCCTAATATTAATGTTCGGTATTGAAACCAAAAATATTGATTAAAGTAATAACATTGTCTCAAATAAAATTCAAACAAAGAGAAGTGAACCTTACTTAATCGTGAAATACTGCATGGATTTTATTTTAAACTTACTTCCAGAAAAAAAACAGTTGAGCCTTCATACGGTTCGTCCCTTATCGATACTGTTCCGTCTTCATTAATGTCCTCCGTTGGATAATCTACGGAGACTGTACTTGTTGCTTCGTCTATGCATCTTACAGTTTGTTTTTTGCGGTTGACAATTTGCAGAGCTCTATCTGCCTTAAAGTATACAACAAGGTAATCTTCTTGTGTCGCCATCGTGCTCAAATTGGGTTTTGGCGCAATCGCAGCATCAGTGCAGCAGAAATGCCTTAGTACAATACCGGAAACGATCGTGATCAATTTTGTGCAATTATTTTTTCCCTTAATGCTTTACAGTACCTCAATTTATATTTATTTATCATTTTTAGCTCACCTGGCCTGAAGGGCCAGTGAGCTTATGCCATGGTGCAGCGTCCGTCGTGCGTCAACATTTTCTTTAAATTGCTACTAGTCCTAAAGTATTGAATGGATTTTCACCAAATTTGGTCAGGAACATCCTTGGGGGGAAAGGGAACAGAGTTTGTATAAATTTGTACTCTGAACCCCCAGGGGCCTGAGGGACGGGGCCAAATAGGGAAATAGGGGTTAATCCTTTAAATCGCTACTAGTCATAAAGTTTTATATGGATTTAACCAGATTTGGTCAGGAACATCCTTCAGAGAAGGGGAATCGCGTTTGTATAATTTTTATTTCTCTGAACCTCCAGGGGCCTGAGGAGCGGGGCCAAATAGGGGAAATAGAGATTAGTCTTTAAATTGCTTCTAGTCATAAAGTTTTATATGGATTTTAACCAGATTCACTCGGGAACATCCTTGGGAGAAGGGGAACAGAGTTTGTATAAATTTTTATTCTGAACCCCCAGGGGCCTGAGGGGCGGGGCCAAATAGGGGAAATAGGGGTTATCCTTTTGATCGCTACTAATTTATGCCATGGTGCAGCGTCCGTCAACTTTTTCTTTAAATTGCTACTAGTCCTAAAGTCTTGAATGGATTTTCACCAAATTTGGTCAGGAACATCCTTGGGAGAAGGGGAACAGATTTTGTATATATTTTTACTCTGAACCTCCAGGGGCCTGAGGGGCGGGGCCTAATAGGGTTAATCCTTTAAATCGCTACTAGTCATAAAGTTATTAATGAATTTGAACCAAATTTGGTCAGGAACATCCTTGGCAGAAGGTGAACAGAGTTTGTATAAATTTTTACTCTGAACCCCCAGGGGCCTGAGGGGCGGGGCCATATAGGGGAAATAGGGTTACTCCTTTAAATCGCTACTAGTCATTAAGTTATGAATGAATTTGAACCAAATTTGGTCAGTAACATCCTTGGCAGAAAGGGAGCAGAATTTGTATCAATTTTTACTCGGAACCCCCAGGGGCCTGAGGGGCGGGGCCAAATAGGGGAAATAGGGTTACTCCTTTAAATCGCTACTTGTCATAAAGTTATGAATGAATTTGAACCAAATTTGGTCAGGAACATCCTTGGCAGAAGGTGAACAGAGTTTGTATACATTTTTACTCTGAACCCCCAGGGGCCTGAGGGGCGGGGCCAAATAGAGGAAATAAGGTTACTCCTTTAAATCGCTACTAGTCCTAAAGTATTGAATAGCTTTTCACCAAATTTGGTCAGGAACATCCTTGAGGGAAGGGGGAACAGAGTTTATATGAATTTTTACTCTGTACCCCTAGGGGCCTAAGGGGCGGGACCAAGTAGGGGAAATAGAGATTATTTGCTACTAGTCATAAAGTTTTAAATGGATTTTAACCAAAAATGGTCAGGAATATTCATTGGAGAAGGGGAACCGAGTTGGTATAAATTTTTACTCTGAATCCCCAGGGGAACAGATTTTGCATAAATGGTTACTGTGACCCTCAATCCCATAACTATGTATAGTATCGCTGGGCATTAAGGGATGAACACAATTCTTATGCAAAAATAGGCCACCCTAAGTTTAAATGGATTTTAACCAGATTTGGTCAGGAGCATCTTTGTGAAAAAGGGAACGCTGCCATGCGGGTAGGGCGTAAGAATTGTACCTGCTGCCCCCATTGCATGATCGTAAGAGACGATTAAATGGATGGCCACACGCCTCTGATTCTGGAAGGTGAGCGTCCATGCAACTCAATTTTCTTTGGGAGATCAACACTGAGATAACTGCAAAGGATTTCTGTGTTGCAAATCATATCCCTTTCGACAGTTGTTTGCACATACAAATTGACATGATCTGTATTCTCACTTTCTGCTGAAATTGCGAGTATTATTCCTGGTTCTACTTTTTGTTCTTTAGGCAGGACTTGGGACAATGTATTGATGGACAGAGTATTTTCATTGTAATATGATGAAAATATCACTGTTGCATCATTGATTGATACTTTATCACCACATTTTACTGGCGAAGAAGACATGGCATTCCACAATGACACTCTCACATGTCCCGTCTCATCAGAAACTGTTATCTCTTTGACTTGTTGATTAATGTCATTTGTTTTGACAGTTTTGACTGCCTCTTCCTGTAGATGGGAAAGAAAGTTTGTCAATGAATTTTGCATAGTGAAAAGTATATATACCAAGTCCTAAAATTTGACAGCATACCATCCATCTCCAAATTTAAAGTCATACCAGTTTAAGAATATTTGACAAATGATAATGTTGTCTCTGAATGTTTGGGCTTTAAGCAAGCATTGATATTTGAAAATCATATATATCGAACACCTTAGATTCTCAAGTTAAACAACCTGATGCAATAATATCAATCCCGCTGTGCTGGATCCAAATTCAATTAACAAAAGTGTTTTGTTTTTTCAATACATTATGATCTCTATTGTGAAAGATGATAAATTTTGTAACAGAATGAATCAAAGTGAGATAGCACTTTAAGTCGGCAAGGGTTCCGGCCTATCACAAGGAGACTTGACACGAACATACCACAGCCTCCCATAACACACATACGCACTCACCGCACGCATACATTTCGCACGCACGGGAGGCCGTCCTTAAGTGACCTTAGCTGTTGATAGGACGTTAAACAAAATGAACCAAATCAAACCAAAGTACTGAGGGAGGCGTTAGTCAGATGAAAAGGTGATATTTGAAATAAAGCAAGAAGAGAAATTAAACTGATATCAACATGATTGTTGATAGATACATTCAAGAGTGAGGTTTTGAGTAGTTAAACGTTTCTTCTTACTTTAACTGTAACATAATGTTAAATATTACCTAAGTATCTATAAACTTCAGGGAAGCTTTGTCCAAGTCTTGCTGCAAATTTGATACTGTGCTGGAAGCTCCCTCCCCCTCATATGCAACTTCATACACAGCTGTCCTGTCACCATCTTTTCCCTGAATTGAGAGACATTTATAAGAGATTTCTCTAAGAACAAATAATTTACATGCAGTAGAAAAATAACTTTTTAAAACGTCAAAGAGTATTTACTTTATAAACATCTATAAAGCAAACACACACAGAATACATTTGAATTGTATATACACCAAAAACTTGCATAAACTGAACACCTGTATAAACCGGTCACAGGCCCATCATATAAAAAGAAATATCACTACAAACTAATAATAATGCATACAAATTTAATTTTATTAAGCCGACTTCAGATAATTTCTAATATATAATATATTGCACAATATATCATGATTAATCATAATACATATATAAATTGAATATGATATTACCTTGATACAATTTGAAACCATTCCAGTGTACCATCGGCTTATATGTGATCCTTCCGCTGGACACCACTCATGTGAAAACTTTCTTCCAACAAATTTCATGCATCTTTTACGTCCGCTGCTCCTCGTTGATAAAGTAGGTTCTGGAACTGTGGAATTAGAAATGAAACATTTTCTCATTATATCATTTTACTGGAATAAAAACAGAAAATTGCCCTTATTTAAGTAAAAACACAGCATTTTTCCTCGTCTACACTTGCCCACTAATGTTACGTTTACAATATTTAGTACGAAGGGGGAGGCGGAGCTAGAGTTTAACGTCCAGTAAACCACTGTAGTCGCTGCTCCTGCTAAGCGCTCAGCATCTTAGGAGTGGGACGACTGTAATGTGACCGGGTGGGGTGTGCTGCTGGGTGTCTTTGGCAGTATGCTTCAGTGAGGTGGCACTTTAAATCGGCAAAAGTTCCGGCCTATCACAAGGAGACATAATACGAACATACCGCAGCCTCCAAAAACACACATACGCACTCACCACATGCATGCATGTCGCACGCACGGGAGGCCGTCCTTAAATGACCTTAGATGTTAATAGGACGTTAAACAAACCAAACCAAACCAAACCAAAAGCTATTTATCACAAAGTTATGTATGGATTTGAACCAAATTTGGTCTGGAATATCCTTGGGGGAAGAGGGGAAAGAAAGTTTATGTTAATATTGACTCTGACCCCCAAGGGGCCTGAAGGGTGGGGCCAAATAGGGGAAATAAAGATCTGTCTTTATATCGCTCCTAGTCATAAAGTTTTTAATAGATTTGAACCCAATTTGGTCAGAAACATCCTTGGTGAAAGGGGAACATATTTTGCATAAATGGTTACTGTGACCCTCCATCCCATAACTATGTATAACATCGCTGGACATTAAGGGATAAGCACAAATCGTTTAAGCATGTCCTCAGCGACAACAGAAATCACATCTACTCAACGATTACAAATCGTCATGTCTTCTCAATGGAAGCACGGTAATACAAAACAGCGGTTCAATATTAAATTATTTGGGTGATCTCTCCACCTTCAATTTTCACTTGGCATTTAATTGGCAAGAATGGAGTGACAAGGTCTTCCAAGTCCTCAATTTTCTTTGGGAGATCAACACTGAGATAACTGCAAAGGATTTCTGTGTTGCAAATCATATCCCTTTCGACAGTTGTTTGCACATACAAATTGACATGATCTGTATTCTCACTTTCTGCAGAAATTGCGAGTATTATTCCTTGGTCTACTTTTTGTTCGTTAGGCAGGACTTGGGACAATGTATTGATGGACAGAGTATTTGTACGGTTTGTCATTTGACTGTATCAGACAAACAAACCCTGACCAATCGCTGGGCCGATACCTGTCCCTTAAAGATCACGGAGAAGTTTCACTGATATCAATGCGATCAATTGTACCGTTATGCTTCCTTTCATCTTTATCAAAGTACATCACAAGTTAATTTTACCATGACATATCCGAATGGTGAAGAGAAGGTAAAGTTTAAATTCAAGTGTATCGAGAGCGGACATCTTGGAGTTTGAAGATGTATCTATGTATGCTGTCAACATTTATCATTTAGTGACACTATGCTCTCTGTGTCGTTTTAAAGTAACATAAAATATGTTTTATCTAATGATTAAATCCAAATTAGGTGAGAGGGTTGTTATCAAGTAGTTCACTCCAGTTTAGAATTAGAAATATCACATCAATAGTTACAGATAGAAAGAAAAAAAATCTTGAATTTGACCAATACAAACAGGAATATATTAAAGAAAGTGTACATTTGTCATAGGATTTTTCGTTTATATATATACAGTGTAATTGAATTTATATATTTATATGATAAACACTGACACAGCACAAAAGGAATAGTAAAAACCTCGGGCTCGGACGGATGTATCACATGCATTGTAATGAGTTTCATTTTTTTTAAGTTGGGTTATTTCATTATACATTATAACAATGATGATGATGATGATGATGATGTTTACATAATCTACACGAATCTATACATCATGTATGTTTCATTTTCTGTTTCAAGACTCAGTGCCATACAAGGTGGTCCTGTAGCTGATTTCCTGGACAGTGTTGTATCAAACAGTCGAGGAGAAATAGCAGACCAGTTCATGGCTGGTCTGCGAAGGACCGGGATTGCGCAGGTTTGTAACAATTGTAATGCTAAAGTGATGGTCATCAATATGTTCTATATTTGTTTTCGCTGACAAACATATAAGCATATATCAGTGTCGGTAAATCCCTCAAGATAACATTTACAGTTAATGCTTCTTACACATCATGACATGAACAACATGGGAATGGTAAGAAATTTATAAATTGCTTCGGACAAAGATACTTGTTTTCACAAGTTTTTTTCTTATATGATATCAGTTGATGGATGGCTCAACCACGATACGCTACCTCTTCAGGCCTAGGATATCATCAACTCTGACCGTCAACAAATTGTTGCATCTATTGCAAACCAATTTTGCTGAGGAGGGCAGTAACAAGCGAATCAAAGAGGAGGCTTCATATCGCCACTTTGTGCGATATGTAAGGGAAACTTATGGTAGGAGACTTCATTACTACACATTTCACTTTGCATATGCATATCATCGGTTATACGAAAATGCAACATTTAAAAATATCATCTGATATTGCTACAGCATTAGATAATACTATACATACATATTTCAATATGCATACCCGGTATATGAACTGTATTAAAATCATCCTGGTTTGTTTTTCTTTCAGTCGTAATAATTAACTTATTATGGAAACAAAGAAGGAAAATGTTCATAGTGATATTTACCTTTTCAGCAGGAAGACGAGGTGAAGTCACACTGAACCGAATTTTAAAGTTCGCAACGGGATCCTTAGAAATACCATTGTTGGGGCTGACGCCGGCCCCTACAATTGAGTTTGTTGAAGCGATATTTCCCACTGCTTCTTCGTGCATAAACAGACTCTACCTCCCTCTTAACCATGACGACGACAGATACGACCAGGCATTCCTCAGTGACTACTTCGGATTGGAATAAGTGTTTCACTGCCAGCACTGGACAGTTTTTACCTGCATCAGTTAACCTGTAGACTAGAAATCGACGACAATGTCTTCCAGTAGGTTCCATGTGCATTTATTATATAAAATTAAATAGGTTAATATAGGCTATATAGTGTAGCGTTCTATTATAGAATGACAGTTCGGCAGATTCTTTCTTCTCACCTATTACGTAATCTTTGTGTTTTGTCGTTGTCCTCGAAATGGTGTGTTTGGGTTGTTCTCAGCTTAGCAGCCATTTCGTTATAAATATCAACATAGTCATAGTACATTAATCCTATCACGTGCACTCCCTAGGGTGGGGCACTGGGTGAATGTCTCACCGATTAGTACATTTTATTTCCGTCGTAATGCTCATTATCGTCCCATGCTGGTCTAATATGTTGTCCTTTTCATGTAATTGCTATATAATAGATTTTGAAATTATTACCACCGTGTTGTGCCTACTACAGGACACATACCTACAGTTTTATTTTGGTGGGTAAACATGTTAACACATTCTGGTATCGGCGTGGTGAGTGCCTGTGTAGGGGTGTGACAAGGGGGTCACGTTGTTACGCGGATATAATCTGACAATGTTTATATTATTAATGCGTATGTATACATAGAAGTTACCAGAGTTACTAGACCTTATACTTTGAATGATGTTTATATCACTTTTTTAAGTAAGCATAAGTCATTAATTTCAAATTGAGGAGTCCTTTGAAACGGACCATACATTCACGAAACTTGGAAGAGGAAAATTTGTACGTGAAATCCAATCGTTCAATAACTTTCAATTTAAATGTCTATCCATAATATGAAGGACAATTACTGCCCTGTTAGATAAACAATGCGTATGAAGTTTTATTTTTTAACTGTCATATATTTGTTTTGAGTTTAGCAATATATTCAATTTGTATGTTGTCTACGAGTGGTCTGATTGTACAACTATGATATGGTTCGTGAATTTTGTATAGTTTTAGCGTTATATGTTATACTGTAGTGAAGTTTTTTTTAATGCGTTCATGTATCAACCCCACATTGCTTTCAGATGTAAACCTGATCCATTACAAATTGTTTCATGTCGCATAGCGTCGTTTATAGTATTATCATTGTCATATTGGGTTTTCTATTTGCACACATTACGTATATGCCAGAGAGCAAAGCAATCGGACATTTTCGGGCCTCCCCGGCAAGCACTTCAGAAGAATTCCGATTAGTGAGATAAGTTACTGTAGACTGCCTCCATTGTTATTTTAAACACTCGAAAGTTTCATATAGCTAAATGTTTTCAGATCATGTATAGCTTTTTGTGTGTGCGTGTAAAGACGAGTGCATTACATATATTTGTTATCCTTAATATCTTCATCATTTATTCCCACATTGTTTCCCGATGTAAACATGCATGTTCACATTTGTTAGTATTATCATTATCAGATTTGAAGTGGCTAGAATATTTGTAACCTTTTTTTTTCTTACATTTTTGTATGTTGATATCAGGACCGAGTCTTAATGCGCCTTTTTAGATAAACAAGGTGTAAGGTTGTTTTAATAGTTTTTATTATTGTATAAATAATTCAAGTATAGTTTATACCTTTTACTTTATTGGAAATTTGAAAATACATTCAATTTGGGTCATTACGCATATATAAATATATGCGTTTTATTCCAAAAATCTATGCTATCTTAAAACTGATATCCGTTTTTTCTTAAGATAATAATGTACAAATATCATGTTTGTTGTCATGTGATTGTTAATCAATAAATACTTTTTCGCTGATTCACTGCTCTTTTTTTTAACATGCGTTACTTAATACAGATGTGAGACACTGTGATGATTCTTCAGATCTAAAAATGGAAATTATAATTGATCATATGCTATATTGGTTTATGTGATTTCCTATAATGAAATTGTTATTAAGTTCAATAAGTATTTTTCTATTTGTTTTAACTTTATTTTCAATTCTCTTTTAAAACCAAGTCTGCAAACAAAATTAAGAAAGCTGACGGATGTTTTTGTGTCATATTTATTAGTTCCCTACCGGTGAAATCGGAAGGGGGGAGACTAGTTTTCTTATACTCCGTCAGTCTGTCCGTTCGCTGAAGTTTGTAGGCACTCTAGCGGCTTCATTCTTTCATGAATTTTCAACAAACTAAACATACTTGTAAAGGATAAAAATATCTTGGACGGGTTGAACTTTCAATGAGATCTGGTCAAGGTCAAGATCACCGTTACTATTTTTAGAAATCATTGTTAGCACTCTAGCGGCTCAATTCTTTCATGAATTTCCATCAAACTGCACATACTTGTAAAGGATGATAATATCTCGGACGAATTCGACTTTCATAGATGCCTCTATGTTTTTTACTTAATTCAATGAATCATTGCATCTTTATAGCTTGCGAGTGCCGGTAGGGGACATGTATTGCTTCAGCAATATTCAGTATGCTTGTTTAATGCGAAATTCGAGATGTGCAATAGAATAGGATTGCATGCGTTGTCCGTCATACATCATTGGCCAATATATATGATACCTGCTTTGAATTATCAGTATGGTGTTGAGCAAATACTGCTTTAGTTCACCTGCCCATACCATGATGTCATAATCGATTTCTGACTGACACAGCCCACGCCAAATTCTCTAGGATATATTACACTAGTGATATATGCACGGACAAATGGTATTGATTATATTATTCAACTGCAACAAATGTCCTTAAATTATTTAATAATCATATGATAATGCAACTTGTGAAAAAAGAATAATGATATATTGTCTTCATTTCAAGTTTGAGTTTTTGTTTAACATTCGTATTTGTATTTCGGAATAGCTAGTTTTGAATACAAGTTCAGTAAAAGAAAAACTAAATAACATTTTGTTTTACTGAAGATGAAAAGGACAGAACAGTATCCTGTTAATTTTCAATATCCATGATCTTTGAAAATTTTAAGTGTTTACTTTAATATCAGTGTCTTGTCTAGTTAAAGGTAATGTAAGATATCATGACAGCTGTTCATCATTTCTCTGTGTTTAATAATTTCATTTTTCAATTGTGTTTCCAGCTTGTTGAAGCCCCAGAGATGGTAATCCAGGGAGATTGAAGGCCTCTCCTTAATAAGCGATTATATAGAGCTTGTGGTATCGGAAGACGGCATCTACAAAGACCTGAAGGTCAACAAAAGCCTACTCTTACAGGCTGTCAAAGTAGACCAAGAAACTATGAAAGTAGAGGAAACCTTGGGGAAAATGTTGCCCTTGAAAGCTGTGATGACAGTTAAGAGCGAGTACATCAACTCTTTTGAGTTGGTTGAAGAATTTGGTTTGGTTTATTTTGTTTAACGTCCTATTAACAGCTAAGGTCATTTAAGGACGGCCTCCCGTGCGTGCGACATGTATGCGTGTGGTGAGTGCGTATGTGTGTTTTGGGAGGCTGCGGTATGTTTGTGTTAAGTCTCCTTGTGATAGGCCGGATCTATTGCCGATTTAGAGTGCTACCTCACTGAAGCATACTACCGAAGACACCCAGCAGCACACCCCACCCGGTCACATTATACTGAGAACGGGCGAACCAGTCGTCCCACTCCTAATTTGCTGAGCGCTAAGCAGGAGCAGCAACTACCATTTTTAAAGACTCTGGTATGTCTCGGCCAGGGGACAGAACCCAAAGCCTTCCTCACAGGGGCGAACGCTCAACTAAAGGCCAAAAGTGAGGCATTGTCAAGGGAGACATTAGGAAGAAGAAAGTTAAGAAAGAAGAGAAAAGATAAGATCCCAAGTTTAGTCGCCTCTTACGATCATGCAATTGGGGCAGCAGGTACAATTCTTACGCCCTACCTGCAGGGCAGGGGTGGAAGAAGAACATGATGGAAGAGGAGAGTGATTTTGACATAAGTTCCAAAACTTAAGTTGCCTAGCTATATAGGATACATGTTTATTGATAACACAGAATTATTTTTTTATCATTATTTAGTCTGGAGTGTGTTTTTGAATTATGTTGCCAAAATGATTCCTTTGATATGTCTCGCTCTGTATACCATATTTACATATCTTTTTCGAGTGAATACTTGAATATTATGTGGCCAAAATTATCTATTCATTTATTAAATGTTAATACATCTGGAACAAGTTTGTGCTCCAGTTTTTTATAGCTGAACTGATCTATTCTTAATTTCATTGATAAAATGTAAAAATCACGGATGATTTGTACTAAAATATGTGACCAAAATGATCTATTCAGTGATAAAATGTTAACATGTCTGGAATGAGTTTGTACTTCAGTATTTTATGGCCAGAATGATCGATGCTTTGATAAATGTTAGCATATCTGGAATTAGTTTGTACTCCAGTATTGTATGGCCAGAATGATCGATGCATTGATAAATGTTAGTATATCCGGAATGGAATGAGTTTGTACTCCAGTATTTTATGGCCAGAATGATCGATACATTGATAAATGTTAACATACCTGGAATGAGTTTGTACTCCAGTATCTCATGGCCAGAATGATCGATACATTTATAAATGTCAAAATATATAGAATGAGTTTGTACTCCAGTATTTCATGGCCAGAATGATCGATACATTTATAAATGTCAAAATATCTAGAATGAGTTTGTACTCCAGTATCTCATGGCCAGAATGATCGATACATTTATAAATGTCAAAATATCTAGAATGAGTTTGTACACCAGTATTTCATGGCCAGAATGATCGATACATTTATAAATGTTAAAATATCTAGAATGAGTTTGTACTCCAGTATTTCATGGCCAGAATAATCGATACATTTATAAATGTCAAAATATCTAGAATGAGTTTGTACTCCAGTATTTCATGGCCAGAATGATCGATACATTGATAAATGTTAACATACCTGGAATGAGTTTGTACTCCAGTATTTCATCGCCAGAATGGTCGATACATTGATAAATGTCAAAATATCTAGAATGAGTTTGTACTCCAGTATTTCATGGCCAGAATAATCGATACATTTATAAATGTCAAAATATCTAGAATGAGTTTGTACTCCAGTATTTCATGGCCAGAATAATCGATACATTTATAAATGTCAAAATATCTAGAATGAGTTTGTACTCCAGTATTTCATGGCCAGAATAATCGATACATTTATAAATGTCAAAATATCTAGAATGAGTTTGTACTCCAGTATTTCATCGAATAGAATGGTCGATACATTGATAAATGTAAATCTCAGTGATGAGTTTGAACTTGGAATATTATGTTGTACAATGTTCTGTTGATCAAATGTAAACATATCTGAAAGAGTTTGTACTCCAGTATTTTATGGCCAGAATGATCAACTCATTGATAAAATGTAAACCTCAGGGATAGTTTTCCACGTATTATGTTGCCAAAATTAACTGATATAGTTATTTGACTTAAATTTTTTTTTTCATACTGAATAAACTTAACCATTGTGTTAGTTATATGACTTAAATTTTTGTTTTCTATTTTTCATACATATAAACTGTGTAAGTTAACAGTAAATCTGAGGATATTGCTGCTTTATCTTTAAGATTTCTTTATGGAAACCACAGTTGAAACAAAATGAATGTATATATACTGAAGTTGTTCATGAGACGTACTTGATCTCAAAACGTTATGATAATCTGGAGAAATCTGCATACTGTTGAAATCAGAGAATATTTGAATGCTATATTGACAATGAGATGTACTTCATAAGAAGACATTTTTGTTGATGATAGGTTAAAAGTGAGTTTTAAGATGTTGCTTTTTGTTTGTTGAACTCACTACTCTGAGAAGTTTATATATGTATATATATGTAGATCATGAATGATGTACTTGATCTCAAGGTATGGTATGTAAATCTGATCTGATCTGCATACTGATGAAATCTCTGAATGTTTTATATGTTTAAGTGAATGATGACATGTCTCTTTTTATCTATAGAACTATGTGCTGTTCTGCATAGTTTTCATGTAAATAGGAGTCAGTGATTTTTTGGGGGGGATGGATATGGGGCCAAACACAGGGCCATTCCCCTATGAAGATATTTTTATGTATTTTCCCAAATGTTAGTTCACAATCCCCCAATCAGAAATGATTATATTTGAGCTTGAAAAGAAACCACCTTTTTTCCAAAACTTAAAAAATATGGCCGCATTAAAGGTACAGGCCCCTGTATGATTCGGGTAAGAAAAGCACTGGGAGCTTTATTGTCAAAAGAAATTCATATACAATAATTCTATCAACTAATATGTTTTCTTTACTGATTAGATCAACATGCTGTTACTTTATGGTAAATTGTTCATGAGAATATTTTTATGCTATGTTTATCATGATACATATACTCGAAAGAAATTTCTGTTGATGATATGTTTATAGTGAATCTTAAGCTGTTACTTTTTGTCTTTTGAACTGCTACTCTGATCAGTTTATATATATATATGTCTTTTCAAAATAAACATTTTCCTGATGAGCAGCAAGAGCTGCGAAAGCGCTTGAAAGCCAGTCGTCGAGTTTTTTTTATTATTATATCTTTATTCTTACTTTCACATGGAAACAAACTATTTTTTCACTTTATATATATATATATATTTCAAAGCTTAATAACCAAAAGACATGCATGTACTATGTTATTATGTCAACTTATATGCTTTCTTTATATGAAAAGTTAATTATACTTATTTTTATGCTATGAAGATTATGAATGATGTACTTGATCTCAAGAGATGTATAAATCTAGAAGATCTGCATAATGATAATTCTCTGAATGTTTGATATGTTTAAAGTGAATCTTGATATGTTGCTTTTTATCTGTTAAACTATGATGTTCTGAAGTGTTTTTATGTAAATCGCAGCTTTCATATATTACAACTTACATGCTCTTGATGCAACCTACTTATGTATACTATTGAAATTTCGATGTTTGATATATTCTTCTGTAACCTTTCATGCTATTGTTATCTGAAAAGATGAACATACTACACAAATTTGAATACATTTATATCAAAACAGATTACTTGACATGTAGAAGATATGCTGCTCTGATGTTTTAAGCTCTTTACACTATCACAGCTAACTCTGAAGTTATGTTTTATTTGAGTTTTAAGACTATAATGTTATTCAAACTGCATACTGTCTATCTGAACCGCCAATACCACTATATGCAATTAATAAATGTCCTTTTGAATGTGCATTTGGTTTCCTTTCGTTTATCCTCTCACCATGGGTGACAGTGCTCAATATAGATACTGGATTCATTATTTTAATATTGCCCATGTTAAATATGTATATCTGTTGAAATACAAATTTCAATATTTCTAAGATCTGTCACTTTCACTCATGTAATATAATTCTGTCTAAAATCTGCTCCATTATGTTATCTTCCTCGCCCCAGACTCAAAAATAAACGAAATTATATCGGTGGTACAGTTATTGTTCTGCTTTGTTATTTATCTAATGAACAATATGGATGTTCCCCTTGACAAAATCTGAGGTGTGGTAGATATTTTACTTGAGTCGACCTGTCCTTACCACATTTGCAGTCCTTTGTATGCCAGTTTACCACAAGTACAACATGGCGGTTGGCTAATATACTTCTGAGAGCAATGTGGTATCAGATTAACACTGGACACCATGCATTGAAAGGATTTCCATGGCAACCATTGTTTCCGAAAGTAAATATTTTGAACACTGGTGAAAATAAACACTTCTGGAAATGTTCTTTCTCGCTTATCACTCATATGCAGAGGTACAATAATGTATATATACCAGGAGGTAGTATCTTATTTCTGTCCAATATAATTTACCCCATCAGTTAAACCAAGCTTGCGTATGCTGTTTTCAAGTACAATCCAAAAACTTGTGGTAAACTACAATTTCCATTTGAAAATTATGGAAATCATCAAATGGGTTGTACATATTAATCAATATCTACTGCCCTCTATATACATCTCGGTAATTTCGTTTCTCCAAATATCTGAACTACGCCTCCCTCAGTACTTTGATTAAAATATGCATTTTCAAAAAATAATTCTTTATGAACTTTTAAAAACCTAGGAATTCTGGAAGAAATATTTACATGACAAAATATCTGGAAATGTTGGAATATGTAATGAATATTACATTCATAGTAAGTGAAAAGCAAATGCATCTTTTGATAGTTGAACCGGTTTGGTTGGTTTGATTCGTTAACGTCCTACCTAAGGTCATTTAAGTACGGCCTCCCTCTTCCCGAAATAACCTAGACATGTCCATGTAAAAAGCAATAATTAGTCGTATCATCTATGGTATTCACAATGTTTTTTTCGAAACAGTTCATAAATAAATGCATGTAGTGGTATAGTTTTGCCCTCGTAATTCTAATTTTTTTTGAATAATTTCCATCAAAATGTGATTTCACTGCATAAACTATAGTAAAGTTTAGCACCTCTTCAGGACGATTGCCCTGCAGGTAGGGCGTTAGAATTGTACCTGCTGCCCCCTTTGCATGATCGTAAGAGGCGACTAAATTTGGGATCTTATCTTTTCTTTCTGAACAACGTTTTTCTTCCGAATGTCTCCCTTGACAATGCCTCACTTTTGAGATTTGTCCATCCACGAAGAGTATTTGACCCGAAACATGACAAATACATCAAGACAATGATCCAAGATATGTTTTGTCCATTCACGAAGAGTGTTTGACCCGAAACATGACCTATACATCAAGACAATGATCCAAGATATGTTGTCATCAGAGGGTCACATTCATATGCTACGCCTATGTTTTCTCTTAATTCACTTCCGTTCTTTAACCGGTCATTTGATTACTGTGACCTTGGAACTTCATAACTACTGCAGCCAGCAACTCGTGCTGTAGATTTGCTAATTATCAAGTGTTTATGATCACAGTAATGACAAAAATATATTTGTATGATAATTTTGAATTTAATTCTTGAACTTAAAATAGGATTTTTCTTATAAAAAACCAAACCAATCATTGTAAAATCATTGAAATCCATGTACTGAGATTACTTACAGCAAGTATTCCAATATCAGAATATATTGACAAATTCCCTTTGTTAATGAAATGACACTATGCTGTGAATACTTATAATTAATGAACGTTTTATCTTCATTTCACATATGCATGGTTGATTCTGTTGCATCTTTCTGTTTCAGCGATTTTCCAAGATGGCTGCCTGTCGGCCATGTTGCTTACCGATTGGTCTCAAAATGCAATATGCATAACTAGGCACCAAGGGGAACCTACATATGAAATTTGAGAAAGATCCCTTCTGTACTTTCTCAGAAATAGCGATAACGAACTTCAATTGTCAAAATCCAAGATGGCTGTCTGTCGGCCATGTTGTTTTCCGATTGGTCTCAAAATGGAATATGCATAACTAGGCACCAAGGGGAACCTACATATGAAATTTGAGAAAGATCCCTTCAGTACTTTGAGGATTAGCGATAACAAGAATTGTTTACGGACGGACGGACGGACGGACGGACGCAGGGCGATTTGAATAGCCCACCATCTGATGATGGTGGGCTAAAAAACCAAACCAATCATTATAAAATCATTGATATCCATGTACTTAGATTACTTATACATACTTATAGCAAGTATTCCAATATCAGAATATATTGACAATTTCCCTTTGTTAATGAAATTACACTATGCTGTGAATACTTATAATTAATGAACGTTTTTAGCTTCATTTCACATATGCATGGTTGATTTTGTTGCATCTTTCTGTTTCAGCGATTTTCCACATTCACATGTTGTGTGAGCTAATGAGCAGACCAGTGGAAAGCCATTTTAAATTGAAGAATAGGGCACACATGCCGTTAGGGGAGATGATGTTTCCTACTTTGAGGAAGGTGAAATTTGCTCCTGCCATTCATATAGTTTGGGTTCCAGTGGAGCCAAACAGCCAAGTAAGAGAATTCATGTTGTTTGGTTTGGTTTATTTAGTTTAACGTCCTATTAACAGCTAAGGTCATTTAAGGACGGCCTCCCGTGCGTGCGGTGAGTGCGTATGTGTGTTTTGGGAGGCTGCGGTATGTTCGTGTTAAGTCTTCTTGTGATAGGCCGGAACTTTTGCCGATTTATAGTGCTACCTCACTGAAGCATACTGCCAAAGACACCCAGCAGCACACCCCACCCGGTCACATTATACTGACAACGGGCGAACCAGTCGTCCCACTCCTAATATGCTGAGCGCTAAGCAAGGAGCAGTAACTACCATTTTTAAAGACTCTGGTATGACTCGGCTTGGGGACAGGGCCCAAAAAGCCTTCCTCACAGGGGCGAACGCTCAACTAAAGGCCAAAAGTGAGGCATTGTCAAGGGAGACATTAGGAAGAAGAAAGTTGTTAAGAAAGAAGAGAAAAGATAAGATCCCAAATTTAGTCGCCTCTTACGATGATGCCATGGGGGTAGTAGGTACAATTCTTACGCCCTACCTGCAGGGCGAATCGTAATACACAATTTTCCAGTTATAAATATTACCAAAACGAAATTTACTACTTTTTCAACCTTTCTTTACCAGGACACAACAAAATAGACATTTTTATTAAAAAGTTGAAAGACCTTTTTGTTGTTACTATATGTGCATCTTTCTGTTTCAGCGATTTTCCACATTCACATGTTGTGTGAGCTAATGAGCAGACCAGTGGAAAGCCATTTTAAATTGAAGAATAGGGCACACATGCCGTTAGGGGAGATGTTTCCTACTTTGAGGAAGGTGAAATTTGCTCATATAGTTTGGGTTCCAGTGGAGCCAAACAGCCAAGTAAGAGAATTCATGTTGTTAGTATAGTAATACACAATTTTCCAGTTATAAATATTACCAAAACGAAATTTACTACTTTTTCAACCTTTCTTTACCAGGACACAACAAAATAGACATTTTTATTAAAAAGTTAAGACCTTTTTGTTGTTACTATATGAGCGAGTTCACGTGAAGCTCTCGAGTTAAGGTTTCAACAAAACGCAGTCAGTTTTAACTCGAGTGACGTAATTTGACCTTTTAACTCTACCCGTTCCTAACACAGCTCCGACCCAGGGTTCATAGAAAATGTAGGCGAGAACCCGCTGTAAATAAAGAATTGATTGCATTTAATGATATGACGGTATTTTTCCCAAACCTTTTTGTAAAAAGATGGCATGGAACACCACTTAGTCATAGAACATACACTTTTTCGTAACTTGTGTGAAATCTTCAGCTGATCGATGATAAAGACTCGAGGGAATGCACATTTGTTTATATTGGTGTACAGGTAAGTGAAACTTGCGTGATGTAAAATGATTATTTTGCTCAATATCCTTCTGATACACTTGAAGTCCATAAGTAAGCTAAAACAATATTAGTTTTGACACAATAATTATTTAATTTTGAAAACAAATTTGCATTTAAAAAGAATTAAGCAAGATATGAGAAAATGTTTTTCAGAAAATCAATCTCAAGATATTCTTTATTTATATGTCGAGGTTTCATGAAGTCCCAACATCAATTGGTCAGAATGTACTTGTTTATCCTCCCTTATTGTCAGAAAATTGATGATGTCATCATTGTCACATCAACATTTTGTAGCATTTGGTATGTGCTGAAGTGTGAAACCATTCAATTAGTGAAATTGATATCTTACATTGTATCTATTTTTAGAATATATGGACAAAACACCAAGAAAAATGTGTCAGAAAGCAAAAAGACAATAAACTCACTAAAAGAGAAGCCAAAATCAAAAGTTTGGTAGTCACTGGAAATGTTTGCACCAAAGCCTCCCAAAAGCTACTATCAGAAGTATACCCAATTATGACTAATGATGAGCTAACAGGTACAGCACAGGCAGATCCATTGAGTTTCGGCTTGGGGAACTTCTACGCCAGAACATTGGCAATAAGAAAAAGCGAAGGAACTATGTTAGCTCCAAAATGAGGGGAGGAGCACGACTTCTGTTGAACGCCAGTGCCAAAGACAAAAGATCATACACAATGAATGATATTTGACCCCATATCAATTTGATTTGGTGGTTCCTGCAGCATTACAGTGTGGTAAAATGAATGAGGATGATGATGAATACTGCCGAAGACACTCAGCAGCACACCCCACCCGGTCACATTATACTGACAACAGGCGAACCAGTCGTCCCACTCCTAATTTGCTGAGCGCTAAGCAGGAGCAGCAACTACCATTTTTAAAGACTCTGGTATGTCTCGGCCAGGGGACAGAACCCAAAGCCTTCCTCACAGCGGCGAACGCTCAACTAAAGGCCAAAAGTGAGGCATTGTCAAGGGAGACATTAGGAAGAAGAAAGTTGTTAAGAAAGAAGAGAAAAGATAAGATCCCAAATTTAGTCGCCTCTTCCGATCATGCAATGGGGGCAGCAGGTACAATTCTTACGCCCTACCTGCAGGGCAGTCCAGAGTTTTTGGTTTGAGTGAATATGTTTCGGTATTGCGGATTGACAACAAGATCAAAAGCCGGGTTTTTCGGGTTGGATTTCAATTGGGCGGTATATTGAAGCGCAAGTATTTTCCTTCGGTCATTTAAAGATGGTTCATTTGCCTCTACATAAAGGCTCTGCACTGGTGTTGTTCGGAAAGCACCAAGTGCTAGACGTAATCCCTGATTATGGATAGGATCCAACATTTGCAGGTAAGAATTCCGTGCCGATCCATAAACGATGGACCCATAGTCGAGTTTTGATCGAATAAGTGCCCTATAAAGGCGCAAGATCATTTCACGGTCCGCATCTCAGTCAGTGTGGGATAGTACGCGTAAAATATTCATTGCCTTTGAGCACTTATCCTTTAGGTGTTTAATATCTGGAACAAAGGAGAATCGAAAACTAGTCCGAGGAATTTGGTCTGCTCGACAACTGGAATTTTGCTTCCATTTAATGTTAGATCGGGATCATTATGTGGTTTTCGTTTTTGGCAGAAGTGCATGAAGACAGTGTTTGATCTGGAAAATTTGAAGTCGTTTTCATCTGCCAATGTTTGTAGTTTGCCCAAACATTGTTGAGTTGTCGTTCTATCGTGTGCATGTTCTTCGACATATAGCAGATCAAGAAACCATCAACAAATAGAGACCCTTCAGTTGACTTACCGAGACATTTAGTTATACCGTTGATTTTCAGACCGAAAAGAGTTACGGAAAGGATCCCACCCTGAGGGACTCCCATTTCCTGTTTAGCTGTTTCAGATAACGTTGAGTCAACGCGAACCTTAAAATGTCTGTCAGATATGTAGTTTGAAATGAATTTAGGGAGATTCCCACGTACACCAATTTCATGCAGGTCTTTCATAATACCATATTGCCATGTAGTATCGTATGCTTTCTCCAGATCAAAGAACACAGCAACAAGATGTTCCTTCTTTGCGAAAGCTTCTCGAATAAAGGTTTCTAATCTGACCAGGTGGTCTACTGTTCCTCTGATGTTTCTGAAACCGCTATGGAGTGGACTCAAAATATTATTGGATTCAAGGAACCAAACTAGTCTATTGTTTATCATCCGTTCAAGTGTTTTACAGATGCAGCTTGTTAGAGAGATAGGGCGATACTTATTTGGTTCATTGGCGTCCTTACCAGGTTTTGGAATTGGAATAATTGTAGATTCCTTCCAAGACTCGGGGATCTTACCGGAAGCGAATACTTGATTAAAAATATATAAGAGACATCGTAATGATTTGTTTGTTTGTTTGAGTTTAACGGCCCATCGACAACTATGGTCATTTAGGGCCAATCGGTTTAGCTATTTCTAAGATGGAGCGGTCACTTCATAAAATAAAGGTGGACAGATAAAACAGAGATTTGTTTATTTAAAAAGATGATCAACAAGCAAAATGCATTTAAAAGGTATCGAGGAATAAAACTAAGATTCAGTAAAATTCATGTTAAAAGTGATAACGAATGATGAAAATTCAAACTATGATGAATGGTTTGGAACGATAAGAACGGATGAGGTATTGTTGAATGATCATGATAAATTTTGAGTTAAATTTTGTAAAATAAATCTATCTCTTTCAGATATTCAAAGATACGATCTACGCTTACAATATCAAAGAGTGTTTTCATGTCGGGAACATTGAAATGTTTATCCCGGACATGTTTAAAGTCTGCGCAATTAATTAAAAAATACTCCACTGTGAAAGGGGAGTCGCATGCGTGGCATATAGGCGGATCTCCCCTTTTCAGTAGATGCACTTGTGTGATGTAGGTATGCCCAGTTCGGAGGCGAGAGAGGACAACTTCCTCTCTGCAATCTCTCCGACTGGGCAGACTTGGCTTAAGTTTCAGTTGCAGTTTGAAAAGTTTATTTGTTGTCTCTGTGCACCATCGTAATGATGATTCTGGTAAATGTTTCAGGAATTGGTACGGAATTTCATCTGGCCCAGATGCTGAATCGGTCGATCGTTTTAGCGTTTCAAGCAACTCCTGGAGATCAAAAGGCTTGTTGGAACTCTCTGTGTTGGATTTGAAGTTAAGACGTTTCTTTTCTTTGTCTTTTTTGAAAGTTTGGAATTTTTTGGTATGATTTTTGGCGGATAAGTTCTGGGCTATATTTTTAGCAAATGCATTTGCAATTTCAGATGTAGAAGAGAAAATTTGGCTATTGTTGATAAGATGGGATGCTGGAGCCGTTTTTGGTTTTCCACTTATTTTTCGTATCTGATCCCATATCTTTTTTGATGATGTGTTTTGAAGATATTTTAGAAATGTATTCCTTCCAGCTATTCTTTTTGTCGGACTTAATAGATCGCCGAGCCTTCGCCCTCCAAATTTTAAAATTATTGTAATTTTCAGTTGTAGGGGAAGTCAGGAATCGTCTTAGAGCTGCCTTTCGGCCGGATCTATTGATAACAGATTCTTCAGATAAAAGGAACTTTGTAGGTTGTAGGACGCCTTTTGGTATCGTTTTGTGGCAATAGAAGTTATCGTTTCAGTGAATGTTTTAATTGGGTCATCGAGGTTAGTGAATTTTTCTATAGTAAGCTCCTCGTTGCATAGGTGTTGAAATTGGCCCCAATCTGCTTTGTGCACATTCCATCGAGGAAGTGGTTTATCAAGAGAGGTCCAAATATTCCTAAGAAAAATAGGGAAGTGGTCACTCCCACATAGATCATCATTTACCCTCCAGTCATAATCGAGTAAAATGGGTGGGTTCCAGACCTTTCGCCCCAATGACACAATTTCCCAAATTATTTTGGACATTGAGCCTGTCATTACCACAATGTCCCAAAATACCTTGCCACAATGTCCCAAATGTTACCACAATGTCCCAAAATATTTATCATGTTTTAAATAGATGTTGTGAGAGTGAAATATTATCAAATGTATTGGCTACTTACCACTTATGACAGGATTTGTACACGTTTTATACCATTTATTCACCGTACAGTGTGGTGTAAATGTGGCTTAATTAGGCCTATCTTATTTTCTGCCAGTTTCCATGTAAAGGGGAATAAATAAATTAATAAAAAATACAATAACATTTGCATTAGTTTCGTTATATTTCACCTTTCTCTCCGACACTTTTTCATTGTTATATAGTTTCGTTATATTTCACCTTTCGTCTCGGACACTTTTTCATCGTTATATAAATACGACCGCAAACATTTTTAAGATCACATCATTTCCTTTTAGATCTATAGATCTTGTCATCATGCACTGGTGCGTGTGGCTATTAAAATAAACAAAGAAGTCATGTTGATTCCTTTTTGAATTATGTTGCCAAAATGATTCCTTTGATATGTCTCGCTCTGTATACCATATTTACATATCTTTTTCGAGTGAATACTTGAATATTATGTGGCCAAAATTATCTATTCATTTATTAAATGTTAATACATCTGGAACAAGTTCGTGCTCCAGTTTTTTATAGCTGAACTGATCTATTCTTAATTTCATTGATAAAATGTAAAAATCACGGATGATTTGTACTAAAATATGTGACCAAAATGATCTATTCAGTGATAAAATGTTAACATGTCTGGAATGAGTTTGTACTTCAGTATTTTATGGCCAGAATGATCGATGCTTTGATAAATGTTAGCATATCTGGAATTAGTTTGTACTCCAGTATTGTATGGCCAGAATGATCGATTAATTGATAAATGTTAGTATATCTGGAATGGAATGAGTTTGTACTCCAGTATTTTATGGCCAGAATGATCGATACATTGATAAATGTTAACATACCTGGAATGAGTTTGTACTCCAGTATCTCATGGCCAGAATGATCGATACATTTATAAATGTCAAAATATATAGAATGAGTTTGTACTCCAGTATTTCATGGCCAGAATGATCGATACATTTATAAATGTCAAAATATCTAGAATGAGTTTGTACTCCAGTATCTCATGGCCAGAATGATCGATACATTTATAAATGTCAAAATATCTAGAATGAGTTTGTACACCAGTATTTCATGGCCAGAATGATCGATACATTTATAAATGTTAAAATATCTAGAATGAGTTTGTACTCCAGTATTTCATGGCCAGAATAATCGATACATTTATAAATGTCAAAATATCTAGAATGAGTTTGTACTCCAGTATTTCATGGCCAGAATGATCGATACATTGATAAATGTTAACATACCTGGAATGAGTTTGTACTCCAGTATTTCATCGCCAGAATGGTCGATACATTGATAAATGTCAAAATATCTAGAATGAGTTTGTACTCCAGTATTTCATGGCCAGAATAATCGATACATTTATAAATGTCAAAATATCTAGAATGAGTTTGTACTCCAGTATTTCATGGCCAGAATAATCGATACATTTATAAATGTCAAAATATCTAGAATGAGTTTGTACTCCAGTATTTCATGGCCAGAATAATCGATACATTTATAAATGTCAAAATATCTAGAATGAGTTTGTACTCCAGTATTTCATCGAATAGAATGGTCGATACATTGATAAATGTAAATCTCAGTGATGAGTTTGAACTTGGAATATTATGTTGTACAATGTTCTGTTGATCAAATGTAAACATATCTGAAAGAGTTTGTACTCCAGTATTTTATGGCCAGAATGATCAACTCATTGATAAAATGTAAACCTCAGGGATAGTTTTCCACGTATTATGTTGCCAAAATTAACTGATATAGTTATTTGACTTAATTTTTTTTTTCATACTGAATAAACTTAACCATTGTGTTAGTTATATGACTTAAATTTTTGTTTTCTATTTTTCATACATATAAACTGTGTAAGTTAACAGTAAATCTGAAGATATTGCTGCTTTATCTTTAAGATTTCTTTATGGAAACCACAGTTGAAACAAAATGAATGTATATATACTGAAGTTGTTCATGAGACGTACTTGATCTCAAAACGTTATGATAATCTGGAGAAATCTGCATACTGTTGAAATCAGAGAATATTTGAATGCTATATTGACAATGAGATGTACTTCATAAGAAGACATTTTTGTTGATGATAGGTTAAAAGTGAGTTTTAAGATGTTGCTTTTTGTTTGTTGAACTCACTACTCTGAGAAGTTTATATATGTATATATATGTAGATCATGAATGATGTACTTGATCTCAAGGTATGGTATGTAAATCTGATCTGATCTGCATACTGATGAAATCTCTGAATGTTTTATATGTTTAAGTGAATGATGACATGTCTCTTTTTATCTATAGAACTATGTGCTGTTCTGCATAGTTTTCATGTAAATAGGAGTCAGTGATTTTTTGGGGGGGATGGATATGGGGCCAAACACAGGGCCATTCCCCTATGAAGATATTTTTATGTATTTTCCCAAATGTTAGTTCACAATCCCCCAATCAGAAATGATTATATTTGAGCTTGAAAAGAAACCACCTTTTTTCCAAAACTTAAAAAATATGGCCGCATTAAAGGTACAGGCCCCTGTATGATTCGGGTAAGAAAAGCACTGGGAGCTTTATTGTCAAAAGAAATTCATATACAATAATTCTATCAACTAATATGTTTTCTTTACTGATTAGATCAACATGCTGTTACTTTATGGTAAATTGTTCATGAGAATATTTTTATGCTATGTTTATCATGATACATATACTCGAAAGAAATTTCTGTTGATGATATGTTTATAGTGAATCTTAAGCTGTTACTTTTTGTCTTTTGAACTGCTACTCTGATCAGTTTATATATATATATGTCTTTTCAAAATAAACATTTTCCTGATGAGCAGCAAGAGCTGCGAAAGCGCTTGAAAGCCAGTCGTCGAGTTTTTTTTTATTATTATATCTTTATTCTTACTTTCACATGGAAACAAACTATTTTTTCACTTTATATATATATATATATTTCAAAGCTTAATAACCAAAAGACATGCATGTACTATGTTATTATGTCAACTTATATGCTTTCTTTATATGAAAAGTTAATTATACTTATTTTTATGCTATGAAGATTATGAATGATGTACTTGATCTCAAGAGATGTATAAATCTAGAAGATCTGCATAATGATAATTCTCTGAATGTTTGATATGTTTAAAGTGAATCTTGATATGTTGCTTTTTATCTGTTAAACTATGATGTTCTGAAGTGTTTTTATGTAAATCGCAGCTTTCATATATTACAACTTACATGCTCTTGATGCAACCTACTTATGTATACTATTGAAATTTCGATGTTTGATATATTCTTCTGTAACCTTTCATGCTATTGTTATCTGAAAAGATGAACATACTACACAAATTTGAATACATTTATATCAAAACAGATTACTTGACATGTAGAAGATATGCTGCTCTGATGTTTTAAGCTCTTTACACTATCACAGCTAACTCTGAAGTTATGTTTTATTTGAGTTTTAAGACTATAATGTTATTCAAACTGCATACTGTCTATCTGAACCGCCAATACCACTATATGCAATTAATAAATGTCCTTTTGAATGTGCATTTGGTTTCCTTTCGTTTATCCTCTCACCATGGGTGACAGTGCTCAATATAGATACTGGATTCATTATTTTAATATTGCCCATGTTAAATATGTATATCTGTTGAAATACAAATTTCAATATTTCTAAGATCTGTCACTTTCACTCATGTAATATAATTCTGTCTAAAATCTGCTCCATTATGTTATCTTCCTCGCCCCAGACTCAAAAATAAACGAAATTATATCGGTGGTACAGTTATTGTTCTGCTTTGTTATTTATCTAATGAACAATATGGATGTTCCCCTTGACAAAATCTGAGGTGTGGTAGATATTTTACTTGAGTCGACCTGTCCTTACCACATTTGCAGTCCTTTGTATGCCAGTTTACCACAAGTACAACATGGCGGTTGGCTAATATACTTCTGAGAGCAATGTGGTATCAGATTAACACTGGACACCATGCATTGAAAGGATTTCCATGGCAACCATTGTTTCCGAAAGTAAATATTTTGAACACTGGTGAAAATAAACACTTCTGGAAATGTTCTTTCTCGCTTATCACTCATATGCAGAGGTACAATAATGTATATATACCAGGAGGTAGTATCTTATTTCTGTCCAATATAATTTACCCCATCAGTTAAACCAAGCTTGCGGATGCTGTTTTCAAGTGCAATCCAAAAACTTTTATTTTATAAAAGTAAGGCTTGTGGTAAACTACAATTTCCATTTGAAAATTATGGAAATCATCAAATGGGTTGTACATATTAATCAATATCTACTGCCCTCTATATACATCTCGGTAATTTCGTTTCTCCAAATATCTGAACTACGCCTCCCTCAGTACTTTGATTAAAATATGCATTTTCAAAAAATAATTCTTTATGAACTTTTAAAAACCTAGGAATTCTGGAAGAAATATTTACATGACAAAATATCTGGAAATGTTGGAATATGTAATGAATATTACATTCATAGTAAGTGAAAAGCAAATGCATCTTTTGATAGTTGAACCGGTTTGGTTGGTTTGATTCGTTAACGTCCTACCTAAGGTCATTTAAGTACGGCCTCCCTCTTCCCGAAATAACCTAGACATGTCCATGTAAAAAGCAATAATTAGTCGTATCATCTATGGTATTAACAATGTTTTTTTCGAAACAGTTCATAAATAAATGCATGTAGTGGTATAGTTTTGCCCTCGTAATTCTAATTTTTTTTTGAATAATTTCCATCAAAATGTGATTTCACTGCATAAACTATAGTAAAGTTTAGCACCTCTTCAGGACGATTGCCCTGCAGGTAGGGCGTTAGAATTGTACCTGCTGCCCCCTTTGCATGATCGTAAGAGGCGACTAAATTTGGGATCTTATCTTTTCTTTCTGAACAACGTTTTTCTTCCGAATGTCTCCCTTGACACTGCCTCACTTTTGACCTTTAGTTGAGCGTTCGCCGCTGTGAGGAAGGCTTTTGGTTCTGTCCCCTGGCCGAGATATACCAGCGTCTTTAAAAAGGGTAGTTGCTGCTCCTGCTTAGCGTTCAGCATACAAGGAGTGGGACGACTGGTTCGCCCGTTGTCAGTATAATGTGACCGGGTGGGGTGTGCTGCTGGGTGTCTTCGGCAGTATGCTTCAGTGAGATAGCACTTTAAATCGGCAAAAGTGCCGGCCTATCACAAGGAGACTTAACACGAACATACTGCAGCCTCCCAAAACACACATACGCACTCAACTCACGCATGCATGTCGCACGCACGGGAGGCCGTCCTTAAATGACCTTAGCTGTTAATAGGACGTTAGTATTGTAGTTTGTATATCATGTTTGATGTGTCACTGGTTGGGTAGTGTTGTAGTTTGTATATCATGTGTGTCACTGGTTGGGTAGTGTTGTAGTTTGTATATCATGTTTGATGTGTCACTGGTTTGGTAGTGTTGTAGTTTGTATATCATGGGACGTTAAACAAAATAAACTTAACCAAACCAAACTTCAGGACGAAACCTGAAACCTATGGCCATGAAATTTACAATTTTGATAAATCACCTTAAGATTTGTCCATCCACGAAGAGTATTTGACCCGAAACATGACAAATACATCAAGACAATGATCCAAGATATGTTTTGTCCATTCACGAAGAGTGTTTGACCCGAAACATGACCTATACATCAAGACAATGATCCAAGATATGTTGTCATCAGAGGGTCACATTCATATGCTACGCCTATGTTTTCTCTTAATTCACTTCCGTTCTTTAACCGGTCATTTGATTACTGTGACCTTGGAACTTCATAACTACTGCAGCCAGCAACTCGTGCTGTAGATTTGCTAATTATCAAGTGTTTATGATCACAGTAATGACAAAAATATATTTGTATGATAATTTTGAATTTAATTCTTGAACTTAAAATAGGATTTTTCTTATAAAAAACCAAACCAATCATTGTAAAATCATTGAAATCCATGTACTGAGATTACTTACAGCAAGTATTCCAATATCAGAATATATTGACAAATTCCCTTTGTTAATGAAATGACACTATGCTGTGAATACTTATAATTAATGAACGTTTTATCTTCATTTCACATATGCATGGTTGATTTTGTTGCATCTTTCTGTTTCAGCGATTTTCCAAGATGGCTGCCTGTCGGCCATGTTGCTTACCGATTGGTCTCAAAATGCAATATGCATAACTAGGCACCAAGGGGAACCTACATATGAAATTTGAGAAAGATCCCTTCTGTACTTTCTCAGAAATAGCGATAACGAACTTCAATTGTCAAAATCCAAGATGGCTGCCTGTCGGCCATGTTGTTTTCCGATTGGTCTCAAAATGGAATATGCATAACTAGGCACCAAGGGGAACCTACATATGAAATTTGAGAAAGATCCCTTCAGTACTTTCTGAGGATTAGCGATAACAAGAATTGTTTACGGACGGACGGACCACGGACGCAGGGCGATTTGAATAGCCCACCATCTGATGATGGTGGGCTAAAAAACCAAACCAATCATTATAAAATCATTGATATCCATGTACTTAGATTACTTATACATACTTATAGCAAGTATTCCAATATCAGAATATATTGACAATTTCCCTTTGTTAATGAAATTACACTATGCTGTGAATACTTATAATTAATGAACGTTTTTAGCTTCATTTCACATATGCATGGTTGATTTTGTTGCATCTTTCTGTTTCAGCGATTTTCCACATTCACATGTTGTGTGAGCTAATGAGCAGACCAGTGGAAAGCCATTTTAAATTGAAGAATAGGGCACACATGCCGTTAGGGGAGATGATGTTTCCTACTTTGAGGAAGGTGAAATTTGCTCCTGCCATTCATATAGTTTGGGTTCCAGTGGAGCCAAACAGCCAAGTAAGAGAATTCATGTTGTTTGGTTTGGTTTATTTAGTTTAACGTCCTATTAACAGCTAAGGTCATTAAAGGACGGCCTCCCGTGCGTGCGGTGAGTGCGTATGTGTGTTTTGGGAGGCTGCGGTATGTTCGTGTTAAGTCTTCTTGTGATAGGCCGGAACTTTTGCCGATTTATAGTGCTACCTCACTGAAGCATACTGCCAAAGACACCCAGCAGCACACCCCACCCGGTCACATTATACTGACAACGGGCGAACCAGTCGTCCCACTCCTAATATGCTGAGCGCTAAGCAAGGAGCAGTAACTACCATTTTTAAAGACTCTGGTATGACTCGGCTTGGGGACAGGGCCCAAAAAGCCTTCCTCACAGGGGCGAACGCTCAACTAAAGGCCAAAAGTGAGGCATTGTCAAGGGAGACATTAGGAAGAAGAAAGTTGTTAAGAAAGAAGAGAAAAGATAAGATCCCAAATTTAGTCGCCTCTTACGATGATGCCATGGGGGTAGTAGGTACAATTCTTACGCCCTACCTGCAGGACGAATCGTAATACACAATTTTCCAGTTATAAATATTACCAAAACGAAATTTACTACTTTTTCAACCTTTCTTTACCAGGACACAACAAACAAAATAGACATTTTTATTAAAAAGTTGAAAGACCTTTTTGTTGTTACTATATGTGCATCTTTCTGTTTCAGCGATTTTCCACATTCACATGTTGTGTGAGCTAATGAGCAGACCAGTGGAAAGCCATTTTAAATTGAAGAATAGGGCACACATGCCGTTAGGGGAGATGTTTCCTACTTTGAGGAAGGTGAAATTTGCTCCTGCCATTCATATAGTTTGGGTTCCAGTGGAGCCAAACAGCCAAGTAAGAGAATTCATGTTGTTAGTATAGTAATACACAATTTTCCAGTTATAAATATTACCAAAACGAAATTTACTACTTTTTCAACCCTTCTTTACCAGGACACAACAAAATAGACATTTTTATTAAAAAGTTAAGACCTTTTTGTTGTTACTATATGAGCGAGTTCACGTGAAGCTCTCGAGTTAAGGTTTCAACAAAACGCAGTCAGTTTTAACTCGAGTGACGTAATTTGACCTTTTAACTCTACCCGTTCCTAACACAGCTCCGACCCAGGGTTCATAGAAAATGTAGGCGAGAACCCGCTGTAAATAAAGAATTGATTGCATTTAATGATATGACGGTATTTTTCCCAAACCTTTTTGTAAAAAGATGGCATGGAACACCACTTAGTCATAGAACATACACTTTTTCGTAACTTGTGTGAAATCTTCAGCTGATCGATGATAAAGACTCGAGGGAATGCACATTTGTTTATATTGGTGTACAGGTAAGTGAAACTTGCGTGATGTAAAATGATTATTTTGCTCAATATCCTTCTGATACACTTGAAGTCCATAAGTAAGCTAAAACAATATTAGTTTTGACACAATAATTATTTAATTTTGAAAACAAATTTGCATTTAAAAAGAATTAAGCAAGATATGAGAAAATGTTTTTCAGAAAATCAATCCCAAGATATTCTTTATTTATTCCAGGTTTCATGAAGTCCCAACATCAATTGGTCAGAATGTACTTGTTTATCGTCCCTTATTGTCAGAAAATTGATGATGTCATCATTGTCACAGCAACATTTTGTAGCATTTGGTATGTGCTGAAGTGTGAAACCATTCAATTAGTGAAATTGATATCTTACATTGTATCTATTTTTAGAATATATGGACAAAACACCAAGAAAAATGTGTCAGAAAGCAAAAAGACAATAAACTCACTAAAATCAAAAGTTTGGTAGTCACTGGAAATGTTTGCACCAAAGCCTCCCAAAAGCTACAATCAGAAGTATACCCAATTATGACTAATGATGAGCTAACAGGTACAGCACAGGCAGATCCATTGAGTTTCGGCTTGGGGAACTTCTACGCCAGAACATTGGCAATAAGAAAAAGCGAAGGAACTATGTTAGCTCCAAAATGAGGGGAGGAGCACGACTTCTGTTGAACGCCAGTGCCAAAGACAAAAGATCATACACAATGAATGATATTTGACCCCATATCAATTTGATTTGGTGGTTCCTGCAGCATTACAGTGTGGTAAAATGAATGAGGATGATGATGAATACTGCCGAAGACACTCAGCAGCACACCCCACCCGGTCACATTATACTGACAACAGGCGAACCAGTCGTCCCACTCCTAATTTGCTGAGCGCTAAGCAGGAGCAGCAACTACCATTTTTAAAGACTCTGGTATGTCTCGGCCAGGGGACAGAACCCAAAGCCTTCCTCACAGCGGCGAACGCTCAACTAAAGGCCAAAAGTGAGGCATTGTCAAGGGAGACATTAGGAAGAAGAAAGTTGTTAAGAAAGAAAAGATAAGATCCCAAATTTAGTCGCCTCTTCCGATCATGCAATCGGGGCAGCAGGTACAATTCTTACGCCCTACCTGCAGGGCAGTCCATGAAAAAAAAAATCGAAATTCTAATGCCAAATGTTGGTAAGAGTTTTTGGTTTGAGTGAATATGTTTCGGTATTGCGGATTGACAACAAGATCAAAAGCCGGGTTTTTCGGGTTGGATTTCAATTGGGCGGCATATTGAAGCGCAAGTATTTTCCTTCGGTCATTTAAAGATGGTTCATTTGCCTCTACATAAAGGCTCTGCACTGGTGTTGTTCGGAAAGCACCAAGTGCTAGACGTAATCCCTGATTATGGATAGGATCCAACATTTGCAGGTAAGAATTCCGTGCCGATCCATAAACGATGGACCCATAGTCGAGTTTTGATCGAATAAGTGCCCTATAAAGGCGCAAGATCATTTCACGGTCCGCATCTCAGTCAGTGTGGGATAGTACGCGTAAAATATTCATTGCCTTTGAGCACTTATCCTTTAGGTGTTTAATATCTGGAACAAAGGAGAATCGAAAACTAGTCCGAGGAATTTGGTCTGCTCGACAACTGGAATTTTGCTTCCATTTAATGTTAGATCGGGATCATTATGTGGTTTTCGTTTTTGGCAGAAGTGCATCAAGACAGTGTTTGATCTGGAAAATTTGAAGCCGTTTTCATCTGCCAATGTTTGTAGTTTGCCCAAACATTGTTGAGTTGTCGTTCTATCGTGTGCATGTTCTTCGACATATAGCAGATCAAGAAACCATCAACAAATAGAGACCCTTCAGTTGACTTACCGAGACATTTAGTTATACTGTTGATTTTCAGACCGAAAAGAGTTACGGAAAGGATCCCACCCTGAGGGACTCCCATTTCCTGTTTAGCTGTTTCAGATAACGTTGAGTCAACGCGAACCTTAAAATGTCTGTCAGATATGTAGTTTGAAATGAATTTAGGGAAATTCCCACGTACACCAATTTCATGCAGGTCTTTCATAATACCATATTGCCATGTAGTATCGTATGCTTTCTCCAGATCAAAGAACACAGCAACAAGATGTTCCTTCTTTGCGAAAGCTTCTCGAATAAAGGTTTCTAATCTGACCAGGTGGTCTACTGTTCCTCTGATGTTTCTGAAACCGCTATGGAGTGGACTCAAAATATTATTGGATTCAAGGAACCAAACTAGTCTATTGTTTATCATCCGTTCAAGTGTTTTACAGATGCAGCTTGTTAGAATATAGGGCGATACTTATTTGGTTCATTGGCGTCCTTACCAGGTTTTGGAATTGGAATAATTGTAGATTCCTTCCAAGACTCGGGGATCTTACCGGAAGCGAATACTTGATTAAAAATATATAAGAGACATCGTAATGATTTGTTTGTTTGTTTGAGTTTAACGGCCCATCGACAACTATGGTCATTTAGGGCCAATCGGTTTAGCTATTTCTAAGATGGAGCGGTCACTTCATAAAATAAAGGTGGACAGATAAAACAGAGATTTGTTTATTTAAAAAGATGATCAACAAGCAAAATGCATTTAAAAGGTATCGAGGAATAAAACTAAGATTCAGTAAAATTCATGTTAAAAGTGATAACGAATGATGAAAATTCAAACTATGATGAATGGTTTGGAACGATAAGAACGGATGAGGTATTGTTGAATGATCATGATAAATTTTGAGTTAAATTTTGTAAAATAAATCTATCTCTTTCAGATATTCAAAGATACGATCTACGCTTACAATATCAAAGAGTGTTTTCATGTCGGGAACATTGAAATGTTTATCCCGGACATGTTTAAAGTCTGCGCAATTAATTAAAAAATGCTCCACTGTGAAAGGGGAGTCGCATGCGTGGCATATAGGCGGATCTCCCCTTTTCAGTAGATGCACTTGTGTGATGTAGGTATGCCCAGTTCGGAGGCGAGAGAGGACAACTTCCTCTCTGCAATCTCTCCGACTGGGCAGACTTGGCTTAAGTTTCAGTTGCAGTTTGAAAAGTTTATTTGTTGTCTCTGTGCACCATCGTAATGATGATTCTGGTAAATGTTTCAGGAATTGGTACGGAATTTCATCTGGCCCAGATGCTGAATCGGTCGATCGTTTTAGCGTTTCAAGCAACTCCTGGAGATCAAAAGGCTTGTTGGAACTCTCTGTGTTGGATTTGAAGTTAAGACGTTTCTTTTCTTTGTCTTTTTTGAAAGTTTGGAATTTTTTGGTATGATTTTTGGCGGATGAGTTCTGGGCTATATTTTTAGCAAATGCATTTGCAATTTCAGATGTAGAAGAGAAAATTTGGCTATTGTTGATAAGATGGGATGCTGGAGCCGTTTTTGGTTTTCCACTTATTTTTCGTATCTGATCCCATATCTTTTTTGATGATGTGTTTTTAAGATATTTTAGAAATGTATTCCTTCCAGCTATTCTTTTTGTCGGACTTAATAGATCGCCGAGCCTTCGCCCTCCAAATTTTAAAATTATTGTAATTTTCAGTTGTAGGGGAAGTCAGGAATCGTCTTAGAGCTGCCTTTCGGCCGGATCTATTGATAACAGATTCTTCAGATAAAAGGAACTTTGTAGGTTGTAGGACGGCCTTTGGTATCGTTTTGTGGCAATAGAAGTTATCGTTTCAGTGAATGTTTTAATTGGGTCATCGAGGTTAGTGAATTTTTCTATAGTAAGCTCCTCGTTGCATAGGTGTTGAAATTGGCCCCAATCTGCTTTGTGCACATTCCATCGAGGAAGTGGTTTATCAAGAGAGGTCCAAATATTCCTAAGAAAAATAGGGAAGTGGTCACTCCCACATAGATCATCATTTACCCTCCAGTCATAATCGAGTAAAATGGGTGGGTTCCAGACCTTTCGCCCCAATGACACAATTTCCCAAATTATTTTGGACATTGAGCCTGTCATTACCACAATGTCCCAAAATACCTTGCCACAATGTCCCAAATGTTACCACAATGTCCCAAAATATTTATCATGTTTTAAATAGATGTTGTGAGAGTGAAATATTATCAAATGTATTGGCTACTTACCACTTATGACAGGATTTGTACACGTTTTATACCATTTATTCACCGTACAGTGTGGTGTAAATGTGGCTTAATTAGGCCTATCTTATTTTCTGCCAGTTTCCATGTAAAGGGGAATAAATAAATTAATAAAAAATACAATAACATTTGCATTAGTTTCGTTATATTTCACCTTTCTCTCCGACACTTTTTCATTGTTATATAGTTTCGTTATATTTCACCTTTCGTCTCGGACACTTTTTCATCGTTATATAAATACGACCGCAAACATTTTTAAGATCACATCATTTCCTTTTAGATCTATAGATCTTGTCATCATGCACTGGTGCGTGTGGCTATTAAAATAAACAAAGAAGTCATGTTTCCACAAGATCAAGGTAAAGTGTTAATTATAGAAACGATATATCATTTGACGTCTATGTACATATTGTCAACATACACTGATGGCCGTCACTATCAAAATAAACGACGAAGCCATTTTTCCACAAAAGTTGGTATAGTATTAATTACAGAAAAGTATTGTTGTGTCGCTGCATTGATGGCTGGGATTCTTAACAAAACAACGAAAATAACTTTCTGCAAAGTGTAGGTACAGTAATATTATTCTAATCACACACGACACATCAAAGTGCATTACACGGACCAATCATGAACAGAAGCATGTCTAAGAATATAAATATAGGACCATGTACACTAACTGAATCACTCGTCTATGTACATATTGTCAACATACACTGATGGCCGTCACTATCAAAATAAACGACGAAGCCATTTTTCCACAAAAGTTGGTATAGTATTAATTACAGAAAAGTATTGTTGTGTCGCTGCATTGATGGTTGGGATTCTTATCAAAACAACGAAAATAACTGTTTCTGCAAAGTGTAGGTACAGTGATATTATTCTAATCACACACGACACATCAAAGTGCATTACACGGACCAATCATGAACAGAAGCATGTCTAAGAATATAAATATAGGACCATGTACACTAACTGAATCACTCGTGAGTATTACCATTCGATATGGATGTACATGTATCTCACGATTGTGTCCAGTGTACCCGTGTGGTGAGACCGCGACAGGAGGCGCTTCAGTGCGACATCTGTCATAGATGGCAACACAGAACATGCAAGTCTGGTAAGTACCAACAAAATAACTAGTTGAATAAATGGAAATGTATTGGAATGATATGTTAAAATTTGTATTTCCTTATTGATGTTACTTGATTTTAATTAATTGTAATTATAAATGTGCAAAATGAATAAATTGAATTGAATGATATTCACCAATTATCGTTCCATTACACGTTATATTTCATTTTGAAATACATGTTATTGTATATATCATGTTATGTATGTTCCGTATATATCGGGGCAAATATATCATGTTTCTTTTTATATATTATTTAGTTCAACGGGGCATATATATCGGAACGTATATATCATGTTTCTTTTTATATTTTATTAAGTACATCGGGACGTATATATCATGTTTCATTTTTATATATGATGTGGCTTTTTATGAGTGTAACTTACACTCTATTTTCTATTACTGTGACATCAATACATGAATACATGTCAATGTCATACATGCAATTGATATACTCGCATTGATGTATGTATATTATAATCCTATATGCCGTCGCATACGGAATAAAATCATAACCGATGGTCTTCAAATCTTAATTATAAATTATCAACTAATTGATTACTTTGTTTATAGTACTGTAAGTGACGACGAACTGCAGTTCGAGATTTTGGAGAAGGGAACGAAGAACTTCCGCAACGCCCTCATCAATAACCATGGCTATTCCTACAACAAGAAGGTATGTATTTCGAATTAGGATTATGTAGTATTCCTACAGTCGCTACAAGTTAATACTTTTAAATAATTATTTATAATTATTAAAAGTGATTTTTAGATAATGTTTACGAGAATAATTATATCATTAGCATAGCTAATTTGCCGATAAATGTATACAGAAAATCCAGTGTCCGTACGAAATGTACCCTGCCTGGCAACCTATACATAATATATACCAACCAGAGGAAAATGTTTTAAAACTGGCAATGTGCTGTCCGCGGAAAATCATCATACTACACTGCCACAGTGAAGGAACGAGACGGCATCTTCTCCTTTGGGAGGCAGGAACACAACCATCTGGGGGCTCCCGGCTGTCTTACCGCCAAACGGATCAAGGCCAAGGTATTGCTCGGAGTATACAAAAAAATAAATAAAAGCGAGCACTAAATGATGTCGACAGTGTGGACAAAAATATTGTCAAATTTACCTAAATATATATACATGTACAATTAAATTCATATAAATGTATGGTTCTGATTAATTTCTACATGCAGTCATTTATGTGCAGGTATAAGTATCAAATGTATTTAAAACAAATGGAAGTCATTCAAATTATATACCTTCGCCATGGAAAAATACATATGTGTCATGTTGCCGAAAAAGACGATTAATAAATAGCCTTACCGTGCCGTGTATTTTTAATTATATTTTATGTTGTTTTATCAATCATTGTAGGTGAAGCAGGATGCACTCAGCAACATCTTCATGTCGTCCGGAACCATCGCCGAGAAAGCTCTGTTTTCCATGGCAGACACCGAGCAACCGATCCACAGCCGACCGAAAGCCACGAACCTGTCCAGAATGGCCAACCGTGCACGTGAGCGCTGTCGCCCGAAAGAACCAAACCAAACCAAACTCCACAATTTTGACAGTATATTTGACAGTCTACACGGTCATCAACAAAAACTAAATTGATAATAATAAAATAAATAATAAATGCTCATACTTGTATCAATATATATACGTGCGAAAGGTAGTACGAAAATAACGTAACTCGCCGTTCTATACCCCACGACGGTCGACAACTCGGAAAGACAATTTGACATATTGTGTAAATATTAACTTCATATTTTAACAGGTAGCCAACAACTTCCTGCCCGCAGGTTTTCTGAGGGCAGACATAGAGACCGATGGCCAGCGTCACCTGTTGTTCGCCACTGACGAGCAATGCGCCATGTTATGTGACGCCACAACATGGTATGTTGATGGCACCTTCAAGGTATGTATACGAACTGAATAGAATACAATGTAAGTTCCCATGTGTAAATATTAACTTCATATTTTAACAGGTAGTTTGGTTTGGTTTATTTTGTTTAACGTCATTTAAGGACGGCCTCCCGTGCGTGCGGTGAGTGCGTATGTGTGTTTTGGGAAGCTGCGGTATGTTCGCGTTCAGTCTCCTTGTGATAGGCCGGAACTTTTGCCGATTTAAAGTGCAACCTCACTGAAGCATACTGCCGAAGACACCCAGCAGCACACCCCACCCGGTCACATTATACTGACAACGGGCGAACCAGTCGTCCCACTCCTAATATGCTAAGCGCTAAGCAGGAGCAGCAACTACCATTTTTAAAGGCTCTGGTATGTCTCGGCTAGGGGACAGAACCCAAAACCTTCCCCACAGCGGCGAACGCTCAACTAAAGGCCAAAAGTGAGGCATTGTCAAGGGAGACATTAGGAAGAAAAAAGTTGTTCAGAAAGAAGAGAAAAGATAAGATCCCAAGTTTAATCGCCTCTTACGATCATGCAATGGGGGCAGCAAGTTCAATTCTTACGCCCTACCTGCAGGGCAGATAGCCAACAACTTCCTGCCGGCAGGTTTTCTGAGGGCAGACATCGAGACCGATGGCCAGCGTCACCTGTTGTACGCCACTGACGAGCAATGCACCATGTTGTGTGACGTCACAACATGGTATGTTGATGGCACCTTCAAGGTATGTATACGAACAAATAATTAGAATACAATGTATATTTAAGTTTCCATGTGTAAATATTAACTTAACATTTTAAAATCCAGCCCTGCGGGTAGGGCGTAAGAATTGTACCTGCTGCCCCCATTGCATGATCGTAAGAGGCGACTTAACTTGGGATCTTATCTTTTTTCTTCTTCCTAATGTCTCCCTTGACAATGCATCACTTTTGGCCTTTAGTTGAGCGTTCGCCCCTGTGAGGAAGGCTTTGGGTTCTGTCCCCCTGGCCGGGACATACCAGAGTCTTTAAAAATGGTAGTTGCTCCTCCTGCTTAGCGCTCAGCAAGTAAGAAGTGGAACGACGGGTCCGCCCGTTGTCAGTATAATGTGACCGGGTGGGGTGTGCTGCTGGGTGTCTTCGGCAGTATGCTTCATCAACGCCTACCCAGAAGCCAAATAGTGTGTTGGTAGAACTTGGGAGGAAATCAAGAATGAATGTGTTGACATGTTTTACCAATACAAAACGACAACAGAACAAGCAGAAAACTTGGAATGTGCTACTAGAAATCAGACGTCTGTGAGCGATGGTTTGAGCATAGGAAAGGGATAATAACTGCAAGCAAAGGACATGATGTGTATGTGCGGAAAACTACTACAGAACCTGCAACTTTAGTGAAGAAAATAATGGGATACAATTCATATGACTTGTCAAAAAATGCAGCCGTGAAATGGGGTATAGATTCCGAAGAAACTGCAAGACAACGGTATGCAGGCGCCATGAAAACTATCCATGATGAACACCGTGTTCAGTTGTCCGGATTGAAAATTGACACAAACAACCCGTTCATTGGTGCATCTGCAGATGGTAACGGGTGTGTAAATGTTGCGGAAAAGGAACTTTAGAAGTGAAGTGCCCATACAAACATAGAAAAAATACCATTGAAAAGGCAGCCAAAACTGATTCAGCCTTTTGTTTAAACAAAGACTTGAAATTGAAAAAGAATCGCAAATACTACACACAGATTCGGCTTCAAATGTTTGTCCACAAAGTTGTTTTGTGACTTTGTTGTGTATACAGAGTGTGATATGATTGTAAATGTTGTTGCAGATGATGCAGTATTCTGTTGAGAAGTGGTAAAAAATGTGAAGCCTTCTTTAAGGCAAATGTGTTGCCAGAAATATTCACCAAACAGTTACATGAACAGGTATCGAATGATACTAGCCTCGTCGTCATCGTCGTCATCATCACTAGCCTCGTCGCCATTTTCGTTAGCAGTTGAAGCCTCATCAGATAATCAGAATGAAGCTGAAAATGTCACTACTTCCACGCATATAGTGACAATTACTTTAAAAACTGTTACTTCAACCAAAGCATGGAAGTGGAACAGACTTCAACTGTCGAGTATGCGGAAGGGATACAAGCTGCAGATGTGGATACACAACAAGTGTGCCGGGATGTGCTCAAGCAATTAAAAGAGCACGCCAGCCAATAGTTCCAACCTAATGCCCTTTAATGGACGCCTGCCTCTTGGGGGATGAAAAGTGGATTGTGAAAGAAAAGAAAATCATCGAAATTGCCCATTTTTGGACGCAGGCCCCGGGGGGATGAAGTTGGATTAACAAAAAGTGAAATTATGAACTGTGATATATTTTTCGATTTCTATTATTAATTTATTACATTTTGTGAACTTTAAAACATTCGTTATATTTTTGGATTACTAACTGTGCAGATTACCCAGGGATTTAAAGATATTTACATGAAGAAACTAACCAGTGACTTAAGAATTCAAAGTGATGAAAGCTGTGGAACTGTATTATACCAAGTGACTCGAAACTTTCGATGGATTTATCTTAATATTTAGGACAAAAATCAGTGACTTATTATTACTAAGTGTATCGATTGTGGATCACATACATTACATGTAAGTAATTTGAAAAGCAATTTGTAAGTGTTTGATGATGTTATCTACAAGGCACAGTCTTTCAAGGTGAAGACAAAGTTTTAAATCGATTGAATTAGGAGCACTCATCATTCAATCCATGAAACCCGCCTTTCGTTTTCCTGGTCTTTATAATTATGCTAGTTGACTTCTTTGTCAATATTAATCGTGTAATTCCCACTTTAGTCTTTAATTTAAATCTTCAGATATGTTGTAATATTAAGTTTTAACTGGGATTGTATTTGCGAAGGTGATGTCATGTATTATCCGGTTCCAAATATGGTATCTCACTGTTTTCATTGAAGAAACTTTCTCCAGACTTTTCCAACTAATTTATTTATTTATTAATTAAGAAGTAAGAAGAAGGGGGGAAGAATTTTAATATTGAGCAAATTTTAAATTTTGTGAGAAAGGATATTATGTATTTAAGTACATGTCTGTGATTGTTCTGGTGAAACAGTTCTGAAATTTTAGGGAATTTTTGAGAGTTTGCTGACAGTTTACTACACTAATATAGTAATAGGCGAAACATTATACAAAAATGCACTTATTTTATTGATGTTACTTTCTACATTCAGTCCACATCAATAGTGACAGAATCTCAGCAGACCTCCAACGAAGAAGAGATGGCCCCTGTACCAACCAAAAGGTAAATTTTATTATGACACAAATCTGTATCCATTGCTATTTTTATTTCCACAGATGAGTACTTAAGCAAACTTCACTATTGAATTTTTCAATTTAAAGAAACTTGAAAAACATGCAATATTTCTCAACATGAATTAGCAAAAATTTTGCCGTATGATTTCACTATTGACGCACAATAAATTCAAGAGATAAATGATTTAAGAAAGAAAAATAGATCATGTATAAGCCACAGTGCATTGAAATGAATTTGGTTTGGTTTGGTTTATTTTGTTTAACGTCCTTTTAACATCCAAGGTCAATGCAACAGATAAATGTAGCATATAGAGTTATAATTGCTTTTGTGTAATTATTTATTCTTGAATTTAGATCACGCTCGACCAAAGATGCCTAGCCACCTGCGCCATTTACCCTAACCAAGCAAGAAAAGGAGAAAGCTGATGCAAGACTAAAGATGGTTGGAGTACCTATAGACTTTGGTGACATGCCAACATCGTTGTTCATGAAAACTTACGGCATGAAGACCCACACTTGGATGAAGGTAATGATCAAAATCACAATGTGAATCCTGACATTTTCTCTTATTAGTATTTCTTTACATCAAACTGATGTCTGGGTGTCTAATGCTTCAGGACTCCACACACATTTCTTAGATTTTTAGGTAATCCAAGAATAATTCTCTATCGGATAGTCCAAAAAGAGTTTGAATTGACAGACGTTTCAAAAATCTTCTTTGATACTGAGAATGCAGATACAGTTAAATCATACTTTTCACACATGACTTTTTCCAAGTAATCTTGTACATCTTGCTATATGACATGAAATTCTGGGTGAATTTTGCTTAGACCATCAGTTTTGCATCTCAATGTTTGTATTTATTTTGGTATGGTACATAGGTATATTGTTCTCCCTTCAACAACTTCAATACTGGTTTTTGTCCAAGTTACCTCAAACTTTCCTTCGATTAAATGCTATACATATTGAAGCTTGCGTCTCAAGGTTTCCATTAAGTCGCCGTAATTGAAGTCTCGAGTGACTTTGGTTTGGTTTGGTTTATTTTGTTTAACGTCCTATTAACAGCTAAGGTCATTTAAGGACGGCCTCCCGTGCGTGCGAAATGTATGCGTGTAATGAGTGCATATGTGTGTTTTGGGAGGCTGCGGTATGTTCGTGTAAAGTCTCCTTGTGATAGGCCGGATTTAAAGTGCTACCTCACTGAAGCATACTGCCGAAGACACACAGCAGCACACCCCACCCGGTCACATTATACTGACAACGGGCAAACCAGTCGTCCCACTCCAAATATGCTGAGCGCTAAGCAGGAGTAGCAACTACCATTTTTAAAGACTCTGGTATGTCTCGGCTAGGGGACAGAACCCAAAGCCTTCCTCACAGGGGCGAACGCTCAACTAAAGGCCAAAAGTGAGGCAGTGTCAAGGGAGACGTTAGGAAGAAGAAAGTTGTTAAACACATGAAGGCAATAACAACAAATACACAACAATCGTCTATCATCTTTGTTCTCACTTGTAGCTTCGTATCCATATGTCTCATTTTTGTTGTGTGTTGAAAAGTCGAAATCGGAAATCAATAACTTACAAAAGATTTAATTGTCTCTTTAGATGTCATATTTCATGCTTTCACATCTTCCGTTCAGCAGATGCAAAATTAGTGTGTACTATAATATTGTTCAGAGAGCCCCGTAGAGGGCTACCTGTCTTTTTACCACTGCCATTTCCGGTTTTCATATCAATCCCTATGACTCAGGGTTACCCCTGTGTCAAAAACACAATATAAATCATCATTATTATAATTGTATAGCTCTATTTTTTCGTTGAAAGAACATTGTTTGTGTTTGGTATTTCCATTGTTCATGTAATTCATACTCAAAAGTTGTAACTATGACTATGTGCTGTCATGTATTCAACATATCAACAATTATGTGTTCTTGTTATTTCTGTTTCAAATTGAATTACATGTATACTTAAGTGCACAGATTACGTCTTAAATGTAAAAATACATTGTAAATGTTGAATAATAATTTAACCTGTCATGTTAAACAATATTAATAGAACCATATAATTGACAGTTGTTTGTAGATCAGTATAATAATTAGTCTTTGATAATGCAATTCAATAGTACTAGTCTATGTGAACTGGACAAGTGGAAGCTTGAAACTTAATTGGACAGTTAAGACCGTCATCAGGATGGTTAAAAGCATTATGTTCATCAGGACGGTTTAATCACTTAAGTATGAATGTTAACTACTAAAACAGAAATTTGTTTGAAACACTTAAGTAGAAATGTTAAACAACCTAACTAAAAATGTTGACTTTAAACACTTAAGTGGATATGTTTAAATACTTTAGCAGAAGTTTGTTTGAAACTTCAATATGGTTAAAACCATTGTGTACATCAAGACAGTTAAACCATTTCATCTAATTGGCTTTAAACTCTTGAGAAGAAACGTTTAACTACTCAAAACCTCACTCTTGAATGTATCTATCAACAAGAGGCCTATGGGGCCTGTATCGCTCACCTGGTTGGATTAGTTTGTTTGTTTGTTTGTTTGTTTATGTTTTACGGCCCATCGACAACTAGGGTCATTTAGGGCCAAACAATATTCTAACATGTTTTATTTTTAAAGTTAAAATCAGATAAAATTTGTCATTTTTTAAAAGCATCCGTATTGTATATTTACATCATTATAATAAAAGGTGGTTAAAAATGGTAAAATATATATATGTACATTATGTGAAATAATATGTACGAATAGATTATGTGAACTTTGTTATAAATAGAACATCAAAGACAGTAACGTAAAAGACATCAAAGTCTATAAAATAGATCGATTTCTTTCAAGTAGCTAAATATTGTTTTCGAATCCACGGAACTGAAAAGGGTTTTCATATCCGGGACTCGAAAGTATTTATCACGAATGTGCTTAAAATCGGAACATTCTATTAAAACATGCTCCACTGTGAATTGAACATCACATGCATAACACACCGGTGGATCCTCTCGTTTCAAAAGGAACGAATGAGTAGGATATGTGTGCCCGGTACGGAGCGGAGAGAGGACTATTTCCTCTCTACGATCCTTCCGGCTTGGTTTTGATGTTTTAAGTTTTGGTTGTACTTTAAAAAGTTTGTTGCTCGTCTCGAGAGACCAGCGTTGCTGCCATTTACTCTGAATGGCAGAACTAATTACAGGTTTGAAATCTGTATATGGTATTTTAATAGTTGTTTGTTGCAGATTTAGAGCTGTAAGTTTTGCTTGGCGGTCAACAAGTTCGTTGCCTTTAATTCCGACATGGCTCGGAATCCAAAGTAATGTTATTTTGCATTTTTTTAAGATACGAGATATTCGTAAAACAAGGTTTTGTATGAGTATGTTCTTTGGATCTCGTGATTGTAAATTCTGAAGGACGGATAGAGAGTCGGAACAAATTATTGCCTTTCTGATGCGTTGTTCTTCGATATGGTCGAGGGCCAAATCGATGGCACATGCTTCCGCAGAGAAGATAGAGGCACCATCTGGTAAGCGGATTGAAGAGCAGTGGTGATCGGAATAGCATGCTGCGGAGACCTTTACTCCATCTTTTGAGCCATCAGTGTAGATCTGAACATGATCAGGAAAATCTGCAATGCACTCCCGAAAAGAAGATTTGTGCTCTTCGGGTAATACACTCGACTTTGCCCTCTCATGTAGAGTAAGGTTAATATCAGGTGTTTCGATAAGCCACGGTGGTACATCAGTTACGGTGTACTCGCCTATGTTGTCTAAACTGATGTTAAGTTCCTGAAGAAAGTTAGAAATTCTAATGCCAAATGTTGGTAAAAGTTTTTGGTTTTGATTAAATATGTTTTGGTATTTCGGATTGACAACAAGGTCAAAAGCCGGATTTTTCGGGTTGGATTTTAATTGAACGGCATATTGAAGAGAAAGTTTTTTCCTTCTGTCATTTAGGGATGGTTCATTTGCCTCAACATAAAGGCTCTGCACAGGTGTTGTTCGAAAAGCACCAAGTACTAGACGTAATCCTTGGTTTTGGATAGGATCCAGCATCTGCAGGTAAGAATTTCGTGCCGATCCATAAACGATGGAGCCATAGTCGAGTTTTGATCGAATAAGTGCCCTATAAAGGCGCAGAAGCATTTCGCGGTCTGCACCCCAGTCAGTATGGGATAGTACTCGTAAAATGTTCATTGCCTTTGAGCACTTATCTTTCAAGTATTTTATATGTGGAACAAAGGAGAGTTTCGAATCGAAAATTAGTCCGAGGAATTTAGTCTGCTCGACAACTGGAATTGTGATACCGTTTAATGTAAGATCTGGATCATTATGTGGTTTTCGTTTTTGGCAGAAGTGCATGCAGACAGTTTTTGATCTGGAGAATTTAAAGCCGTTTTCATCCGCCCATGTTTGTAGTTTGCCTAAACATTGTTGAAGTTGTCGTTCTATCGTGTGCATGTTCTTCGACCTATAGCAGATCAAGAAGTCATCGACGAATAGAGACCCTTCAGTCGACTTACCGAGACATTTAGTTATACTGTTGATTTTCAGACCAAAAAGTGTTACGGAAAGGATCCCACCCTGAGGGACTCCCATTTCCTGTTTTTCTGTTTCGGAATAAGTTGAACCTACGCGAACTTTAAAATGTCTGTCAGATATATAGTTCGAAATGAATTTTGGGAGATTCCCACGTACACCAATTTCATGCAGGTCTTTCAAAATACCATATTGCCATGTAGTATCGTATGCCTTTTCCAGATCAAAGAACACAGCGACAAGATGCTCCTTCTTCGCGAAAGCTTCTCGAATGAAGGTTTCTAATCCGACCAGATGGTCTACTGTTCCTCTGCGGTTTCTGAATCCACTTTGGAGTGGACTCAAAATATTATTGGATTCAAGGAACCAAACTAGTCTACTGTTTATCATCCGTTCAAGTGTTTTGCAAATGCAACTCGTTAGAGAGATTGGACGATAATTATTTGGTTCAGTGGTGTCCTTACCAGGTTTATGAATTGGAATAATTGTAGATTCCTTCCAAGAGTCTGGGATCTTTCCAGATTCGTAGACTTGATTAAAAATATATAGGAGACAACGTAAGGATGATTCCGGTAGATGTTTCAGGAATTGGTATGGAATTTCATCAGGCCCAGCTGCTGAATCGTGTGATTTGTTTAAGGATTCAAGCAACTCTGGGAGATTGAATGGTTTATTGTAACTTTCTGTGTTGGAGGATTTAAAATTAAGACGTTTCTTTTCTTTCTCTTTTTTAAATCATTGAAATTTTTGGGAGTGGTTTTTGGCTGATGAGTTTTGGGCTATATTTTTGGCAAATACATTCGCAATTTCGGATTTAGAAGAGAAAATTTGCTTTTTATTGATAAGATGGGATGATGGTGCCGTTTTTCTTTTTCCACTTATTTTTCGCAACTGATCCCATACCTTTTTAGATGATGTGTTTGAAGTTATTTTAGAAACGTATTCCTTCCAGCTATTCTTTTTATCGGATTTAATAGATCGTCGAGCCTTTGCTCTCCAAATTTTAAAATTATTGTAATTTTCGACAGTTGGGGAAGTCAAAAATCGTCTTAGAGCTGCCTTTCGGCCGGATCTATTAATAAAAGATTCTTCAGATAAAAGAAACTTTGTAGGTTTTGGAACGGACTTTGGATTAGACCAAATGTCAAAATAATGTTCATATTCAATTTGTTTTATTTGTAAATCTCTAACAATGCTATATATGGTTATAGTGTGGGAATCCGAACTGCTTTAAAGATTAATGAAGTCCAGACTCTCTTAGGTCTCAAAGACCTCAAGAATTGTTTTTAGAACATGCATGCATTCATCACTTTATGACTAGTAGCAATTTAAAGGAATTACCTCTATTTCCCATATTAGGCCCCGCTCCTTTGGCCCCTCGAGGGTCAGAGTCACCAATTATGCAAAATCTGTTCGCCTTACCCCAAGGATGTTTCTGACCAAATTGGGTTCAAATCCATTCATAACTTTATGACTAGTAGTGATTTTAAGGAATTACCTCTATTTCCCCTATTAGGCCCCGCTCCTTTGGCCCCTCGAGGGTCAGAGTCACCATTTATGCAAAATCTGTTCCCCTTCCCCCAAGGACATTTCTGACTAAATTTGGTTCAAATCCATTCATAACTTTATGACTAGTAGCGACTCAAAGGAATTACCTCTATTTCCCCTATTGGGCCCCGCCCCTTTGCTCCCTCGGGGGTCAGAGTCACCATTTATGCAAAATCTGTTCCCCTTCCCCAAAGGAAGTTTCTGACCAAATTGGGTTCAAATCCATTCATAACTTAATAACTAGTAGCGATTTAAATGAATTACCTCCATTTTCCATATTGGGCCCCGCCCCTTTGGCCCCTCGGGGGTCAGAGCCACCATTTATGCAAAATCTTTTCCCCTTCCCCCAAGGATGTTTCTGACCAAATTGGGTTCAAATCCATTCATAACTTTATGACTAGTAGCGATTTAAAGGAATTACCTCTATTTCCCCTATTGGGCCCCGCCCCTTTGGCCCCTCGAGGGTCAGAGTCACCATTTATGCAAAATCTGTTCCCCTTCCCCCCCCAAGGACATTTCTGACTAAATTTGGTTCAAATCCATTCATAACTTTATGACTAGTAGCGATTTAAAGGAATTACCTCTATTTCCCCTATTGGGCCCAGCCCCTTTGGCCCCTCGGGGGTCAGAGTCACCATTTATGCAAAATCTGTTCCACTTCCCCCAAGGATGTTTCAGACCAAATTAGGTTCAAATCCATTCATAACTTTATGACTAGTAGCGATTTAAAGGAATTACCTCTATTTCCCATATTGGGCCCCGCTCCTTTAGCCCCTCGGGGGTCAGAGTCACCATTTATGCAAAATCTGTTCCCCTTCCCCCAAGGACATTTCTGACTAAATTTGGTTCAAATCCTATTCATAACTTTATGACTAGTAGCGATTCAAAGGAATTACCTCTATTTCCCCTATTGGGCCCCGCTCCTTTGGCCCCTCGAGGGTCAGAGTCACCATTTATGCAAAATCTGTTCCCCTTCTCCCAAGGATGTTTCGGACCAAATTAGGTTCAAATCCATTCATAACTTTATGACTAGTAGCGATTTAAAGATATTACCTCTATTTCCCCTATTGGGCCCGCCCTTGGCCCTCGGGGGTCAGAGCCACCATTTATGCAAAATCTGTTCCACTTCCCCCAAGGATGTTTCTGACCAAATTGGGTTCAAATCCATTCATAACTTTATGACTAGTAGCGATTTAAAGGAATTACCTCTATTTCCCCTATTGGGCCCCACTCCTTTGGCCCCTCGGGGGTCAGAGTCACCATTTATGCAAAATCTGTTCCCCTTCCCCCAAGGACATTTCTGACTAAATTTGGTTCAAATCCATTCATAACTTTATGACTAGTAGCGATTCAAAGGAATTACCTCTATTTCCCCTATTGGGCCCCGCCCCTTTGGCCCCTCGGGGGTCAGAGTCACCATTTATGCAAAATCTGTTCCCCTTCCCCCAAGGATGTTTCAGACCAAATTGGGTTCAAATCCATTCATAACTTTATGACTAGTAGTGATTTAAAGGAATTACCTCTATTTCCCCTATTGGGCCCCGCCCCTTTGGCCCCTCGGGGGTCAGAGTCACCATTTATGCAAAATCTGTTCCACTTCCCCCAAGGATGTTTCTGACCAAATTGGGTTCAAATCCATTCATAATCTTTATGACTAGTAGCGATTTAAAGGAATTACCTCTATTTCCCCTATTGGGCCCCGCTCCTTTGGCCCCTCGAGGGTCAGAGTCACCATTTATGCAAAATCTGTTCCCCTTCTCCCAAGGATGTTTCGGACCAAATTAGGTTCAAATCCATTCATAACTTTATGACTAGTAGCGATTTAAAGATATTACCTCTATTTCCCCTATTGGGCCCCTCGGGGGTCAGAGCCACCATTTATGCAAAATCTGTTCCACTTCCCCCAAGGATGTTTCTGACCAAATTGGGTTCAAATCCATTCATAACTTTATGACTAGTAGCGATTTAAAGGAATTACCTCTATTTCCCCTATTGGGCCCCACTCCTTTGGCCCCTCGGGGGTCAGAGTCACCATTTATGCAAAATCTGTTCCCCTTCCCCCAAGGACATTTCTGACTAAATTTGGTTCAAATCCATTCATAACTTTATGACTAGTAGCGATTCAAAGGAATTACCTCTATTTCCCCTATTGGGCCCCGCCCCTTTGGCCCCTCGGGGGTCAGAGTCACCATTTATGCAAAATCTGTTCCCCTTCCCCCAAGGATGTTTCAGACCAAATTGGGTTCAAATCCATTCATAACTTTATGACTAGTAGTGATTTAAAGGAATTACCTCTATTTCCCCTATTGGGCCCCGCCCCTTTGGCCCCTCGGGGGTCAGAGTCACCATTTATGCAAAATCTGTTCCACTTCCCCCAAGGATGTTTCTGACCAAATTGGGTTCAAATCCATTCATATCTTTATGACTAGTAGCGATTTAAAGGAATTACCTCTATTTCCCCTATTGGGCCCCGCTCCTTTGGCCCCTCGAGGGTCAGAGTCACCATTTATGCAAAATCTGTTCCCCTTCTCCCAAGGATGTTTCAGACCAAATTAGGTTCAAATCCATTCATAACTTTATGACTAGTAGCGATTTAAAGATATTACCTCTATTTCCCCTATTGGGCCCAGCCCCTTTGGCCCCTCGGGGGTCAGAGCCACCATTTATGCAAAATCTGTTCCACTTCCCCCAAGGATGTTTCTGACCAAATTGGGTTCAAATCCATTCATAACTTTATGACTAGTAGCGATTTAAAGGAATTACCTCTATTTCCCCTATTGGGCCCCACTCCTTTGGCCCCTCGGGGGTCAGAGTCACCATTTATGCAAAATCTGTTCCCCTTCCCCCAAGGACATTTCTGACTAAATTTGGTTCAAATCCATTCATAACTTTATGACTAGTAGCGATTCAAAGGAATTACCTCTATTTCCCCTATTGGGCCCCGCCCCTTTGGCCCCTCGGGGGTCAGAGTCACCATTTATGCAAAATCTGTTCCCCTTCCCCCAAGGATGTTTCAGACCAAATTGGGTTCAAATCCATTCATAACTTTATGACTAGTAGTGATTTAAAGGAATTACCTCTATTTCCCCTATTGGGCCCCGCCCCTTTGGCCCCTCGGGGGTCAGAGTCACCATTTATGCAAAATCTGTTCCACTTCCCCCAAGGATGTTTCTGACCAAATTGGGTTCAAATCCATTCATATCTTTATGACTAGTAGCGATTTAAAGGAATTACCTCTATTTCCCCTATTGGGCCCCGCTCCTTTGGCCCCTCGAGGGTCAGAGTCACCATTTATGCAAAATCTGTTCCCCTTCTCCCAAGGATGTTTCGGACCAAATTAGGTTCAAATCCATTCATAACTTTATGACTAGTAGCGATTTAAAGATATTACCTCTATTTCCCCTATTGGGCCCAGCCCTTGGCCCTCGGGGGTCAGAGCCACCATTTATGCAAAATCTGTTCCACTTCCCCCAAGGATGTTTCTGACCAAATTGGGTTCAAATCCATTCATAACTTTATGACTAGTAGCGATTTAAAGGAATTACCTCTATTTCCCCTATTGGGCCCCACTCCTTTGGCCCCTCGGGGGTCAGAGTCACCATTTATGCAAAATCTGTTCCCCTTCCCCCAAGGACATTTCTGACTAAATTTGGTTCAAATCCATTCATAACTTTATGACTAGTAGCGATTCAAAGGAATTACCTCTATTTCCCCTATTGGGCCCCGCCCCTTTGGCCCCTCGGGGGTCAGAGTCACCATTTATGCAAAATCTGTTCCCCTTCCCCCAAGGATGTTTCAGACCAAATTGGGTTCAAATCCATTCATAACTTTATGACTAGTAGCGATTTAAAGGAATTACCTCTATTTCCCCTATTGGGCCCCGCCCCTTTGGCCCCTCGGGGGTCAGAGTCACCATTTATGCAAAATCTGTTCCCCTTCCCCCAAGGATGTTTCTGACCAAATTGGGTTCAAATCCATTCATATCTTTATGACTAGTAGCGATTTAAAGGAATTACCTCTATTTCCCCTATTGGGCCCCGCTCCTTTGGCCCCTCGAGGGTCAGAGTCACCATTTATGCAAAATCTGTTCCCCTTCTCCCAAGGATGTTTCAGACCAAATTAGGTTCAAATCCATTCATAACTTTATGACTAGTAGCGATTTAAAGATATTACCTCTATTTCCCCTATTGGGCCCAGCCCCTTTGGCCCCTCGGGGGTCAGAGCCACCATTTATGCAAAATCTGTTCCACTTCCCCCAAGGATGTTTCTGACCAAATTGGGTTCAAATCCATTCATAACTTTATGACTAGTAGCGATTTAAAGGAATTACCTCTATTTCCCCTATTGGGCCCCACTCCTTTGGCCCCTCGGGGGTCAGAGTCACCATTTATGCAAAATCTGTTCCCCTTCTCCCAAGGATTGTTTGTTTGTTTGTTTGTTTATGTTTTACGGCCCATCGACAACTAGGGTCATTTAGGGCCAAACAATATTCTAACATGTTTTATTTTTAAAGTTAAAATCAGATAAAATTTGTCATTTTTTAAAAGCATCCGTATTGTATATTTACATCATTATAATAAAAGGTGGTTAAAAATGGTAAAATATATATATGTACATTATGTGAAATAATATGTACGAATAGATTATGTGAACTTTGTTATAAATAGAACGTCAAAGACAGTAACGTAAAAGACATCAAAGTCTATAAAATAGATCGATTTCTTTCAAGTAGCTAAATATTGTTTTCGAATCCACGGAACTGAAAAGGGTTTTCATATCCGGGACTCGAAAGTATTTATCACGAATGTGCTTAAAATCGGAACATTCTATTAAAAAATGCTGCACTGTGAATTGAACATCACATGCATAACACACCGGTGGATCCTCTCGTTTCAGAAGGAACGAATGAGTAGGATATGTGTGCCCGGTACGGAGCCGAGAGAGGACTATTTCCTCTCTACGATCCTTCCGGCTTGGTTTTGATGTTTTAAGTTTTGGTTGTACTTTAAAAAGTTTGTTGCTCGTCTCGAGAGACCAGCGTTGCTGCCATTTACTCTGAATTGCAGAACTAATTACAGGTTTGAAATCTGTATATGGTATTTTAATATTTTTTTGTTGCAGATTTAGAGCAGATTTAGAGCAAGTTTTGCTTGGCGGTCAACAAGTTCGTTGCCTTTAATTCCGACATGGCTCGGAATCCAAAGTAATGTTATTTTGCATTTTTTTAAGATACGAGATATTCGTAAAACAAGGTTTTGTATGAGTATAAAACCTTGTTTTACGAATATCTCGTATCTTAAAATTGTATAAATGGTGGGGCGGGGCCAAAAGGGGTAAATATAGCTATACTCATATAAACAACTTCTTCTCTGAAAACGAGCAAGGGATTTCGCTCATATTTACCTGGTAGCATCACTATTGGGTGGTGATTCAAAACTGTGCAAATGAGGCCTGAGGGGCGGGGCCAAAAGGGGTCAATTGGGCTATATTGATATAAACGACTTCTTCTCTAAAACCGAGCTATAAATATTGTTCATATTTGCCTGGTAGCAACACTATGAGGTGGGGATTCAAAATTGTACAAATGGTGGGGCTGACCCCCCCGAGGGACCTGAGGGGCGGGGCCAACATGGGTAAATATAGCTATACTGATATAAACAACTTCTCTGAAAATGAGCAATGGATATCGCTCATATTTGCCTGGTAGCATTACTATTGGGTGGGGATTCAAAATTGTCCAAATGATGGGGCTGACCCCAGGGGCCTGAGGGGTGGGGTCAAAAGGGATCAATTGGGATATATTGATATAAACAATTTCTTCTCTGAAACTAAGCAGTGGATATTGCTCATATTTGCCTGGTAGCATGGTCATGGGGTGGGGATTCAAAATTGTACAAAGGACAGGGCAGACCCCTGGGGAGCTAAGAGGCGGGGCCAAAAGGCATTTTGGCAGAATCGATGTAAACAAATTTTTATCTGAAACTAAGCCATGGCTATCTCTAATATTTGATTGGTAGCATTCCCTTGGGTTAAGGATTCAAAATTGTACAAGGAACTCTTTATTGTTTCATATCTCATACAATCCAGGTGAGCGATACAGGCCCTCTGGGCCTCTTGTTTATATTTACAGTTGCTTTATTTACGTCACTTAATTATGTCAGTTTCATATGATTATAATTAATATTAAGATATGCAGTGTTGATAAAATTTGGTATGTAGGTACATCCTTGGACACTGGTCACTCTCATTATCTAACCATTACATTTTAACAAAAAGGCCATCATTTACTCGCCTCAGATTGGTCGAAATTAAGATATAGTCCGCTGTTGGAGAAATTGGTTAAGTAGGTACATCATGGGACATTGGCCACCCTCCTAACTACACTTTCATTTTGTAACGAAATGACTATCATTTCCTGGCCTCTGATTGGTCCAAATTTAAATATTGTTTGATTTCATTGAAAATTGGTATTTAGTGGTTTGGAGGGATGGCGAACACAATGTACACTGTGGGGGCACTTTGGTGACTTCTGTAATGCATGGTTTCCTATCACAATTAGTACTTTTTATAATGTAAGCTTTTTATCATGTAATGCATCAATCTAATTAAAATCTAGATTGTCATTCTCACTACGTTACATGGTTCATGTCAGTATAATGTGACCGGGTGGGGTGTGCTGCTGGGTGTCTTCGGCAGTATGCTTCAGTGAGGTTTGGTTTGGTTTGATTGGTTTATCACAAGGAGACTTAACACAAACATACCACAGCCTCCCAAAACACACATACGCACCCACCACACAAATGCATGTCGCACGCACGGGAGGCCGTCCTTAAATGACCTTAGCTGTTAATAGGACGTAAAACAAAACAAGAGGCCCATGGGTCTTAACGGTCACCTGATTTTTTAATTATTTCAGTTAATTTGAATGAAAGGATGAATTTGAAAACAAATAAAACAAATGATAGTCAAAAATGTGATTTCCCTATAACTATAGTAGAGTTTATCCCCTCCCATGGGGCAAACGCGAGACCCCAGGGCTAGGAAATTCACAATTATGGTAGAGCACCTTAAGACCCTTCGATCTGTGGAGAGTATTTAATTCTATCTTGTTTGGGTTGTAAGAAGAAGATTTTTAAAATTTCAGTTAATTTGACCCTTTTTGGCCCCGCCCATCAGCCCCTGGAGGTCAGTCAGGGCCAACATGTACATACCATCAAACTGTTATCCCATGCTGATAACGTTAACGAAGTTAGAATGAATTCCAATACAAATTCAACAAATAATAGTCAAACATGTGATTTCCCTATATAAACTATAGTAAAGTTTACCCCCTTCCCCAGGGGCAAACGTGATACCCCAGGGTCATGAAATTCACAATTTTGGTAAAGCACATTAAGACCCTTCCATATCTGAGAGTAGAGAAGAACTTTGTTTGTTTGTTCATGTTTTACGGCCCATCGACAACTAGGGTCATTTAGGGCCAAACAATATACTAATATGTTTTATTTTTAATGTTAAAATCAGGTTAAATTTGTCATTTTTAAAAGCATCCGTATTGTATATTTAGATCATTATGATAAAAAAATTGGTTAAAAATGGTAAAATATGTATAGGTACGAATAGATTATGTGAACTTTGTTATATAAATAGAACGTCAAAGACAGTAACGTAAAAGACATCAAAGTAGAGAAGGAGATTTTTGAACTTTTAATCAATTTGACCCTTTTTGGTTTCTGGTTCCACGCCCTGCCCTCAACCGTGAAAAGTGAATGGGATTTACTCAAGTCAGCCTTCGGTGACCGGTTTATCCATCAAGGTACCTTGGACCCAACATTGATGTTGGAGTCATCATTCTTCAATAAACTTAAACTCCGACCGGGACAGCCCATCGAAGATTTTCACAGTGTTTTACTAGAGAAGGGGATGCGCCTTCGGAAATCAGAACATGACATGGTGACTCAGTTTCTGGATGGATTACCTCCCTCCTTGGGTCTGTTTGTCAGGGCCACCATGTGCACAGATTTAAAGTCAGCACTCCTGGCCGCTAGGGCAGGAGAGGCGGGTGGTTACAGAAATTCCTTACCAGGCACTACTCAAACCCCATTGGTGGCAGCCGTGTCCAAACCAGCCAGAGATTCAAGATCTTAAAGGTGAAATCCAGGCGCTAAAGGCCATGGTTCAAGACATGTCAATAAGTAATTTTAAGATTGACTCGGGCTTGCATCCCCCAGCACTTCAGAGTCATCCTGGTCAAGGTGTTGTTTGTTATCGCTGTCGTGGCCCGGGCCATGTTCAACGTGCATGCCTCTGGTCTGGCCGAGGACAGGCGGACCCATCAACAACATGTAGATGGTGTGGGCAGAGGGGACACTCCGGTTTGTGCTGTATAACCCACGAGACGAGATCGACGCCACCTCCATTAGGCAAAGGTCAAGAGCACCATTAGTGCTTACCCAACCCCTTCTCGTACATTCCAGGTTTGGGAAATTGATCTATATGGACCACTTCCAGTAAGCTACTCAGCAAAGACATATGCATTCACGGCAGTTGACATGTTCTCTAAGTATGTTTGGACTTGTCCTATTGCTAACTCGGATGCATTGACTGTTGGAATGGCCATATATCAGCTGGTAACAACATTTGGTGTGTGTGATACTCTGGTGTCCGACAACGGTTCGGAATTCATAGCGAAGGCAACCCAAGATTGGTTTGGTTTGGTTTATTTAGTTTAACGTCCTATTAGCAACCCAAGAATCGTGTCGTTTACTCCAAATCAAACAGAACTTTACTCCAAGCTTTGTCCATAAATGTTTAGGAGCCTGCGAGTGTACCCATCGTGTGTTAGCAGAAAGACTTACTCCTTACATGAACAAGACTAAGACAAACTGGGAACAGCTCTTGCCATCTATTGTGTTCTCTCTGAATGCAGCAGTAAACAGAACTATGGGATACTCACCCTTTGAGATATTGTTTGGCCAGCGTCCAGCTTTTCCATTATCACATGTATCGGCAGACCTTACAACCTTACCATCCGACATTTCTACCTACATTTCAGACTTTCAGAAAGGCCTGACACTTATTCGTACTCATATGAGACTATCACTTGTTCACAAGCAGACATGTTAAAGGCAAATGACCAGTCAAACAACCATAAAACTCTGCAGACAGGAGATTATGTATATCTCCAGGAGCCAACAGGTGTGGGACATACACTCCAGAACATTTATTCGGATGTCATGGTAGTTAAGGAAGTGTTGTCAGCACACCTCGTTTTGCTTTCTGAACCTCACTCTGGTAAGTTTCTCCACAAGCCAGTTCATATAGACAGACTTAAGCCTGCTCATGTTCGTGCACCAACTCCAACAAATTACTTTCGTGTGGTGTCTAACTCCAAGGTTGATCAGTTTGTTCAGACGGAGGACAAGCATGTCTCGGAAACTCAAAATCTGTCCTCAGATAGGTCTAGTGACAATCGGACTTCCTCTACAGATTTTCACTGTTCTCTCTGAGCCCCAACCTCAGGTATCACCATTGTCGTCTACTGTCCAGGAGTCTTCACCACCTCCACCGTCACTTCGTCCACGACGCACCATCAAAAAACCAAACCGTTTCCGTGATTCTGACTTTGTCCTTTCGGATAGTCGCACCTCATCAGAACTGTCGGATAATTCCTACTATAAAATCAAACGTTTGCTTTCACAGAAAGGTTCTGGTGACTTTCGGGAATATTTAGTTCAATTTCGTGGTGAACCAGCACAGAATGCTTTGTGGCTGAAACCTCAGGCTCTCAATGCTCATGCCCTGAAAGTGTTTAGAAAGTCCACCCAAAACAGTCGTATGTTAGATATCTTCATGGTTTGTTAATCTGTCTCATTTTAACCAAAGACATTCTAATTAGAGTCAATGTGTTCAAACATCTCATGATAAATAAGTCATACCAATTTGATTGCATTTTTTTTTACTCTTATTCAAAATTTGTTGAATATTACATTGCTGTTTGATATATTGATACTAAGTCAAAAGCATGTGTGGTACTTCAAAACAAAAAACTTGACTCCTTTTGTTCAGGAATCATTTGATGTTAATAAATCTTTATATGAGAAGATATACTTCTGGTATAATTACAGTATTGTACACAATGTGATAAAGAATAACAACCATACAAAGACTATCTTCATCAAATAATTCAGCAAACAGGAAAAGAAAACTTCAAGCTTCATTTTCAACTTCAAAGCTGATAACGGTTACAGTCCATTCGATGGGATGACACATTCCCTATTTATTGTCCCTTTCCAATGTTGATCATCCAATCATAGTGTTTGTTTGTTTATGTTTTACGGCCCATCGACAACTAGGGTCATTTAGGGCCAAACAATATTCTAACATGTTTTATTTTTAAAGTTAAAATCAGATAAAATTTGTCATTTTTTAAAAGCATCCGTATTGTATATTTACATCATTATAATAAAAGGTGGTTAAAAATGGTAAAATATATATATGTACATTATGTGAAATAATATGTACGAATAGATTATGTGAACTTTGTTATAAATAGAACATCAAAGACAGTAACGTAAAAGACATCAAAGTCTATAAAATAGATCGATTTCTTTCAAGTAGCTAAATATTGTTTTCGAATCCACGGAACTGAAAAGGGTTTTCATATCCGGGACTCGAAAGTATTTATCACGAATGTGCTTAAAATCGGAACATTCTATTAAAAAATGCTCCACTGTGAATTGAACATCACATGCATAACACACCGGTGGATCCTCTCGTTTCAGAAGGAACGAATGAGTAGGATATGTGTGCCCGGTACGGAGCCGAGAGAGGACTATTTCCTCTCTACGATCCTTCCGGCTTGGTTTTGATGTTTTAAGTTTTGGTTGTACTTTAAAAAGTTTGTTGCTCGTCTCGAGAGACCAGCGTTGCTGCCATTTACTCTGAATGGCAGAACTAATTACAGGTTTGAAATCTGTATATGGTATTTTAATAGTTGTTTGTTGCAGATTTAGAGCAAGTTTTGCTTGGCGGTCAACAAGTTCGTTGCCTTTAATTCCGACATGGCTCGGAATCCAAAATAGTGTTATTTTGCATTTTTTTAAGATACGAGATATTCGTAAAACAAGGTTTTGTATGAGTATATTCTTTGGATCTCGTGATTGTAAATTCTGAAGGACAGATAGAGAGTCGGAACAAATGATTGCCTTTCTAATGCGTTGTTCTTCGATATGGTCGAGGGCCAAATCGATGGCACATGCTTCCGCAGAGAAGATAGAGGCACCATCTGGTAAGCGGATTGAAGAGCAATGGTGATCGGAATAGCATGCTGCGGAGACCTTTACTTCATCTTTTGAGCCATCAGTGTAGATCTGAACGTGATCGGGAAAATCTTTAATGCATTCCCGAAAGGAGGATTTGTGTTCTTCGGGTAATGCACTCGATTTTGCCCTCACGTGTAGAGTAAGGTTAATATCAGGTGTTTCGACAAGCCATGGCGGTACATCCGATACGGTGTATTCGCCTATGTTGTCTAAGCTTATGTTAAGTTCATGAAGAAAATTCGAAATTCTAATGCCAAATGTTGGTAAGAGTTTTTGGTTTTGAGTGAATATGTTTCGGTATTGCGGATTGACAACAAGGTCAAAAGCCGGATTTTTCGGGTTGGATTTCAATTGGGCGGCATATTGAAGAGAAAGTTTTTTCCTTCTGTCATTTAAAGATGGTTCATTTGCCTCTACATACAGGCTCTGCACTGGTGTTGTTTGGAAAGCACCTAGTGCTAGACGTAATCCTTGATTATGGATAGGATCCAACATTTGCAGGTAAGAATTCCGTGCCGATCCATAAACGATGGACCCATAGTCGAGTTTTGATCGTATAAGTGCCCTATAAAGGCGCAAGAGCATTTCACGGTCCGCACCCCAGTCGGTGTGGGATAGTACGCGTAAAATATTCATTGCCTTTGAGCACTTATCCTTTAGGTGTTTAATATGTGGAACAAAGGAGAGTTTTGAATCGAAAATGAGTCCGAGGAATTTGGTTTGCTCTACAACTGGAATTTTGCTTCCATTTAATGTTAGATCGGGATTATTATGTGGCTTTCGTTTTTGGCAGAAGTGCATGCAGACAGTTTTTGATCTGGAAAATTTGAAGCCGTTTTCATCTGCCCATGTTTGTAGTTTGCCCAAACATTGTTGAAGTTGTCGTTCTATCTTGTGCATGTTCTTCGACCTATAGCATATCAAGAAGTCATCAACAAATAGAGACCCTTCAGTTGACTTACCGAGACATTTAGTTATACTGTTGATTTTCAGACCGAAAAGAGTTACGGAAAGGATCCCACCCTGAGGGACTCCCATTTCCTGTTTAGCTGTTTCAGAATACGTTGAGCCAACGCGAACCTTAAAATGTCTGTCAGATATGTAGTTTGAAATGAATTTTAGGAGATTCCCACGTACACCAATTTCATGCAAGTCTTTCATAATACCATATTGCCATGTAGTATCGTATGCTTTCTCCAGATCAAAGAACACAGCAACAAGATGTTCCTTCTTTGCGAAAGCTTCTCGAATAAAGGTTTCTAATCTGACCAGGTGGTCTACTGTTCCTCTGCGGTTTCTGAGTTTAAAATGTGTTTTTCAAGATGGCGGATATGGCGGCCATCTTGGATTTCGGAGCGACCCGAAAAATAACAACACTTGGTCGGGATCATCTCAGGATCATTTCAGGCAAGTTTCAGCCCAACAGCACTAGTGGAACTTGAGAAGAAGTTTAAAATGTTTTTTCAAGATGGCGGCTATGGCGGCCATCTTGGATTTCGGACCAACCCAAAAAATAACAACACTTGGTCGGAATCATATCAGGATCATTTCAGGCAAGTTTCAGCTCAATAGCACTGTTGGAACTTGAGAAGTTTAAAATGTGTTTTTCAAGATGGCGGCTATGGCGGCCATCTTGGAATTCGGACCGACCTGAAAAATAACAACACTTGGTCGGGATCATCTCAGGATCATTTCTGGCAAGTTTCAGCCCAACAGCACTGTTGGAACTTGAGAAGAAGTTTAAAATGTGTTTTTCAAGATGGCGGCTATGGCGGCCATCTTGGATTTCGGACCGACCCGAAAAATAACAACACTTGGTCAGGACCATCTCAGGATCATTCCTGGCAAGTTTCAGCTTAATCCCACTGGTGGAACTTGAAAGGAAATAGTCCTCTCTCGGCTCCGTACTGGGCACACATATCCTACTCATTCGTTCCTTTTGAAATGAGAGGATCCACCGGTGTGTTATGCATGTGATGTTCAATTCACAGTGCAGCATTTTTTAATAGAATGTTCCGATTTTAAGCATATTCGTGATAAATACTTTCGAATCCCGGATATGAAAACCCTTTTCAGTTCCGTGGATTCGAAAACAGTATTTAGCTACTTGAAAGAAATCGATCTATTTCATAGACTTTGATGTCTTTTACGTTACTGTCTTTGACGTTCTATTTATAACAAAGTTCAAAAAATTGTTTCTAATTGTATTTTGAGATGTTGCTTGTGATATGGTTATTTGAAGTTTAATACCAGTTTAGCATTCCAGTTCTGGTTATCTAGTTCTCAAGTTTAAATATTTGTTGCCATCCAAAAAAAAAAAAAAAAAAAATAAAATAAAATATATGTATATTGTTAAATATACAGGTATAATGTAATGACAGAGAAAAAGGTGACTCATTTTCACTGTTTGTATACAAAGCCAGAAATTGTTAATCTGTCCTCATTTTATACCATGTATGCTGACTGGCATGTTTTCCTGTATGGTTGTGACTCAAAACATTGCATTGCTCAATGTATCTTACCACTGGCCATGGTATACCTTTTTTCAACTATACTGGGTAGTAAAACTTGTGTATGTCAGTTCATGGATGGAATGTATCTAGGAGAAGAATTATAGAAGATGGCCATTTACTCATGTTATGTGCAATCTACTGGCTATATATAGTGACAAATTAATGAATTATGTATTTTGTAATCTGTATGCAGCTTGATTAATGGAGGTTTTTTTTTCAAATTACAAGTATTACCTGCCATTTCTGATTGATGAAATGTACATGCATGTGCCATAGAGTGCACAAAGTCAATGCAACTATTGCAACCTTTTGTTTTCCTTGTAATACTTGATGTAATTTCTGTGATATTGCAGTGGGTTATAGTGTTGATGATCATGTAAGGACTATTACGAATGGGATTGTGATATTTGGTTACAATTATTATGTGTATCTTGCTTTAACGTCACTATATCATTGTATAACAAACATAGATGGAATTGAACCACATTTTGATTTTGTCATTTGATATACATTTACCAGATAATCTAGTCTTTGCGATTTGCTTTTTCCGCATCTTCTGTGTCTTCTGTAAAATTGTACACACAATTTTAGTTTTGGGGGCGGGGAAGTTGTATTTATAGACACAGAAAATGCATAAATAGTTTAATTAAATAATTTGATCTTGAATTTACTTTAATTCCGGATATTTTGGCCATCACACTTTTACTATTATAATTTACTTAAATCCGGATATCATGTATACGTACCAATTTGTTTTATAAATGAGTTGTGCCTTGGAGAAAAACAAGAGGCCCAAGGGCCTTAACGGTCATCTGACTCTAAATTAAAGACCCTTATACTATTGTAGTATGCGTTCTCTGTAGCAGGTATAGTGGCACTGTAGGCCATGATGGCCATCTTGGAATTTGGATCAAACCGAAAAATAACAACAACACTTGATCAAGACTCCGGATCATTTCTGGTAAGTTATAGCTGAATCCCACAGGTGGAATTTGAGAAGAAGTTTTAAATAGGTGTTGTTCAGGAAAACCATGATTGCGCAATCATGTTACAAAATGGTCGCTGTGGCTGCCATGTCAAAGTTTTAACGAAGCCGAAAAATAACAACACTTTGTTGGATCTCCTTCCTTAACATCCTCACCAATTTCCAGCTCAATCACACCAGTGGAACTGGAGAAGAAGCTTAAAATGTGTTTTTCAAGATGGTTGCCATGGCGGCCATCTTGTATTTCTGGCCAACCTGAAAAATAACAACACTTCCTCAGGACTATCCCAGCATTATTTCAGGCAAGTTATAGCTGAATCCCACTGGTGGAATTTGAGAAGTTTGAAATAGGTGTTGTTTAGAAGAACCATGTTTGCGCAATCATTTTACAAAATGGCCGCCATGTCGAAGTTTTTACGGGGCCAAAAAATAACAACACTTTGCTGGCTCTCCTTCCTTAACATCCTCACCAATTTTCCAGGTCAATGGCACCAGTGGAACTGGAGAAGAAGTTTGGTGTTTTTCAAGATGGTTGCCATAACGGCCATCTTGGATTTCTGACCGGCCTGAAAAATAGCAACACTTCCTCAGGACCATTTCAGGCAAGTTTCAGCTCAATAGCACTGGTGGAACTTGAGAAGAAGTTTCAAATGTGTTTTCAAAATGGCGGCTGTGGCGGCCATCTTGGATTTCAGACTGACCCGAAAAATAACAACACTTGGTCAGGACCATCCCAGCATCATTTCAGGCAAGTTTCAGCTAAATCCCACTGATGGAACTTGAGAAGAAGTTTGAAATGTGAAAAGTTTACGCACGGCGACGGACGAAGCATGATGACTATAGGTCATCCTGACCCTTCGGGTCAGATGACCTAATAAAAATGGAAGGACAAGAAACGCTCTCCTCGTAATTTCACATTTACACCTCCACTGCCAAGCGAATCATCCCCGCATACCCTCTACACTTATCTGAGAGTAGAGAAGAAGCTTTTTGAAATTTTTGTCAATTTGACCCTTTTTGGCCCCGCCCACCAGCCCATGGGGGTCAACTAGGGCCAACATGTACATACCATCAAAGTGTCATCCCATGCTGATAATTTGAAACAAGTTAGAATGAATTCCAATACAAATCCAACAAATAATAGTCAAAAATGTGATTTCCCTATATAAACTATAGTAAAGTTTACCCCCTCCCAAGGGGCAAACGTGAGACCCCAGGGTCATGAAATTCACAATTTTAGTAAAGCACCTTAAGACCCTTCCATCTATGAAGAGTATTTGATTCTACCATATCTGAGAGTAGAGAAGATTTTTGAAGTTTTAGTCAATTCAGTACTTTGTGAGAAATAGCGATAACAAGAATTGTTTACGGACGGAGGACCACAGACGCTAACAAAATAAACCAAACCAAACCACAGAAGCAGGGCGATTTGAATAGCCCAACAATCTAATTACAATCTAGATGGTCATTCTCACTACGTTACATGAACATCTAACAACATCCCATAAGTTCTGGTGACCTCCGATATGTGTATATTTCACTTTGGGAGTGAATGGTCGAGTTGGCGATGTCGTCGAAGCAAAACAACATTTCGTCACAAATTGCATCTGAAGCAAACCATTTCGGCACAACATGTATATAGAGCTTTGTGGGACGAAATGACTTGAAACAAATTGACATATTATACCAGCTATCCACTTCAGTCATAGTAATTCGGACACGTAACATACACGTAGTCATTTGAATGGGTAATCCAACAGTTCATTTGTCGATGTCATTGAAGGAAAACATTTCATCACAGCATGCATCTGAAGCAAACCATTTCGGCATAGTATGTATATATATCCATTACCTATGTGGGACGAAATGACTTGAATGGAATTGACGTAGTAAGCAAGCAATGCACACTAAATTATTTGTTTATCACGAGTTTTCATTTGCCGATGTCATTGAAGGAAAACATTTCATCACAGCATGCATCTGAAGCAAACCATCTCAGCATAGTATGTATATATATATCCATTACCTATGTGGGACGAAATGACTTGAATAAAATTGACATAGTAAGCAAGCAATGCACACTAAATTATTTGTTTATCACGAGTTCTCGTCTACAACTAATGTCTAGCAGTTAATCATGAAAGATTATCAATAAAATATTCTATTTCTTGTATATTTACTATTTCACTCCTAAATGATATCATTTCACTACTGTTATAAACATGCCATTAATATGTTTTTAATATGCTTCATTTTCAGATTGGATGCGACAAATGTGAATGGTTTTGGGTACTCGAGGCATGTGTAAAGCCCACAGATGATATTAACCCTGAAAGGCTGTACGTGTGCCCCTTTTGTCAGGGTTGAACACTCATATCTATCCTACATGTCCAGTTTATTAGCTCACCTGGTCCGATCTGACTTCCTCTTCATAACCACAGATCAGAATTCGACCAAATTTGGTCAGAAGCATCCCTTTAATGGGGGACTCAAAATTGCACAAATGGTGGGGCTGAATGTGGCCAATTTGGCTAAATTGATATGAACAACTTCTCCTGAATTTGGTCAGGAACATCCTTGGCAGAAGGTGAACAGAGTTTGGATAAAGGACCTGTTGCAGGATGGCCCACGAAGGAATTCTTTGTAAAACATTTTATTTTGATAAAAGATGTCAAAATACACATGGAATGGCCTATTATTTTTAATTTTTATTTTTGGTGCGATTACAGCGCCACCTTTTACTGATTTCGATTGAAAATTTTAACAAGAGATTTCAAATGCCGCTAGTATCTTAATGAAAAAATATTTTCTGCCTTACCATAAACACACTCTACCAAAATGAACTATTTTTTTAATATTGTATGCCCGACTTGTGAATTTATTTTGCATAATTTACATAATACATGAAATGGGTGGCAGACAGGGATACTTTTTTCGTCATTTTGATTTCAGTAATTCAGAAAAATATCAACAGATGTATCTAAAACCCCGAGTGCAGACAGTGAAAGTGTTTTAAAAACATCTTTGATATCCTTGTGAAACATTACAAAAATATCAAGATAGGTCCCTGGCAAGTAAGAGAAATATCATGTTTATCTGAGAGTAGAGAAGATTTTTGAAGTTTTAGTCAATTCAGTACTTTGTGAGAAATAGCGATAACAAGAATTGTTTACGGACGGAGGACCACAGACGCTAACAAAATAAACCAAACCAAACCACAGAAGCAGGGCGATTTGAATAGCCCAACAATCTAATTACAATCTAGATGGTCATTCTCACTACGTTACATGAACATCTAACAACATCCCATAAGTTCTGGTGACCTCCGATATGTGTATATTTCACTTTGGGGGTGAATGGTCGAGTTGGCGATGTCGTCGAAGCAAAACAACATTTCGTCACAAATTGCATCTGAAGCAAACCATTTCGGCACAACATGTATATAGAGCTTTGTGGGACGAAATGACTTGAAACAAACTGACATATTATACCAGCTATCCACTTCAGTCATAGTAATTCGGACACGTAACATACACATAGTCATTTGAATGGGTAATCCAACAGTTCATTTGCCGATGTCATTGAAGGAAAACATTTCATCACAGCATGCATCTGAAGCAAACCATTTCGGCATAGTATGTATATATATCCATTACCTATGTGGGACGAAATGACTTGAATGAAATTGACGTAGTAAGCAAGCAATGCACACTAAATTATTTGTTTATCACGAGTTTTCATTTGCCGATGTCATTGAAGGAAAACATTTCATCACAGCATGCATCTGAAGCAAACCATCTCAGCATAGTATGTATATATATCCATTACCTATGTGGGACGAAATGACTTGAATAAAATTGACATAGTAAGCAAGCAATGCACACTAAATTATTTGTTTATCACGAGTTCTCGTCTACAACTAATGTCTAGCAGTTAATCATGAAAGATTATCAATAAAATATTCTATTTCTTGTATATTTACTATTTCACTTCACTACTGTTATAAACATGCCATTAATATGTTTTTAATATGCTTCATTTTCAGATTGGATGCGACAAATGTGAATGGTTTTGGGTACTCGAGGCATGTGTAAAGCCCACAGATGATATTAACCCTGAAAGGCTGTACGTGTGCCCCTTTTGTCAGGGTTGAACACTCATATCTATCCTACATGTCCAGTTTATTAGCTCACCTGGTCCGATCTGACTTCCTCTTCATAACCACAGATCAGAATTCGACCAAATTTGGTCAGAAGCATCCCTTTAATGGGGGACTCAAAATTGCACAAATGGTGGGGCTGAATGTGGCCAATTTGGCTAAATTGATATGAACAACTTCTCCTGAATTTGGTCAGGAACATCCTTGGCAGAAGGTGAACAGAGTTTGGATAAAGGACCTGTTGCAGGATGGCCCACGAAGGAATTCTTTGTAAAACATTTTATTTTGATAAAAGATGTCAAAATACACATGGAATGGCCTACACATGGAATGGCCTATTATTTTTAATTTTTATTTTTGGTGCGATTACAGCGCCACCTTTTACTGATTTCGATTGAAAATTTTACCAAGAGATTTCAAATGCCGCTAGTATCTTAATGAAAAAATATTTTCTGCCTTACCATAAACACACTCTACCAAAATGAACTATTTTTTTAATATTGTATGCCCGACTTGTGAATTTATTTTGCATAATTTACATAATACATGAAATGGGTGGCAGACAGGGATACTTTTTTCGTCATTTTGATTTCAGTAATTCAGAAAAATATCAACAGATGTATCTAAAACCCCGAGTGCAGACAGTGAAAGTGTTTTAAAAACATCTTTGATATCCTTGTGAAACATTACAAAAATATCAAGATAGGTCCCTGGCAAGTAAGAGAAATATCATGTTTATCTCCCCTACCCCCAAAAATCAACAAAACCCGGACAAAAAAATCAAAAGCTACTAGTGCCTTAATGAGAGATTATTTGTTCCCAAAGCATGACTTTCTTCAGCCAAAATGAACTAGTTTTGAAGAAAATATGACAAAATTATGATTTTCTTTTGCATAATCTATCTTTTATTTGAAACTTTTCTTCGTTAAATCTGTGGAATGACTAAAAACGATTCAAGTACATGTATTAAACCCAGAGTACAATTTTTCTACGTGTTTCAAACTTTTCTGTCGTGTAATTGTGACAAAATATGATAGCATGAACAAAGTAAATCACTTTCCAGTGAGAGTTTTCACTAGTTATTTATTTATATGTTTACTTTATATAGTACAAGAGTTCTTAGTGTTGTATAAAATATGTAGGCATTCCATATGCATATTTGTCTTTTATTCTGATACATACTAGTGAAAATTTCAATAATTAGTTGCAATCATCATAAAAAGAAAAACAATTGCACTGCCTTTCATAACACATATGTTTCAACACCTCTATTGTCGGGATACTCAAAGTGTATTTAAATTCTAATTTTGTTCCTTCCGTTTTGACAAGCAATCTCTGTGTTTCTACTGTACGAATGAAACAGAAGATCGGTTATTGGATCTTGATTAATGTTCCTTAAAACATTGAGACGAAAATATGTTTTATATAATATATTTGTGTGGCCATTTTTCGTTCAATCCTTTAACAGAATGTGTAGAGGGAATTATACATTTTACAAAAAAAAAAGAAATTTTAATGTGATTTCATGTATCAGTAAACAATAACAAACACTTACACGGTGAAAAACTGATAGGGTGATCTCAAACCATTGACGAATACCGAATTGGTTGTAATACTATAAAGGGTAATGGATTGTACTTTATGTAGTAGAACAGTATCACTACTGCCTTATCACAATACCTTATTCGCAATGGAAGCTAAATGCATTGGTTTAAACTTCAAAACCTCATTGAAATACAAATATGCAGTTGTCGATAAAAGATATTCTCGATATGTACAAGAATGGATGAAACCCCTGTTGGAAGCCGATGGTATTGCAACAACTGATGTTGGGGAGGCAAAGATGTGCCCAAAGTGTTATACTAGATATTTAGGGAAGCGTCCAAGGTCAGAGCCCATGGTAGATGACTCAAATACATATGAGTCTAAGAAGAGCAACTGCAATCTTTTTGAGGAAGAAAGTGTCTCAATCTGTCCTACGGTTGATGACCTCTTTTTCACTCCATCCTCTCACAGGAAATGTTGCCTTTGCCTTTCATATACTGAACAAACTGCCACAATTCCTGAAAAGACTAGGTTCCAATTGATCTTATTACACAGGATATGGGTCTCTAAGTCAGCGAGATCATGCGCAGACCACTTTATTGGGAAATACTTGGATCCTGATTTTCCAATTACTGCTACTGGAAGGGAAAAGTTGTCACTCTATCTTCCAGATAAACATGAAGTGGTGATCAATGATCTTCTGAGATTATCGTACCAACTTGGTAGTGGAAAGACATCCTTTTCTTTCAATCTGAAAAATATGGATGACCAAGACTGTCTGGCTTGGACTGGGTGGAACATGGAGCAGCTGCAAGAGCTTCATAGCCGATGTGCACATCTAATATCTTCCAAGTGTTTGTCAACAGAATATTGTCTCCTCTTGTTTTGGGTCAAACTCAAAACGGACATATCCTATACGCAGTTGGCATCCCTATTCAACCTGCATAAATCCAGTGTCAGTAGAATATTCCACAATGTTGCTCAATCTCTCGAGGTGACAGTTGTTCCCTTGTATCTGGGATCTGAACATATTTCTAGAGAAAACGCCATCAACCATAACACTGCATTCACCAAGACTTTCTTTAGTGATAATGTCACAGTTGTTTTAGATGGAACGTACATCTATATTGGAAAGAGTGGCGATCACGAGTTTCAAAGAAAAAGTTACTGCGGGCAGAAAAAAAGAATCTATATTAAATTTATGAGTGTAGTTTTCCCAGATGGATACGTCTTGGACATGGTTGGGCCATTTTTTGGGAGTGAAAATGACGCCACAATAACCAAGAAAATCCTTGACGGAATTGAAAGCCTTAATCCTCTCCTGCAGCCAGAGGACCATATCATCGTAGATCGTGGATTCAGGGATGTTCTGAAAGACATCTCTGAAGTGGGATATGGACATCACATACCATCCTTTCTCCAGCCAGGAAAGAGCCAGCATGGTTCTCTTGAAGCCAACACTGATAGATGCATCACAAAAACGAGATGGGTTGTTGAGAGCTATCACGCAAAATTTAAGAAATTTAAATTCTTTCAGACAGAACTCTCATCTAATCACTTCATTGACATCATTGCAACACTCGTAAAGGTTGTAACCGCTTCCCTGAACTTTCTCCGTGGTTCTATATATGAACCTTCTTCTGAACAGGTGCTGAAAGACTGGGCAATGGCTGAGCAAATGAAAGGGTTATCAATTAAAGTTAATGCGCTTGCACAAAGGGTGAAGAATGAACCGGAGTTATCCAAACGTGCCCAATCTTACTGGCAAAAGCTTGAGGCGACTGATGCTACCTTTCCAAAACTCTCTGATGATTACTTGGAAACATTGGCGTGTGGAACATACCAGCTGAAGTTGGCAAACGGTTATATAACCGAGCATCTCAGTGATGACGGAGACTATGAGGTCATGGTATACCAGCACTCCGATGACCTATTACGCTGTTTTCGGGAGTGCATTGCAGATTTTCCTGATCATGTTCAGATCTACACTGATGGCTCAAAAGATGGAGTAAAGGTCTCCGCAGCATGCTATTCCGATCACCATTGCTCTTCAATCCGCTTACCAGATGGCGCCTCTATCTTCTCTGCGGAAGCATGTGCCATTGATTTGGCCCTCGACCATATCGAAGAACAACGCATCAGAAAAGCAATCATTTGTTCAGAATTTACAATCACGAGATCCAAAGAACATACTCATACAAAACCTTGTTTTACGAATATCTCGTATCTTAAAAAAATGCAAAATAACACTACTTTGGATTCCGAGCCATGTCGGAATTAAAGGCAACGAACTTGTTGACCGCCAAGCAAAACTTGCTCTAAATCTGCAACAAATAAATATTAAAATACCATATACAGATTTCAAACCTGTAATTAGTTCTGCCATTCACAGTAAATGGCAGCAACGCTGGTCCCTCGAGACGAGCAACAAACTTTTTAAAGTACAACCAAAACTTAAAACATCAAAACCAAGCCGGAAGGATCGTAGAGAGGAAATAGTCCTCTCTCGGATCCGTACCGGGCACACATATCCTACTCATTCGTTCCTTTTGAAACGAGAGGATCCACCGGTGTGTTATGCATGTGATGTTCAATTCACAGTGCAGCATTTTTTAATAGAATGTTCCGATTTTAAGCACATTCGTGATAAATACTTTCGAGTCCCGGATATGAAAACCCTTTTCAGTTCCGTAGATTCGAAAACAATATTTAGCTACTTGAAAGAAATCGATCTATTTTATAGACTTTGATGTCTTTTACGTTACTGTCTTTGACGTTCTATTTATAACAAAGTTCACATAATCTATTCGTACATATATATATATTACCATTTTTAACCACCTTTTATTATAATGATGTAAATATACAATACGGATGCTTTTAAAAAATGACAAATTTTATCTGATTTTAACTTTAAAAATAAAACATGTTAGAATATTGTTTGGCCCTAAATGACCCTAGTTGTCGATGGGCCGTAAAACATAAACAAACAAACAATATTACGCTGTGAGCTAAGGTCACGTCATAGATCACAAACCAAATATAACATCTGGATTTTATATCATGATGCACCAAATCCGATACAGGCATACTACTGCACATGTCCTTCTGGTCAGAGGACGGTAGGCATGTGTGCACACACCGCAAGTGTCCTCTACTACCTCGGAGTTTATAAGCATTCTTCGACCAATCTAAGGAAATCCAGTTTTAAAGAATGCATGCTATAGACAGAATTTGATGGGAAACCTTCAATAAACAAAGAACACACAAAACACAGATCAATGAAAAATTCAAAAACAACAAACATTTGTTTCTGCGGATCCAGTACATATAATTGACCATATTGTCGTTATTACTTATGAATATAAATATATATGCAGTATGTGTTGTTGATCCAAAGGTCTAGATTTGAATTACCTGTCGTAATTGTACTATGAGAACTGTTTATATATAATATATATATGTATATACACACAACGGTGTCTCTATATTCCAGATCATTTGGCTACTTGGCTTTGGACGAGGAAAGGGGAATACATATCACTACTCAACTCGCCATCTTTGCTACAGTTCAAATCATATGTTTTTCCTTCAAAAATCATAATTCTGAGCACCACCAACATGAAATTTAACCTGTACTGACGTTATCTTTTTATCATACTGCTTTTTAGTAAAATGGGTATGGTGTTCATGGTGTTTGTAAAGAGAAGAGAGGTATAATGTGGTGTGCAATGTGTACATTGTTTGCATTTGTACTTAAAAGTGAACGGAGATATATCATAGACATCTGATATCTGATGTTAAGAACGCGTACATAATAAAATAATTCATAAATCAACAAAACATCATTCAAGAGGCACTTTATATGCAATAAAAGTAGACATTTTCACTCGAAACTGTAGCATGAGAAAAATCCCGTATTGACTCTCAGTACCTCCAGTACTTTGATATACTCAAAAAAATAGGGGTAATGCACCTTTGATTTGAAAAATGGCTCAATGGCCAGGGGTTTAGCTATACAAAATTTTGACATTTGTTTATATGATTGGTAAAGTTGTCTGCACTCAAATACGAACATTGTTGAATAAATGGATTTTAGTATAGGTCTAATTCGCAAAAAGAGCTGTCTTTATATTTTGAATTGTTCTCACATAAAAATGAAATACACTTTTTATATAGTTGTTACGTGTTCGTAAGTGCAAAAGATCAGGCTTCAAAAAGAGAGTATAGTTGTCAACATTTTGTCTGAATTTATACATTTTATTAGCTGTTATTGATGGGTCATGCTGCCATCTGGTATATGCTTTTGACTGAAGCGCCACCTGTTGGCCAAATGAGAAAATGGTTTCCAAATGTCGAAAAGTTATGAGGAATTGATCATATTTGATGAATCAATCATTTTTAATGCAAAAGCTCTGTGGGCCAAAATCACTATATAGCTGCAACAGGTCCTTTTACTCTGAACCCCCCAGGGGCCTGAGGGGCGGGGCCAAATAGGGGAAATAGGGTTACTCCTTTAAATCGCTACTACTCATCAAGTTATGAATGAATTTGAACCAAATTTGGCCAGGAACATCCTTGGGGGAAGAGGAATAGAGTTTGTTTAAATCTTTATTCTCAACCCCCAGGGGCCTGAGGGGCGGGGCAAAATAGGGGAAATAGGGTTACTCCTTAAATCGCTACTAGTCCTAAAGTATTGAATAGCTTTTCACCAAATTTGGTCAGGAACATCCTTGAGGGGAGGGGGAACAGAGTTTATATGAATTTTTACTCTGTACCCCTAGGGGCCTAAGGGGCTGGGCCAAGTAGGGGAAATAGAGATTAGTCTTTTAATTGCTACTAGTCATAAAAGTTTTAAATGGATTTTAACCAAATATGGTCAGGAATATTCATTGGAGAAGGGGATCCGAGTTGTTATAAATTTTTACTCTGAATCCCCAGGGGACTGAGGAGTGGCGTCCGATAGGGAAAATAGGGGTTAATCCTTTAAATCGCTATTAATTATTAAGTTACGAATGGATTTTAACTAAATTTGGTCAGGAACATCCGGGGGGGGGTTAGAGTTTGTATAAATATTGAGGGGCCTGAGGGGCGGGACCAAATAGGGGAAATAGAGATTAGTCTTTAAATTGCTATTTGCCATAAAGTTTTATTTTTTTGAAAAATTTTGTCAAAAACATCCTTGGGAGAAGGGGAACCGAGTTTGGATAAATTTTTACTCTGTACCCTCAGGGGCCTGAGGGGCGGGGCAAAATAGGGAAATACGGGTTTATCCTTTAAATCGCTATTTTTCATAAAGTTATGAATGGATTTGAACCAAATTTGGTCTGGAATATCCTTAGGGGAAGGGGGAAAGAGAGTTTATATAAATATTGACTCTGACCCCCAAGGGGCCTGAAGGGAGGGGCCAAATAGGGGAAATAGAGATTTGAGTTTTAAATGGATTTGAACCCAATTTGGTCAGAAACACCCGTGGTGATGGGGGAACAGATTTTGCATAAATGGTTACTGTGACCCTCAATCCCATCACTATGTATAGTATCGCTGGGCATTAAGGGATCAACACAATTCTTATGTAAAAATAGGCCAAAGGGTTTTCCCCACCCTAAGGGACTTAAGTTTCTTTAAACATCATTATGGTGTAAAAATAATCCATATGGTCTTTCAGAAAGTACGTTTTTGTATATGTATTAACAAATTGAACATGAACATTATTTTGACATTTGGTCAAATCCAACCAGGTGGGCGATACATGGGCTACACGAGCATACCACAGCCTCCCAAAACACACATACGCACCCACCACACACATGCATGTCGCACGCACGGGAGGCCGTCCTTAAATGACCCTGGCTGTTAATAGGACGTTGAACAAAATAAACCAAACCAAAGTTTTCTGAAGTCGTGGGAGGCATTTTAGGTGCATCTGTATTGAAAAGAAATATATATGAATGAACTAAGCACACATTCCTCTCTGACTTCAACACTGGACATCAGAAATTTTGACAGATCTCCTTTACTGACCAATCCCTCTATTTGTCATTTCTACAGATGTCCTCGACTGACAGTCAAATACTAATCCCTGTTTGTCATTTCTACAGTTGTCCTCGGCTGACAGTCAAATATGTCATTTCTACACCTGAACTCGGCTGACAGTCCAATACTAATCCCTCTGTTTGTCATTTCTACAGTTGTCCTCGGCTGACAGTCAAATACTAAACTTTTTTTCATTCAAACAGACGTCCCAAGCTGATGATCAGCAGACCGAAATCAGAAAATTATATTCTGATATGGTGCTCCATCTGAGTGATATTTTAAGCCCATATAAGAGATGGACCTGGCAGAGACAAATAATAATCAAAGTACTGGAAGTACTGTAAACGAACATTATTGTTTAATGCAAAATCTGTAATCTTCTAAGTTTAAAGTCGATAAATTTACTGATATTGGTTTAGGAATTAATTGCAAATAATTTGAAATGTTTGCAGCTGTTCTGATATGATTAAACACATGCATGTTTCTGTAAGGTCCTAATTGAAATTGGAAGTTTGTTGATCTATCTTGGATGGATGAAAATAAAATATGTCTTTCTTTCGGGAAGGCATCATCAGTTATAATACAGCCAGGACTCTGTGACCTTATTGATGCCAACTTCTAATATGCACTAAATTTAGGCTAGTTCCATCGTTAGTTTAGCATATTTCAACTTAATATGATGAAACACACATAAAGAACTACTGAAAACCAAAACCAGAGCTGCTAATCAAGGCTCGGATTAGGAATGTATCCTATTGAAACTGTACTCAAGCATGTATGGTACTTCAAAACAAAAAACTTGACTCCTTTTGTTCAGGAATCATTTGATGTTAATAAATCTTTATATGAGAAGATATACTTCTGGTATAATTACAGTATTGTACACAATGTGATAAAGAATAACAACCATACAAAGACTATCTTCATCAAATAATTCAGCAAACAGGAAAAGAAAACTTCAAGCTTCATTTTCAACTTCAAAGCTGATAACGGTTACAGTCCATTCGATGGGATGACACATTCCCTATTTATTGTCCCTTTCCAATGTTGATCATCCAATCATAGTGAACCACACAGTTCAGCAATGTTATTGCACAAATCATATCCTTTATGTGGAAAGAACAGTTTTCGGGGGGGTTATAAGATTCCATAAATGTGTGCAAATTTGTGAATCATTCCATATCTATATCTATATATATACCGTACGTGTATATATTTACACATATCAAAATTGGAATGACACAGGAGATTTGCAAGTTTAAGTTCACCATCAGTCATATGAGGTTTATGTAAAATGTTATATTTATTGGGGTAATTAGTAATATTGATAATATATTTATGAAGCTCTATTCTGTACTTTCTACCAGTGCTTATATTAGAGAATGGACACAATTATATGTTCTCCAATGTCAAAATTAATAATATGTAAAATATTAGGGGTTTATTTGACGGAGACATATTTAAAATTTTTGTAATTATTCGCCATTCGAGGCCTGATTGCCGTCATAGTTGAATTACCAAAATGGACCTGAAATCAATATTTTTAAAAGACAATGATCTGTGACTTGAATATTTCATAAAAATAATTTAATACATCGTTTATTCACTTCATTCAGGATCGTAGAGAGGAAATAGTCCTCTCTCGGCTCCGTACCGGGCACACATATCCTACTCATTCGTTCCTTTTGAAACGAGAGGATCCACCGGTGTGTTATGCATGTGATGTTCAATTCACAGTGCAGCATTTTTTAATAGAATGTTCCGATTTTAAGCACATTCGTGATAAATACTTTCGAGTCCCGGATATGAAAACCCTTTTCAGTTCCGTGGATTCGAAAACAATATTTAGCTACTTGAAAGAAATCGATCTATTTTATAGACTTTGATGACTTTTACGTTACTGTCTTTGACGTTCTATTTATAACAAAGTTCACATAATCTATTCGTACATATTATTTCACATAATGTACATATATATATTTTACCATTTTTAACCACCTTTTATTATAATGATGTAAATATACAATACGGATGCTTTTAAAAAATGACAAATTTTATCTGATTTTAACTTTAAGAATAAAACATGTTAGAATATTGTTTGGCCCTAAATGACCCTAGTTGTCGATGGGCCGTAAAACATAAACAAACAAACAAACACTTCATTCAGATCTTCAGACACAACATAATTTGTGAAGTCATATATAGAAATATATGAACAATTTTGTTATTGATTTATAATTCACACAAGTAAGCACTAGATGTAAGCAGTAAGTATATGTACCGCTATCTACTGGCATGACTTTGAGTACAGTAGACTACACTCGCTTTGTGGATATTGACAGGATAAAAAATATTTACATACTAATTCAATTTTAGAATTGTAACTGAATCTTGTAACAGCATGGCACAAATAGTCATCTGAACATTTGTTGTATATTGAAAAAATATTTAAGGTAAATACATTTTATTAACCCATTTGCTTGACTTCAATTTTCAGTTGATCAATCCATCGATTACTCCGTGTTTGAAGTATGGTGTAGTGAGAATTTCAAGTCTTGATCATGACTTGATGAAAATTCTAAATTTACAAATTATTAAAATGAATTTGTTTGAAAAATAACACAAGTTCCACAGCAATATGATATAGAGTATCAATCACAATATATCAGAAGTTATAAAACTACAGATAATAATTAACGGCCGAATATCAAATGAAGTGAATATCACAAGTATTTTTGCATTTGTTTTTAGATAATCCGGATTTCCGTCTTTAAAAAAAAATTACCTAGTAGACGTAGTGCATAGTAAACGTAGCCATGTAACAGCTGATTTTAATCAGATTGACTTAACATGAACTTAACACCGTCTCAGTAGTTCGTCACGTAAAAATATCGATTTTGGGTCCACTATCGGCCATTTCGGTAATTCAACTCTAACGACAATCGGGCCGCGATTCGCAAATGAATAATTAATTTAAAATTCGGTCAAATAAACCTCTAATATTTTATACATGGTACAATCAGGCATTGCAGAACATATATTTTGGTCAATCCTCTGAAAATAATGCCAGTTTATATTATAATTAAGCCCCATTTTTTTTCGTTTCGGTATTTCCAAGTCCGCTTCACGCGTGGTCCGTTTTAGTAAATGTTCTCGTCTTTGCCGAAATAAAAACAAGCTATATAATTGTTCATTTTAAACACGACAACTGCCAACCACACGTATCCAAATATGTTATTGTTGATATCATCTGAATATTGCCGTAATTATCTGTCACTTCGATTGTAAACCCCCTGCCAAAGTCATGGAAGAATCGACCAATCAAATTGGTTTAACTTTTGATTTCCGTTATCTTGCAGTTACCTCCCTTACAACAGTAAATACGTTCCAAGTATCGCCTACAACAAGCAATCCCGTGCACATAACAAGATATTATCATTTGCATTTGATTTATTGGTCATTTTCGTCAAAGGAAATTGGTATATGGAAATCGATGGCAACGTTAACGCTATGACCAGTCACCCTGACCACAAATGCCACCTAATTGTAAGTCTATACAGCTTACAGTTCTTTCTTGCAAACACCGTTAACACGTACAGTAACCTATAGTATGATACAGTGTATCGTCTCGTATGCCGTCATTGATATATTTCTTTCTCTAAATTATAGAAATACACACCTAGTTGATAATGATGCAACATTCTAGAATATACATATTACACATTTAAGTAAATTGCAGACATATTTGCTGACCTATGCTATACTGTCAGCCGTTTTGGAATGAACACGGAAGAGCAAAACTTTCTAAACATCCGGAGACGAATGCGCCTGCGCAATAGTTGTTTACATAAATATATTGACCTGGAGTTATTCGCAAAGTTCAGGTTCATTTAGTCTTAACATTTCGCTAGCGTTATGCATTTCTCAAATCGTATGCATCTTGAAAACATCTACTGAATATATTTAAACATTTTCGGTAAAACTACTATATAAAACGAAGATGTTTTTGCAGGTAAATTATTTGAAGCGTAAGGCAATGGGGGCAGCCATATTTCATTGTAACAGACAGTAGATGGCGTATTGGTGAATGTGGTTACCAAATATGGTCATATTTCTCAGCCCAGTTCTTGATGGCAATAACCGAACATTAATGTTCGTTTAAAAAGTATCCGGATACCTTTTGGTAGGGGGTACATATTATGCATGACACCGGAAAAGCCCTCATAGGGACAGACATACAGATGGACAGAGACCAATTTAATATCCCCCACGAAACGCATTTCGCAGGGTATAATAACAAGTAACTGAGACTAACCTTCAGACAGGAGCGCCCTTATCTTAACTGAAGTCTCCTCAACTTCCTTGGCTGTTTCAACATCAATTTTAAAGAGTGCATCATACAGTTTCCTGCCCTGCAGGTAGGGCGTTAGAATTGTACCTGCTGCCCCCATTGCATGATCGTAAAAGGCGACTGAATTTGGGATCTTATCTTTTCTCTTCTTTCTTTGAAACTTTCTTCTTCCTAATGTCTCCCTTGACAATGCCTCACTTTTGGCCTTTAGTTGAGCGTTCGCCGCTGTGAGGAAGGCTTTGGGTTCTGTCCCCTGGCCGAGACATACCAGAGTCTTTAAAATGGTAGTTGCTGCTTCTGCTTAGCGCTCAGCAAATTAGGAGTGGGACGACTGGTTCGCCCGTTGTCAGTATAATGTGACCGGGTGGAGTGTGCTGCTGGGTGTCTTCGGCAGTATGCTTCAGTGAGGTAGCACTCTAAATCGGCAAAAGATCCGGCCTATCACAAGGAGACTTAACACAAACATACCGCAGCCTCCCAAAACACACATACGCACTCATCACACGCATACATGTCGCACGCACGGGAGGCCGTCCTTAAATGACCTTAGCTGTTAATAGGACGTTAAATAAAATAAACTAAACCAAACCAAACGTCCCAAGCTGATGATCAGCAGACCGAAATCAGAAAATTATATTCTGATATGGTGCTCCATCTGAGTGATATTTTAAGCCCATATAAGAGATGGACCTGGCAGAGACTCTTGACAAATAATAAAAAGTATCCGGATACCTTTTGGTAGGGGGTACATATTATGCATGACACCGGAAAAGCCCTCATAGGGACAGACACACAGATGGACAGAGACCAATTTAATATCCCCCGCGAAACGCATTTCGCAGGGTATGATAACAAGTAACTGAGACTAACCTTCAGACAGGAGCGCCCTTATCTTAACTGAAGTCTCCTCAACTTCCTTGGCTGTTTCAACATCAATTTTAAAGAGTGCATCATACAGTTTCCTGCCCTGCAGGTAGGGCGTAAGAATTGTACCTGCTGCCCCCATTGCATGATCGTAAAAGGCGACTGAATTTGGGATCTTATCTTTTCTCTTCTTTCTTTGAAACTTTCTTCTTCCTAATGTCTCCCTTGACAATGCCTCACTTTTGGCCTTTAGTTGAGCGTTCGCCGCTGTGAGGAAGGCTTTGGGTTCTGTCCCCTGGCCGAGACATACCAGTCTTTAAAAATGGTAGTTGCTGCTCCTGCTTAGCGCTCAGCAAATTAGGAGTGGGACGACTGGTTCGCCCGTTGTCAGTATGATGTGACCGGGTGGAGTGTGCTGCTGGGTGTCTTCGGCAGTATGCTTCAGTGAGGTAGCACTCTCAATCGGCAAAAGATCCGGCCTATCACAAGGAGACTTAACACAAACATACCGCAGCCTCCCAAAACACTCATACGCACTCATCACACGCATACATGTCGCACGCACGGGAGGCCGTCCTTAAATGACCTTAGCTGTTAATAGGACGTTAAATAAAATAAACTAAACCAAACCAAACGTCCCAAGCTGATGATCAGCAGACCGAAATCAGAAAATTATATTCTGATATGGTGCTCCATCTGAGTGATAATTTAAGCCCATATAAGAGATAGACCTGGCAGAGACTCTTGACAAATAATAAAAAGTATCCGGATACCTTTTGGTAGGGGGTACATATTATGCATGACACCGGAAAAGCCCTCATAGGGACAGACACACAGATGGACAGAGACCAATTTAATATCCCCCGCGAAACGCATTTCGCAGGGTATAATAACAAGTAACTGAGACTAACCTTCAGACAGGAGCGCCCTTATCTTAACTGAAGTCTCCTCAACTTCCTTGGCTGTTTCAACATCAATTTTAAAGAGTGCATCATACAGTTTCCTGCCCTGCAGGTAGGGCGTAAGAATTGTACCTGCTGCCCCCATTGCATGATCGTAAAAGGCGACTGAATTTGGGATCTTATCTTTTCTCTTCTTTCTTTGAAACTTTCTTCTTCCTAATGTCTCCCTTGACAATGCCTCACTTTTGGCCTTTAGTTGAGCGTTCGCCGCTGTGAGGAAGGCTTTGGGTTCTGTCCCCTGGCCGAGACATACCAGAGTCTTTAAAAATGGTAGTTGCTGCTCCTGCTTAGCGCTCAGCAAATTAGGAGTGGGACGACTGGTTCGCCCGTTGTCAGTATGATGTGACCGGGTGGAGTGTGCTGCTGGGTGTCTTCGGCAGTATGCTTCAGTGAGGTAGCACTCTCAATCGGCAAAAGATCCGGCCTATCACAAGGAGACTTAACACAAACATACCGCAGCCTCCCAAAACACTCATACGCACTCATCACACGCATACATGTCGCACGCACGGGAGGCCGTCCTTAAATGACCTTAGCTGTTAATAGGACGTTAAATAAAATAAACTAAACCAAACCAAACGTCCCAAGCTGATGATCAGCAGACCGAAATCAGAAAATTATATTCTGATATGGTGCTCCATCTCAGTGATAATTTAAGCCCATATAAGAGATGGACCTGGCAGAGACTCTTGACAAATAATAAAAAGTATCCGGATACCTTTTGGTAGGGGGTACATATTATGCATGACACCGGAAAAGCCCTCATAGGGACAGACATACAGATGGACAGAGACCAATTTAATATCCCCCGCGAAACGCATTTCGCAGGGTATAATAACAAGTAACTGAGACTAACCTTCAGACAGGAGCGCCCTTATCTTAACTGAAGTCTCCTCAACTTCCTTGGCTGTTTCAACATCAATTTTAAAGAGTGCATCATACAGTTTCCTGCCCTGCAGGTAGGGCGTAAGAATTGTACCTGCTGCCCCCATTGCATGATCGTAAAAGGCGACTGAATTTGGGATCTTATCTTTTCTCTTCTTTCTTTGAAACTTTCTTCTTCCTAATGTCTCCCTTGACAATGCCTCACTTTTGGCCTTTAGTTGAGCGTTCGCCGCTGTGAGGAAGGCTTTGGGTTCTGTCCCCTGGCCGAGACATACCAGAGTCTTTAAAATGGTAGTTGCTGCTTCTGCTTAGCGCTCAGCAAATTAGGAGTGAGACGACTGGTTCGCCCGTTGTCAGTATGATGTGACCGGGTGGAGTGTGCTGCTGGGTGTCTTCGGCAGTATGCTTCAGTGAGGTAGCACTCTAAATCGGCAAAAGATCCGGCCTATCACAAGGAGACTTAACACAAACATACCGCAGCCTCCCAAAACACACATACGCACTCATCACACGCATACATGTCGCACGCACGGGAGGCCGTCCTTAAATGACCTTAGCTGTTAATAGGACGTTAAATAAAATAAACTAAACCAAACCAAACGTCCCAAGCTGATGATCAGCAGACCGAAATCAGAAAATTATATTCTGATATGGTGCTCCATCTGAGTGATATTTAAGCCCATATAAGAGATGGACCTGGCAGAGACTCTTGACAAATAATAAAAAGTATCCGGATACCTTTTGGTAGGGGGTACATATTATGCATGACACCGGAAAAGCCCTCATAGGGACAGACATACAGATGGACAGAGACCAATTTAATATCCCCCACGAAACGCATTTCGCAGGGTATAATAACAAGTAACTGAGACTAACCTTCAGACAGGAGCGCCCTTATCTTAACTGAAGTCTCCTCAACTTCCTTGGCTGTTTCAACATCAATTTTAAAGAGTGCATCATACAGTTTCCTGCCCTGCAGGTAGGGCGTAAGAATTGTACCTGCTGCCCCCATTGCATGATCGTAAAAGGCGACTGAATTTGGGATCTTATCTTTTCTCTTCTTTCTTTGAAACTTTCTTCTTCCTAATGTCTCCCTTGACAATGCCTCACTTTTGGCCTTTAGTTGAGCGTTCGCCGCTGTGAGGAAGGCTTTGGGTTCTGTCCCCTGGCCGAGACATACCAGAGTCTTTAAAAATGGTAGTTGCTGCTCCTGCTTAGCGCTCAGCAAATTAGGAGTGGGACGACTGGTTCGCCCGTTGTCAGTATGATGTGACCGGGTGGAGTGTGCTGCTGGGTGTCTTCGGCAGTATGCTTCAGTGAGGTAGCACTCTCAATCGGCAAAAGATCCGGCCTATCACAAGGAGACTTAACACAAACATACCGCAGCCTCCCAAAACACACATACGCACTCATCACACGCATACATGTCGCACGCACGGGAGGCCGTCCTTAAATGACCTTAGCTGTTAATAGGACGTTAAATAAAATAAACTAAACCAAACCAAACGTCCCAAGCTGATGATCAGCAGACCGAAATCAGAAAATTATATTCTGATATGGTGCTCCATCTGAGTGATATTTAAGCCCATATAAGAGATAGGACCTGGCAGAGACTCTTGACAAATAATAAAAAGTATCCGGATACCTTTTGGTAGGGGGTACATATTATGCATGACACCGGAAAAGCCCTCATAGGGACAGACACACAGATGGACAGAGACCAATTTAATATCCCCCGCGAAACGCATTTCGCAGGGTATAATAACAAGTAACTGAGACTAACCTTCAGACAGGAGCGCCCTTATCTTAACTGAAGTCTCCTCAACTTCCTTGGCTGTTTCAACATCAATTTTAAAGAGTGCATCATACAGTTTCCTGCCCTGCAGGTAGGGCGTAAGAATTGTACCTGCTGCCCCCATTGCATGATCGTAAAAGGCGACTGAATTTGGGATCTTATCTTTTCTCTTCTTTCTTTGAAACTTTCTTCTTCCTAATGTCTCCCTTGACAATGCCTCACTTTTGGCCTTTAGTTGAGCGTTCGCCGCTGTGAGGAAGGCTTTGGGTTCTGTCCCCTGGCCGAGACATACCAGAGTCTTTAAAATGGTAGTTGCTGCTTCTGCTTAGCGCTCAGCAAATTAGGAGTGGGACGACTGGTTCGCCCGTTGTCAGTATGATGTGACCGGGTGGAGTGTGCTGCTGGGTGTCTTCGGCAGTATGCTTCAGTGAGGTAGCACTCTAAATCGGCAAAAGATCCGGCCTATCACAAGGAGACTTAACACAAACATACCGCAGCCTCCCAAAACACACATACGCACTCATCACACGCATACATGTCGCACGCACGGGAGGCCGTCCTTAAATGACCTTAGCTGTTAATAGGACGTTAAATAAAATAAACTAAACCAAACCAAACGTCCCAAGCTGATGATCAGCAGACCGAAATCAGAAAATTATATTCTGATATGGTGCTCCATCTGAGTGATATTTTAAGCCCATATAAGAGATGGACCTGGCAGAGACTCTTGACAAATAATAAAAAGTATCCGGATACCTTTTGGTAGGGGGTACATATTATGCATGACACCGGAAAAGCCCTCATAGGGACAGACACACAGATGGACAGAGACCAATTTAATATCCCCCGCGAAACGCATTTCGCAGGGTATAATAACAAGTAACTGAGACTAACCTTCAGACAGGAGCGCCCTTATCTTAACTGAAGTCTCCTCAACTTCCTTGGCTGTTTCAACATCAATTTTAAAGAGTGCATCATACAGTTTCCTGCCCTGCAGGTAGGGCGTAAGAATTGTACCTGCTGCCCCCATTGCATGATCGTAAAAGGCGACTGAATTTGGGATCTTATCTTTTCTCTTCTTTCTTTGAAACTTTCTTCTTCCTAATGTCTCCCTTGACAATGCCTCACTTTTGGCCTTTAGTTGAGCGTTCGCCGCTGTGAGGAAGGCTTTGGGTTCTGTCCCCTGGCCGAGACATACCAGAGTCTTTAAAATGGTAGTTGCTGCTTCTGCTTAGCGCTCAGCAAATTAGGAGTGGGACGACTGGTTCGCCCGTTGTCAGTATAATGTGACCGGGTGGAGTGTGCTGCTGGGTGTCTTCGGCAGTATGCTTCAGTGAGGTAGCACTCTAAATCGGCAAAAGATCCGGCCTATCACAAGGAGACTTAACACAAACATACCGCAGCCTCCCAAAACACACATACGCACTCATCACACGCATACATGTCGCACGCACGGGAGGCCGTCCTTAAATGACCTTAGCTGTTAATAGGACGTTAAACAAAATAAACCAAATCATAGAGTTTCTCAAAGGAACTTTTCATAGGATCAATCTTTCCTTTTGCCCTCAGCTTCTCAAATATGTCTCCAATATTTCTTATATGGGCTTAAAATATCACTCAGATGGAACCTACATATGAAATTTGAGAAAGATCCCTTCAGTACTTTCTCAGAAATAGCGATAACAAGAATTGTTTACGGACGGACGGACCACGGACACAGGGCGATTTGAATTGGTTCACCTAATTGTGAAATATTGCAAAGTACACTGGGCATCTAATACAGATGTACATGCATACATATACATTTTAACTTAAGATAACAGTACATCATCAATATTTCCTCTTTTCACAACAATGGCTATTTTTTTTTTTTTTTTATCTTTTTAAGAATTGGTTTGTCTTTGCTGTGAATTGTGTCTTCCAGCACTTCTGCTTAGACAAATAATAGGGCACCATTCAGAGGGAGTGCACAAGGTGCTAAAGCTGCATAATGCAATCCCATTAAGGCCTAAATTCCTTCCATAGCTGACTCAACCTTGGTAATGATGGTGTCCCTATACCTCAGCATTAGAGTGGTCTTTGGACCAAACCTCTGGTGCAAAATCCAGGGCCAGTTGTTGTTCCTGTGTTCTGATGATACCTGCCCTGTATCTCTTCATTCGGAATATAGAAATGGAAGTCACAGTATAAGAATATGAGATAATCCATAATATATATACAGGCATATTTTAGTCTATTTTCCTTCATAAATAAATACTTGCACAGGAAAAATCCATCTCAAAACACTACCAGTAGGAACTCATCATGGTGTATATAAATATGTATGCGAGTTCCTTGCCAAAGTAGACAAACATTCTTGAATCAAAAGGCATGCCAATGAAACAATATCAGTATGGCTACATTTAAAGTAAATGCACTTGTATATAGGTCACGAGCTGTGAAAGTTATAAGGCCCGGACAGGAAAAAGAATTAAATAACTATACCTCGGAGCCGAGAGAGGACTATTTCCTCTCTACGATCCTTCCGACTTGGTGTTGATGTTTTAAGTTTTGGTTGTACTCTAAAAAGTTTGTTGCTTGTCTCGAGAGACCAGCATTGCTGGGTCTCCAAGAAAGCTGGGTCCACGTCCCGAGACTGGGTACACTGGTGCTCTGCCCAAACCGATTGTTTCGGGGGTATGATCGGTGAGCGCTGGGTATTAGTGTAGCAGAAGGCTTTCACAGCAGCTCCAATTTGAGCCAACCTGTTTGCCGTGGGTTGCATCTCGTAATCTGGGGAAAGATGATCCTGGTGGTTGAAACACACCACTTTGGCTTTGGACTCCAGTGAGACGAGAGATAGTACGGGCCCTGTAATATCAATCGGCTGGTCACGCCGAGCCCGGGATATTTAATATCTAGAGGGCGGTGGCTTAGGGTCAATCGCGAGAGAATAACCATTTTCGCACAGATAAAATCGTATTCTTTCTCGAGTATATTGCTCTGTGTAACCCTGACACTTCGACTTGGTGCTTTCCGAACAACACCAGTGCAGAGCCTGTATGTAGAGGCAAATGAACCATCTTTAAATGACAGAAGGAAAAAACTTTCTCTTCAATATGCCGCCCAATTGAAATCCAACCCGAAAAATCCGGCTTTTGACCTTGTTGTCAATCCGCAATACCAAAACATATTTACTCAAAACCAAAAACTCTTACCAACATTTGGCATTAGAATTTCGAATTTTCTTCATGAACTTAACATAAGCTTAGACAACATAGGCGAATACACCGTATCGGATGTACCGCCATGGCTTGTCGAAACACCTGATATTAACCTTACTCTACACGTGAGGGCAAAATCGAGTGCATTACCCGAAGAACACAAATCCTCCTTTCGGGAATGCATTAAAGATTTCCACGATCACGTTCAGATCTACACTGATGGCTCAAAAGATGGAGTAAAAGTCTCCGCAGCATGCTATTCCGATCACCATTGCTCTTCAATCCGCTTACCAGATGGTGCCTCTATCTTCTCTGCGGAAGCATATGCCATCGATTTGGCCCTCGACCATATCAAAGAAGAACGCATTAGAAAGGCAATCATTTGTTCCGACTCTCTATCTGTCCTTCAGAATTTACAATCACGAGATCCAAAGAATATACTCATACAAAACCTTGTTTTACGAATATCTCGTATCTTAAAAAAATGCAAAATAACACTATTTTGGATTCCGAGCCATGTCGGAATTAAAGGCAACGAACTTGTTGACCGCCAAGCAAAACTTGCTCTAAATCTGCAACAAACAAATATTAAAATACCATATACAGATTTCAAACCTGTAATTAGTTCTGCCATTCAGAGTAAATGGCAGCAACGCTGGTCCCTCGAGACGAGCAACAAACTTTTTAAAGTACAACCAAAACTTAAAACATCAAAACCAAGTCGGAAGGATCGTAGAGAGGAAATAGTCCTCTCTCGGCTCCGTACCGGGCACACATATCCTACTCATTCGTTCCTTTTGAAACGAGAGGATCCACCGGTGTGTTATGCATGTGATGCTCAATTCACAGTGGAGCATTTTTTAATAGAATGTTCCGATTTCAAGCACATTCGTGATAAATACTTTCGAGTCCCGGATATGAAAACCCTTTTCAGTTCCGTGGATTCGAAAACAATATTTAGCTACTTGAAAGAAATCGATCTATTTTATAGACTTTGATGTCTTTTACGTTACTGTCTTTGACGTTCTATTTATATAACAAAGTTCAAATAATCTATTCGTACATATACATATACATATTTTACCATTTTTAACCAACTTTTTTATGATAATGATCTAAATATACAATACGGATGCTTTTAAAAATGACAAATTTTATCTGATTTTAACTTACAAAATAAAACATGTTCGTATATTGTTTGGCCCTAAATGACCCTAGTTGTCGATGGGCCGTAAAACATAAATAAACAAATAAACAAAATTCTCTCATATTTAACTGTGATTAAAATAAAGCTTATTTCTCTTCAGACTTTTCAGTCTGCTAAGAGTTGAGTGGTGCGAGGAAGGATCGAATAAACGGCAAAAGGAGGAAAACACGTACAGAGTTTTCATCAGATACCTCAGAGAGGTTCATGGTCAGTACACATGAAATGTCTGATAATTTGCAATATCAAAATAACCACCTTAATTCTATTGGGAGAAGGAGGGGATCAATGTGATATAGGGATGAGCTCGAGCTTGTTATTCTGTCATGTATAAGAATATGATCATACTTCATGTCAAGTGTATAACATCGTTTATTTATAATTTCTTTTCCACAGCGGGCCGACGTACTGGTCAGAATTTGGCCATGGTTCTCAGGTTCATCACAAGCAGCGAAGATGAGCCCATCCTTGGATTCCGTATGCCACCAACAGTTCGGTTTGCGGATGTGATGTTTCCAATGGCGAGTACGTGTACAAACACACTGACCCTGCCGTTACGCAACCAGATCACCGACACCATCATGGAAGATTTGATATGGCTTTCCTCAAGCAGCATTATGGACTTGAGTGAATTAAGCATCATGATCAGCATTTTCTGGAGATGAATCATGTTTATGCTACAATAAGTATGTGTAGGATAGAAATTTACTAACGACATTATACATATTGACTTTGAAATCAAACACTGCAAAGGCTTACGAAGCATTATTTCCTACATGAGGTATGAAATATATCAAAAGATGTTGAAATTGTGCAACTTATAGAATTTGGATTTATATTTTACATCACGGATTTCGCAGTACATGTGGTATCATTTCATAGATAGCAGAATGGCCAAGGTAATAAGCATTGCTGAAATTACTGATGAATACAGAGTGATGTGTGCTATAACATGATAATTATCAAACTTTCTTTGCTGGCCAGATTTTATAGTGCTGTGCATGCACATTCTGTTAATCTTTTAATAGCGTTTGACCAACTGAATCTACTCTCTCACTATGCACTGAAAGGAAATGAGGAAATTATAATTTAGAATTATGGCAAGCCAAGTTGTCATTTATATGTATTATATAAGATATCTAAGAACTTGTGAGACCGGCAAAACCTTAAAGTTCAAGAATGACTGCTCCTTCTGTAAGGTAACTTACGTTTTAAATCAACCCTCTGTCGCGACCACGATCGGCTAGGCACAGAGCAGCTCATCTCGGCTATATATTATATAAGATATCTTATAAAGAAAAGTATATACGATATCTCATTTATTGTGTCTTATAGGATCGATATTTCATAAGCATTCACAGGTGAAAAACACAAACATGTACGTACGTATAACATTAGTTCAAAGTTATGATTTTCGGAAACATTGATTATTTACTTAGAATTATCCTCTCCTTTACCCAATTTCCTGTGGACAATTGGTCTTGTACATGTTGGGGGGTCTTGGAGATCGGAGTACACATAGACCTTCTGTATGCCATCTACGCGGATCTCCATATATGAGGATCCTTCCCCAACAGTTAAATGGATGGTTTTGATATTTACATCCAAATCAAACCGTACACACGGACATTTCATGGACGAGCATGCGACATCCAGGCCCTTCTGAGACGACGTCTCGCGCTTCTCACAGCAACCTCTGACATAATTCTGACATGTTGATACTACATGTATTTCCACGAAAATTAAGATGGCCAGAAAAATCTTCAGCGGCATTTTTGCTTGCCAGTCAGACTTAGTATGAAACTATTTCGGGGGCTTCAGTTTCGTACAAAAAAAAAGTCACACTCCGTGTATACCATCGTTGGTATATGTATTATCTTTTTTATTAAAAATAATATTGAAAAGATGAAGAAAAATGACATCTTGTTGAATGATATTTTTGCATTTAATATTTTAAAGATGTTACTTCTAACAGTTGTCTCCTATTTCATCAGTTAATATGTGTGTACACATATGATGGTACACCAACGTTATTTAGTTAAATCAATGTACTGTTTTCATAGTATCTACTCTGAACACCTCTATTTACTGCATATAATATCTAGTAGGGGCGTTGGTCGGTACCCCCTATATCCATACATAATGCTATATTCTAATTTATAAATATGGGTCAGAAATTTAACATATACGTGTACAGTATAATCCAGACCTTTCACGCCCTTGTATATTTATATGATATTTTTTCTCTGACCCTGAAGCAGAAAAAGAACAGAAGAATGTTGGTAATCCAAGTTGCCTTATAGTTGCAAACAAATCGCGTTTCATTTTTAAACGAACATTAATGTTCGGTTATTGTGATCAAGAACTGGACTGAGAAATATAACCATATATGGTAGCCACATTCACCAATACGCCATCTACTGTCTGTTTCAATGAAATATGGCTGCCCCCATTGCCTTACGCTTCAAATAATTTACTTGCAAAAACATCTATGTTTTATATAGTAGTTTTACCGAAAAGGTTGAAATGTATTCAGTAGGTGTTTTCAAGATGCATACGATTTGAGAAATGCATAACGCTAGCGAAATGAGAAGACTAAATGAACCTGAACTTTGCGAATAACCCCGGTCCAGGTCAATATATTTATGTAAACAACTATATTGCGCAGGCGCATTCGTCTCCGGATGTTTAGAAAGTTTTGCTCTTCTGTGTTCTTTCCAAAACGGCTGACATTATAGCATAGGTCTGCAAATTTGTCCGCGATTTACTTAAATGTGTAATATATATATTCTAGAATGTTACATCATTATCAACTAGGTGTGTATTTCTATAATTTAGAGAAAGAAATATATCAATGACGACATACGAGACGATACATTGTATCATACTATACTGTAGTTACTGTACGTGTTTGCGAGAAAGAACTGTACATATGTATAGGCTTACAATAAGGTGGCATTTGTGGTCAGGGTGACTGGTCATAGCGTTAAAATTGTCATCGATTTCCATATACCATTTTCCTTTGACGAAAATGACCCAATAAATCAAATGCAAATGATAATATCTTGCTATGTGCACGGGATTGCTTGTTGTAGGCGATACTTGGAACGTATTTACTGTTGTAAGGGAGGTAACTGCAAGATTACGGAAATCAAACGTTAAACCAATTTGATTGGTCGATTCTTCCATGACTTTGGCATGGGGTTTACAATCGAAGTGACAGATAACTAGATCTACGGCAATATTCAGATGATATCAACAATAACATTTTTAGATACGTGTGGTTGGCAGTTGTTGTCATGTTTAAAATGAACAATTATATAGCTTGTTTTTATTTCGGCAAAGACGAGAATATTTACTGAAACGGACCTCACGTGAAGCAGACTTGGAAATACCGAAACGAAGAAAAATCGGGCTTAATTATTATATAAATTGGCATTATTTTCAGAGGATTGACCAAAATATATGTTCTGCAATGCCTGATTGTATCATATATAAAAAATATTAGAGGTTTATTTGACCGAATTTTAAATTAATTATTCATTTGCGAATCGCGGCCCGATTGTCGTTGGAGTTGAATTACCGAAATGGCCGATAGTCGACCCAAAATCGATATTTTTACGAGAATATTTGTTTTCTTTTGCCTGAAAGTATTTTGAAATAATTTGCAAAATACCGAATTCACGACCAAATTTTCGATTGCGACGAACTTCTGTGACGGTGTTAAGTTGTATCTGATTAAAATCAGCTGTTACATGGCTACGTTTACTATGCACTACGTCTACTAGGTATTTTTTTTAAAGACGGAAATCCGGATTATCTAAAAACAAATGCAAAAATACTTGTGATATTCACTTCATTTGATATATATGTTATCTGTAGTTTGATAACTTCTGATATATTGTGATTGATACTCTATATAATATTGCTGTGGAACTTGTGTTATTTTTCAAACAAATTCATTTTAATAATTTGTTAATTTAGAATTTTCATCAAGTCATGATCAAGACTTGAAATTCTCACTACACCATATTTCAAACACAGAGTAATCGATGAATTGATAAACTGAAAATTGAAGTCAAGCAAATGAGTTAATATTTACCTTAAATATTTTTTCAATATACAACAAATGTTCAGATGACTATTTGTGCCATATGCTGTTACAAGATTTCAGTTACAATTCTAAAATTGAATTAGTATGTAAATATATGTTATCCTGTCAATATCCACAAAGCGAGTGTAGTCTACTGTACTCAAAGTCATGCCAGTAGATAGCGGTACATATACTTACTGCTTACATCTAGTGCTTACTTGTGTGAACTATTAATCAATAACAAAATGGTTCATATATTTCTATATATGACTTCAAAAATTATGTGGTGTCTGAAGATCTGAATGAATTGAATAAACGATGTATTAAATTATTTTTATGAAATATTGAAGTCACAGATCATTCTCTTTTTTAAAATATTGATTTCAGGTCCATTTTGGTAATTCAAATATGACGGCAATCAGGCCTCGAATGGCGAATGATTACAAAAATTTTGATTCGATGGTGAAATTGTTTTCCCAGATGGCTGACGCTCAAAGTTTAATAAATCGCTAATACCTGCTGCAATTTTAATTACGAGATCTTTGAAAGGTTCAAATGGGAACTTTCCTCACTCCAAGGGACTTAGTTTCATTAAACACAATGTTGGTAAAAAAATCCCTGGAATCTGTCCATACCCTTAGGGAGTCAGGACTTCGTTCTGGGTTTTATCTATGAAGCAGTTGAGATCTGTTCCCCATAACCATACAATATTGTTTGACACCAACAAATAAAGTTATTAACAAATTGAACATGAACATATTTTGACCAACCAGGTGAGCGATACAGGCCCTCTGGGCCTCTTGTTCAAACTTGAATTGTAGGTGTACACATGGATTGATCTTTATGACAACCTATATGAAGTATCTAGAACTGTCGCCTATGGTCTAATTAGTGGGCTCTAGTTAGTTAACAGATACACAATGTCATGTAGATTTAGATTTTTCCAAATCCCGGACTTCCCAGAATCATTCTGGTGAATATGTTCTGTGATTCATCTTCATCTATAAGTCTCTTGCACACTGGCAATCTAAGTTCACAAGCGCAGGTGTTGGCCGAAGGGAATGGACAGAGACACATATGATTGGCAGAAAATCCACAAAATTCTCTTCGTGAATGGTCAAATACAACGGTTGGAGTTACATTAAACCCATCTGCTGGGACACTGTGTGAGCCATTAATGAAGAAAAGGACATCTTCCAATATAAATCTTTCTATCAGTCTGTTGTTGATCTGTAAAAATAAAGTCTGTCTTACTACGGTAATACTACACCAACATTGGTCTTGCAATACTCGCCTGAATAAATCTGTATAAAACATAACATGGTTATTATTCAGATATTTTGTCATTGAATATATATACATATGTATATTAATATATTCAACAGACATCGGATATGAAGGCATTTTATGTCAGGTATCCATAAACTATAAAAAATAATCTTAGCTGAACACTAAATTTGTTATCCTCCATAGCTTTGCTGCTACACACTTTCATTCACAAAACTGGATTCAGGACAAATGAAACCGACGCCTAACATGCCATACAACCCCTTTTCAGGCTTTTTTTTTTATATACAAGTGCCAAATTAATATACAGTACCTGCCAATGAGACTAAGAAAAGGTTCAGGTTGATTTTTAAACGAACATTAATGTTCGGTTATTGCCATCAAGAACTGGGCTGAGAAATATGACCATATTTGGTAACCACATTCACCAATACGCCATCTACTTACGCTTCAAATAATTTACCTGCAAAAACATCTTCGTTTTATATAGTAGTTTTACCGAAAATGTTTAAATATATTCAGTAGATGTTTTCAAGATGCATACGATTTGAGAAATGCATAACGCTAGCGAAATGTTAAGACTAAATGAACCTGAACTTTGCGAATAACTCCAGGTCAATATATTTATGTAAACAACTATTGCGCAGGCGCATTCGTCTCCGGATGTTTAGAAAGTTTTGCTCTTCCGTGTTCATTCCAAAACGGCTGACAGTATAGCATAGGTCAGCAAATATGTCTGCAATTTACTTAAATGTGTAATATGTATATTCTAGAATGTTACATCATTATCAACTAGGTGTGTATTTCTATAATTTAGAGAAAGAAATATATCAATAACGGCATACGAGACGATACATTGTATCATACTATAGGTTACTGTACGTGTTAACGGTGTTTGCGAGAAAGAACTGTACATATGTATAGACTTACAATTAGGTGGCATTTGTGGTCAGGGTGACTGGTCATAGCGTTAACGTTGTCATCGATTTCCATATATCAATTTCCTTTGACGACAATGACCAATAAATCAAATGCAAATGATAATATCTTGTTATGTGCACGGGATTGCTTGTTGTAGGCGATACTTGGAACGTATTTACTGTTGTAAGGGAGGTAACTGCAAGATTACGGAAATCAAAAGTTAAACCAATTTGATTGGTCGATTCTTCCATGACTTTGGCAGGGGGTTTACAATCGAAGTGACTTCAAACTGCCTGACCTGTCTGACATAATTACGAATAGAATCAGGACTTTTCATGCTTCGACTCAAAAATTGAATGTATAAACATATTGTCTGGGTGTTAGCGGGTAATGGTTCCCGCTAAAAGGCCTCACAAAAAAGGAAAAAAGGCTTGCCATTGTATGTCTAAATTTCGGGAAGTACCCTCAGCGAAGGCTGCTCGCATGGAGATTTTTAAAAACGTCCTTTAATTGTGTAATGGCCTCCCCTACAATAATAAGGAAGCAAGAGCATTAAAATAAGAAAACTATACATCAACTAGGCCCATAGTACATGTGCACATGTGTACATCTATGCACTACCACCTATGGGATAATTTGAAGATCTCTTCTATCGGGTGAAATGTGACTTCCATCCCTCTGGTTAGCTCATGAAACAGGTTTTCATGAGAGGGATCCAATTTATACTGAGGTCCTGTACACGGATGAACTCTGGGAAGACAACATGAAAACTTTGCCCTTTGCAAAAACACCACAGCCTGATCAACAAGCATCTGAAAACTCACCATCTGGCAAGTCTTGATGCCACCGGAAGCCGTCCTGACATAAGTATAAGTATAATACCCGGGTGCAACTGCAGATGTATGTTCACCGGGTTCAGTTTTGTGATTTCATTATTTATACGGAGAAAGACATGATAGTGAACATTATTCCATATGATACCGATTACTGTCAGAATGTGCTAACAAAGTGTAACACATTTTTCATGGACCATATACTGCCGGAGATCCTGACAAGACGTCTCTATAATTCCGAGTCGTCCGCATCAGTTTGGTTTGGTTTATTTTGTTTAACGTCCTATTAACAGCTAAGGTCATTTAAGGACGGCCTCCCGTGCGTGCGACATGCATGCGTGTGGCGATTGCGTCTGTGTGTTTTGGGAGGCTGCGGTATGTTCGTGTTAAGTCTCCTTGTGATAGACCGGAACTTTTGCCGATTTATAGTGCTACCTCACTGAAGCATACTGCCGAAGACCCGTCCGCCTCAGACAAAGTGGAGGAAGAGAACCTCTACTGCATATGCCAAGAACCAGCATACGGCAAGATGGTACAATGTTCCGATGCAGATTGTCCAAATGTATGGTTTCACTATGGATGCATGAACATTAGGAGGAAACTAAGAGGGGCTTGGTTCTGTCCAACTTGCGGGGCCGCGGTGGCCGAGTGGTTAAGGTGTACCGACACTTTATCACTAGCCCTCCACCACTGGGTTGCGAGTTCGAAACCTACGTGGGGCAGTTGCCAGGTACTGACCGTTAGCCGGTGGTTTTTCTCCGGGTACTCCGGCTTTCCTCCACCTCCAAAACCTGGCACGTCCTTAAATGACCCTGGCTGTTAATAGGACGTTAAACAAAAACAAACAAAACAAACAAAATGTCCAACTTGCAAGTTGTGAACTTGTCATGTGAACATTTAAGATGTGGTGAACTTTATTTACTCCAGACTCGACCGGTGTGAACTTGTCATGTGAACATTTAAGTTGTGGTGAACTTTATTTACTCCATACTTGATAGGTTTACAATAACGATGTATTTGTCATTTGGATCCCCTTGAAATTAGAACACAAATTCAGTGATTATAAGCAAGTGATTATACATTTATAAATTGAAACATGAATGATATCACTACAATTGCAATATGATTAAATATGCATAAATCTTTCTATGACATAATGCTCATTATGGGACTTTTTTTATACATTAGCAAATTTGTTAACTGATTACAATTTCCCATTGTAGGTCACAGTCTCTGGGAAAATTGTTGATGTGGACAACATCAACCAAAAAATAACAACAAAGACAGGCAAAGTCTTGGATATGAAAAACGCTACAATAGCTGATCAAACTGGAACCATCCGACTTTGTCTGTGGGACACCCACATAAAAGAAGTAGAAATTGCAAACTGTTACGAAATACAAATTGTTGCAGTAAAATACTTCTTAACAAGAAATATATCAGTTCAAGTAACAAAACTCTTTAAGCCAATAACAGATATTGGATGGGTAATGGAGATCCCAACTGCAACTCAACAAACAATCATTGGTACACCAGCTATGGTAGCTGTATCCATATCAAACGCATGTGGGAACTGTGGCTTCAAAATTGACATGGCTATATCAGTTTTTGAAGAAAGTTCAACTATTAAATGTCAAAGTTGTAGGCTGAGAATGAAGACCTCTACATGCCGAAAAAACACACCTCATGACACTTCAGATGCCAACTTCTGATGTCAAATATTCAGTCTTTAACAACACAGTTACAGAATTCTTAGAAACCATAGACAGACCAGACCTCCTCAATGATGGCGACAGCCTGGAAGAGTGGTTACTGTCAGTTGAACTAAACCTCACCACAACTGACAATGCAAACACCATTATTAAGATGGAACTAAATAGAAATTAAACTTTCTCGCAGTCTGCACCTTGTTTAAATTTCAGTTGAATTTACCAAGTTCAACTAATATTTCAGTAGTTAACTGTAGTATTAAATATCAAACTTCCAATAACATGATCCTTTAAACATTTTGTTTACATGCTTTGTTTATTTTGTGATACTTTGTTTCTTTTGTGAATTATGATAAAATTTATCTTTTTAGCCCACCATCATCAGATGGTGGGCTATTCAAATCGCCCTGCGTCCGTGGTCCGTCCGTAAACAATTCTTGTTATCGCTAATCCTCAGAAAGTACTGAAGGGATCTTTCTCAAATTTCATATGTAGGCTCCCCTTGGTGCCTAGTTATGCATATTGCATTTTGAGACCAATCGGAAAACAACATGGCCGACAGGCAGCCATCTTGGATTTTGACAATTGCAGTTGTTATCGCTATTTCTGAGAAAGTACTGAAGGGATCTTTCTCAAATTTCATATGTAGGCTCCCCTTGGTGCCTAGTTAAGCATATTGCATTTTGAGACCAATCGGAAAACAACATGGCCGACAGGCAGCCATGTTAGATTTTGACAAATGAAGTTTGTTATCGCTATTTCTGAGAAAGTACTGAAGGGATCTTTCTCAAATTTCATATGTAGGTTTCCCTTGGTGCCTAGTTATGTATATTGCATTTTGAGACCAATCGGAAAACAACATGGCCGACAGGCAGCCATCTTGGATTTTGACAATTGAAGTTTGTTTTCGCTATTTCTGAGAAAGTACTGGAGGGATCTTTCTCAAATTTCATATGTATGTTTCCCTTGGTGCCTAGTTATGCATATTGCATTTTGAGACCTATCGGAAAACAACATGGCCGACAGGCAGCCATCTAGGATTTTGACAATTGAAGTTTGTTATCGCTATTTCTGAGAAAGTACTGAAGGGATCTTTCTCAAATTTCATATGTAGATTTCCCTTGGTGCCTTGTTATGCATATTGCATATTGAGACCGATCGGAAAACAAACATGGCCGACAGGCAGCCATCTTGGATTTTGACAATTTAAGTTTGTTATCGCTATTTCTGAGAAAGTACTGAAGGGATCTTTCTCAAATTTCATATGTAGATTCCCCTTGGTGCCTAGTTATGCATACAAATATGTATTACATTTTGAGACCTATCAGAAAACAACATGGCCGACAGGCAGCCATCTTAGATTTTGACAATTGAAGTTTGTTATCGCTATTTCTCAGAAAGTACTGAAGGGATCTTTCTCAAATTTTCGTATTTAGGTCCAATTGAAGTTTGTTATCGCTATTTTACAGAAGGTACTGAAGGGATCTTTCTCAAATTTCATATGTAGGTTCCCCTTGGTCCCTGGTGTTGCATTTTGGGACCAATCCGAAAACAACAGACGGCCATTATCGCTAAATCTAAAATTTTATATATAGGTTCCCCTTGTTTGAAAAGTACTAGAGGGCTGTTTCTGAATTTACACAGATTAGTAAGACTTAGAGGAAGGGAAAAGTAGAGAAAAGATCAATCTGACATGGAACCTATCAAGATCATTCAATGGTGGGCGCCAAGATCCCTCTGGGATCTCTTGTTTGTATAGCAAACATTTTCCTTAACCCAATACATTAATTTTGTTTCACAATAATTAATTGCACACCTTGCCAAAATTCCACATTACTGTCTAAAGCTGATACTTGTGTAATAGTTTATCCCCTCGCGACGAAAGGTTTACTGATAGTCCGGAATCGTCATATTTAAGTTTGTCCTGACAACTACAACTAAACCAATCCGCTGATTCCAATCAAACTTCACACAAATATAGACTAGAGAACCATGTGTACATCTATCTGCGTGCAGCTGTTCAAATTCTGATAATTTCCTTGCCATTGTTATTGGTCGCTATTAATTAACATGTTTTTGTTGTCGGAATAATTTCTCCTAAACCTGTCGACCTATTTTCACTAAACTCAACATCAATGTTTGGGAACATGTATACATGTGCATAGTTTCAATTTAAATCAACATTTATATTTTGTAGCCAATTTCTAACATAACTTTTCTATAAAATATACAACAAACTAAACATACTGCTCAAAACCTTTTTGAATTTATATATTTCCATGAATCCACACTATTTCAGTGTTTGAAATAATTACAGATTACGACCATCACCTTGCTATGTTGACCAGAGTTAAAGAAAACATGCCAGTGTCCCCATTATAGACCACAAACCTCAACAAATCTATTTTGATAAGACCGTTCAGTTTCTAACAATACGTTTGTAACACAGTAACACTAGAATTAAGCCTTATATATGTTAAAACATATGTTCATATTCTTAAAATGTTTCATTTTCTTGACGTTGTCCAATAGCAGCGTGCTTTTGTATCATACATTTTGATTGTTGCATTTTCATTTCTCAAATTTCCATGCAAATTGGTAATCAAGCTGAAAACCACTATGTACTTATCAAAACCAATTAAATTGTTTATTAATTACATTTTTACTGTATTTGTTATTATTTATGTGTCAATTACATCATTTCGTGTCTTCTCTAATTATCATATATTAAAAAAAAAAACATTACTTGCACTGCATAATGCAAGTTATTCTGTAAACTGACCTTGTCTACATCAACATTTTGTGAAGCCTTGTGTTGCAATATATGGTCTGAAACATCCTTGGGTGAAGGGGAACCAATTTTGTATAAACGGTGGGGTTGGGGCCCAATAGGGGGAATATAGTATATTCTTTAAAAATCCTTCCTCTGCAGGAATAAATGGATTTGATCCATGTTTGGTCTGAAGCATCCTTGGGTGAAGGGGAAATGGTTGTTCTGAAGCATCCTTGGGTGAAGGGGAATCAAATTTGTATAAACGGTGGGTCTGGCCTCCCAGGGGCCTGGGGGGCGGGGCCCAATAGGGGAAATCAAGCAAATAGGGTTAGTCCTTTAAATCGCTACTAGTCATTAAGATATAAATGGATTTGAACCAAATTTGGTCGGGAACAGAGTTTGTATAAATTTTTACTCTGAACCGCCAGGGGCCTGAGGGGCGGGGCCAAATAGGGGAAATAGAGATTAGTCTTTAAAACGCTACTAGCCATAAAGTTTTTAATGGATTTTAACTGGATTTGGTCAGGAACATCCTTGGGGGAAGGGGAACAGAGTTTGTATAAATTTTACTCTGAACCCCCAGGGGCCGGAGGGGCCGGGCCAAATATGGGAAATAGGGTTGATCCTTTAAATCGCTACTAGTCATAAAGTTATGAATGAATTAGAACCACATTTGGTCAGGAACATCCTTGGGAGAAGGGGAATAGAGTTTGTATACATTTTTACTTTGAACCCCCAGGGGCCTGAGGGGCGGAGCCAAATAGGGGAAATAGAGATTAGTCTTTAAATCGCTACTGGTCATAAAATATTTCATGGATTTTAATTAGATTTGGTCAGGAACATCCTTGGGGGAAGGGGAACCGAGTTTGTATAAATTTTTACTCTGAACCCCCGGGAGCATTAGGGGTGGGGCCCAATAGGGAAAATAGGGGTTTATCCTATGGATCGCTATTTATCATAAAGTTATGAATGAATTTGAACCAAATTTGGTCTGGAATATCCTTGGGGGGGGGGGGGGAAGAGGGGAAAGAAAGTTGATGTAAATATTGACTCTGACCCCCAAGGGGCCTGAAGGGTGGGGCCAAATAGGGGAAATAGAGATATGTCATTATATCGCTCCTAGTCATAAAGTTTTAAATGGATTTGAACCCAATTTGGTCAGAAACATCCTTGGTGAAAGGGGAACATATTTTGCATAACTGGTTACTGTGACCCTCCGTCCCATAACTAAGGGATAAACACAATTCTGATGTAAAAATAGGCCAAAGGGTCTTTCCCCACCCCAAGGGACTTAGTTTCTTCAAACACAATTATGTTGTAAAAATAATCCATAGGGTCTTTCAGTCCCTTAGAGAGTATGTTTATTAACAAATTGAACATGAACATTATTTTGACATTTGGTCAAATCCAACAAGGTGAGCGATACAGGCCCCATGGGCCTCCACATATTCACCGTTTTCATATTGCACAAAAGATGACACATACGAGGAACTTTGTTACTACACTCTGGTATGAGAAACATCTGTTCTGTGCTATACAATCACATCGACAGCACTGTGACATCAAACGTGTTGGACACGCTGGTAAAGAAACTTTGACGTGTGCGGGTAAACATACCTTTAAATGCGACACCTCCACATATGGAAGGAGGCAAGATGCTGGTGAATATGAGGATGGTACATGCTGTGATGTCAACAGGTATTAAAAGTCAATATGAAAGGTTTTGTAATGCTGCCAAGATCGGTACCTGTGCCGAGTCCTTCGATGGAGTACGTGATCTGTACCGTCATGTAATATCAATGATGTCATCGACGAGGAGGTTACAGCAACGCTACTAGAGGCGGCCGAGGAAGCAGAGGGGGAGGAGAGGGAAGGAGAAAATGAAGTTGAACTTTATGATGATTATAAAGGCATACAAATCATGACACGGTTGGAGGAAGAATGCCGCACAAAGTGACATAATGGCGTTGGAACTGAAAACCCACAAGGTGGTTGGTGCTGTGACAGTTACCCGTGCAGATGACCCTGTCAGCCGGAGACATGAACTACTGGGATCTAGAAAACTATATGAACAATTTGATTCTAAAGATATTAATATAGATGTTCATCCGTGAACAAATTCCTGATGCTGGAGCAACCTACAGTGGTAAATGCAAATGATACGTGGCATGCTGCCAAAGGTGTCACAAGGGAAATAAAAAGGGTGACATCAGACCCAAAAAAGTACATGGAACTACATGGCATAGGCAACTTTGTGACAAAGCTTCGACTATCAAAACTCATTGCTATTATGCATTGAAAAACTGTGGTGGTTCAGCTGAACACTTGCGCAAAAACTTGGATAATATAGTTATTCACTATCAAAATGTAAAACTGAAGAAAAATTATGAACCGACAAAGGAAAAGCTAACGGACTCTAGTGCCATTTATATATTGAATAAAGATATTCAAAAACTTCAAATTTACAAAACTCCTCATGATTTTGTCAATTGTATTGACACTTACCATGTGGAATCTTTTAACAATGCTGTGCTAATATATCATGACAAAAGAATAGTTTTTTCCGATAAGGAATACAAAAGAAGGACCAACCTGGCAATCCTTGATTGGAATGAGACTGTGGACAGAGAAACATATACAGAGACAGTGCTAATGGATGCGCGAAATCCTAGGAGGAGTGCATTGAAAAATCTTAAGCCAAAGACATTTCGTTTTATTGACACATTGTGGGAAATGATAGTAAATGTCTTCTATATGGATTAAAAGCTGAAGTGTATATATAATTTTTTTTTTTTGGTAATTTGTTTTGTCCCTTATTTCCTTGGTTATTCCACCACTCATTCTTAATTGTTAGGTACATGTATATGTATTATAACACAAAATAGACAAACAACAAAGTGTTTTTCTGAGCATAGGCACATTAAACTATTCAGATGCTTAGTAACATAGTAACAATGCATCATGTCTTCATAAATTCAATGTCTGTCCCTTTTTTCTTTACTTCAAACCAGAACGTGTGAAGAAAAAAAAACTCGTTTTACAAATGCATTGATGCATTTGATGTATCATTATATCACATGGCATACTGAAACTCGCATAAAACAGCTACTGTGAATTGTGCACATCTACTGAATAACTGACCACCAGCAGTCTGGTATATCGGGCATGGCTGTGTTTACAAAAACTGCAGCTGGTCAGCTGATGCTATCACCAGCAGATAGCTCCTCCCTTACAATTAGTCATGGACTGGGCGGTAGGGACTAGCGCAGACCGGGCTTTAAAAACCAAAAGTGTTGCTGACTAACCAGTATTGCTACAACCACTGTCGCATCTTCCAACTTCTGTGCTTCATGAAACAAAATACATTTTTACAGGTGAATGAGGAAAATTATTTTAATTGAAACTAGTTAAGATCTGATATGTTATATTTCGTATCTGTTTATTACACAATCAGGTATGTCAGATAACTGCATAAAATCTTCAGAAAAGATGAATGATAATAAATATCTTTAAACAAGAGGTCCATGGGGCCTGTATCGCTCACCTGGTTGGATTTGACCAAATGTCAAAATAATGTGCATGTTCAATTTGTTAATACACATACTCTCTAAGGGACTGAAAGACCCTATGGATTATTTTTACAACCTAATTGTGTTTAAAGAAACTAAGTCCCTTAGGTTGGGGAAAGACCCTTGGGCCTATTTTTAGCCCATCATCATCAGATGGTGGGCTATTCAAATCGCCCTGCGTCCGTGGTCCGTCCCACAGGGGGCTAACTCAATGAAAATGGAATTTACCATACATATTTCGTATTTACTGGATGGACTGGTCAATATACTTGACGACCATATGATTTTTTTCAGAAAAATCGAGATTTAAAAAATTGTTAAAAAATCGAGGTAATTACTAATAAAACAGAGAAAGGGACGACAGTCGCCATTTTGAAATTTTAAAGTTATTTTTTTCGCAATAGTATACCTTTTTTCTCTCATATCTCGCCATGTTGGATAGAGTTTGCCCATGTAAGATAGCTATGTAAGATAAATCTATCTTACATAGCATTTCACGCGCGCGGATTAATCTGCATTCAAGGGGGACAACTCTCACAACGTCGTCTGCTTGTGTTCACATCCGACAGTCCTTATCGTCGGTGTCGGTTTTGAAACGTTGGACTTAACTATAAAAACACATACATTCTTAGATAAATATATATCATATCAGCAGTAAATCAATAGGGCTACACGGTTAAACGATTAGACATTTCATCTGAGCGAACATATAACTCCGTTACTGTAACAAACAGTTAGACTACGCCTACAGGCCTGCTGTAACAGTTACAGTACAATACAGACTTGCCTACCCGACAGATTTGTCATTTGTCATTAAAAACATGTAAACACACACAATCACCTGGCAATGACAGGAAGTAAAATAAAAGCCATACATAAAAAAAATATAAAAAAGAAAATGTCAAACGTCACAACCTATGAAATGGTTCCGTTTGCGTCAGCAGGGGGCCCTGGAATTTGTTTACTCTACGGTACTGTCAGTAACTGTTAGGCCTACTCAGTAACCTGTGTATTTGGAAGTTGGGAATTGGCTCTTAAATGAACGAACATTCGGTAAAAATGACACCCCTCGATGTTCATATAAAAAATATTTATTTCATTTGTAACTCAGAGTCTATATTTGTGTAGAGTAACAATGAAAACTAACTGCCATCCTAGCCTTTCAATATGATCATCGTTAGCCTATCGACTGACCTACCTTCGTCATTCCATCAAGACAACCGGTTAAACACATATAATCCTATGTCACAGAAAAGATCGAATACTCGTATAGAGTCACTGTTCGCTGGTTCACACACGAAGTTGCCAAAATCACAGTGAATTTAAAATTACCAGCCACGAAACATCGCCGCGTCATGGCGATCGAGATCGACATCACTCTCATTGAACTATGAATGGAATTCCAATGACAGTCGTGACGTCATGCAGTGACGTAGTATTTTATAAAAAAAATTTGACTTGACATTTAAAAGTACAGTGTGATCTGTGAAATGATTAAATATGTCGAGGTGCAAATCAAATTATATGTGAAGTTGGGAAACTCATTTCAGCGTTGGCTTTCAGTATTGTTGATAGAACTTCTTTTTCTCGGATGTTGACAATTTGATCACGGCCACGTAAAAGTCGGTCAAGTTACGGTAATTTTTATCGGCGAATTGTTCATTCGTTCATCACTTAACCACAAAATGAATGAAATTTGTGTGCAAACATAGTTTGCCAAAAATAGGGTATGATCTTTCAGAATATCATAAGTATATTTAGTAAAAACGTCAAATAAAGAAAATTGAAGAAAATGGATGGCTGAGGGACACTTTCGCCAGAAATTCGGTAATGATATGAGAGAAAAAGACTCTTTCATTATGTGTGTATGTAGGATAGGGATATTCCACCCTCGGCAAGCCTCGGGTTTCACCACATTTTGTGACCCCTCGGGTGGAATGTCCCTATCCTACATATACACATATGAAAGAGTCTTATATTCCTTGAGTCACAGTGACATGTCAGTCCTCTGATAATCCATTATCATGCACATATCACTCAATCGCATATATACGATGTCTATATAGTCCAACGCAACATTTAAGTTCAAAATTACCGCCACTTACTAACTTGTGACAGCGAAAGCAACGTCCCAGTGGAGAGCGATTAGAGTGGCGTCCCCTGATTAGAGACGTTCCGAACGTGACAATGCAATTTAATCGGTTTAGTCAAAGGTATTCCGATACGTTTGTTTTCGCGGAAAATTTGTGGTAATGGCCATGGATGAAAGGCAAAATTACGCTTACGATACCGTAAGAAACGGTCACAATCTTGTGATCACAGGACAAGCAGGTACCGGGAAAAGCTTCATGATAAGGAAGATTTACGATGAGTTATCAACAAACAAAAACATCGCAATTACTGCTTCAACAGGGATAGATGCAACGTTGTATTCTTGTGCAACAACATTACACAAATGAATTTGATTCCAATTTGGTCAGGAACATCCTTGGGGGAAGGGGAACAGATTTTGCATAAATGGTGGCCGGGTGGGGTATCCTGCTAGGCGTCTTCGGCAGTATGCTTCAGTGACTATCAAAAACATATTGCTATCTGGATTATGGACAACTTGGTTTGGTTTTATTTGTTTAACGTCCTATTAACAGCTAAGGTCATTTAAGGACGGCCTCCTGTGCGTGCGACATTAATGCGTGTGGCGATCGCGTATGTGTTTTGGGAGGCTGCGGTATGTTCGTGAGGCTGCGGTATGTTCGTGTTAAGTCTCCTTGTGATAGGCCGGAACTTTTGCCGATTTGTAGTGCTACCTCACTGGAGCATACTGACGATGACACCCAGCAGGACACCCCACACGGTCACATTATACTGACAACGGGCGAATCAGTCGTCTCGCTCCAAATATGCTGTGCGCTAAGCAGGAGTAGCAACTCTGGGCTGAATGGCAGTGCAAAAAAGGGTCAAATTAACGGAAATGTTTCAAAACTCATGTGACCGTCAAGACCCATGGGCCTCTTTTTAAGATCTTTAAGCGACCATCATCAGATGGTGGGCTATTCAACTTGCCTTTCAACCATGGTTTGCGGACCATCATTCAGTCAACATGTCCGCCAGTAATCATTTATTATTTAATACTACTATTAGCACAAAATAAACCAAACCAAACCAAAGTCCCCTACTGATGAGAACGGGGGCACTATACATCCTCTGTTTTTCACACTGTTCTCAACCATGCTTTAAGGTACATTAGTGAAAGTTGGTATGAAACTCCAGTATCAGTATCAGTAGCTAAAGATTAAGTGACAGGGTTATTTGCTGCCCTGCAGGTAGGGCGTAAGAATTGTACTTGCTGCCCCCATTGCATGATCGTAAGAGGCGACTAAACTTGGGATCTTATCTTTTCTCTTCTTTCTTAACTTTCTTCTTCCTAATGTCTCCCTTGACAATGCCTCGCTTTTGGCCTTTAGTTGCGCGTTTGCCGCTGTGAGGAAGGCTTTGGGTTCTGTCCCCTGGCTGAGACATACCAGAGTCATTAAACATGGTAGTTACTGCTGCTGCTTAGCGCTCAGCATATTTTGAGTGGAACAACTGGTTCGCCCGTTGTCAGTATAATGTGTAATAAAACACACATACGCACTCACAACACGCATGTATGTCGCACACACGGGAGGCCGTCCTTAAATGACCTTAGCTGTTAATAGGACGTTTAACAAATCAAACCAAACCAATCAGTGTTATTGAGTCAGTGCCAAGGTCACTGTTACTGTTTTTAGCAGGGGCCGGTAGGGGACATGTATTGATTTAGCAATACCAGGCTTTCTTATTTCTCAAAAAGTATTGGTTATGTGATTAATTTTTTTATGTATTAAAATTGTATTCAACATTATTGGGGCAGTTGTGTCCAAATTCAACACATATCATCAATAGTACATGAGGCATCTCTTAATATAAGGTGCAACAGTTAGGCATACAAATTTTAATATAAATAAATGTCGCACAATACCAATGATATCGTTATATTTCCTTGTAATAATACATTTTCATTATTTTATATTCCGTTATACAGGTTCACCTATCTTTCATTTACGTGGGTAATACATATGAGGACATAGACGCTGAATTTAGTAAAATTGCAGACAAACTGGGAAGAGAAGATGCTGCAACTTTGATAAGATTGAAACATCTCCTGCCTTACCCGGAAGAATTGAGTGGACTGTTTGACATCAATGCATGGATGATGCCATACTTGTCACAAGTTGACCACTATTCGAAACCACTGTATTTCCTGATGCAGAGAACTGCAGTAGGGGCGGAATTGTCTACTAAGGCCAGATAGTATAGCGACTGACTCCCAGTAGCCAATTCAATTCCGACAGCAATTCCACCTGGCCAACCTTCAATTCTCCTGCCAGAAAGCATAGACGAAATTGACCCGTCTCAAATGAAAGTTACCATTTAGAAGTGCAACCATCGTTTACGTGACATTTCGACGGATCTGGTGGATGGACTTCATTGACGATATTGCAACAGCTAAAGCAAGCAATGAAGCAATAACAGAATTTGCACGGAGAGGCGCGATATGGAACCTTGACCAGTTACCGAAACAAAAAGAAACAGAAATCCAAATAGCAGTTCTACCACAATACCTAGAAAAGAAACATTTATTGTGCAAAAACTGACGATGAGGATCTATTTAAATACATTGTTGAGTATAATCAATTGCTTTCAATTTCTATACAACAAATTTCAATATCATTAATTTGTTTGTTTATGTTTTACGCCCCAATGACAACTAGGGTCATTTAGGGCCAAACAATATACTATCGTTTTTTATATTTAAAGTAAAAATCAGATAAAATTTGTCATTTTTAAAAGCATTCGTATTGTATATTTAGATCATTTGATAAAAAAGTTGGTTAAAAATGGTAAAATATATATATGTACGAATAGATTATGTGAACTTTGTGACACAAATAGAACGTCAAAGAGAATAACGCAAAATACATCAAAAGTCTATAGAATAGATTGATTTTTTTCAAGTAGCTAAATATTGTTTTCGAATTCACGGAACTGAAAAGGGTTTTCATATCCGGGACTCGAGAAAGTATTTATCACGAATGTGCTTGAAAAAATCGGAACATTCTATTAAATCAAAGTACTGAAAGTACTGAAGACACAGGGGTGCACATTTTTTTGGCAGTCATGAGAGGTAGGTGGAGCTTATTCTGTGTGTTGTAAGATGTAGTAATATAATTTGAAAAGTCGAGTACTCTACTTCATCACCGATATACTATTTTCGTGACCATGGTAACGAAAATAATTGCATTATTTCATGGATTCAATTTTGTTTAATATAACTAGAACTGTCGTCCAGAGGGCCAACTCATACCCCCCCGCTCCTGCAACCCCCATCGTTACTATGTGTTCATTTATACAATAAACGAGATATACAGTTAAATCTCACTGAGTCGTATTCAGTTTTCTTGGTTACTCTAATTCTTTTTATGGAGGCGTTTACGCCTGCCATATTACAATCACCTACGAGTTGTGACGTCACAATCTCTCACTTTCATTTTCGTTATATTTCCTTTCACAGTTCATTTTGTAGTTTCTTTCGGTTCATATATGATGTAGTTGAACTATATATACATTTATGAAAAATATCAAGACCAAGAAAAAAGGTATATTCAGTATAAATTTCTCTTCGGCCCGGGAGGCACCTCATTGTAGTCCGTCATTCAAAGTGTGCACAGAAATGTATTAACTATGCTGATAATGTTGTGAACATTTCAGGAACCTATTTTGAATAAACAATAAGAATGTCTTGTAAATATCTACACCTGCATCGATTTTTGCAAATCTACATCGAAAATACTGTTTGAAGGGAGATAACTGCGAGATTCTGACGTTACCTTACAGAGGACACTTGTTTAACTACTAGGAATAAAGGCGGCATAACAACCAAGCGCAAACAAATTCCCGATTTTCATAATACCCTCCAGGTTTTGGCTAACAACATTTCTTTTGTTTACAACTTGGTAGTTTGTTCACGAGATTTTATGAGATTTGGTCCGATATTTAGCGATCACGTGTTCCGTCTGTTTACGTGAGCGAGCACTGGCCAGACCACAAAATCACAATATCTACTGCGATTATAGTCCGAATTTTCTGACGGATCTTGCTATATACTATATGCAGACTTTAATCAGCTTTAAGGCGATATCAACACCAGAATCCTTCGGATTACTGCGATAACTGATCGAAGTCCCTGTGTTTCAAATCTATGAATCGGTAGACCTAGAGTGATCTACGTGATGGCGTGATGGAATTCGATCGTTTATTTTTTAAAACTAAGAAAACTGGCACATGTCTGTCGTGGTGGTCATTTGTGCTGTACCTTCCCCGACAGAGACAATATACATAATCTGGGTTTTTGTGATAAGGTTTACTGCAGTAGCTACTCGCACTCGTAATATATATGAAAATGCTAAATTATTATTGAACCAGCTTGTCTTATTTATATTATTCAGCTCACGATTCAACCTTTTCAAATGTTTTCATGTAATATATATACATGTATACATTTGTATGCACCAAGCTGTGAAATGTTTGTATTACATAAAATATTTAAACAATTCAAAGTAATTGTAGATTAACAAAATGTATACCAATTGCATTTTAACCTATTAGTACAACTTTTTGTTGTTTTCATGTAATATAACTTTTTGTTGTTTTCATGTAAAATGATAAATACATGTATATCTATTGGCAATCGATATATCAAATCCATATAATATAAGACTTTCTCAAATATCAATATTCCTCATAACTTTCAAAATAAATCTATATTTGCTTTTGAAATTTAATTAAAAATGTTTGATTTTCATGTCACGAACAAATCCCTTAAAATGATCATCAATCTCCTTATTGGTCTCCAGAAAGTGTGAAAATAAATGAAACTTTTTTGTCAATAATTCTATTTATTATGAATTCATGTATAACCATTTAGGTTTTTTCCAATGTTGACCCTTAAAACTATATATATATATAAGCAACAATCTGTGGGATGTCAAATATGGAAGGCTATAGCAGTTTCAGGATAAATTGCCAAAAATGCTTATAAGTAACGTTTCTTATCACGGATCACATATATTGGGTTTTTGACTATTATGTGTTATTGCTACTTAAGTGTGAATTTTTTCGGCTTAAGTGATAATGTATTTCTTTGTACTTATGTGCAACAGACATCGCGAGAGTTTAATTCTCCTACATATAATATTGACTCCTACAAAAAGAAGTTGAGTGATCATGAGTGGTTGACTACGAGAGGCATTTTATTAAATCTCATATTGACCATACTGATTGCTCATGATCATATTTCATCCGTCCTAGTAAACTCTAGAAAAAACATCTTAATTTATGAAAGTAGCTAACTCCTTTAATGAATGTGTAAAAATTAAGTATATATATATATCGTACAAAACATCAAACTTCTAATATGGTAGATATGAAACATACATTTAGGCTGACTGCCTGATAATATAATACAATTTGTACAGAGTTTACAATCCTTTGACATTCAGCTCATAATATACACCATTATAATTTGATCTGTCGTCATGCGTCGGTCTTCTTCTTAAGACCAAGATATCGCAGAATGGTGTACAAAAGGTTCTTAAGCTGTTTTATCAAAATTGTTAATTTCATGGCCCCCTATGTGTCGCATTCTCCCTGGGGAGAGGATACATTTTACTATAGTTTATATAGGAAACTCATCACACATATTTTAGCATAATTTGTTTCATTTTCATTGGAAATTGATTAGCACGTGGTTAGGGCAAACTTTTCTCAATGATATATTGTCAGAGAATGTCAAGGCCAACGACTTATGGGTTCGAATGTCAAAAATAATCAAAGTACTGGAAGTACTGAAGACACAGGGGTCAGGGGTGCACATGTTTTTTTTTGTTTTTTTGCAGTCATGAGAGAGGTAGGCGGAGCTTATTCTGGGTGTTGTAAGATGTAGTAATGTAATTTGAAAAGTCGAGTACTCTACTTCACCCAAATACTATTTTCGTGACTATGATAATGAAAATAATTGCATTATTTCATTATATGATAAAATGGTAACTGGCTTATATTGAAATGGCATTTACACCTCTAGCATATTTAAAGGGGAAGTAATTCCATACTAAATGGATTGTAAGGTTTGCACAAATTTGTTTCAATATATACACTCATAAGCAAACAATACTTGTTGTGTTGATTACATCTTTGCTATCATATATATATAATAAATATAATGATTATGTAATATATGTATCCACACAGTGTACTGGTGAATTAACCTACTGAATTTGTTGTTAGGCAATACCTTGGTACACTAATACCAAAATAATATATTGATAGTGCAAGTAGTAGATGGTTTATGCTACAATTTCCAACATTCTACACATATCTGCCGGAAACGGGTGATTTGTTTTTAATTTCTGTTTGCAACAAGTAATTGCTATAAATGCCAAGAACATTTTTAACTCATAGGCAAGGTAACAGATCAGTCATATAGGCATTAGGACTTCGCCGAAAATAGCACAACAGAATGCAGGGACACATCGAGATTAAATGTCCCATCACAAAATCAAATTCGACAAACTGAAATCCTCAGGAGGAGGGAGGACTTCCATGTCTTGCAGACATATTTCTAATTTCCAAAAAATAAATCCTTTATATGTGTCTTTACATGCATGAGAGAATAAGAAATCTCAATTTTGTCCACATCATACATACTGTACCTCTCAAACAAGAGGCCCAATGGGCCTGTACCGCTCACCTGGCTCTACACCAACTTTGACGTTGATTGAGGTCATTTCTACACATACTATGCTGATTACCTCTTTTTTCATATCAAAGAATTTTCTAGTCCTTCATTCCAGCATAATATTTGCCTAATGTCAGGCTTCAGAGACTCTTGGCTATCGCAAAATTATTGTGTACAGATTTAAGCCAATTTCACCCCTGTGACCATGAATGAAGGTCAAGGTAATTTATTTTAACAAATTTGGTAGCCCTACGACCCAGCATGCTACAGGCCTAATATCACGTCCCTGGGCTCTTTGTTATTGAGAAGAAGCTGTTTGAAGATTATAGCCTATTTGACCCATGTGACCTTGAATGAAGTTCCCATGTGACCTTGTTCAAAGTCATTTATTTGAACAAACATATGCATGGTAGCCCTTCACCCCAGCATGGTACAGGCCCAATATTAAGTCCCTTGGCCCCATGCTTATTGCGAAGAAGTAGTTGGAAGATTATAGCCTATTTCACCTCTGTGACCTTGAATTACGGTCAAAGACATTTATTTGAACAAACGTGGTAGCCCTTCACCCCAGTATGCTACCGGCCCAATATCAAGTCCCTGGGCATCTTGGTTATTGAAATGAAGTCGTGGGAAGATTATAGCCTATTTCACCTCTGTGACCTTGAATGAAGGTGAAGGTCATTTATTTGAACAATCTTGGTAGCCCTTCACCCGGCATGCTACAGGTCCAATATCAGGTCCCTGGGCCTCTTGCTTATTGAGAAGAAGTCGTTGGAAGATTATAGCCTTTTTGACCCATGTGACCTTGAATGAAAGCCAAGGTCATTTCTTTGCTACATGTGTAATATCAAGTCCCTGGGCCTCTTGGTTATTAGCAGAAGTTTTTTAAATGAAAAATTGACGCCGGACGGACGGACGCCGGACGGACGGACGCCACACCACGACATAAGCTCACTTGCCCTTCAGCCAGGTGAGCTAAAAATAAAACTACTCATTAACAAAATTGCAGTGTTTATGTTTAATACTTTTTGCTTCAGTGGCTTCTTGACATAATAAGTAAAATATCCGAGTGCGAGATCTTTGCACACACCATTAAATGATCTTTATTGGTCAAAGGAAAGATCCTGTTAAGCACTGTTATATATAAATAATAAGCAAAATTGGTGCATGCGCAAGAAACACAAACCAGTCCAGTCAGGCCATCTTTTATCTAGTTTCTATTCTATGGAGATCATTTGGCTACAATGCTTTGATATTATATTTAGATTCGCTATTAGTATTATTGATATTGGATAATTCTAAGTATGGATTTTATTGTGAGTGGATATGTATACTGACTATGTAATATTTTGTGATCTGGAACATGTCATTGAAAATTTGAAAGATGTGTTTAAAATGCATGACAGTATAAGTCACTGCTTTGAATAATTTTTTGAATTTTATTAGCTCGGTTTTTTCAAAGAAGATGTAGAGCTGGAATCATTTTTTAATTTCATTAGTTAATTTCTTCAAAGAAGATGGAAAGCTAATGTTGTCACCCCAGTTTCGGTTACATTGGTTTTCAAATGTTAGTAGCTTTGGTGTTAGCTGTTTATCAATACATGTGAATGGCACATGACTAGTACAGTTGATCAATAAACGTCAATGTCATATGACTAGCACTGTTTATCAATGGATGTCACATGTCAAATTAATAGATTTTGTGACAAAAAGCTGCTTTTTGACATGCTTTGAACTTTATCGATTATGTGAAAACAATATTTTTTTTGGTGCACGTCTAAGAGTTAAAAGGTGTCAAAACATTACTTTACAGATATTCGGCATATATAACGTTTTGGAGTTACATTAATTATCCCTTCGAATCCCCAAAGCCAAATTAAATGGGCTTTGTTGTCGCCATTCACATTTTTTGAGTAACAGTATTGCATATTTGCCAATTATGGTGATTGTGTAGCAAATACATTGGGTTTGCGTGGAGACCTCCTCCTACACTAAATAATCCATTTCTTTCAAACTTACTATACATATACCATGGCATAAGTTGTGTACTAGGCCCACTCTAGAACTTCGTTAAATTGGCCTGGGCATCATGTATCAATGTGGTTTGTTTGGTAATCTCTTCAAAGTTTTCAAACTTGGTATGTTTCATAACCATAACATAAAATTGTGTTTTCCTGAACTGCAGTTTGATTTGACAACATATCTAGAGATATGGACAGAGGATAAGCCCTTTGTGGAACTTATTTAATTCAGGCATTATGTGGTTTGTTCGGAGGTCTCTTCCCACCATCAATAACCATCTTTTTTCAAACTGGGTATGCCATGTCATGAAGTTGCGTTTATTTCATTTGAATATATTTTACGAGTTATAGCCCTTTGTTTGTTATATTTTAACTCAGAAAAAAAGCAAGAACCTTTCAGCTACAATTTCTTTTTGTGATGAGTATAAAGTTTACTTAATATTTAATAATTGAAGAATAATTTGTAAATATTCATCATTTCCAATAATCTTAATGACAAACAAAGTACAAGTGTATGTTGTTTCATTCTGTCTGGTACACATTATAGATCAATCAGAGTTACTTAATTTGATTGATAGGGTAGCGGTATCAACCTGGAGAAGGGTAATGGACTCGGAGGGTGCAGGACTTGCGCCCCTTGTATTAGGTGGCGAAACGGACTTGTGTATTAACTGAAACGGAGGAAACTGGGCCTAAAATTGGCATCATTTTCAGAGAATGGACCTAAATGTTCTTCATGTTGCACAACTGTATTGTATGTAAAATAGTAGGGTTTATTTGACCGAGAAGTACTTCAAATTAGTTTTTGTAATCATTCATGAATCACGGCCCAATTGCCGTCTGAGTCTTTTAATGTAAGACATAAATCAAAATATTGAAGACACTTGAATAAACTGTATATGATTCAATAATCAACACAAAGGTTGCTTATCATTCAACTTTTTAGAATCTTGTTATATTTATGCTATAACATAACGCTTTCACTTATTTATGTTTTATAATTCCAAAATCCTCATTATGCAAATTAAATTCCACATGAACTTGATAACACAAAATAAGAAAAAAATGATTTAAGATATTATCAATGGTTAATTACATGTTACAAAATATGCAAGAAATTGTGAGTGCAGGGCACAGTAAAATGTGATGATTTCCATTCTTATGTGGTCTTCTATAGATCTATATCTATAAAAAAAAAAAAAAAGTGACGCCATCACCAGTTTATATTATTGCTTTTCCTTGATGTAAGATTATGAACTATATATGATTGACTAATTAGATTCAATTTGTTGTATGAAATATTCGTTTGCTTTCCCTTGCTATCATAGTTTGTTTTATATAGATTTACTGGACAATAAGACATATTTCTTACTCCATCCTACTCTTTTAGCCACCTAATACATTCACAGTTATGAAAGTTATTTCTACCATATTTTAAGATTAATTCCTCACACTTGGGAAGATGTAATCAACATGCCAGTGTAAATCTTTTGCACTTTGACCAGTGTATTGAAAGATTCCCTGAGGCCTGAACTGTCCAGGTAATAAAAGGGTGTTGCACCCTATCAGCAGGGGAGGGGGAAGGGAAGGCGGGAGGAGTTGAATAATAACCTATAGATCTCAATGTTTCACCTGCATGATATACACAGAATTTTAATTCCTAAGACTGTCTTTATGATAACATAAACTAGATGTTAATCATCTTTGACTATAGGTTTAAGGTTTCAGTATCTATCATTTTGTATCGGATTAAAAAACTAGCTACTGAGCTAGTTACACTTCATTTCCATTAAAACATATTCAATTGTGTAATTAATATACATATAAGCACTTCATTTCCATTAAAACATATTCAATTGTGTAATTAATATATAAGTACAAAAAAACACCTGGGTATGCTCGAGAAAGCGGATGTCATTTATTACATATATTATGTAGACAGGGCAGGGTATACCATTTATATATACGGCATATGCATTGACATCACTGGTGGGCACATCAAACTAATTTATAATTAGCATTCAAATCTTAGAATTACATACTTATATCAGCTCAGACTTGTTATACTTGTTATTAGAGTGAACATGATTTTCATATAGCACTCTGTTATATGTTTACACTCCATACTGTGTAGCTACAAATTATCTATAAAAAAAAAACCCCACATTCATTCACATGTACAGTTCAAATCAATTTGAAGTGGAATTTTCTTTTTAACTTATATTTTTTTGTAAGTACATTACATCAAATATTCTCCACAATAGTATATGTACCATATACATAACTGTAACTGCATGATACATATGTATGTATATTTCATGTTAATTTATGTTAGTGAGATCTGAATGTAGCTATAACTGACTTAATTTTGAAATTGATGATATCAAATCATCAATTTCAAAATTAGAATGCCCAACTGGATGAACTGTACATGTAGCAGCATTGAAACATATCTTAGTTAGCAAAGATGCAAGAGGTTGTAGCTCTAAAAGCTAGAATTAGAGGCAATGTTTTTTTGTGCAAGATCTAGACCACATTTCATTTATTTTATACTATTGGGTTTATTTGGTATGGCAACGTTATGACTAATCAGCTAGGCCTAATAAAAATAGAATGATGTCAAAAAATTACGGTAGATATAGGTCGGTTCTTATTTCTATTCTATTTTTCTGTACACTATAATCTAGATTTGAGATATAAAATTTGCATTTCCAAAAATAGACTTTTTAAAAATGAAATTCATGTGTATCAGGTGTTTTAATAAAATGTCAACTCATAAAATTATACAAATTAAAGTGTTGATATCCTATTTAATTTATCCCATTTAATTAGGCATTTGTCACAACGAAATTGAATGAAAAACGTAGATCTCAAACGGTTTGTTAGCATCAGGCTATTGTGTATAATATCATTATTACGGGGTGTTATTCTATTCAAAAGGATATACATATATATATATATATGCTTGTCTGTAGGCAGTAGGATTACACAATCAGAAATCATCAATGACAGCGAAGTATCGCTGTAAAATTTCACCACTGACTGGTATAGTACTGGTATCGATCTTTTCGAGTTCGAAATTCTGCTCAGGCCAATTATAAACGGAAATGTTTTGTTGAATGAGAAAACAATTTCTCACCTGCCTAGTTCACTGTTGATAAATTATAATAAAAGTATTATGTATTAGCCTTCTCCGGTGTGTTTTTGTTTTAATTTTGACCCAATTCCAAACAGGTAAGTCCGTACACGAAGTGTTGAAAAAAGCCTGCCGCCTAACGGCGTGGGAAAAATCCCACGTTAACCACATCGTTTGCATTTTCACAACAGCACACATCTCTGAAAATAGCTACCAATATCTAATTATCGCATTGCATAGTATTCTGATCAGGTAGATTATATATAACAATCACAAAAGAAAGTCTACGACGGTAAACAAGATGGGTGAAATATGTCTCGATGAGCATACGGGTCACAAGGCAAAACTGACACACAAACCAGCGACCGGGTCAAATGTCCGGATACATTTAAACTGTGATATTCCATTTAATAAAGCAAACACAATAATTAAAAGATATTTCTAATAAAAGCTACACACAAAGTGGCGTAATTTTACACGCTTTTAGCGTTTAAATAAAATAATGAGTAAATAATTTAGGCCACTTATATTTTTTCCGGATTTAATATCCGGGCCGATTCAGTATGTTGTACAAACAAAACTCCATAGATCTAAAAATAGCGCGGACAAACTGGCACTAGTTCTATCGGTAATCTTTCGAAGTCCATATTTACACGTCAATCTTTCCCCATCACTTCAATACTTCTACCTTCTACATCGAATATATGAATCCAAGGTAACTTGGCGTATTACCGGCAATTTGCAGTGTTGTGTATTTATTACACAATCGGAACCGAAGTGAAGTTAGGTAGGTCAACCCTACGATAACATATATATATATCCAGTATGGCAGGTTAGCTTTTAGCTTCGAACTTTGAACTTTGAACCTATTTAAACTCATGAATACTTTAAAACAAAGGTCACAATTGAACAAATTCCCTTTGTGACAGAGCAAATGTTTAATTATCAATTAAAGTTTCACAAGTCTGATGTAAAATTTCACTGTATATCTACATTATGTGTCCTTCTGAGAGACCATGTCCTTGTACAGGGCAAAATCCTATCATCTGTTTTTGCATGAATACCACATACCATGATCTGTGTTTAAAATGCCAAAAAACATATTTAAACCATTCGCTTACATAGAACGAAGGAAATAATAAAGGAAAAACCTGTTCTGAGAAAAATGTGTTGAAATATTGTGAATTAGAATGTATACACTATATCACATTGAGTGAAATTCAAATATTTGGGAGGGGGAACAATATCGTGTTGTTTTCTTTCAAATTTTGAATTAAAATTAATTTAAACCACTACAGTACATCACAAGATACATACATTACACTTTATGCCCAGCTTATAACAACAGCACCTGCTTTGTTGCATGTAGAAAAGATTTTTGACAGAAAATGTGAAATTTTAGAAGATTTTGTGATTAATTCAAATAATAATCATGATTTTTTAATCATAATTTTACAAAATCATTTAACATGTCAGCACACTATGTACTATTGGAAAATATAGCCCCTGAATTTGTACAGTACATGTAAATAGTGAAATGAGCAAAACTGCGGTTAACAGTATTACGGTTTTTACCCTAAAAGTTATACCAAAATATAGCGCAAAACCGTTTATCTTCATAAACAGTGCTAGTACACATCTGAAACTTTAAAGTAGCCTCAAAGCGTATACTAGAAATGTGTAGCAAACACAAATACCAACATGTTTTCTCGACAAACATGTCCAGTGTGATCAGAGACAAGGATCCGCAATAGAAACGATCATCGAAACGAGGTGTATTGGGGGTGTAGTTACTAAAATGAAGCTGTCATTAATTAAAAACTCACAGAAAGTACGTGAAATGTCATCTGCATATAGGTAAAATACACACAACTGCACAGGAAATGTTAAAAGTTCGCGATGTTTCTAATCTAAGGTCCACGCGCGAATGTTTACATCGGAAAGGTGCGTTCTATGCAGGCCTCAGACCACAATTAATTTCCCTATTTGTTCAACCAAAGAAAAATCGAAATTAAAATATTTCAGAAGTTTGCAAAAAATCTAGCTTTCACATCACGTGTAGAACTATTCAAGCCGAACATACAGTGAGCTGGAAAGTACCCCATGACCGACATTTAACAAAGTTATTAATATTTAAGTGTAACCACCCTATTATATTGTAGGAAAATCCGGAAAATCACAAAATATTACTACTCAAGCCTTATAACTCCCCGTGTCCTGCCTCACAAACAAACATGGAAATGGTGTCAAAACAAAATTCTGCCACTAGATTAAATATTGTACTATAAATCTATGCTAAAATTATGTCCATATCTGTAACAGCTAAGTCAGGAAACAATATTTAGCAACAGTCCTGAAATTTCAATATGTACTACATTCGTGTACAACGACCCGGAAGTATAATTGTGGTCTGAGGCCATATATATCCATTACCTATGTGGGACGAAATGACCTGAATCAAATTGACATAGTAAGCAAGCAATGCACAATATCCTTTCTTAGAATTCTTTGACAGTGCATCAACACTAGAACTTGGAGTGGTGGTAGTAACTACAGTCTCTGACGACTGTTTGCTGCTTTTTTACAGCTTCACTTTGTCTCACCTGGGCCAAAGCTTTCTCCAATGTCAGAGTAGCATCTAGTTGGAGCTTTTCTGATAGTTTACTATCGCGTATACCTACTACGATCCTATCTCTTATCATCTCATCCCTGAGTTGTCCATATTCGCAGTGCTCCACCAGTCCGTATAATGCTGTGATAAAACTATCTGCAGCCTCACCTTCGTTTTGTTGTCTGTGGTTAAATTTGGCGCTCAAATATGGTATTTCTCTTCGTGATAAAAAAACCCGTTAAATCTAGCTGAAACAACGCTGTACTTGCTCATATCGGCAGCGCTCATTCCAAATGATTTCACGATATTTTCCGCCTCTCCTCCCATGGAATAAATAAGGCTATTGACATGAACAACTTCATCTTTCGTCAGTAGCTCAGACGCAATTCTAACAAGAGATCCCAGAGGGATCTTGGCGCCCACCATTGAATGATCTTTATAGGTTCCATGTAAGATTGATCTTTTCTCTACTTTTCCCTTCCTCTAAGTCTTACTAATCTGTGTAAATTCAGAAACAGCCCTCTAGTACTTTTCAAACAAGGGCAACCTATATATAAAATTTAAGATTTAGCAATAATGACTGTCTGTCGGCCATGTTGTTTTCCAATTGGTCCCAAAATGCAATACCAGGGACCAAGGGGAACCTACATATGAAATTTGAGAAAAATCCCTTCAGTACCTTCTGTACAATAGCGATAACAAACTTCAATTTTCAAAATACAAGATGGCTGCCTGTCAGCCAGGTTGTTTTCTGACTGGTCTCAAAATACAATATGCATAACTAGACACAGAGGGCAACCTACAAATGAAATTCAGAAAGATCCTTTCAGCAATTTCTGATAAATAGCGATAACAATCTTCAATTGTCAAAATCCAAGATGGCTGCCTGTCGGCCATGTTGTTTTTCGATCGGTCTCAAAATGCAATATGCATAACTACGCACTGAGGGAAACCTACATATGAAATTTGAGAAAGATCCCTTCAGTACTTTCTAAGAAATAGCGATAACAAACTTTAATTGTCAAAATCCAAGATGACTGCCTGTCGGCCATGTTGTTTTCCGAATAGTCTCAAAATGCAATATGCATAACTAGGCGCCGAGGCAAAGCTACAATTGAAATTTCAGAAAGATCCCTTCATAAGTTTCTGAGAAATAGCTATAACAAACTTCAATTGTCAAAATCCAAGATGGCTGCCTGTCGGCCATGTTGTTTTCCAATTGGTCTCAAAATGCAATATGCATATCTAGGCACCAAGAGGAACCTTTATATGAAATTTCAGAAAGATCCCTTCATAAGTTTCTGAGAAATAGCGATAACAAACTTCAATTGTCAAAATCCAAGATGGCTGCCTGTCGGCCATGTTGTTTTCCGATTAGTCTCAAAATTCAATGTGCATAACTAGTCACTGAGAGGAACCTACATATGAAATTTCAGAAAGATCCCTTCATTAGTTTCTGAGAAATAGCGACAACAATCTTCAATTGTCAAAATCCAAGATGGCTGCCTGTCGGCCATGTTGTTTTCCAATTGGTCTCAAAATGCAATATGCATAACTAGGCACCAAGAGGAACCTTTATATGAAATTTGAGAAAGATCCCTTCAGTGCTTTCTCAGAAATAGCGATAACAAACTTCAATTGTCAAAATCCAAGATGGCTGCCTGTCGGCCATGTTGTTTTCCGATTAGTCTCAAAATACAATATGCATAACTAGGCACTGAGGGGGACCTACGTATGAAATTTCAGAAAGATCCCCTTATTAGTTTCTGAGAAATAGCGATAACAAACTTCAATTGTCAAAATCCAAGATGGCTGCCTGTCGGCCATGTTGTTTTCAGATTGGTCTCAAAATGCAATATGCATAACTAGGCACCAAGGGGAACCTACATATGAAATTTCAGAAAGATCCCCTCATCAGTTTCTGAGAAATAGCGATAACAAACTTGGCAAATGGCAAAAGTTCGTTCAGCTAGGCTCCTCTCGTGGAACACGTGGTTCAGACGTACGAACAGGACGATCGTCATTATCCACACTTTTGAACGGCATTCATCGTCAAACTGCCGCTGTTGTAGGTTCATTTCTGACACCATGTTATGTGTGTGTGGACATGACTCAACACAGATCAACAGTAATACCGTGTATTCACTTGAGGTCATTTACATCAATGTTTACATGCCGCCATGCCAGTCGGAAGAGCCCAGAACGAGGCTCGCTATAGTCTATATCACCTACGTGATTGTAGTCCGTTTCAATAAACTAGTACACAACACGGAACAGCTCAGAAAAGCCCACCCGAGCAGCCCCTATATACCAAAACGTTCTATTGTAAACCGAGCCATTCCTTACACCTATGTATGACCTAGGCTATGTGGTGGTGATCAGTGTATTTGAAACAATTCCCCAAATGTCAATCAAAGGGTCAAAGGCCCTGAGAAACGTCAGGGTCTGGGGTCATATTATAAGAAATTTTAAATTGGATTTATAGTCAGACAGTTACATTTGTATCAGATGAAATGTCTTCATCTGGCCCTGGTATTCCTGTTCTATATATATATTCAAGAAAACATGTATAACATATATATCAGCTGACAACTTTACAATAGCTGAGTATAGTTCTTTCCTCATTTCTTTAATGCTTGTGGAAAATTATTGATATCCTCCTGAATCAGTAAAGCTGCTTGTAAACTTTGAAAAAAGAATCAACAGAACGACAAATCGGTCTATTAACAGAACATGTTGTTCAAGTAACTACAACATTTTAATGATAAAATCCAAGATGTACACAGCCGAAGTTTGTTTTTAAATTTTATTTATACTATAAGTTATTAATAAGGCCTATCAAACATCTATTTTATGACACGTAGTAACACATTTTCACTCCGATAGAAAATTGCGGTTGCGTTGTCCGACGAGACATATCGTAGTTTTGACACCGACGCCAGTACATCATGATCATGATCAGTCACGGATCATAATCATTAGATTCTTTTCAAACAACAAATAATAACCTTATTTAATAAAAATCCTCACGAAAAACGGCAATGTAGATTGTTACAACTTGCCCTCATTTCCTGGTCATATTTCTTGCGTATTCTAGCGACATACAAATGAATATGAAACTGCGAACGGTCGTTGGTTTAGTTACAGTAGACATAACCGCCATTTTGGCAGACTAGTGATTAGTCACGTGACAGCTGAAGTTATCTCGTGGAATGCTCGGGTGCATTTGACTACGTAAATAGGATTGGTTTTAAGCTATCAAATGTTCCTGCATATGACCGTTTGGTAGCATATGGTCTAGATATGTAACGTTAATCCCGTGATGGAACATGGCATTGCTCTTGATAGGTGGTAAACATGACCCCTTAAGCTGTATTTGCACGTTACGACAAATTCTTAATTAATGTGGTAATGTACAACATACACATTTAATGCCAATAATGTTGCAACAACGTTGCATTGCATTTCCTCTTCGTCCAAAATTAATTCGGCGACAGGCAGCCATGTTGAATCACGACTTCCTGTTCCTTTTTCACTCCGGGGGGCCCGTTCGATTCATTGTCCAGGACATGTTCTGACTCTGTTCCGGAACAGTTGTCAATCGAACGCACCGGAACGTCCGGGGCAGGAAGTAGTATATTCAACATGGCTGGCCAGAATAGCATTCTCGCTGCTATCATGATGATGAATGACGATGATGACGAAAATGAAACATGGTTTGACATGTTTACCACAACAATGCTTGCCTATGTTGCCCAAGCGTAAGGAACATTATATATGTCATGGAAAAACAAATCCAACGGCCTGCAACTTGCACTTGGCTAAACGTAACTCAATTTCCAACAACGAACTCGTGTTTTATGAATTCAAGTGAGGTATATCGACTGTTTTATTATGAGCGATCATTTCTTAATATCTTACCGTACTGAAGTTTCAAGAAGTTATGTACTTTTGAAGGAAACATTTATATGAAATATCATTTATGGGTGGTAAAACTAGACTATTTAGGTGCAATTATTATACAGAATTAAAAAGAAAATTTACTTTGTAAAAGCACGGACTGAGATAAAAAAAAAGTTATATGAAATAAATATTTGGGACCTTTTAGTTCATCAATCCTCATATTATCTACATGCTAGTTTTTATTCGTATATAATTTAGCAGTTAATGAATTGTCTTTTCAGGACTTTAAGAAACCCAAGATCCAGAATCCATGGGTATGTTGAGGATGTCGTCCCCAGATACAATGAAATGGAGTTCCGGCGAATGTTTCGAATGTCATGTGAAACGTTTGATACAGTAAGCAATCATCTAAAAAACTGTCCAGAGCTCTATGTTGGTGGATATGGTGGTCGAGAACCAGTTTCAGTAGAAAAACAACTTTATATAACATTGTGGTATCTTGGAGGTACTGACAGCATAACTAGAATCGCCGACAGATTTGGGGTCTCAGAATCGTCTGTAATTTTGTCAAGAAAACGAGTCATCGACACAATCTTAAACAATCTCAAATCGAAGTTCATTTCTTGGCCTCATGGTCAGCTTCTTCAGGATAATGTTGACAATTTTGAGAGACGTAATGGATTTCCAGGTATTGTTGGTGCCTTGGATGGCACACATATCTCGATTAAAGCCCCACAAGAAAATCCCCAGTCATATGTTAACAGAAAAAAGACTCACTCGTTGCAGTTACAAGCTGTATGCAATTCAGAAATGATCTTTACAGACTGTTTTGCTGGTTTTCCAGGAAGCTGTCATGATGCTAGGGTCTTGCGCAATTCTCCTTTATTTGAAAACGGATTAGCTTTGTGCAATGGAAATCACATACTCGCTGATGGGGCTTACCCTTTGCGTCATTGGCTTCTAACCCCATACAGAGATAATGGCCATCTTTCTCAAGAACAAATAAATTTCAATTATGTACATTCGTCAAATAGGGTAGTGATTGAAAGATCATTCGGCCTACTCAAAGGAAGATTCAGACGTCTGCATCATGTTGATACTCAAAGTGTCCAAACTGCAGTTGAAATAATCATGGCAGCATGTGTACTGCATAACATTTGTCTGATGGAAAAGGATGACATTGCAGAGTTCATGGGAGCAGACGATGACGTGGACGGTGATTTACAACAAAATTTCCAGATGCAGGAGAATGAGGCTGAGGGAGTTGTGAAAAGAAATCTTCTTGCAAGAACATTGTTTAGACATTAAATATATCAAATGTTGTAAACCGCTCAGTATGGGACTACACCTTCAGAATGTAGTGCAAAATTAATTGCAAAATGTGTCTACATTTCAGAAAAATTATCAGTTTATCACAGGATGTGACTTTTCGAACTCCATATAGAAAATACTGATAGGTTGGTGAACATTTCTCAATACAGTATGAACCCAATGAATCCAATGATCTGTGTTGGATATATATTTTTTTTCACTGTAGAGGTTGGACCTCAGAAAAAATAACTTTTTTGTCTGAACTATTTCTGGAAGATATAATGATGGAGTATTATAATCATAAATAATACTTAATCTGATATTAAAAGCAATAAAGCACATTGATTATTGAATATTGATTAATATTGTTTTCTTTTTCTACCATGGAAGTGTGTGAAAAACTGTTCATTACAGAATTATTACACAAGAGGATGTTACACTTGCGTTCATGTAATGTTGGACTTATTAGAAAAGTTTATTAATTTCCTATGAAACGACTATTTGGGAAGTTATAAATGACTCAAACGAGTAAAATCAGTTTAATCTGATATGAACACAAGTGTTCAATTCTATTAATATTTATATAACTCCAGAAAAATGCTTTCAAATGTATGTCCATGCTTCTCTTCTACAGACATTTGTGTGATGTTGTTTATTTATGATGTCACAATATGACGGCTATAAGCCCATGCCTGGTAATAAGCTCACCCATGTCTATTGCAGTTCAATGGAAATGCCAACCAATGTTATTTCATTGTCCTGCAATAAGCCCACCCCCTACTTTTAAGTCAAAGTTTATGTGTTGGCCCCCTGGATTTATTGCAGGATAAATATGAGTAGATTCCACTAAATTGTATTTGAGAGAACCTTGTATACATTATGTATGCAAGAATTACAATTGCATATACAGAAATATGCAATAATCCTAGTTATTATATAAAATATTGCATTAAAGGGCTTAGGGGTATATTAAAAATGATAAAGCAGGAACAACATTGTGACGTCATACATAAACAAGGGCCCAATGGGCCCAAATCGCTCACCTGCAATGCAGTGATCTTTTCATATATGGATCCTGCAGTTATTTGAAAGCATGCTACAGGACCAATATAATGTCTCTCTGCACTTTGGCTTTTCACTAAAAGTCATTTAAAGATTTAAGCATACTTGATCGACGTGACCTTGAATGAAGGTCAAGGTCATTCATTTGAACAAACTTGGTAGCCCTTCACCCCAGCATGCTACAGACCCAATATCAACTCTCTGGGACTCTTGGTTATTGAGAAGAAGTCGTTTAAAGATTTTAGCCTTTTTGACTCCTGTGACCTTGAATGAAAGTCAAGGTCATTCATTTGAACAAACTTGGTAGCCCTTCACCCCAGCATGCTACAGACCCAATATCAAGTCCCTGGGACTCTTGGTTATTGAGAAGAAGTCGTTTAAAGATTTTAGCCTTTTTGACTCCTGTGACCTTGAATGAAGGTCAAGGTCATTCATTTGAACAAACTTGGTAGCCCTTCACCCCAGCATGCTACACACCCAATATCAAGTCCCTGGGTCTTTTGGCTATTTAGAAGAAGTCGTCTAATTTTTTTTTAGCCTTTTTGACTCCTGTGACCTTGAATGAAGGTCAAGGTCATTCATTTGAACAAACTTGGTAGCCCTTCACCCCAGCATGCTACAGGCCAAATATTAGATCTCTGGGACTCTTGGTTATTGAGAAGAAGTCGTTTAAAGATTTTAGCCTTTTTGACTCCTGTGACCTTGAATGAAAGTCAAGGTCATTCATTTGAACAAACTTGGTAGCCCTTCACCCCAGCATGCTACAGGCCAAATATTAGGTCTCTGGGACTCTTGGTTATTGAGAAGAAGTCGTTTAAAGATTTTAGCCTTTTTGACTCCTGTGACCTTGAATGAAAGTCAAGGTCATTCATTTGAACAAACTTGGTAGCCCTTCACCCCAGCATGCTACAGACCCAATATCAAGTCCCTGGGACTCTTGGTTATTGAGAAGAAGTCGTTTAAAGATTTTAGCCTTTTTGACTCCTGTGACCTTGAATGAAGGTCAAGGTCATTCATTTGAACAAACTTGGTAGCCCTTCACCCCAGCATGCTACACACCCAATATCAAGTCCCTGGGACTCTTGGTTATTGAGAAGAAGTCGTTTAAAGATTTTAGCCTTTTTGACTCCTGTGACCTTGAATGAAGGTCAAGGTCATTCATTTGAACAAACTTGGTAGCCCTTCACCCCAGCATGCTACACACCCAATATCAAGTCCCTGGGTCTTTTGGCTATTTAGAAGAAGTCGTCTAATTTTTTTTTAGCCTTTTTGACTCCTGTGACCTTGAATGAAAGTCAAGGTCATTCATTTGAACAAACTTGGTAGCCCTTTACCCCAGCATGCTACAGACCCAATATCAACTCCCTGGGACTGTTGGTTGTTGAGAAGAAGTCGTTTGAAGATTTTAGCCTTTTTGACTCCTGTGACCTTGAATGAAGGTCAAGGTCATTCATTTGAACAAACTTGGTAGCCCTTCACCCCAGCATGCTACAGGCCCAATATTAGGTCTCTAGGCCTTTTGGTTATTGAGAAGAAGTTGCTTGAATGGAAAGTTGACGCCGGACGGACGGCCGGACGGCCGGACGGCCGGACGGCCGGACGGACGACGGACGGACGACGGACGCCGCGCCACGGCATAAGCTCACTTGCCCTTCGGGCAGGTGAGCTAATAAATGACATGTTGTTGTACCCAACGCCACAACATTGTCTCGGTAGTGAAAATATGAGGCTTCCGTTACTCGTCGCTTTATAGAGGAGAAGCATTGAAAATAATTAGAAAGCATGTTTCTTGAGTTATATATGATAAAAAGAATACAACACAAAAATTCTATTAATTTCATATGCAATTAATAAACTTGTTCAATAAATTAATATTACATGAACACTCGTGCTAGATCCTCGATGTACTACAAAAATAAACAAAACTTAATTGATACTTCACATTTAATAATAATTACATAACGTATATAATGATGTTTATATAGTTATTGAGAAGAATCTGTAACAAAAAAAAATTGACAAATACAGGACGGACAATGGGACAGCTGACAGGCACTGCACCACAGTGTATGTATATAAACTGAAAATATCACAGATAACAATTACTTTTGTATCTCACAAAAGCTCTATGAAATACATAATGTTCAGGGTACCTCCCTCTGTAAAAAAAATATCATGTCATCGGAGAATGGACACTGTTATCACAGTGTTATGGTACTGTTAGTGAGTGTTACAATGTTACTCATTTCACGGACACCATTCAGCGAAACACTTTAATTCTTTGAATAATCGCCTGTCGACAAACTGGACAAGTGTCCAGCATGGCAGAACACTCCATACAAGTCACCATATGTCCACAGTTGCATAGTACACAGTTCGGGACCTTTCCTTCTTCCATGCATACGACACATTCTGAAAAAAAGAAGCAACAATTTAGGAAATGTATAGATGTATGTCCACCAACAGGATTTTAAAACATAATAAAAAAAATCATGGTCAAAGAGGAATCTAAAGAATACATGACAAATATTAACATGCAACCCTTAAGGTGTTTTCTTGCATTAAGGGTTATCAATGAATTATATTTTATATTATTGTTATTTTTATATGAAGGTTTAATGCACAAAATGACATCTCGTGCTACCACAAATTGTTACTTTTGTTCTTTTGTAGAATGTCTCTTACTTTTTCTCTGTCCTCGCCTATTTGTTATCGCTCTTCGTCAAAGCCTTTACAAGGCTTTTCATAACATCTAAGCGTTCCTCATGCATCCTTTCTCTTTTTTTCCATTCTTCCTTTTGATCCTGTACATATGTTTTAAATACTTCAACAACTTCATTTCCATTTGATCTCCGGGGGTGCTTACTTTTAGGCTTTTCTTTAACAATAACCTTACTACTACTAGACCCACTTTCTTCTGAACATTGAGATGTAACACTAAAGTTATCATCTATCTCTTCATCAGTGTCCAAACTTGGAGATGTAGATCTTGGACGTTTCATTGTCGAGCTGGAAGCAGAGGAGCTTGATGCTGAGCTGGATGAAATGGTGAACTTCGGTGTAATGACTGGATCATATTTTAATATTGTATCTAGTTCTTCTTCATATTCAAATGTCTTGGTGTCGTTTCCACTCTTGTTATTATGGTCTTTCACATTTTTGTAAGCTCTGGTGAGGGATTTCCACTTTCCAGCAACTTGTTCTCCAGTAATAGTGTAACCACTACTCTTTAACACAGTAGAAATGTTGTCCCATACTATTTTCTTTCTCATTTTGCCACTTTTGACAGCATTTTCATATTTCCTGTATGTTTCTATCAGCATTAGAGTTGCATGTTTGCTCCAAATGCAATTTTTACATTGTTCCTGCTGCAGATTTTGATGTGACTGTTCCTTTTCTTGCTCCAAATAACATTGGTGCTCTTTGAAGACTTGCATGCTGTCAAAGTAACCATCACAGGATTCACACATAAACATAGTGTTCTGTTGGTTCACCTTTTGTGGTGCTGAGGTCTGGCCTGAAAGAACATTAATGTAATAATTAATCAATACATCAGATAGGGCTGGAAGGATTTGTGTGATTTTTTTCCCCCTGTATTCCAGAGACCTACAGCTGTATCAACAATTTCAAGGATATAACTTTATAACTATAGCACAGTTAGATAAATTAATTTCTAACTAGCACAGTAAAATGTTCCATGCTCAGTGGCTTGTCATTATGTATAATCATTGTTATAATAAAAAAATACTTATGTTATGAACTATTTGTATTACAGTACTCATGTGACTGCTTTTTTTTTTATTTATTTTTATCACATTTAAATCGTTGCTATCCCATGGCCATGTGACTGTACTAAACCCTGTGCTTAAAGTTTTTTTTTTTGTATTTGTTTTATTTTTTCAGAGATTTTCATACAGTGTAAAGTACATAGTATACAATTGTATTCAGAATAATCATTATTACAGCACCATAGAATTGTAGATGATCCAACACAAATACACACATCTTAATCCAGATTCATAAAATCATTTACTTTTGATGAATTTTCTAAATGTTACTTTCCCACTGTATTTAAAGAAAGGAAGAAAGCAGAAGAAAAGGTGTAGAGCAGACAGAAAAATCATAGCAATAAAGCAATAGGGACGAAACAAGAAACATGGACAAAGACATATATATAGTAACAAAGACAGACATAGAGACAGAGAGAGAGGGAGAGAGAGACAAAGAGAGGTGTCAGAAAATCAAATATTTACAGTATGGTCTGTAGTCTAACCCAGATGTACACAGGATAAACAGAATTGCTGGTAAGACAATTTAGGTCTGACTTATAATTAGACCAGCCTTACTGTATATGAATGAAGACTGGCAAGGGAAAGACAAGAGGATTTAAACATGTATTGTCGTCAGCAAGTGTCACCACATATGATTATAGCAATAAAATTTTATTTTGAAATCTTATAGAAACAATAATATGTATTAACTTTGGTTACATATAACATTACAAAGTATAGCAGTAAACAAGAATCTAAGGACAATAATCAGCAAATTGAAGTTCTAAGAGATATTAAGTAATTTTTGCCATTTTTTCCATTCATTTTGAAAATTTTCCTTATACTTGTCCCCTTTACCCATTGCAATATATTTTTGTGTAACATAATGATCTTTAATAGTTTTTTTGAGACCAGTCAAAGATAAATTAATTTGTAGACACCTTGTTGAATAAATATACTGTTTAATAATTAAAATGATTGTACTGTCTATTGGTGTTCTTATTCCATCTTGATTATATAATCCAAAAATAAAAGTTTCCTTATTATATGCGAAAGGTATCATTAAAGAATCTAATAAAAACTCAAAATTTTGTAACATAACTTGCACCTTATCACATTCCCAAAGTGTATGTTCTATTGTTTCAATATCAGTTTTGCACCAGTAGCAATACGGATTTTCTGCTATTCCTGCCTTAAATAGAAATGAATTTGTTGTTAAGATGTGTTGATTAATTCTATATTGTAGCCACTGTAGTTTTGAATTTTTGGTTATATAAAAAGGCAATTTGTATATTTTCCTCCATGTTTCATTATCAAAGTTGAAGATATCCCATTTTTTTCTTCCAGTGGATATTATGTTATTTTTACTGAGTAAATAGTAAAAGTCTTTTGTTCCCTTTTTACTGCGAAAAAGAATTTCCATATCAATTGGTATAAATGGGTAGATAGGAGATGATAATTCCTGTTTCTGAATATGTTTTCTAATAGCTGAGATAAGTCCTCGATATTTAAGGATGTTTGTATTAATATCAAAGACCCGTTGAAATTCTTCGAAGGAGTAAAATGAATTATTGTTTTTGTTAATTAAGTCACTAATTACAATAATTCCTTTATTGTACCAATCTTGATAAAAAATATTCTGATTATCTACTTTAATTAATTTATTATACCAAATTGGTGTTTTAGCCAACATATCTGGGGATTTATATAAGTAGTTTTTATTAGATAGTTTTATCCATGCTTTAAAGACATCTTTCCAGAATAGATTTTTACATTTATTGTGACATATTGAGATATATTCCATCCCACAGTTAGCCATAAGGTGATCATCAACAAAAGATCTAAGAATTAACTGCCATTTACTTGAACTTGTAAAAAGTCTCCTTAACCATGTTAGCTTCAAAGATTCCATGAATGACTTCACATGTAACATTTTTAGCCCCCCATCAATGTATTTTTTAATAGTTACATCTCTTTTCACCTTATCTATTTTACTTTTCCAAAGAAAACAATACAGTTCTGTGTTTAATTTTTTCAAGAAATTCTCATCTGGATTTGGCAAAGAGATAAAGAGATGATTGAACTGAGAAATTAATAAAGCCTTTATAATATGAATTCTACCGATTGGAGTTAAGACTCGTCGTTCCCAAATTCTAATAAGTGCCTTTAACTTTACTAATTTCTTATCATAATTTAGTTTAGGTATTCGATGAAGGTCAACATGAAATTCGATTCCTAAAAGTGTAAATGTTTGATTTCCCCACTGTAGATTCAGTTCAGGGTAGACAACTTCATCACTATATTTTTTGCTTCCAATCCAAATAGCCTGGGTTTTAGATATATTTATTTTCAATCCTGATATTTTTGCAAAAGATTTTAATTCATCAATAGATTCTTTAAGGGATTCCTCTGTTCCATCCAAGATCAGTGAAGTGTCATCAGCATATTGAGACAGTAAAATAGGAATATTATCAACATCAATACCTTTTATATAATTATTGTTCCTTATTCTAATAGCTAAGATTTCAGCACACATTATAAATATATATGGTGCAATTGGGTCCCCCTGCCTACAGCCTCTCTCTATTTCAAAAAATGGAGACAGATTTCCCCCTTGATTAATCGCTGAGCTTGAATTGTTTTGTAGAACCTTCACCCATTTCTTAATATCTTCCCCAAATTAAAAAAAATCAAGAACTTTATCAATAAACTTCCAAGAAACAGAGTCAAAAGCCTTTTCAAAATCAATAATCAACAACATTCCAGGTATATTTTTATCTTCTGCATATTGCATAATATCATAAACAATTCGAGTGTTTTCCCCAATATAACGTCCTGAGATGAAACCCGTTTGATCAGTATGAATTAATTTGTTCAAAACTATTTTTATTCGGTTAGCTATTGATCCTGATGCAATTTTATAAATAATATTGAGTAAAGAAATTGGTCTCCAGTTTTTAAGATATTGTCGAGGCTTATCTCCCTTAGGTATACATGTTATTATGCCCTGTCTTTGTGTAATTGATAATTGACCCTGATTGAACCCATAATTAATTGATCTGACTATAAAAGTACCTAACTGTTTCCAGAAGCATTTAAAAAATTCCACAGTGAACCCATCAGAGCCTGGGCTTTTATTATTTTTCATAGCTTTTAAAGTATTTGATGCTTCATTAAGAGTAATTATACCTTCTAATTTGTTAGATTGTGCCTCTGTTAATTTTGGAATATCAATATCTTTTAAAAAATCACCTAGGTGAATATCCTCTATATAATGATCAATTGTATACAATTTTTTGTAAAAATGTTTTACCTCATCGAGAATTTCTGCTTGTTTAGTTATTTTATCACCATTTTCTTTCTCTATCATTGGTATTAACTTTGAGGTGTAATTTCTGTTTTCTAAATTTAAGAAATAATGTGTTGGTTTTTCACCCTCTTCTACCCATTTAGCTCTAGATCGAATTAAGCTACCTTTTAATTTATTCAATCTTATATTTTGTAATTCTTGTTTTTTTTCATTCACCCTGTCTATATCAACCTCATTACTATCTTCTAGTTCATGTATAGTTTCTATAAGTCTACTTTCGTTCAAATTCTGTATCTTCTTTTTATATGACGAGTGGGAAATGGTTTTGCCTCGAATTTCTATTAAAAGTGTTTCCAAAAAAAGTTGATCGCTTATCATATATTGTATATCAGAATCAGGTATATTGCTGATGTTTTCTAAATGATAAACTGGAAGAGCATATTGTCTTTTAATGTCTAAAATAAGTTTATTTATAAGTTCTAAGTAATCTAAATCATGTAAAAGTGAATTGTTAAACTTCCATAATCCTTTTCCTTTTCTGAATTCGTTAAACTTTAAAGCAATTACAGGAAGTGAATGATCTGTTCTATAGCCTGGTTCAATATTTGAATAATGAATGCTTGGTAATAGATTGTCCGAAATAAGAAAAAAATCTAGCCTAGCTTGTTTAACAGGATTACTTCTCCTCCAGGTGTATCTTCTATTTTCTGGATGCTGTTCTCTATATATATCTACCATTCCCAATTCTTCTATAAGTTCAATTATTTTATCCCTGGCTTTTGGGTTATTTATATTTTTATAGCTTTTATCATAATCCACTGTAGGGTTCAAAACTAAGTTAAAATCACCACATATTATAAAAGAATCATTGCCAAATAGATTAATAGTTTCAGTTAAGTTTTCATAAAATTCTGGATTGTCTGAATTAGGGCCATATAGTGTAATTAATGTTACTTTTCTACCTTCTATCCTCATATCAAGTGCCAAAAAATTACCAGACAACTCCCTTTTTACCTGCAATACTTTTACTTCAAAATTGTTATTGAGTAAAATTGCTACCCCCCGTGCATTTGATCTGAATGAATTAAAATAGCAGTCATAACCCCATTCTGCTCTAATTATATTTTCAAGTTCAGGAGTGAAATGTGTATCCTGTAAACAGAAAATATTATAATGCTTATTTTTCAAGTAAGAAAAAACATCTTTTCTTTTATGTCTATCTCCTAGACCTTGACAGTTTGCTGATATTATCTTTATACACTCAACAAGTTACATATCTAAACCGTTTATCTTATTAGAATCATTGACCATATATGTGACACAGCCTAAGACAACGCGAGAGGGCAGGAGCTCTAGTGGAGCCCTTGCCAGCAGCAGAATAGTAATAAATCTGACACTCAAGAAGAAAAGGAAAGGAAGCAGTGATAGACATAAGGAAAAAACGCAGAAAAACATAGATGAGATCAAACAAAAAATAAGAAAAAGAGAAAGAAATGACACACTATCGACTATACCTAAATCATATTCTACTTGCTTTACCTGTACTCTTACACCTTGCACATTTGTTTCCTTTTCATCCATGCATACCTTCACAATATTCCACACCGCATACATACAGCAAGAAGTGAAACCGGAAGTCAGCAGTACTACTATAACATAACCAGAAAAGAAACCTGGTGTGGCGGATCATATTATCCGTCTTGCTATATGTATTTAAATATACTATTCATGTATGTTCAGTTGCATTGGTTAGTAGGATATATCATAAAAAATTCCTAACAGGGTGGCGAGTATTTCCCACCTACACCAGGTGGTACAAGTATATTTTTATACCGGTACTATTTACAGGCCTATGATGATATACAAGTGAATTCGGAATTCAGCAGTATTACTATACCATTACCAGAAAAGAAACCATCGATCATATCATCCGTCTTGCTATATATATATATATATAAACATATATATGTGTCCAGTAAGCAAATAATTATAAGATATATGTGGAATATTGATAAAAAAAAAATTTCTTTGGGTCATACATAAGTGATGTAGATTCAACCATATATATGTTATGGTGATGCACTATAATACATTGATATAAAATACACACTTTGGTCATCCGTATGTGCATGACCATTGATATGTACGATATATATGTGAGCATATGTTGAGATTTATACAGAAGCTTATCTGGGTGGCGGGTAGATTCCCACCTACACCAAGTTCTTAGTAAATCCCTTATGCACAAGGAGGCACAAATACATAAGAATGGTCATTTACACATACGCATGTAAATGTGTTTTAATTATGTATTATATGTAGGATACTAATAATGTCTGGGTGGCGAGTATTTCCCACCTACTCTTGACATTTATAGATATCCAGCATAAACAGACAAATAAAAAGGTGTACAAGTAAATGTGAATATATATAATAGGTATTAATACACTTGATTACAATCTTGTAGCCTTCTTATTATTGTTGTGAAGATAAATTAATGAAACAATATTTGCACTGTTACACTTTCCACATGTCAGGAATGGTAATCTATTACTGCAAGCAACATATTATTTAATTTATCTTGATTATAATGTCATGTAGGAAAGAGACCCAGCTTATATGAATATTATATACATAATTCATTATAATATAAAAGAAACAAACAAAAAAACCGCACTCAGTATTATAGAATTGTAATAGCACCATGTAATTACAGGTGCTAGCACCATACATCACAAAGTATCATAAGTAGTTTCATCTTTCATTCACTTTCGACTCTTTCATGCATTTATTAATGTGCAGTAAATATCTGTCAAAATTATAACACTGCACCTAATAATAATCAAATAGAAAATATTAATAATACTAATACATAATCTAGACACATATAATATTCCGAGTCGGTTAATATTTCATTGTCAGATATAAAGAAAGTCAATCAATACCTGATCAATCAACATGTACAAAAGTATCAAAGGGTTCACTATGTATGTCAAATGAGATCATTTGTACATATAAAGTCACTGATTATCAGATATGATTACTTACGCGGAAATTGTTATCGTCCATCAAAAAGGCCTCCGACAAAATTGTATCAGCATAAATTCTCCTTTTTTTTCCAGATTTCAACAACACAAACAGTTTTCCATCCATACTCCATGAACGCTCAACACATTGGAGTTCGAAAGCAGCCTTTAGTCTCTGTTGATTTATTCGAGTCAAGTCCTCTGTGATGTATATCCCAGATCCCTTCAACACTTTCCTTCCCTGGATAATCTCTATCTTCTTCCTTCTGTGAGTGAACTTGCAGATAATGCTACGTGGTTTACCTCGCTGAAAAGGCCCAAGTCTGTGTGCAATGTCTATGTCAGATTTGCAGATCGCAACTTTCAACTTGTCCTTCACAAAACTCACAATCTTTCCAACACAATCTTCTACAGTCTCATTTCTATTAGAATCTTCCAGTCCAACTATCCTGATAGAGTTTTTTCTCCCGTGCTGCTCCAGATCATTTTGTTTGATTTCCAATTCTATCCTTTTATCTTCCGAGTCTGATAAATGTTGTTCAAGCTTGGTAACTGTTTGTTTCAAGTCCTCATTTTGCTCCTCTAAGTCGAACACACGACCCTCCAATCTCTCTATCAGTTCTCTGTTTTCTCGTCTGATTTCTTCTCTTAAACTTATCATCTGTTGACACATATCCTCCTTCATCGTTGACAGTATAGTGAATATATTGTCCAGTTTCTCATCAGTAGACATTTTCCCTTTGGATATATCACTGAGTCTTCCAGAATGAAAACCCTTGGATTTATCTTTACTACTACTTGTACTCATACTCCTAGTTGCAGCCATTTCAAAGTAACAATTGTCAGTCCAGGACAAAAATACTTGCAGCACAGGATATATAAGCAAGAGTTCATACAGGTGTAGACTACAGGTAAAGTTACCTGTGTGGCATTATAGGTAGAGTATAGGTGATAGTGGTCATTAAGAGTACTCACTGGACCATGGTGAGATCTAGTCTATCTCCAACAGAATTTTTCTTCAAAATCCACAAAAGACAGAAAAATCAGCACCAAAAACAGCACAAATGTGGTCTATAGCACCTCCAGAATACACAGTACAACAATCATGATGAATGCCTCAGTATTTCCAACGTAATAGACAATGTTCTAGAGAGACCATAAACAACACCTCTAGCCAGGTCCTCTGTCCTTGACCTTAAAGTTAATTAACTTTGAATTGTTTGACATTTTGATAACCTAATGATAGGTCGACAGACGAATTGTTTATCTTTTATAAATTAACTGGCCTCGTCGGTCAATATACATACGTGTATTGACATCAACGTATTAATAAACTACATGTTCCTCACAGGCGCGTGTTTCAATAACACGTCAATGTAGTACATTTTTTGTAAGATCGTCAGAAAATTCGGACTAATGTCAGGGTATCCAAATTGTGACAGTACCCAGAATAATAAAATGGTTCTAATTGTCGCGAGAAAGAATTCCACAAAAATAAACGTCTGTGACGTCATTTACGGTGTTGTTGACGTTATCTTTTCAATGAAATACAGCTGCTTAGTAGTGTCCCTGTGGACCAGGCAAAGTGGGTAATGTATTCGGGTTCAGTAGCTGTTTATATCAGGCAATCGGTGAATAATCTGACCGAATAAATAAACCTACCAGTACTTATGCAGTTGGTGCTGTGTTGCTTGGCTGCCGCATCTGTGGCGAAGAATATGCCACATTTACACTTGTAGATCGTTGTTCCTTCTAACAATTCAGCCATGATGGATTACGTCACTGTACCAGCCACACCACCTTTTTCGCGGGAACAGCGAGAACTTGTTCCGGACGATGTTTACCGGTGTTCTGTCGCGTTCGATTGCTGATCCAACTGTCCTGGACGTTCCAGACAATGAATCGAACGGGCCCGGGTTGTCAAGTTCTTCGGAACAGCCGGGACTTATGCAGAACAGACGATCCGTGCACACTCGAATGATTTGGTACTTGGTGATTTCGCCCCATGTTCTTGTTTGGGGATGAGTCGTCTTATGGTACATGGTCAGTTCGCCCCCATGATGTTATATGGGACGAGTTGTCTTATGTGCAATTTATAACAGTATACTAATGTGCAATTTATAAAAGTATACTAGGTTGTGTACTCAACACTATCTTTCGCATATGTCCTATTTGTGTAGGTAGCATATCTAATGGCAGGTTTTTCTGTATTTTTAACGTCAGGATGCCTTTGGCACCTTCCGTTATAGTCGTGGGTAAATGTTGTTAATCACACATTTGTTTCCGGCTAACAACTTCTCTTTTCTGTAATACAAATGATATTCATCCGCAGCCACATATAGTTCCTATTTTAACACAGCAATTATTGACACGATTTAACCGATGGTTCCCGTGTTTACTGAAATTACTTAAAATGAAATATGAATTTTCGGTGAATTTTTGCTTGTCTCGAGAGACCAGCGTTGCTGCCATTTACTCTGAATGGCAGAACTAATTACAGGTTTGAAACCTGTATATGGTATTTTGATATTTGTTTGTTGCACATTTAGAGCATGTTTTGCTTGGCGGTCAAGAAGTCGGAGAGAGTCGGAACGAATGATTGCCTTTCTAGTGCATTGTTCATCGATATGGTCGAGGGCCAAATCGATGGCACATGCTTCCGCAGAGAAAATAGAGGCACCATCTGGTAAGCGGATTGAAGAGCAATGGTGATCGATGTAGCATGCTGCGGAGACCTCTACTCCATCTTTTGAGCCATCAGTGTAGATCTGAACGTGATCGGGAAAATTTTTGATGCATTCCCGAAAGGAGGATTTGTTCTTCGGATAATGCACTCGATTTTGCCCTCTCGTGTAGAGTAAGGTTAATATCCGGTGTTTCGACAAGCCATTGCGGTACATCCGATACAGTGTATTCGCCTATGTTGTCTAAGCGTATATTAAGTTCATGAAGAAAATTCGAAATTCTAATGCCAAATCGACCCTGTTTGGCCCCGCCCCTCAGCCCCCCCCGGGGGGGGGGGGGGGGGGCAGCCCCACCATTTGTACAGGTTTGAATTCCTATCCCAAGTAGGTGCTACCAGGCGAATATGAGCGATATCCATTGCTCGGTTTCAGAGAAAAAGCCGTTTATATCAATATAGCTAAATTGACCACATTTGGCCCCACCCCTCAGTTCCCCGTGGGGGTCAGCCTCATCATTTGTACAATTTTGAATCCCTACCCAAAGTGGATGCTACCAGTCAAATATGAGAGATATACATTGCTTAGTTTCAGAGGAGAAGTTGTTTATAAGAATTTAGCCAAAATGGCCGCTTTTGGCCCCGCCCCAGAGGCCCCCAGGGGGTCAGCCCCACTATTTGTACAATTTTGAATTCCTACCCCAAGTAGGTGCTACCAGGTAAATATGAGAGATATCCATTGCTTAGTTTTAGAGGAGAAGTTGTTTATATCAATTAAGCCAAATTGACCCTGTTTGGTCCCGCCCCTTAACCCCCCGGGGGGTCAGCCCCACCATTTGTACAAGTTTGAATTCCTATCCCAAGTAGGTGCTACCAGGCGAATATGAGCGATATCCATTGCTCGGTTTCAGAGAAAAAGCCGTTTATATCAATATAGCTAAATTGACCACATTTGGCCCCACCCCTCAGTTCCCCGTGGGGGTCAGCCTCATCATTTGTACAATTTTGAATCCCTACCCAAAGTGGATGCTACCAGTCAAATATGAGAGATATACATTGCTTAGTTTCAAGTATTGTCACCACGATCGCTTAAAGCTCTACGCGGGGGATACATTTCCCATATGGCTACGTCGCCTAAGACACAACCTCCTACCGGAGGCCGCGTACGATGATCCCTCTGACGAGGAGGACATAGACCCGTGTAACGCGAGTTCAGGGGAGGTCAGTGACGCTCCGACGGCGAGTCGTGGGGGTGGGTAGTGTGGCGTCCCCGAATAAACCATCAACAGGCCCCGGGGTCTCGAACCGCTCGAATACCGTTGGCTCTCCCGATAGCATTTTGATGGGGGGAACAGAATAAACCAGTAACGCGTACGGGGAGACAAACCAGACAACCCCGTAGATTTGACAACTACTTCCTACCCTAGGTTACACTACGGGAGGGGGGAAGGTAAGTTAGGCAAGCGAATACAGGTGGTGTGTGTAGGCACAAATGCAGATGGTGTATAAGAGTAAATAGATAGGAAATGCTACTATTCCGATCCATACAATGCAACTCTCAGTCAATTCCCTTGCAGGATTACAAATGGATATCCTAGAGTTACACCACCGGGAAGATGGGCTCGAGGACCTCCTTAGGGAGGTCCAAGGGTTATTAGAACCCGAAGCCCCATTGCCATCGACCCCCAAAGGGCCGGTGGATGGGACTTCTCCCTCAGGGACTCCACCGTCCACAGGGACGGAGGAGTCCAAAACGTATGTGAATCCGACTCCTCAATTGGAGTCGGAGACTTCCTCGCCCCCAGGGCCCGTCCGTGCTCCCCTCGCAGAGCCGGAGAAGACGGACCTCGAGGGCGACAACATTCCCCCTGAAACGTCCGGGGGGATACCCCTTCACCAACCCGGGGCCCCACTAAAACACCGGGCCTGCCTTCTGGGGAGACAGAATCTGATCCCCGGGAGGCCAGTCCAGAGCCCCGACTGTATCTCCGGGGAGATACCCTTCAGGACTGCTGATCGCCCGGACGGGCCACTGGCTGTCCCGAAGGTGCCCCTAGGGGTACCGCTGCCCACCCTTAGGCTCATGGAGGAAATAAAGGCCACCGCGGTTCCATTGGAACCCCGCGTGGCACCTTCCACGAGCCACCCCACATCCGGACCAGTTCTCTCGACCCCTGCGGAGAAAGCATCCCTGCTGATACCCGGGGTGATCCCCGCGGGAGCCGAGGGGACATCTACACCAGGAAGCGCTTCCTGGGGATGGGGGGACACCGACCGTGTCCTCCACCCTAGGAAGAGGAGGAGATCCCGGAGGAGGCGGGGTAACACCCCCAAATCCGGGCTCCCCGCTTCAGAGTCTCCCCTATCCAGCCCTCCCATGCAGGGAGGGGGATTAGGAGGGACTCCGGGCCCAAAACGACCTTTGCCCTCGCTGGGCCGCCCTCCTATACAAGGAGGGGGTTCAGCGAAAACACACAAGCGTAACCAACAGCGGGCCCGTAAACGGGAGAGGGAGGCCGCGTCCGATGCGCAGTTTGGCTTCGCCGTTAAGCCTACAGCATTGCCGGCGACCTCCCTAGCCGGGAAGCACCCAGAATGGCCTCTGGGATCCCGGCCGCGTCCGGCAAACACCGACGGTGATTCAGTCACCGTCCGTGTCTGCCAGGATGGCGAGTTGTGCCCCCTTTGCGGTAGGGAGGTGACCAACCTTCGGTCCCACGCGCTGGAAGTTCATTTGAACTTCCTAGCCAGCGTGGACGGTGGTTGTTTCACCTGCCGGCAGAGGGGGGGCCTCCTGGATCTCTCACTTAAATGGCCACTCTGGTCATCGTGGGACCCTGGAGGAGAATGTGGCCCCGTGGATCGCGGGTCTGAAGCGCATGCTCTGCGCTCAGGCCCACGATTGCGGGTTCGAGGAGGTCGGGGAGCTGTTAGGCCTGATTAAGGGCCTACACCTCCCTACAGAGGAGGGGCCTTCCGGGGGATTCTCTTTGCGAGAAGGGGAGGTGGCAGAGGCCATCAACTCCGAATTCCAGGATCCCCGGGATGTCTCCCCCTCGCCTACTCGGTCAGTTGGGAGTCTCCTCTATTGGAGGCTCCAACTGACCATATTGGGCAAGATACCCCCACGCCTGAGGGAGGGCTACCGTGAGTCCGGGCGCTTTCTGGTCCCGGGCTCCGGTGTCCCCTCGGCCCTACAGGCTAGATCTTCCCGAGTGGCAGTCTATGACTGCCACTTCCACCTCGACGCTCAGACGGGAGGCAGGTCTTTTGCCGAGTTGGAGAGAGCCGAGGATGGAAGGGGGAAGGCAGAGATCACCCTACTCGGGGGGGGGGGGGGGGGTAGCTAACTACGCCTACCCGAGGGGTTGGTCACTGATGAGGACGCAGGTCCAGGGAGATACCAGGATCGTGGTATCCGTGGGCCTGCACCCTCATCAGGTGGGGGAGGGCCAGCACCTTCTACCATTTCTAAGGTGTTTGGACAACTCGGCCTGCGGGGCGTTGGGGGAGGTCGGAATAGACCTCACCACCAACTGCGCCTGCCGGCCGAGATGCAGAGATCCAGTCGCCTGCAGGAGGGGTCAAACGGAAGGTCAGGAGGTCGTTTTGACCACGGTCCTTCAAAGGACAGTGATCAAGGCCTCCCTACCGTTGGTCCTTCACTGCAGGAATGTTTCACAGGATCGGTGGAACAGGTGCAGGAATGGGAGAGGTACCTCCCAAACCTGTACCTGGGGGTGACGGCTCTGTCCCTCAGGACCGAAGCCTCTCGCCGGGCCTTGAGGGAGCATGACTCCGGCAGACTGTTGTTGGAGTCAGATGCTCCCTATCTGGTACCTTCTGGGGCAGGGGAGGGGCCCCAACACTCCCTGGCTCCTGGGGCACGTGCTCCGGGAGTTGGCTGGTTTAAGGGGGGAGAACCCAGGCCAGCTGGCGGTGGTACTTAACACCAACGCCAGGAGGGTTTACTCCCTCCCGTAGAGCCGCCCCTCAGGAGGTTCTATCAATCAGTTTCAGGAAGTATGCCAACTACGCCCCTACGGGGGACGTCTAGACCAACAGCCACTATAGGGTCTTATTATGGATTTTCTTGAACTTCAAAGTATCTCCCTTTACGAAGGGAGGGGGGGGGGGGGGGGAAGTTATAATGGGTTTTTTTTTTAAACTAATAATGGTAATAATGTAACAGTACAATTACAGTAAGGACATAAAATTAGGGTAAAGTAAGGTTGTTCAGGGAACCCCTGGGGTAACTCAGGCTGGGGCCTTCGGAACAACCTCAATAGTCGGTAATTAAGGGAAAAAAACCAAATAAGCGTAGTTGTTCAAGGATACCCTGGGGAAACTCGGGATGGGGCCTTCGGAACAGCTCTCAAATCTCACCCCTAGAGTATAAAATTATAGGTGTCCGCTCAAAGGGAGCAGGATTGATAGTTAGGGAATTTGGGAGTAAGAGCTCCCCGCCATCCGTCGTCTATATGGCAGTTATGTCTAGAACTGCCAATAAAGAAGAACGAAATACGTTAGAAAATAAACAATAGTTCCCCTCTTTTTCTCATATACCCTAGGTAATATGATAGGGCTTAAAATAAATTATACCAATATAAATTCCATGAAGGGAACGGTTCAAAATAAGTAACGTTCCCATTCATGGGTAAAACTAAAGTTTAGCTTAAGGGGGCTCGTACCACTTGTTCCTCACGGGAGATTCCTCGACCCGGACACCCACAGGCTAACCTTGGACCCATGAGCATCCTGAACGACTCCTCTCCACCTGTTCGCCCTGAGGAACCAACGTCCAGAAGGGGGCCTTCATAAAACGGGGAGGAGTGTAGTGAAAATCCAAGGAGAGTGATCTCCCTTGGTAGGAACTCGCTCCGTGCACGAGCTGGAGGTGCGCTCGTATGTAATCCCGCGAAGTGACGGAGAGCGCCCTCTTTATCTGAAACCACCGAACAGGCAAGACACACCAAACGTGAGTACTCACTGTATTGTATGGTTTTGGGATACGGGAGCATTCATTAGTCTTCTAGAGAAGGCTGGTGATAAGCCACACCAGTTTTCTCTACAATAACCACAGATCAGAATTCGACCAAATTTGGTCAGAAGCATCCCTATAATGGGGGACTCAAAATTGCACAAATGGTGGGGCTGAATGTGGCCAATTTGGCTAAATTGATATGAACAACTTCTCCTCTGAAACAAAGCAATAGATATTTTTGATCATCACTTCACCCAATGTATAGTAATAAGCAACAAAATACCAAACCAACTGGGCGGATACATTTATTAGGTTATCTCAACCAAAGAAACAAAAGATACATACAAATCCACAAAACCACCAATAAGTATATAATACAACGTGATAGTGATATAATTGGAGAAAAATAAAATTAACTTCAACAGCTTGTGTGTATTGTTTACATTTCGCATGGACAAATATTCGAAATAATACTACAAGAATATTGTCGGTAATATATATTGCATATCGGTATAACGATGAAAATACCTTGCCAAATGCTAACAATTTGTGAACTACATTTTTGCACAAAAAGCCTTATAGCTCAATGGAGAACCATCTTCTTGAATTAGAAGAGGCCCAAGCGGGTCAACAGGCCCTGTACGGCGTAACAGAGCATGCGAAGCGGACGCGGGACATAGAGCGTCCCCTGTCAATGGTAATACAACCTCTACTGCTTTCTCTCTGAACTGTATAGTTTTTGTCTTACTCAAACACAACAGGAATCCCCATTCATGGGGAAGCAAATCAATACGTCGAACATCAGTATCTTTGTTGAATGTGGATCCCTTAACTGTAACATTCCCAGGGCGTAGAAGTCCGTAAAAAGCGATTAAACAAGCACACCAGAATACTAGGTCGAACAAATCATTCAAGTTCAAAACCGCCTTGATTTGTAATAGTTGATGCGGCGAGATGGCGGTCACTGGGGATTGAGCGGTACCCAAATCTCGCTTAATACCACGAAGAACCAGTTTAAGTTGATAGTCAGTAGCCAAAGGATCGTTAAAACCAGATATCTTGTGCATATGGGCAATGATATTGAGATATTGTAGAATAGTACCATACCGGAAACCACGATTGTTCGCAAGATATGCCACATACATCTGCAGTACCGAGGACGAAACTGGAATCGTGGGTTGGCGGATATTATCACTAAAGTTCAGAAAGCATCTTGTCTGTGTGCCGTATGTAGAATGTGTCGACTTAGCCCACGCCTTTTCTTTGTAGAGTGCCGCTGCTATATTGTTACAGACTCCTGGAAGATATTTAGCTTTTAGTGAAACATTGTTAATTGTACACATCCAAAACATGAAACGTAGTATGTACATAACTAGCGTGTTCCTCGATGTCCCTTTGTTGATCCATGAAACTGCCGACTTATTGCCACTGTATACAATAACATGTTTATTACAGAGGGTAGGCCCCCAACGACAAAATGCAAAATAGATTGCAAAGAATTCTTTCACATTTATATGTTCTTGTGCCAAGGGAGGTAAATCTAGTTGCCAGTTCACATAGAAATAGTCCCCATTATAATAACCGCCACCTCCCTCGGAGGACGCGTCAGTCTGTATCGAAGTAATCTGTTTATTGTCTAGAATTGCACATGTTCCATTAAATACTGACATGAACGCGATCCACCAGTACAAGTCTGCGAAGAACTCCTCCGATAGAATCATTTTATGCGAGTTGTCACACAAATTGTCTTTTATTCTGTCCAAGTTTTCCACTTAGCTACAAGATCTGGGTCTAATGGATCATCCCAGCCTGCACCAGCTGAAATCTGCCCGAGGAGGATTTTTCCTTGAATGGTCATAGGTGATACAAATCCAATAGGGTCAAAGATGCTATTTAATGTTGATAGGAAACCTCGCCTTGTGTAGGCATTTTCTGCCTGCAAATTGATGCTGAACTTGAAACTGTCAGTGTTCAGGTCCCATGCCAACCCTAGACTTTGGTGAGTGGGTAAAGGGTCTTCCTCAAAGTTCAGAAATTTCAAATCCTTTTCCAGATCTTCCTCTTGAAAGGCGCGCATAACATTATGACTATTAGACGCAATCTTGTGTAGTCTGAGATTTGAACTTTTTAATGTTTCTTGGGTGCGTTTCATTATGCCAACTGCTTCCGACACTGAAGGACGAGAAGTGAGAGCATCATCGACGTAGAAATCTGCGTTGACAAACTCGTTAACGTCATCTGGAGCGTCCTCTACTGACTTCCGTAAGCAATATGTGGCCACTGCCGGAGAGGGGCTATTCCCAAATACATGGGCACACATGCGATACTTAATAAGTTCCTTTTCGGGGTCATTGTTTCGGTACCAGAGGAACCTCAAGAAATCCCGTTGGTCATTCCTGACGAGAAAGGAATAGAACATTTGTTATATGTCACCTATGATGGCATAGGCATCCTTACGAAAGCGCAAGAGTATACCCAACACATTGTTTGTCAAATTTGGTCCGGATAGCAGCACACTGTTTAATGATACACCTCCACAGGTATCTAAAGCGGTCTGGTTTTTTATGGCAGATACCATACTTCCTGTTTGGTAGGATTCTTTTTCAAACAAGTGTAAAGAATCAAGGCTCTCTTCTTAGCTTTGTTTGTTTGTTTATCGACAACTAGGGTCATTTAGGGCCAAACAATATACTAACATGTTTTATTTTTAATGTTAAAATCAGATAAATTTTGTCATTTTTAAAAGCATCCGTATTGTATATTTATATCATTATGATAAAAAAGTTGGTTAAAAATGGTAAAATATGTATATGTACGAAAAGATTATGTGAACTTTGTTATATAAATAGGACGTCAAAGACAGTAACGTAAAAGACATCAAAGTCTATAAAATAGATCGATTTCTTTCAAGTAGCTAAATATTGTTTTCGAATCCACGGAACTGAAAAGGGCTTTCATATCCGGGACTCGAAAGTATTTATATCACGAATGTGTTTGAAATCGGAACATTCTATTAAAAAAATGCTCCACTGGGAATTGAGCATCACATGCATAACACACCGGTGGATCCTCTCGTTTCAAAAGGAACGAATGAGTAGGATATGTGTGCCCGGTACGGAGCCGAGAGAGGACTATTTCCTCTCTACGATCCTTCCGACTTGGTTTTGATGTTTTAAGTTTTGGTTGTACTTTAAAAAGTTTGTTGCTCGTCTCGAGAGACCAGCGTTGCTGCCAATTACTCTGTATGGCAGAACTAATTACAGGTTTGAAATCTGTATATGGTATTTTAATATTTGTTTGTTGCAGATTTAGAGCAAGTTTTGGTTGGCGGTCAACAAGTTCGTTGCCTTTAATTCCGACATGGCTCGGAATCCAAAGTAATGTTATTTTGCATCTTGCTAGCGTATATTATAACTGGTCTGCGCAAGATGTTTAGCAAAGCCAGTTGGCATACCATCTGCTAGGTCCATATTCCAAGTTCCTGACTCACGAACCTTTTTTACGTGCCGCAGAAAATTTTGTTTACTATCTGTAGGCTCTGTAACATATCTTGCAGTCAAATGCAATTTGAATAGTACTTTTCCTTTTTATAGTGGTTTTAAACCTTGACTATTTCCTTTTGGAACAGACGTTGGTTGTATTTTGCCAGGTCCAGCTTTTCGTCTTTTACGTTTCCTTGGTGCCGACATCATAGGTAACGATTCATCTCTTTTCTCGTCAGGACGTAGTCCTTCAAATGGCGAATTGTCCTCTCAATCAGAAGAATTGATATAATTTTTCGATGGCACATAGCTTTCATCCAAATCATCACAGTACAAATTCTGCAGATTCTGTGCTACCTTCTCTTGGCCGTTTTCGTTGAATTATTCTCTGAAGATCTACCAATGAATATCTTCGTCCTCTGTGTCGTGACTACGGATCAATTATTGATGACAGAGATTGTCGTTGTGTGTTTGTAATTGTCGGTGATATTTAAAGTGCTATTCTCAGCGTCTTTGTCATTAGGATGAATACTTTCTACAGCATAACATTATCAGGGCAAAATGATACAATTAGATTTAAAGTATAATAGAAGAGTAATTAATAGCAATCATTTTAGTGACTTTAATAACATACATACATGTTTTTGACACTTTAAGTGTGATAACTTTAAAATGGTAATTGTTATTATCATTTTAGAAGTTGAAGGTGGTCGAGTATAGGAAGCTGGTTATTATGTTGTATGTGAGGATATGTGTGACATTATTATAATTAATTAGTAGGGAAGGAACGAGTCCCGTGTGAGTTGAACATGAAAAGGATTAAAGCCTTCCGAGAGTAAGATTTGGAAGGCTGTCTTCGTGTTTGAGATAACAGTGACAGAAAAGTCTTGAGTGAGAGATATCAGTCCAGGACCACTTTAACTATCACATGCATATGAAATAAAGAAATCAGAACAACATTGTGTAGAAGATTCTTCCTAACATTTGGTGGCAGAGAACTGCGCAGCTGTATCAAACTAAGCAATATACAGAGCAGACAGTGGAAGTATTCATAACATTGGTCACAAGCAAAGGACAAGGTGTAGGCCCGTCAGAAAAACAAACCCAGCAGGTCATAATAAATGGACTAAAATCCAACATCAGACAGTTTGTATTACAGAACAATCCACAGAATATGGAGGATTTGCGTCGATGGGAGAAACAAGGTGAACTCACCGGCTCAGATGACAACGAACAACACCAGAAGGTTATCGCTGCAACTACAAGCCTCGTCAGTGCAAGCTACACAAGGAGCATGGAATAACGATAAAAGTCGGAACCAACAACCAAGTCAGCGAAAATGTAGATTCTGTGGCAGGGACTGGCATGAGCAACAAACAAACTATCCTGCAAGGGGCAAAGCATGTGCCAAATGTAAGAAACAGGACAGAGTCGGTCGATCAGCGCCAAGAACAAAACAATAATTATCGGCAGGGGAGCCAGAGACAGTGATGACATTGAAAACAAATATGATGAAAACATAGTACAGACAGTTATTAACAACGTGCAAACGGATTGTGTAATGACACTGGTGCATCCATTTCATGTATTTCAAAATGTTAACTTCAGACAATTTATGGATGCATTCCAAAATTTGCATCTGCTATACCATTCATAATTGGTGTCGATGCAATCACCATACCCCTGACCATCAATAGGCTATGCGTCACTCACTTGTTTCATTCGTTCGAAAACTTGCACTGTAACCTTATACTGGGATTTGACTTCCTGGAGAGGAACACAGCTACAATCGATCTAGACAACAACACCTTATCCTTGTTTGACGGATTAACTATTGCTGCTTTACGAATTGACGAGGATAGTTTGGTTTGGTTTATTTTGTTTAACGTCCTATTAACAGCTAAGGTCATTTAAGGACGGCCTCCCGTGCGTGCGACATGCATGCGACGGGGATAGAAATCCTAAGCTAGCGAGAACTGTGGCTCGCGTGTCCATACCACCTCAGTCGGAGTGTAACATCACTTAAACCGGGGCCCCGACTATAAAAGGAAAGAGGCGGAGCCTAAATTCGATAATGTCTAGTTTTTAGCAGCAGATAAGAGCTCAGACAATTTTTTTCAGTAATTTCTAAAGTACCAGAAAAAATCAGAAACAAAAATTCATCAAAATTGTTGTGGATAAAGCTAAAGATTTAATGAACAATTATGCCTGCTTCAATGTTTTGATCAATTAATATATAAGTAGAATCTGCAGTGCAAAACTCTGAAATGATATTAAGTCTGAAGAATTTGAAATTGCCCCCATTCCGAATAAGGGAAATCTGACCTTAGGTGAACTTCCATCACCTAGAATATAACATAAGCACGTGCTACAGCACATGGTCAATGTATACACATGGATAGAGAAGTCTCACTTACCTCATTATATAAACTGCATTTTATCCAGGAATATATTATTCCAAAATAGTATTCCAATTACAAGTGAATAAAAGAACCTAATGTACTATTCCAATTACAAGTGAATAAAAGTACCTAATGCACCTGCCCTGCAGGTAGGGCGTAAGAATTGTACCTGCTGTCCCCATTACATGATCGTAAGAGGCGACTAAATTTGGGATCTTATCTTTTCTCTTCTTTCTGAACAACTTTCTTCTTCCTAATGTCTCCCTTGACAATGCCTCACTTTTGGCCTTTAGTTGAGCGTTCGCCCCTGTGAGGAAGGCTTTGGGTCCTGTCCCCTGGCCGAGACATACCAGAGTCTTTAAAAATGGTAGTTGCTACTCCTGCTTAGCGCTCAGCATATTTGGAGTGGGACAACTGGTTAGCCCGTTGTCAGTATAATGTGACCGGGTGGGGTGTGCTGCTGGGTGTCTTCGGCAGTATGCTTGCTTCAGTGAGGTAGCACTTTAAATCGGCAAAAGTTCCGGCCTATCACAAGGAGACTTAACACGAACATACCGCAGCCTCCCAAAACACGCATACGCACTCGCCACACGCATGCATGTCGCACACACGGGAGGCCGTCCTTAAATGACCTTAGCTATTAATAGGACGTTAAACAAAATAAACCAAACCAAACCAAAACCTAATGCACAACACCAAATCTTGTAAATATAGTTTATTCTATTAGAGTTCAATATGTATATGATGGTAAGTAACACTGCTATTATATCCACTTATGAACAATGTACAGTTTATCATCGGGATTTGGGTACAGTTCCCTTACTTGTGATAAGACACACTCGGGCATTATTTCTCTTTGTCCACACAGTTCCATGATTCTCATTTCTGGCCATGAGTATTTTTCTTGGCAAGGTATCTTTGATCTAACCATGTCCCTCGCCTGGACAACATGGTCCAGTATTTTTTATACCTGTCTTTGGGTACCCCGAATTTCTTCATGTTTTTTAGCACTAGGGCCTAGCCAAGATTGTCTGGATTCAATAACACAAGGTGTACAAATGCAATATACACATTCAGGAAGTCCTAAACCACTTGGTTCAATCAAAGGACTTACATCATTAGCACTCCCTGCCAAGTCCTGTGAACTGGGAGTGCCAGTTTCACTGCCCGAAGCTGTGGGGGTAACATAAGGTGATGTGGTCAGAATCTGTACATCACTGTTTATACTGTCGGATTCCTGGTCAATGACCACTGGTTCTCAATCACTGCACCATCAACATTCCAGTTATGTGCAAAAGGAGCTTCAATTGTTTGTACTTTTTCTTCAGTTACCCTTATCTGTAAATTACGCTTTGCCATTCCTGATTCTTTATGTAATATATATCCAACTGAGCCAACTGGTCCTCTTCACTGTATGTGGTCACATGGAGAGGCAGATTTGTGAGGGAAATGTCCCCAGGTCAGGTAAGGAGGTACCACAAGGAATTCCAGAAAAATACCTGGCTATCCACAGTCAAACGGAAAGTCGGAGAATGCAAAACAGCAAAGCGAATAATGGGCAAGTCATTACATGACTCCCATATTGCACTCCTTGAATGGAGAAATACACCTACAGATGGTATAGGCATATCACCCGCCCAACGACTTCTGGGAAAACGAATAAAGACACTTTTGCCCATGCTTTCAAGAAAATTAGAGCCGAAGATTGTACAAAACACGAGAGAAAGACTTCTAAAGAGGAAAGGAAAAGAAACTTGCCATTATGATCAGAAGGCACGGAAAGCAGACTTAAAAGGTTTAAAACGAGGTGACGCAGTTAGCGTCAGGCCATTAAGAAATGGACAATCCAATTTATGGACCAAGGCAACAGTTGAAGGTCAGGTTGACATTAGGTCATATCGGGTCCGTACAGAGGACGGAAGGAGTTATCGTAGGAATAGGTTGGGTTTAAAACCAACTAAAGAAATAATCTGTGAAAGGGATGATGTTGAATCACTACCAAGGTCCTGTAATGTGAGTGCTGATGTAGTACAGATAACTCAGTGCGCTTTAAGCTTGTTGATAACATCTGTTCCTGTTTTTGTGGTGAGTCGATCAACCTCAAAGAAATCGGAGTAGTAATCGACTGTGATCAAGTAACTCTTTTGGTTTAGTTCGAACAGATCACAACCCAATTTCTGCCAAGGGCGAGCTGGAACCTCATGACTGATCATTGGTTCGCGGTGTTGTCTACTCCCATATGTATTACACGTATCACACATATTTGTGAATTGTTCAAGGTCCTTGAACATGTTTGGCCAATAAACACATTCTCTTGCTCGTCGCAGAATGCTCTGTAGTCCCACGTGTCCAGAGTGGAGCCTTATTACCGTGTCATGTCGTTGACTGACTGGTACGACGACGCGATCGTTTTTGAAAATATGTCCATTCTGTATGGTCAGTTCCTCGCGAAATGGAAAATAGATGTGCATAGCCGTAGGAAGTTGATCTTTGCTATCTGGCCAGCCACGGAGGATCACTGACTTTAAAAGACAGATCTTGGTCACACTCTGTGGCCTTTTGCAGTGTAGACATGCGTCTTTCTGTTATTGGTAGATGCTGCAGTATACTAATATCTTCTTCCTCAAGTGTGAATATATGTTCATCCATCTGATTTTCTTCACATTGGTATGGTAGATATGCTCTGCATAGTGTGTCTGCCATGTACATTTCTATACCTCGTTTGTACACAACCTCGTAATCAAATCTCTGTAGACGCAGCAGCATCCTTTGTAGTCTCTTGGGCGCGCTAATAAGACTTTTCTTGCAGATAATCTCTAACGGTTTATGGTCCGATTCCACCAATACCTCTCCGTACACATAGCTCTCAAATCTCGAGACCAAACTTCAAACTTGACCCTAATCGTTGTATAACATACATTCCACGTGTCTTCAAAGTTTCAAGTTAGTGTGCGATAACCAAAGTGCTGACAGGCCATCCCTAAACCACCCCGTCCCACCATCCTATTATTCTCTTTCAAATTTTGATAGGTATATCAAAATGGTATGTTCTGATATCTACAAGTCAGTTATGCTATCAATGAAAGATATTACATTTTAATGAAAAAATCAGAAATCATAAATGTAAACAAGAGGCCCAATGGGCCTATATCGCTCACCTGGCTCTACCGCAACTTTGAAGTTGATTCAGGTCATGTCTATACATACTATGCTGATTACCTCTTTATTCAAATATCAGTGTATGCTGGGTTTATTCATATCAATATCAATATCTAGTCCTTCATTCTAGTATAATATTTGCCTAATATCAGATTTCAGAGATTCTTGGCTATTGTAAAATTATTGTTTACACATTTTAGCCGATTTCACCCCTGTGACCATGAATGTAGGTCAAGGTCATTTATTTGTACAAACTTGGTAGCCCTTCACCCCAGCATGCTACAGGTCCAATATCAAGTCCCTGGGCATTTTGGTTATTAGGAAGAAGTTGTTCGAAGATTATAGCCTATTCCACCCATGTGACCTTGAATGAAGGTCAAGGTCATTTATTTGAACAAACTTGGTAGCACTTCACCCCAGCATAATACAGGCCTAATATCATGCCCCTGTGCCTCTTTGTTATTGAAAAGAAGTTGTTTGAAGATTATAGCCTTCTTGACCCATGTGACCTTGAATGAAGGTCAAGGTAATTTATTTGAACAAACTTGGTAGTCCTTCATCCCAGCATGCTACAGGCCCAATATCAAGTCTCTGGGCCTCTTGGTTATTGAGAAGAAGTCGCTGGAAGATTATAGCCTTCTTGACCCATGTGACCTTGAATGAAGGTCAAGGTAATTTGTTTGAACAAACTTGGTAGTCCTTCATCCCAGCATGCTACAGGCCCAATATCAAGTCTCTGGGCCTCTTGGTTATTGAGAAGAAGTCGCTGGAAGATTATAGCCTTCTTGACCCATGTGACCTTGAATGAAGGTCAAGGTCGTTTATTTGAACAAACTTGGTAGCCCTTCAACCCAGCATGCTACAGGCCCAGTATCAAGTCCCTGGGCCTCTTGGTTATTGAGAAGAAGTCGTTTGAAGATTATAGCCTTTTTGACCCATGTGACCTTGAATGAAGGTCAAGGTAATTTATTTGAACAAACTTGGTAGCCCTTCACCCCAGCATGCTACAGGCCCAATATCAAGTCCCTGGGCCTCTTGGTTATTGAGAAGAAGTTGTTTAAATGAAAAGTTGACGCCGGACGGACGACGGACGCCGCACCATGGCATAAGCTCACTTGCCCTTCGGGCAGGTGAGCTAATAAACCACTGTTTCTATTTATTTGTAGGCAAGACTCTGAAAGTTCTGTAGAAGATTATACTGAATAGTGGACATGTTTAGAATGTAATCAGAAAGCATTAGATGGTGGAAAGTTAGAAGATCAAGCTTTATTGAACAAAAGAACGATTTTCTTTGATGTGGACGGGACAAAGTGGTTACGTTGTTACTACTGCGACCAATCTAATTAAAATCAAGATGGTCATTCTCGCTACGTTACATGAACATCGATGTTCATGTAACGTAGCGAGAATGACCATCCTGATTTTAATTAGATTGATTTGCTATGACAAAATAAAACTAGGGTAAAAAATACAAACTGGTCCTGTCAAGCATTATCCAGATATCCCTAGGGAGTCTATACGGGGAGTCCTCCGCGAGGGACGAGCTGAAACTATAAAACTAAGGGCTAAGAGCCCAAAATAGGGGGTTCCAAAATAAGGAGAATGAATTAGAAGGGAAGATTCCATTAGAAAGAATATATCAATTAGCGTCGACAGAGAACAGTTAAGTTCCAAGAATGAGTGTGACTGAGAGCTATTGGAGAACTGTGTACATCAATATGTTTTCATGTTTATAGTTAAAATAAAACATTAGGAATGGCAACATTGGACTGGTTTGATATTTTGTGACATCATCATGGAGAACAATTGTATAAGGATTATGGCCGAAAACGCCAGTCGGTCATACAGTGGTGGAGAATTCCGGGGTAGTATGGATAAACATAAATAACACTGCAAAATTTCAGAAGATCCAACAAATATGGCAGGCAAGGAAGGATTATTAACAGTATCACTTTTCTCTGGAGGAGCAATCCAAAAATATGGCTGGCCAAATTTGAAAAAAAGTAGCCAAGCTAAAGAAATGGAAGGACGATGACAAAATATTGCATTTTTCATTGTTTGACAGCAACAGCAGAACAATGGTTTTATAGCTTAGAGGAAGATACTCAAAATAATTTTAAACTTGCCTTGGAGAGTTTTAAAGAGCGTTTCTTTCCAAGTGAGCTATCTCGCCCACAAAGGGTAAGACAATTTCTGATGAGTGAGCAGGGAGACTGTGAAGTAGTAACATTTATTGAGAAGGTACAAACTCTTGGTTCAGAGCTGGATCGTTGTCAGAATGAAATAAAAGACATAATTCTTAATGGATTAAACGCCGAGATTCGCAGGTTTGTTCTAAGTAAAGAGCCAGAATCCTTACAGGCTTGAGGAGTTAAAAAAGGGGAACTCTGTGAATTCAGTGAAACCAAAGAAAGACAATGCAAAGTTGACTAGAGAGTCCGGAAACCAAAGACAGCAAAGGGATGTGCCATGCAGACACTGTGGTGAGTACCAGCATGTTGCACACAATTGTAGGTTTAAAAATGCAAAGTGTTTTGCCTGTCAAAAAGTTGGCCACATTAAGGCAAAATATGTAGGACTGTTAAAAGGTCGGCCAATCATTTTTCTAAATAGGGGTGCGAGATGTCCCAAAGCAAAACTTTAGGGATAGGCAAATACCACGAAAAAGTCCTAAGACTAACCCTGAAAGTAGAAAGATAACATGCTCTTTAGAAAAGTATTTAATAAATGTTAGGATAAGTCAGGTTTGTTCAGCTTTAGGTAGCAGTGTACAGTAAAAATGCCCAATTTTGAAAAAAAAATATGACACATGTTTTAGATGTGTAAACATTGCCAGTTAATCACTATTTCTAACCTTTCAAGTTGCATAACATTCCTTCCTTCCCTATACCATATAATTATAAGATGACCATTCAAGAAGAGGCTATCCTTGTAAGGTAATGGTCAAGAAGGGTAAAATGGGATAGTTTTATGGTATTTCTGAAACATCCGTGCAGGATGTATTTTATCAATAGTTAATTTAAAATGTATAGAAATATGGAATTAATAAAATGGCTTAATAATAATACAATCAATATCAATATATCCAAACTCTCCATCTATTGATGACAAAACAGTTTTTAATAAGATGGACTCTGTTAAACTTTCGATGGGAGAGAAGATTTCCAGGGTTAGCAACAGAAAATTATTAGACGAGGTATTTGTCTTCTACCTTCAGGCTCATCAGTCAACTCAGGGAGACATTGATGATAATCCTGTCACATATTCACCGTTTTCATATTGCACAAAAGATGACGCATACGAGGAACTTTGCTACTACACTCTCTGGTATGAGAAACATGTGTGCTGTGCTATACAATCACATCGACAGCATTGTGAGTCTTTTTGATATCGATTTAAAATTACAGATATTTTCGACAACAGACAATCAATATCTACAAAAAAACCACAACCTGGGGCGTGAAACTCTTCCAAGGTAAGAATAGACTATTTTAACAGTGGTCGAGCAATCGTCTAGGCCAAAACCAAAACTTAAAAATTACCACCAAGTCGGAAGGATCGTAGAGGAAATAGTCATCTCTCGGCTCCGTACCGGACACACATCCTACTTATTCGTTCCTTTTAAAACGAGAAGATCAGCCAATATGGTATGCATGTGATGAGCTGGCTGTTAATGAATTATTACATATTCCTTACATACCTCATCGTCCAGGAGTCATCACCATCTCTCATGGAAACAGAGGAAGTTGGCATTGGTGAAAACGAACCTCTAAATAATTTTTCTGTTTTGGACATAGAAGAAACATTGGATGACGAGTACGAGCAAAAAATCCCCGAAAACAGGAAAACAGGAAAAAGGCCTCGGCCCTAAGCCTCGAAAAGTGGACCACAGAAGAAATAAAACAAGAGGCCCATGGGGCCTGTATCGCTCACCTGGTTGGATTAGACCAAATGTCAAAATAATGTTCATATTCAATTTGTTTTATTTGTAAATTTAATCATTTCACAGAACACACTGTACTTTTAAATGTCAAGTCAATTTTTTTTTATAAAATACTACGTCACTGCATGACGTCACGACTGTCATTGGAATTCCATTCATAGTTCAAGGATATTGAGAGTGATGTCGATCTCGATCGCCATGACGCGGCGATGTTTCGTGGCTGGTAATTTTAAATTCACTGTGATTTTGGCAACTTCGTGTGTGAACCAGTGAACAGTGACTCTATACGAGTATTCGATCTTTTCTGTGACATAGGATTATATGTGTTTAACCGGTTGTCTTGATTGAATGACGAAGGTAGGTCAGTCGATAGGCTAACGATGATCATATTGAAAGGCTAGGATGGCAGTTAGTTTTCATGGTTACTCTATACAAATATTTTTATATGAACATCGAGGGGTCATTTTTACCGAATGTTCGTTCATTTAAGAGCCAATTCCCAACTTCCAAATACACTGGTTACTGAGTAGGTCTAACAGTTACTGACAGTACAGTAGAGTAAACAAATTCCAGGGCCCCCTGCTGACGCAAACGGAACTGTTTCATAGGTTGTGACGTTTGACTTTTTTTTTTTTTTTTTTTTTTGATGTATGGCTTTTATTTTACTTCCTGTCATTGCCAGGTGATTGTGTGTGTTTACATGTTTTTAATGACAAATGACAAATCTGTCGGGTAGGCAAGTCTGTATTGTACTGTAACTGTGCCTACAACAGGCCTGTAGGCGTAGTCTGTTTGTTACAGTAACGGAGTTATATGTTCGCTCAGATGAAATGTCTAATCGTTTAACCGTGTAGCCCTATTGATTTACTGCTGATATGATATATATTTATCTAAGAATGTATGTATTTTTATAGTTAAGTCCAACGTTTCAAAACCGACACCGACGATAAGGACTGTCGGATGTGAACACATTTATCTTACATAGCTATCGTACATGGGCAAACTCTATCCAACATGGCGAGGTATGAGAGAAAAATGACTGTGGTCCGAGAAAGCCGAGGAGCTTGGTTATGAAGGTAATTTTGTGAATTTTGTGAACATTTTGACACTGTGCATAATGTAATACGGTTGTTCATTTTTATTTGAAAACGCGTTTTGTTTGAATTGCTGAATGAATTTATTTTTACTATTTTTTCTATGTTCAGTCCAGTTTCTCAAGACATGGTATACGGACCTGCGTGATTTCAATACCAAGCTCCTACGTGTGCAATCGGGGGACGGAGCACAAACGTTCACTGACAGGGAACAGTGGGTTATGGGACAGTTTCAGTTCCTGAAGGAAAGGATCCGTCATCGGCGACATCCGTTGCATAGTGTGAGTACATTTTTTGTAAAAATATATTTTTGGACATGAATTGATTATATTGAAATTATTGTCTGAATGTTGTGAAAAGTGAAATACTTAGGATGTTTACATTTTATCTCATCCCAGGTGCAGTCCTCAGCTGCGGCAAAGGATGCTATCGAGTCTGGGAACCTCGAAGAGGCTGAGCGACTTGCAACTGAACGAAGGAGGTCCCTCAAGGACATTGACCAGGACTCGACTAGCAGCAACAGTAGCAGGAGCAGTAAGCGTCAGCGAGGGTCTCAGGAGGAGGCTGACGACCAGTACCTTGAAGTCTTACGCAAGGAACTTGTTGAGTCCCAGACGCGACTTACTACCCTGCAACAGAGGGAGCCGGACGACGAGCGGACTGCCTACATGAAATATGTGAGAATATAAATTGGTATTTTTATTGATTCGGAAATATTTAGAAATATAACTGTTAACGGAATTCATTCAATTCTAGTATCAAACATGCTGTGGCTTTGGAGACATTCATTTTTATCATATTATTGTAAAAATTGTATTTCCATTTTCTTGTTTTCAAGGTTAGCAAAGTAGTCTGCAAGAGTACTGAGGATGCCTTTGACGACTTTCAGACGGTCTTTATGGACTGGCAGGCCAGATGGAAGGTCAAGAGACAGCATCAGCAGAGGAGCCAGCCTCACACCGCGCAGCATCATTGGTACCCAGGGTCGTCAGAGTCCGCCCAGTGGCAGCCTCAACCCCACCAGTGGAGACAGCCTACACCACAGATGCAAGCCACTTCAGTATGGGGAAGTCAATCGATGGACTTCATGCCTAACTCATACTCTTCTGCTGCAGCTGGTGGTCCCTCTCAGTCTGGATCTACCTCGTTAGTTCCACACACGCTGCAACACTTGGCTAGACCTGCGTCCACGACCACAACACTAACGGATATGACTGCACCGATATCAACCAATTGTTCGTCACCACTCGTCGCAGCTCTTGACAGTATGTACATGATCCGCACGCCATCTTCAACCCGATCCTCACAGGTAAGACTAAAATATTTGTTGAACGTAAACTTCATAAAATATCTTTTTGTAATTGTCACAACAGTATATTTTATTAATATCTTTTGTACATGAATTTCGAAAGCTTTTATATTTTTAGAAAATTCTGGCAGTAATCCTTCAACTTTATAATAATTCTATAAAGTATATTTAAGATTCAGTTATGAGTTTGATTTCTTTCTCTTTTTAAGGAAGACCTGACTATCTCTGGGCTATCGAATATTGAGCGTGGTGACAGAGACACGTCTAACATCAGGCTTGACCCATAAGGCTTCCGCTAACGGCGCCCAATGATCAGACTCAGAGAAAGAGTCAGATGAATGTAGCAGCAAGTAAAGACAGTCAAATGATACAGACATTTATTAATGTGTGATTATAAGCAAGAACATATTACATTCTGGACTTTGTTGAAATATCTGTAAATAACAGTTAAATAATTTGCATTAAAATTACAATTATTTGCTTGTATCTTTGATGTTGTTTGTGTATGGGGTGGAGTGTAGATAAAGAAAAAACTACTTTCTTATTTTGGCAGGCTTTGTATTTTTTATTTCAATAATACTACTTTTCACAATTAGCAATATAATGGGAAATATGTCCTTTAAATCATGTTGTCCTGCCATGACACTTCTCCTGCATCAGAGTTTACCCAGTGTTTGATGAGATTGCGCAGCCGCTTGCCCTCCTTGTTGCCTGTGTTTGGCCCCTGGACAGTGACACAGTCTTCCATATGGCGGTCCTGTCTCCATGCTCCGGGGATGAGCTGGTGGTTGGCATCCTCTCGGTCAACAAGCTGGTTTTGCATTGTCGGGTATCTTGTCCTCATGAGGTTGTGAAGCACGATACAAGTAGTAGTGATCAGACGCACAGTCGCAGGGTCATGCTGCATTGTGGTCAGCATAACCTGAAATCTGTTTGCAAGGATCCCAAACGCATTTTCTGACACCCTGCGAGCCCTCGACAGCCGGTAGTTGAAGATACGTTCTTCTTCTTTGGGAAAACGGTTTCTGCATGAAGTTGCGTAAACCGAACACATCATCACCTTAAAAAGACGGCAATTGAACATAATGATCACATAACTGTTCTGTATACAATTAACAATCAAGGGAAACTTGTACAATTTTATTCCAATACGACACAAATGCTTATAACAATACACACCTATATAGAACCAATCGACGGACTGAGTGTCATTTGGGAGAGGATCTGGCGGGGGATGATTGATTTCTCCAGACTCTGTTGCCTCTTTCAAATCGGAATCGTTCCAGATCTGGGCATCTGATGCTGCCCCACGACCTCCAATGTCGGCCCAGATGATCTTGTAATCCGCATCTTCCAGAGCTAGCAACACTATGGAAAAAAACTTCTTGTAATTGAAGTACGTTGAACCAGACTTTGGTGGACACCGAACTGCAACATGTTTACCATCCAATGCACCAAGCGTGTGAGGGAAGTTCCATTTTGTGCGAAAGCCATCTGCGATGACCCTCCACTCTTCAGGTGATGTTGGCACTGCCATCACTTCGTTCATGTACTCATCCACGATCGCCCCACAAACCTTTAAGTACAAGAATGCAAGGCATGGTAAGTACATTATATTAGAACATGGAAAAGCAAGATCAAAATCAGCACAATTGTTTTCATAATTACCTCTCTCACAATTTTTGAGATTGTGTTATGCGGAACCCTCCATCCGTAGCGCATGTCCATATACTTGGCCCCTGATGCCAAATGTCGAAGTGTTATAGCTAACTTCATTCCAGGCTCAATAGGGGCCCTGAACCATGTATGCTTCTTGGTGATTCTTGGTCCGACTCTGCGAAGGATCTCACTGAACATATCCGGTGGCATCCGCATGAAATTGCAGAAGGAATTGTGATCTTCAGCTCGCAGCTCGACCATCAACTGGTCGTAAAGACCAAAACTCCTCCGCCTCTCGATGCCAAGCCATGGGCGAAACCAGAATCTGCGCCTTCGCTTCTTCTGCTGTCTGAGCCTTGCCCTTTGTCTTTGAACAGCATATGTATGAAGATTTATTCTGGCAACTTGCACATCAAGCTGTGCCTGCATAAGTGCCACCTCATCTGAATAGTCATCCATTCCGATTGAAAGCGGATGAGTAAATGAAGAGTATGCAGGCCCAAAACTTTGTCAGCTAGAACCCGCCAATCTTAATCGTTGTCAAGTCGTTTCTCAAACGTTTTACGTTCGTTTCGACCGTTATTTAGACTTTATTAGACGTTAATAGACGTTCCTCAATCCGTATCCATCCGTTTCTACCGTTACTTAAACGGTCTTCGGGCGGTCGAGTGTTCGTTGAGTGGACGTTTCTTTGACGTTATTCGGCTGTTTTCTTGTCGGTTTAACCGTTCCATGGACGTTTAATGCGTTCATTGGCTGTAGGTAGACGAACTGATCCGTCTGCCTAACGGCCGTGTACAGTCTAAACACCGGTAATGTTCCGTCTGAATAACGGTGAAAACGGCCAACAAACGTGTGAGTAACGTTTGAGAACCGTCCATCGCGATCGTTAGCTGGACGTTGGAAACTTTGAACATGTCCAAAGTCTAAAACGGCCAGCTCCGTCTGTCAACGTCTATGAACGTCTATATACGTCTGTAAACCAGCTGAAAACCAGCTGAGAAACGCATAACAACGTCCGATAAACGTCCGCGTCCGTTTCTCAGACGGAATCGCTAGACGTTACAGTGGGACAGTACCTTAATGTCTTCCTTGACAATGCCTCACTTTTGGCCTTTAGTTGAGCGTTCGCCCCTGTGAGGAAGGCTTTGGATTCTGTCCCCTAGCCGAGACATACCAGAGTCTTTAACAAGAGATCCCAGAGGGATCTTGGCGCCCACCATTGAATGTTCTTTATAGGTTCCATGTCAGATTGATCTTTTCTCTTCTTCTAAGTCTTACCAATCTGTGTAAATTCAGAAGAAGCCTCTAGTACTTTTCAACAAGGAAAACCTTTATATAAAATTTAAGATTTAGGCACCAAGGGGAACCTATATATGGAATTTGAGAAAGATTCCTTCAGTACTTTCTGAGAAATAGCGATAACAAACTTCAATTGTCAAAATCCAAGATGGCTGCCTGTCGGCCATGTTGTTTTTCCGATTAGTCTCAAAATGGAATATGCATAACTAAGGATCAAGGGGAACCTACATATGAAAGTCTCCTTGTGATAGGCCGGAACTTTTGCCGATTTATAGTGCTACCTCAGTGAAGCATACTGCCAAAGACACCCAGCAGCACACCCCACCCGGTCACGTTATGACAACGGGCCAACCAGTCGTCCAACTCCAAATATGGTAAGCGCTTAGCAGGAGCTATAAACTATCTGTTTTAAAGACTCTGGTAGGTCTCGGCCAGGTGACAGAACCCAAAGCCTTCCTCACAGGGGCGAACGCTCAACTAAAGGTCAAAAATGAGGCATTGTCAAGGGAGACATTAGGAAGAAGAAATTTATTAAAAAAAACAATTGGATGTACTTATTGGCAAGCTTAATTGAGCTTCCCAAGTTGTATGTGGTGGTGTATAACTTTTCTCCGGATACTTATTTCTGTAGATAGCCTACAGAGCTACAAGCATCGTTCATTGTTGGATAGTGAATGTTTCAATGGTCTTAAATGTAGGGACTCTTTCATGGAGCACTTCAATGGTACTAATATTATCCAGGACTCGCAAGATGTCTCCCTTCAAACAGATGCTTGCACAGAAGGCGGTGGTGGTTACTTCATGGGGGATTATTTTCATGTTAACTGGTTAATGGACTCCACATGCTACATAATGGAACATATCAATGGGGCGAACTATTGAGGGACAAGCGTGTGGTTATATATAGTGACAAGATGCAATATGCAGAACTACAGACCAAAGGGAACCTACAATCAAAGGGCCAAAGGCCCTGAGAAAGGTCAGGGTCTGAGGTCATATTATAAGAAATTTAAAATTGGATTTTATAGTCAGAGTTACATTTGTATCAGATGAAATGTCTTCATCTGGCCCTTGTATTGCTATTCTATATTCTATATATATTCAAGAAAACATGTATAACATATATATCAGCTGACAGCTTTACAATAGCTGAGTATAGTTCTTTCCCCATTTCTTTAATGCTTGTGGAAGATTATTGATATACTCCTGAATCAGTAAAGCTGCTTGTAAACTTTGAAAAAAGAATCAACTGAGCGACAAATCGGTCTATTAACAGAACATGTTGTCAAGTAACTACAACTCAAGATAAAATCCAAGATGTACACAGCCGAAGTTTTTTTATTTTATTTATACTATACGTTATTAATAAGGCCTATCAAACATCTATTTTATAACCCCTTAAATAACACATTTTAACTGTTAGAAAATTGCGGTAGCGTTGTCCGACGAGACATATCTAGTTTTGACACCGCCAATACTAGCTGCGATAACGTAGCTCTGGACGACGGACGGACAATTTCTGACAGATCCTGCTGGAGAGCAGTATACTAGTGTAGGCAGGGTATGAATATTCGTTCTACGCCAGTACATCAGTCACGGATGATAATCATTAGATTCTTTTCAAACAACAAATAATAACCTTATTTGATAAAATCCTCACGAAAAACGGCAATATAGTTTGTTACAACTTGCCCTCAATTCCTGGTCATATTTCTTGTGTATTCTAGCGACTTACTAATGAATATGAAACTGCGAACGGTCGTTGGTTTAGTTACAGTAGACATAACCGCCATTTTGGCTGACTAGTGTCGTGAAGAGTCACGTGACAGCTGAAGTTATCTCGTGGAATGCTCGGGTGCATTTGACTACGTAAATAGGATTGGTTTTAAGCTATCAAATGTTCCTGTATATGAACTCGGGATGAACAGATGTGGATAGTTTCTCTGTGAATGCATGTACATTTCCACGACGATCAAACTGATTTTCTACTTTCGTTTTCAAGGTAGTATCGAGACAGAACTACGTAATCCTACGCCAACAAAATTGCATATACTGACGAGGAAAAAGGTTAATAATTATACTTTAAAATAGTCTAGAACACCAAACATTAACATTTCATTTTAAATAATTACAGTAAACACGGTTTACATCACTTAAATTGTGTCAATCATTGCTATCAAAATAGGAACTATATTAGGCTGCGGATGTATATTATTTGTATGACAGAAAAGAGGAATAGTTAGCCGGAACAGATCTATCAGTAACAACATTTTCCCACCACGCCTATAACGGCAGGTGCCAAAGGCACCCTGACGTTAAAAAAGTTTGAGAAAGATCCCCTCAGTACTTTATGAGAAATAGCGAGTAGAAACTTCTATTGTCAAAATCCAAGATGACTGCCTGTCGGCCATGTTTTCCGATTGATCTCGAAATGCAATATGCATTACTAAGCACCAAGAGGAACCTACATATGAAATTTGAGAAAGATCCATTCAGTACTTTGTGAGAAATAGCGATAACAAGAATTGTTTACGGACGGAGGACCACAGACGCTAACAAAATAAACCAAACCAAACCAAAGCAAACCACAGACGCAGGGCGATTTGAATAGCCCACCAATCTAATTACAATCTAGATGGTCATTCTCACTACGTTACATGAACATCTAACAACATCCCATAAGTTCTGGTGACCTCCGATATGTGTATATTTCACTTTCGGGGTGAATGGTCAAGTTGGCGATGTCGTCGAAGCAAAACAACATTTCGTCACAAATTGCATCTGAAGCAAACCATTTCGGCACAGCATGTATATAGAGCTATATGCGATGTGGCACGAAATGACTTGAAACAAATATGACAGATTATACTAGCTATGCACTTCAGTCATAGTAATTCGGACACGTAAAATTCCCGGAAGTAGTCATTTGATTGGCTAATCCAACAGTTCATTTGCCGATGTCATCGAAGGAAAACATTTCATCACAGCATGCATCTGAAGCAAACAATTTCGGCATAGTATGTATATATATGTATATCCATTACGTATTGGGACGAAATGACTTGAATCAAATTGACATAGTAAGCAAGCAATGCACACTAAATTATTTGTTTATCACGACTTCTCATCTACAACTAATGTCTAGCAGTTAATCATGAAAGATTATCAATAAAATATTCTATTTCTTGTATTGCACCAAATATCAAAATGATATCTGTATTGTAAATAACCAGTTTATTCTTCTCGTAACTTGTCGCTGCCTTGTGGTATGACTGCCAAGTTGGCATTTAGTGAAACCGGTTAATGTAACATGGAAGCCGCGACACGGCCTACAACATCTATCGGACATTGTGGAAAATGGACCCGTCAATGCGCGAGTGTTTGTACATTTGGAGATTATGTGACAATGTACTGAACTGCAAGTTAATTCCTACTCTGAGATGTTGAAATGAAGCAACTTTACGTTTTTGGGTTATTGTTGTCGTGATACTAAATGCGTTTATGTTTGATACTGTACCGCCTATGAGCGCCCGGCTAGGTTGCACGAATTATTATAGTTGATTGTTTGTTTTAGGTTGAAACACAATAAAGGTTTACAACCTGACGGGAATTGTTTATCATCGTCTGTTAAGCACAATACAATATCATTTCACTATTGAAAGTTTCGAAGTCCATATTTACTCGTCAATCTTTCCCATCACTTCAATACTTCTACCTTCTACATCGAATATATGAATCCAAGGTAACTTGGCGTATTACCGGCAATTTGCAGTGTTGTGTATTAATTACACAATCGGAACCGAAGTGAAGTTACTATATAGGTCAACCCAACGATAACATATAGTATGGCTACAGCAGGTTAGCTTTTAGCTTCGAAAGTAACACACAAAAATATACTATAAGAAGGAAATGATGTAATACTGATATGATTATGACTAATTTATAGGAACCGCATTAACTACAGTAATGCTTTCGCATCTTCCGTTCAGCAGATGCAAAATTAGTGTGTACTATAATTGTTTGTTTGTTTATGTTTTACGGCCCATCGACAACTAGGGTCATTTAGGTGTACTATAATATTGTTCAGAGAGCCCGGTAGAGGGAACATCTTGTTGCCGTGTTCTTCGATCTGGAGAAAGCATACGATACGACATGGCAATATGGTATTATGGAAGACCTGCATGAAATTGGGTGTACGTGGGAATCTCCCTAAATTCATTTCAAACTACATATCTGACAGACATTTTAAGGTTCGCGTTGGCTCAACGTATTCTGAAACAGCTAAACAGGAAATGGGAGTCCCTCAGGGTGGGATCCTTTCCGTAACTCTTTTCGGTCTGAAAATCAACAGTATAACTAAATGTCTCGGTAAGTCAACTGAAGGGTCTCTATTTGTTGATGACTTGTTGATCTGCTATAGGTCGAAGCACATGCACACGATAGAACGACAACTTCAACAATGTTTGGGCAAACTACAATTATGGGCAAATGAAAACGGCTTCACATTTTCCAGATCAAAAACTGTCTGCATGCACTTCTGCCAAAAACGAAAACCACATAATGATCCCGATCTAATATCAAATGGAAGCGAAATTCCAGTTGTCGAGCAGACCAAATTCCTCGGACTAATTTTCGATTCAAAACTCTCCTTTGTTCCACATATTAAACACCTAAAGGATAAGTGCTCAAAGGCAATGAATATTTTACGCGTACTACCCCATACTGACTGGGGTACGGACCGTGAAATGCTCTTGCGCCTTTATAGGGCACTTGTTCGATCAAAACTCGACTATGGGTCCATCGTTTATGGATCGGCACGGAATTCTTACCTGCAAATGTTGGATTCTATCCATAATCAAAGATTACGTCTAGCACTTGGTGCAGAGCCTTTATGTAGAGGCAAATGACCGAAGGAAAAAACTTGCGCTTCAATATGCCGCCCAATTGAAATCCAACCCGAAAAAAACGGCTTTTGATTTTGTTGTCAGTCCGCAATACCGAAACATATTCACTCAAAATCAAAAACTCTTACCAACATTTGGCATTAGAATTTCGAATTTTCTTCATGAACTTAACATAAGCTTAGACAACATAGGCGAATACACCGTATCGGATGTACCGCCATGGCTTGTCGAATCACCTGATACATGAGAGGGCAAAGTCGAGTGTATTACCCGAATAGCACAAATCTTCCTTTCGGGAGTGCATTGCAGATTTTCCTGATCATGTTCAGATCTACACTGATGGCTCAAAAGATGGTGAGAAGGTCTCAGCAGCATGCTACACCGATCACCATTGTTCTTCAATCCGTCTACCAGATGGCGCCTCCATTTTCTCTGCTGAAGCATGTGCCATCGATTTGGCCCTCGACCATATCGATGCATTAAAAAGGCAATTATTTGTTCTGACTCTCTGTCTGTCCTTCAGAGTTTACGATTACGAGACCCTAAAATATACTCATGCAAAACCTTGTCCCTCGAATATCTCGTATCTTAAAAAAATGCAAAATAACATTACTTTGGATTCCCGAGCCATATCGGAATTAAATGCAACGACATTGTTGACTGCCAAGCAAAACATGCTTTAAAACTGCAAATTTACACTATTTTACACTTTTTGTGGTATATCTATTTATAAGTGTACAAGCACTATTTTATCTGGTTTGAAATATGTAATAAAATGGCAGTCAAGACACACGTAAAATCATTATTATCCTAGTAACAAATATGTGTTATGCACATGTCTTCATTGGAACGCAGGTGTACACTACATGTAGGCCTACATCAATTTTAGTTTAGGTTCATAGATCTAATTAAACTTGCTTTGCACGAAAAACAAATTCCTGTTTTTGCCAGCATTTTGATTGACATTATAAAACCTACCTTTGATAAAGTGTTTGCAACATATTCTAGTGTGCTCTGTTGGCGTCCAGTTTTCTCTCTTTATTGCCGAAACCCACATTGCCTGTAAGTCTGCATCTTTAGGGATTCTGAAAAACTTCAGTGTGGAGCCTTTTTCCTGTCGGCTGTTACAGCCGTAACAACAATGTGCTGGCATTTCGAATGTTTTATATTGTAATGAACCTGCTGATAATGATCATTAAACTGTCAAGCTGTTTACCTCCAGCATTTTGACACAACATCGAAACATTACACCTGTAGGGTCATGCAGGTCATATGTGTGAATGTAGGGATGGGCTGCCCTACGTTATACCACGCATGCGCGACAGGAAATGGAATTGTGGGAAAATTACTAGTAGAAATAATGATGCGGTAATCGATGTATAGTGAACTCACGTGTTATCAAGCACAATATATGGTCACTGAATATAAATATATACGCACCAAATGGTGTAAGTAGACTGGTGAGCAGATATGGTTCACAATGTATCTCAGTAAAGACGAGCACGTCTGGGTTGGTTGGATGCAAACACAAAACTCATCGCCGTCCTGTCAGAACCACGGAGACACCCGATGTTGCCCGAATGACTACGGAATCCCGACAAGGAAACAACTCTGGCGGACTAGTCCCAGTTTCACTACACTCCTCCCCGTTTTCATGCTCCTCCATACCGAGAGCAAAGCACACACCTTCGCAGAAAAGTTCCTTGCTCCAAAGAAGGTCCCGGAAAATGTGGCCACACATATTTTGATAAATTATGAACAGTTCACAACATAACAATAACAAGTGAAACTTTCAGCTCGCAAGGACTAGCGTCATGAAAGTTCACGGTCCCTATAACTTGTACAGCTCTCGGGCATTGGCGGTCGCACACTCCAGGATTTCGGGTGTCCGAGCGTCCAGATGTGCTGCTACTACAGCCGCTGTCTCCCCAATGTACGCTGGTGTACTAACCCGTGCCTTCCCAGGGGGAAAGTAGGGAGAATCGGTCTCTAGCAGCAACCTGTTCCACGGGATGGCCTTGAGTCCTTCCAGTTGCGGGTTGTCGAAAACGCGGACAGCAGCAGTTACACCGAAATACGTGTTCGGAAACTTCCGCAGCCACGCCCTGACAATATCGCTCTTTCCCATGAAACAGTGAACATGAATCCTCTGCTCACTGGAGCATACATCCTCCACCATACCCAGAGCGGATGTGTACACATCCGTGCCATGGCTATCTCCCTTGACTCCTCTTAAGAGTAGCACTAGGGGTTGATCAGGCCGAGCCATCCTCAGGAGTTTAGCAAAGACCTCCTCCTGACGCGAACATCTCGAGATGGGTATGGTCCGGTCTAGGCCACACTCTCCTAGAGCCACTACACTTTTATTCTATTTGCAGGCGTGTTTAAGGTGTTGTAGTGCTGGTGCATTTTGATGATATCAAATAATTATATCGATCAGTTCATATACGTACCAGCCTCGAAGTCCAGCATGAAGCCTTCTACCTCTGGTGAGGATTCAAAACAGGTGAGTAGGTGTCGCAGAACCTGTGAAATGAGATAATATAATGAATACTACATACTTATAAAAAAGAATTATTAACATTGCAACTGAAATTCCAAATTATCGCTTTCAAGTCTTGTGACGCTCTTCGGGAAAATGCTGTATCTATCTTCTGTTATAAATTTACTGATATTGTCATTACTTACTACTTCGTAATCCTCAGCTGTCCGGCGTGACATCAGAACGAAGCACAGAGGGACCTGCTTCGTACATCCGTCCTGCTGCAGGAAGGCGTGGATCGTCCAAAGCTGCTGGAACGGCTCCAGGCGGATCTTCAAGGTCCCGTCGCAGTACCATCGTCTTGCCTGCTGAAGAAGCCGAAGCTGAGTTGGTGTCGCAAACATCAGATGACGGTTGCTGCCATAATTTTAAGCATTCAAAATAACATTTCACGTTAATACAGAATAGTTTACATGGCTTTAACAACTTTAAGAAATGTACGTCGTAATATTCTACCATGCCATTTTGGCCTTTATCTTCATATAGTTAATACCTCAAAGTCCAGGTCCACCGGCTCTGCGGGGCGAATGTGCTGCCGACATCGGTTGGCAAACCGGATCAGGTTGGCGGGCTTCGGCAAGTCGAAGTCGTCGTCGTCAACGTAGGCCTGCAGCTTCTCCTCCACTATCGTCTGCGCAGATGTGAACGGCTGAGCGTTGGCATCTTCTCAGATCTGAACCAATGATTAGAACTATTTTAAATTCAATGTATAATATTGATAATATCGTTACTCGTTCAACGGTAAGACTGTCTATATGACAATTATCTCCTTCACAAATGTGATAAACATTCAGTCAGTTAACTACCTGTTTCTTGACACGGACAAGCATGGTTGTGGAATGGTCAACAAACGTCGAGTTCATCATCCGGACTGGCGACAGGTCAAAGTTCCTGTAAACAGTATACTTTCATATAGAAAATACATATATAATATTCAATTATGCACCTTATGTTAAATTCTGTTCAAATTGTTTGAACTTGTTTGTACAGTTGTATAACAGAAATATCCGTCGGGAACATTGTATACTGTCATATAGAAAATACAGATATAAATTTCAATTATAATTGTTAAATTCTGTTCAAATTGTTTGAAATTATTTGTCATTATACTTACTTACCTCGAGAAATCGCGGTCGGGAACGGCAAACGTCAAGTTCGTCGGCGTGGCGTCGACATCTCCAGGACAGGGGGCTCCTCGTCGAAACGGTCGGGTGTGGCCTCCAGAACAGACATCTCCAGAACGGGGGCATGCTCTAAAAAGGAAACAGAAAACATTGGTCAAATGATAATGGTTATAGTTATGATAATAATAATAGACTTAATACTTGATAACATGTTGAGCTTAACATGGTTACAAAGGGTTATTTTGTTTTAATTTTGATGGACATGCTTTTCCAACTTACCAAGTCAACAGTCACCGACGCCTCGAGTAGAGGAGGGGTGTCGCTAGGGCACCGCAAAGGGGCCACGGGCACGGCGGATAGCTCCAGGACAGGTGGGGTATCCTCGGCGTACACCATCGTCGATTCCAATGCAGCATCGGTGGACTCGTCAAGCAAAATCTTCTGTATCACAAATGAGAATGAATATTCATGTATTTAATATACCGTTGAATTTTTTACTTTCTTGAGACTGATATTTTTTAAATTGATGTATAGTTTTTATTGATATTACTTAACAAAACTTTTTCATATTTCTTAAATATCTATGTGGAATTGTGATGAGTTTGCAATGTAATGCTCTTGCTTAAACTTACCGGAATGTCGCATCCACTACAGTACCATGCGATGATGGCACCTTCCTCACCACGCAACGTCGCGCGATACATCTCCCGTGTGATTACTGAAAATAAGCACAAAATAAAACCTATTAGCACGTATACTTTAAATTTACATATATATATAATACAATTTATTTTTTAATATATAATGTACGGACACGGTTCTGTCTTAAAGCGTATTATATGACCACAAACATGATGTATTGCGGACATATTTATTACGCAATAAAACTAAACATCGCCATACATAGATATATTTATGGTTTAAACAATATTCAAAGATATTAAAAGAGACATAATTATCAAAAAAAAAAAACATTAAGAAGGGTGGCTTAAGATGCTTCATTTAAAATCTTTCATAACCGCTCTTAAAGCAACTTTGGTCAGACGTATATATAATGAAGTAGGAAATTGGGATATTGTTCTAGAATCATTATTAGATCAACAGAAATAAGCAAATTTTGGAATTGAATATTTAAAGAAGGAATCAAAAAATTTATATTGTAAGAATACATTTTGGAAAGATGTTTTAGTTGCCTGGAGTAAGAATCTTAATACAAGCAATATATGTAAAACAAACATTCTTGAAAATCCAATATGGTATAATAGTGAAATCAAAATAGATAAAAAACAATTTTCATTAGAGCATGGTTTAAAAAAGGTATATACTTTATTCATAACATCATAACATTCCTATCAATTTTTTAAACTATCAGAGTATAAAAACTGCCATTTACCAATTGATCAGAAAAAAAAAACTTTAAACGTAGAGAAAAATATTATACTACCCAATATACCCGTAAATCTGAAATTAATTTTAAGATGTAAAAAAAAGTGCTCAAGAAATATAGAATGCTTTGATAAAAAATGTAAGTAAACTTATTGCTCAAAACAAATGGAATCAAAATTTCAATATTGATGAAGACAAATGGAAACAAATATACAAATATCCTTTTAACATCTGTACTAGTTCCAAACTTCAATGGCTACAATTTAGAATTAAACACAGGTTCTAACTACAAAAACATTTTTATTCAAAATTAAAAAAATAGACAATAACTTATGTACATTTTGTAAATCTCACCCTGAAACAATTAAGGATCACTATTATCACTAAAAACCATGAATCTTAGCTATTTAATAACCTTCACACATTTAATACATATACGTATGGACACGTTTAACACCTAGTAACTCTTGATTAATATGATAGTCGCCTTTCAGGGGATCTTCATATCCCGCCATACGATGAATATGACACACAATATTCAAATATTGTTTTATAGTAGCATATTTGAATATTTTCACCGTTGTCAGATATGCAGACAGTTTATTTTTCATTAATTTTAAAATATTAAGTCTTTGGTGAGCCTTTTGATAAATATTATGAATATAGTCATTCCATTTGGCATCATCACTGAATGTTAGGCCAAGATGTTTATGTATTCTTTCAGTCTTCACAGGTTCATTATAAAAATAAATATTAGGATGATTGATATAATGTTTATTAGAGAAAATTACAGATTCTGTTTTATTTATTAGCCCAATATTATTCAAGTCTCCATTTAATTTTTGTGCCAATTCAACAGAATTGTCATTATTTACTGCATACAAAGATGTATCATCAGCATATAATTAACATTAATTAACATCATATATATATCATACATATACATATGTATCATGCAGTTACAGTTATGTATATGGTACATACAGTATACTATTGCGGAGAATATTTGATGCAATGTACATAAGTGAAAAACAAAATTCCACCTCAAATTGATTTGAACTGTACATGTGAATGAATGTGTTTTTGTTGTATAGATTATTTGTAGCTACGCAGTATGGAGTGTAAACATATAACGTAGAGTGCTATATGAAAATCATGTTCACTCTAATGAGCGATTAAGAAACTGTCACAAGTCTGAGCTGATATGAGCATGCGATTCTAAGTTTTGAATATAATCTTTAGTTTAATGTGCCCGTCGTGATGGTATACCCTGCCCTGTCTACATCCGCATTCTAGGCCTCCAGAGTCTGTTTATCAGACCCAGGTGTTATTAGCCCACCATCATCAGATGATGGGCTATTCAAATCGCCCTGCGTCCGTGGTCCGTCCGTCCCTCCATCTGTAAACAATTCTTGTTATCGCTATTTCTCAAAGTACTGAAGGGATCTTCTCAAATTTCATATATAGGTTTCCATCTTGGTTTCTAGTTATGCATATTGTATTTTGAGACCAATCGGAAAACAATATGGCCGACAGGCAGCCATCTTGGATTTTGACAATTGAAGTTTGTTATCGCTATTTCTAAGAAAGCACTGAAGGGATCTTTCTCAAATTTCATATGTAGGTTCCTCTTGGTGCCTAGTTATGCATATTGCATTTTTGGACCAATCTGAAAACAACATGGCCAACAGGCAGTCATCTTGGATTTTGACAATTGAAGTTTGTTATCGCTATTTCTCGGAAAGTGCTGAAGGGATCTTTCTCAAATTTGATATGTAGGTTCCCCCTTGGTGGGTAGTTATGCATATTGAATTTTGAGACCAATCGGAAAACAACATGGCCGACAGGCAGCCCTCTTGGATTTTGATAATTGAAGTTTGTTATCGCTATTTCTCCGAAAGCACTGAAGGGATCTTTCTCAAATTTCATATGTAGGTTCCCATCGGTTGGTAGTTATGCATATTGCATTTTGGGACCAATCGGAAAACAATATGGCCGACAGGCAGCCATCTTGGATTTTGACAATTGAAGTTTGTTATCGCTATTTCTAAGAAAGCACTGAAGGGATCTTTCTCAAATTTCATGTAGGTTCCTCTTGGTGCCTAGTTATGCATATTGCATTTTTGGACCAATCTGAAAACAACATGGCCAACAGGCAATCATCTTGGATTTTGACAATTGAAATTTGTTATCGCTATTTCACAGAAAGTGCTGAAGGGATCTTTCTCAAATTTCATATGTAGGTTCCCTTTGGTGCCAAGGTATGCATATTTCATTTTGAGACTAATCGGAAAATAACATAGCCGACAGGCAGCCATCTTGGATTTTGACAATTGAAGTTTGTTATCGCTATTTTACAGAAGGTACTGAAGGTATAGAACAATCTGCCACAAAATATCATTCAAAACCTTGACATAACATCATTCAAACCAGGGCTCACACACACGATAAAATCCTAAACCAATCACAGAAGTGTTTTTAACCTGAGCTCTCTCTTATCTAAAAGCTGGTAGCTAGATGGGGCGCTTCATCAAATGTATAAATATCTTTTCAATGGCTAAGGATAATGACAATTTGTGAAGCGCTTATAGGCATGGGATCCTCAAAAGTTTGAAAAGAAAGGCCTCATTAATTTTGCAGGTAATCTAGGACCTATACATTTACCCATTGAAGATGTCAAATAAGATTACCTGAGTACCTATTCTGACAATTAGCTGCCATGACGCACTTTCAATCAAAAGTAGATATGAATTTCTTTCCCTGCCAATATTTTGTCCTAGTCCTAATCAGGTATTGGTGATGTTCCATACAAAGTTTACCATGTCCCCACTAAACAAAAGCAGTTAAAATAATTTGTTTTCGTTTGTGTCTTCAGTACTTTCAGTACTTTGATATGTTTACAAGAGTCTTTAATAACTAGCATGCATTTTTTTTAATTATGAAGAAAAACACAACCAAGCATATCAATTGCAAATCAAAACAAGAAAATTATCGGAAAATGTAGTTGGACAGTTCAGAAATAGTTCGGATTCTGTTCATTCGCGATCGCGTGCACGTGTGTCCTCTGTGCGGAGTGAGGGAAGGACATCATACATTTGTGCGCGTGATTTAATGAGAATCTTCCTGTCGTCCCTACCGCGCTTAATGAAGATCCTTTCATCGCTGGACCAGTACGACTGGATATCCCCCGAAGATTTAGCAGCAGAGAGGTCCTTCATGATTCCTTGACAAACGCGTGTCAGATCTTCCGTGATAAACAAGCGATCGGAGTTACCCTTTAGCTCTTTCTTACTACGGAATGCGTTGTTTTTTATTTTCCAGTTTTTAAATCTACAAATAACTTGGTACTTGTTGTCTCTGGGGGTACCGATAATGTGTGATCTGAATATGTCGTCCTCGCTGATGGTGATCTTGAGGTGGTTCTTACAGATACCAACAATGGTCGAGTCCCTATCATTTACATCATCACCACTGAGGCGAACATTGTGGAATCGGAGCGAGTTCCTCCTTCCATACTGTTCCAGCTCTTCGATTTGACCCTCAAGGTCTCCAACAGCATTTTGTAAGTACTCACACCGAGCTTGAAGTGAATCATTGGTCTTCTGGAGATCGCCTATGTGTACTTTTTGCTGATCAACAGTGTGTTTACGGGGGGCAACTATGTCTGTCAGCATGTCTTTGATGGATCCGTACAGGAGGGTGGGGGGGGGGGGGGGGGGGCTAACGCTGGAGCAACGGACTTCGCAAAGTCTGGGTTTACAAGAGTGTTCATAAGCAGCGAAGTTAAGTCTACTTGGTGGAGAGTGGACGAGTCGTCCATGTCGGACAGAGAGTTTCGACGTCTATTAGTAGGGGGTTCAGTGGTAGGACTTGGAGTGTTATTATCAGGTTGGTTACGTTTCAATCGTGCAGGGGTAACTTCAGATTCAGTTCGTTGTGAGGAAGTGGTCGTGTACATGATATAGTTCAAAACACAAATAGGCGAGGTGGTCTGATCAAAATGGCGGTCACGTACATATAGACAATAGAGTTCAACTGAATCAATCTGATCTTCACAGTCAACACTTTAAATGTGCACTTTTACATGTCAAAATCTAGAAAATCATTTGATGTAGCTATTGAGTCATGTTTGGCACTACAATTATATCATATTATACACAAATCAAACCCTTCATGGTGAGCCGCTCACATTCCTGCTAGTAGCAAAGCCGCCATCTTGAATCAATGTGTGTATGGTGTCAATATAAAATTTTGTCAGAAACATTGCATGTCCAAACACCAGATTTGTTAATAATACAATACAAATCCAACAAATAATAGTCAAAAATGTTATTTCCCTATATAAACTATAGTAAAGTTTACCCCCTCCCCAGGGTCAAACGTGAGACCCCAGGGTCATGCAATTCACAATTTTGGTAAAGCACCACAAGACCCTTGCATCTATAAAGAGTGTTTGACTCCACCATATCTGAGAGTAGAGAAGAAGATTTTTGAACTTTTAGTCAATTTTACCCTTTTTGGCCCCACCCCTCAGGCCCCTGGGGGGTGGGGACCATATAATTCACAATATTGGTTGACCTTCAGCCATAGAAACTTTATGCCAAATTTCATTGAATTTTGTTAAGTGGTTTTGGAGAAGTCGAAAATGTAAAAAGTTTATCGACGGACGACGACGGACAAAAGGCGATTAGAATTCGTCTCAGATGACCTAAAAATTGAAATTGGAGGAAATATCTCATCACATAAGTATACTAGTTTGAAGTTATATTATTTGAATTATGTTACCTTTGTTTAACTGGAACTTTGTTGGCCTGTTCTAGATCTCCCATCTCGGTAATAAGTGATATTATTGGAGATAATTGCATCTCATCATCCTGCAATAAAGATATAAGAATTGCCTATAGATCTTTATTATACTATAATTAATCTATAACAAACTTGTACATTAATAAACATTATAATATATTAACATACCATAACAAATTATTGATTAACTGGATCTTAATTTTGTAATTTAAAGCAGTCTGCTGATATTTGAAATAATGGACTGAATACTGATTTCTGAAAACTGTTTCAAAATCATCATCAAGGGTGACTTGGACATCATCATCAGGAGGGAATTGGTCATCACCTTCAGGGGGGACTTGAAATTGTACATCAACATCACCAGTAGGGGGAGTCTGTGCACCATCATCATCATTGGGGAGTTGGATGTCATCATCAGGGGGGGAATTGTACATCAACATCACCAGTTGGGGGAGTCTGCACCATCATCATCAGGGGGGAGTTGGATGTCATCATCAGGGGGGAATTGGTTATCAGGGAATACTTGTGCATCACCATCAGCAGGGACTGCATGGATATCATCATCTGGAAGCAGAACATGTAATAAATTAACATAGAGAAAAAAGAATTGTTTCAAACTTTATATTTTATGTTGTATTACAACATGTTGTAATCAATATCTACAGCCGAGTATAAGCTGATGTATATCTGGTTAATCTAAAGGCAATTCTGAAAATGTTCCTGTCACACTGACACACTGATAGCTTTGCAGGGTTCTTTAATTAAGACTGAAACCCCAAAGGTCTGTATTGTTATTATAAATATATAAAAAAGAAAAAGAAACATACCTTGTTCCATGACCATGTCTTGTGGAATCCTCCTGTTGATACGAAGTGTTTGTGTAGTCCAATTTCCTGTCAGTTTTTCATTTAAGCACGTCTCCCCTCTTCCCATGCCAATGCACACTTCACAGAAACAGCTCCTGTCTCTTGATGTTACTACATAAGGAGCTATAGGCCTGAAGCAGTGCGTTGTTCTAGTGTCCTTAACAGCCTTGATGTTTGCAAGCCTGGCATTTCGTTCAGATCTCTTTACATCCCCATCCTTGGTTTGGTTTGGTTTATTTTGTTTAACGTCCTATTAACATCTAAGGTCATTTAAGGACGGCCTCCCGTGCGTGCAACATGCATGCGTGTGGTGAGTGCGTATGTGTGTTTTGGGAGGCTGCGGTATGTTCGTGTTAAGTCTCCTTGTGATAGCACTTTAAATCGGCAAAAGTTCCGGCCTATCTCACTGAAGCATACTGCCGAAGACATCCAGCAATACACCCCACCCGGTCACATTATACTGACAACGGGCTAGGCAGGAGTAGCAACTACCATTTTTAAAGACTCTGGTATGTCTCGGCTAGGGGACAGAACCCAAAACCTTCTTCACAGCGGCGAACGCTCAACTAAAGGCCAAAAGTGATTGTCAAGGGAGGCATTAGGAAGAAGAAAGTTGTTAAGAAAGAAGAGAAAAGATAAGATCCCAAATTCAGTCGCCTCTTACGATCATGCAATGGGGGCAGCAGGTACAATTCTTACGCCCTACCTGCAGGGCTAGATTGTATACTAACTATAGGTTATTGATGGTTATTTAGCTTGTTTGACACAAAAGGAAATGGATAAAGGGGTAAAGGTCAAATATGAAGTTGTATCGACAATGACCAACATAATAGATGATTAACATGTGCCAAATAAGAAGGTATGTATTACAGTTTTATTCATTTGAATTTCCAAATAACAACCAAATAATGAAATATAGTTTTATTTGTAATTGGTTGTTAAATTTATTTATTTGTGCGTTTATTTTAAAACATATCATGCAATCCTTATATTACCAATTTGTATTGTACATCAAGTGTTTCATTGTTGATACATGTACCTACCGATATATTATTTGATATATTATCAAAATGAATTGACATTAACATATTGCAATAATTTCATACTTCAGTGCAAAGTCATGGAGTATGACTATAGTATTGGAGCTTATCACCAACAAGGAGGTCATTCGGATATAGTGGTGAGAATTTATTGAAAGATTTGCTATATGTTTTTGTATAATGGAAATCATTGTTGATCAACATTGAAAAATGCAAGAGTGTATTTTGAGAAATAAACAATCAATTCAATTAACATCAGCAATCCATAGGAACACCAAAAAATGTGGTTGGAAGATTTCAATTGGATACTAATGATAATAAAATGTCATTTTCAAGTGAACATCACCATGCAGATGCCAATATCACCTTTTCAGTATGGGGTTTTGATATACAAATAAATAATTACCAATTTCAACACTATTTCAAATTTTGATGATCTAATGAAATATTTGTGAGAAATTTGTTTGTGTCTCAACACAAATTTCAGACAATGATGTGTTGTGTAGTTTGGTTGTTACAGTGTCAATAATTTAGTTTTACAGGGAAAATGTTAGTCATGTTTCTAAGTGATGCATTTTTGTTGACAGATTGTGGAACCAAAAAGAGGGGCAGTTTATTTTTATAATCCGCTGGGGGAAACTGCATTTCAACAGAGAAGAGCTATCAACAGTTGGAGGTAAAGTCACATACATGTATTACACACAGTTACCATTGATAATAATAAAATTTTACATCTATCAAAAACAACATATTTAGCGGATAAATAAACAATACGAAAAACAGGACCATTATACACATGCACATTCTAGGCTACTCATAGGCTCAGATTTTGTTTAAAAAGGCAAGCTTTCATTGTGATATCAATATTTGATTTTAATTAACTATTAAAATGTTGAACTACTAGGTTAACATGGTTATTTTAGAAGCTTTGGTTTCTGAGAAAGTCATATAAGAATATTTGCAAAAACTATTATTATATCTGAAAATCCTAAGATATTCACATTATATATTGTTGTTAATGATTTATAATATTTACAGAAATTATGTGAATAGCAACATGGTTTTCAATACATCATGGCATTTGGAATCAAAGTCACATGCTAAACAGTTAGATAGTAAATTTAAATTTGGTCCTTATATATTTGATATTTCTGTCTGGAAGCAAGAGTTGAAGCAATTTCAGCATTTTTATTTAAACTTCATAATTTCTTATATATTTGATATTTCTGTCTGGAAGCAAGAGTTGAAGCAATTTCAGCATTTTTATTTAAACTTCATAATTTATAAACATTTTGTAGCCAGTGATAAGCTCTTTCAATGCAGTCAGAGTGCTGAGGCAAAGCGTACTGAAAGGTGCATCAAGAGATTGCTTGTTGGAAAGTGAATGGTACAATTAATCTATGTATGTCACAATTGCAAATTACCTTATTAATATTTCATTTCTTTTACTTTTTAGGTCATCTGACCCGATAGTCATCGTGCTTCGTCCGTCGTCGTGCGCCGTGCGCAAACTTTTCACATTTCAATCTTCTTCTCAAGTTCCACCAGTGGGATTAAGCTGAAACTTGCCAGAAATGATCCTGAGATGGTCCTGACCAAGTGTTGTTATTTTTCGGATGGGTCCGAAATCCAAGATGGCCGCCATAGCCGCCATTTTGAAAACACATTTTAAACTTCTTCTCAAGTTCCACCAGTGCTATTGAGCTGAAACTTGCCTGAAATGATCCTGAGATGATCCCGACCAAGTGTTGTTATTTTTCGGGTCGGTCCGAAATGCCATCTTGAAAAACACATTTTAAACTTCTTCTCAAGTTCCACCAGTGCTATCGAGCTGAAACTTGCCTGAAATGATCCTGATATGGTACCGACCAAGTGTTGTTATTTTGCGAGTCGGTCAGAAATCCAAGATGGCCGCCATCTTTAAAAAAACACATTTTAAAACTTCTTCTCAAGTTCCACCAGTGCTATTGAGCTGAAACTTGCCTGAAATGATCCTGATATGATCCCGACCAAGTGTTGTTATTTTTCGGGTCGGTCCGAAATCCAAGATGGCCGCCATGGCCGCCATATTGAAAAACACATTTTAAAACTTCTTCTCAAGTTCCACCAGTGCTATTGAGCTGAAACTTGCCTGAAATGATCCTGATATGATCCCGACCAAGTGTTGTTATTTTTCGGGTCGGTCCGAAATCCAAGATGGCCACCATAGCCACCATCTTGAAAAACACATTTTAAACGTCTTCTCGAGTTCCACCAGTTCTATTGAGCTGAAAGTTGCCTGAAATGTTTCTGAGAGGATCCTGACCAAGTGTTGTTATTTTTTGGATTGGTCTGAAATCCAACATGGCCGCCATCTGAAAAACACATTTTAAACTTCTCCAGTTCCATTGGTGCCATTGCGCTGGAAAAGGGTGAGGATGTCAAGGAAGGCGAGCCAACATTGTGTTGTTATTTTTTCGGCCTCGTAAAAACTTTGAAATAGCAGCAATGGCGGCCATTTTGTAACATGATTGCGCAATCATGGTTTTCCTGAACAACACCTATTTCAAACTTCTCAAATTCCACCAGTGGGATTCAGCTCTAACTTACCAGAAATGATCCCGAGATGGTCCAGACAAAGTGTTGTTATTTATCGGGTTGGCGAGAAATCCAAGATGGCCGCCATCTTGAAAAAAACATTTTAAACTTCTTCTCCAGTTCCACTGGTGCCATTGAGCTGGAAATTGGTGAGGATGTTAAGGAAGGAGGGCCAACAAAGTGTTGTTATTTTTCGGCCTAGTAAAATCATTGACTTGGCAGCCATGGCGGCCATTTTGTAACATGATTGTACAATCATGGTTTTCCTGAACAATGCCTATTTCAAACTTCTCAAATTCCACCAGTGGGATTCAGCTCTAACTTACCAGAAATTATCCTTAGATGGTCCAGACCAAGTGATTTTATTTATTGGGTCGGTCAGGTAATCCAAGATGGCCACCATGGCCAACAGTGCCACTATATACTTGCTACAGAGAATACATACTACAATAATATAAGGGTTTTAATTTAGAGTCAGATGACCGTTAAGGCCCCTGGGCCTCTTGTTGTAAATTTTCAGTTTGCTGAAAGACATCTTTCAGGAGATTCATTGCTTGGCATCTCTCTAAAAGATGTTGAAGCAAAGAGAAGGGAGATAGGATGTACCTTTCTGCTTGATGAAGGTAAAAATGAAGAGAAACTTAAAATGTAAAAAAAATCTGTGTTAATATTTATAGTTTAGAGGGGCAAAGCATGTGCCAAATGTAAGAAATAGAACCATTTTGACAGAGTCGGTCGATCAGCGCCAAGAACAAAACAATAATCATCGGCAGGGGAACCAGAGACAGTGATGACATTAAAAACAAATATGAGGAAAACATAGTACAGACAGTTATTAACAACGTGCAAACGGATTTTGTAATAGACACTGGTGCATCCATTTCATGTATTTCAAAATGTGAACTTCAGACAATTTATGAATGCATTCCAAAATTTGCATCTGCTTTACCATTCATAATTGGTGTTAATGGATACAAGTAAGTATCAGCGGGAACAATCACCATACCTCTGACCATCAATAGGCTATGCGTCACTCACTTGTTTCATGTGTTCGAAAACTTGCATTGTAACCTTATACTGGGATTAGACTTCCTGGAGAGGAACACAGCTACAATCGATCTAGACAACAACACCTTATCCTTGTATGACGGATTAACTATTGCTGCTTTACGAATTGACGAGGATAGAAATCCTAAGCTAGCCAGAACTGTGGCTCGCGTGCCCATACCACCTCAGTCGGAGTGTAACATCACTTAAACCGGGGCGCAGACTATAAAAGGAAAGAGGCGGAGCCTAAATAGGAAAATGTCTAGTTTATAGCAGCAGATAAGATCTCAAGAAATAATATATGCACATTAAATATAGTTATTCTTAAGTCCGATGGGGTAATATTAAAATAACGAAACAGGAAATTAAAACTATATCTCTAGATCTATCACCACTTCACAGAAACGTACCTATGACTTTTTTTTTCTCTTATTGTTCTAACTACATTAAGTATTAAAGGGGTGTGACCATATATAGTTCACCCTTTACAAAGTTGCCAGCTGCCAATGATGGGTTTTTAAATACAAATCTGTATTAACATGGCATTTGCATACACATCACCAGGTAAACAAATAATTCATATACCTGCACGCCTTTTAGCTATTTCCCCTGCTTTGGATGCAGTTATCCTTTCACTTCTAAGTTTGTGCCACGTTGGATCCCTAGACTGGCTGCGGGTGCTCTCCTCTATTTCAACACATTCTAACTCAGTAACTGTCGGTGACTGAAACTGTTTTGATTGTTGTTCCTGCAGTACAAAGGGCACATTTGTTTTCATGACATTCTTTGTGGGTAATCTGGGAAAGTCATTTATATCAAGTAAATTTAAAACATAGTCAGTTGATTTCTTCTGCTGGTAGCTAATGCCACTTCCTTTAGGGAAATTGCCAAACTTTGTGAGCACCCTGTCCGATAAAACTGAATTTGAGGCTACAGTAGGAAAAAGAAAGACCATTTCTCCTATTTCATTAATGAAACTCCATGTTAAAATACTCATCGGTAGTAATTGGGTTGTATAAAGTTGACCTTATGCCTTGAGTAGCCCTCCGTGCATCCTGTCTGTCGTAACCCTGAACAACTATGTTGTCAATCTTATCTCCCTTCAGCTTCTCTCCACGTGAAACATGCCAGGTCTGAGGAAGTGAAGTCTTGGCAATATCAGTTGGTATGAGGGTAACCTTCCGCTGTTTGTAATATGCCAGCTGATAAAGTAAAGCAATAACATGCCCACAGTGTCCACTTTTCCAATAGTACAAGAACATAGTGCATATTCCACTTTGTCATTGTTGATGAGAATCTGAAAAATATAAACATAAATATATATAAGTGTATATATGGTTTAGAAGCCGAGATTTTTAGCCTGACTATATTGTTGAAGATTGTATGCTAACCTCAGATCTCTGGTTGTACATTTTTTGTGACTTGCATTGATCGCCATCAAACAAAGTGAACGATGGGCTGTACTATGGGCTTTGTGTTTACACAAAATAAATGATTAATCCTTAAATAATTAATATTGAATCATCCAATTACAGGCACTTGCATCTGGTGATTAAAATTTGGTTTGGTTTGGTTTATTAGGTCATCTGACCCGAAGGGTCAGGATGACCTATAGTCATCATGCTTCGTCCGTCGTCGTGCGCCGTGCGCCGTGCGCCGTCCGCTGTGCGCCGTCCGCCGTGCGTAAACTTTTCACATTTCAAACTTCTTCTCAAGTTCCACCAGTGGGATTGAGCTGAAACTTACCTGAAATCATCCTGAGATGGTCCTGACCAAGTGTTGTTATTTTTCGGGTCAGTCTGAAATCCAAGATGGCCGCCACAGAAGCCATTTTGAAAACAAACTTTAAACTTCTTCTCAAGTTCCACCAGTGGGATTGAGCTGAAACTTACCTGAAATCATCCTGAGATGGTCCTGACAAAGTGTTGTTATTTTTCGGGTCAGTCTGAAATCCAAGATGGCCACCACAGCCGCCATTTTGAAAACACATTTGAAACTTCTTCTCAAGTTCCACCAGTGGGATTGAGCTGAAACTTGCCTGGAATGATCCTGAGATGGTCCTGACAAAGTGTTGTTATTTTTTGGGTCACTGTAAAATTCAAGATGGCCGCCACAGACGCCATTTTGAAAACAAACTTTTAAACTTCTTAAGTTCCACCAGTGGGGTTGAGCTGAAACTTGCCTAGAATGATCCTCAGATGGTCCTGACAAAGTGTTGTTATTTTTTGGGTCACTGTAAAATTCAAGATGGCCGCCACAGACGCCATTTTGAAAACAAACTTTAAACTTCTTCTCAAGTTCCACTGGTGGGATTGAGCTGAAACTTGCCTGAAATGATGCTGGGATGTTCCTGACCATATGTTATTATTTTTCGGGTCAGTCTGAAATCCAAGATGGCCAACACAGCCGCCATTTTGAAAACACATTTGAAACATCTTCTCAAGTTCCATTGGTGGGATTGAGCTGAAACTTGCCTGAAATGATCCTGATATGGTCCTAAGCAGGTGTTGTTATTTTTCGGGACAGTCAGAAATCCAAGATGGCCGCCATCTTAAAAACACATTTTAAAATCCTTCTCAAGTTCAACTGATCAGATTCAACTGAACCTTGACTGAAATGATCATGGAATGGTCCTGATTAAGTGTGTTTTTTTCTGGTCAGTCTGAAATACAAGGTGGCCGCCACAGCCGCCATTTTGAAAACACATTGGAAATTTCTTCTGAAGTTCAACTGATTAGATTCAACTGAAACTTGCCTGAAATTATCCTGATATGGTCCTGACCAAGGTTTGTTATTTTTCGAGTTGGTCGAAATCCAAGATGGTTGTCATACTCGCCAGTTGGAAACACATTTTAAACTTTTCAAGTTCCACTAATGGGATTGAGCTGAAACTTACCTGAAATGATCCTGGGATGGTCCTGACAAAGTATTGTTATTTTTTGGGATGTGTCAAAATCACTACTATTAACCATAGAAATACAGTGATATCATAAATAGATTAATGTGTGTACCTGGAGTTCTGAACTAATTTTGTTTCGAAAGGACTCATTGATTTTCTCGAAATATTGAATTGAATGTAATTTTTGATTGCTGAGAACTTGCAAAGAGATGTACCAAAAATTGGTACATGTTTGATGAAAAAATAATTATAAGTTCAAAAATGGACTTATTGCAGCAATATTTATTTAATTTATTGATACTAGTAATCAGCCCGAAATAAAAAAATTGAGAAAAAACTAAGAAAAAAATATGCCTCTGATAGGCCTCGAACTTGCGACTTTACATTGTACGCAAGGGAGGCAACTAACCGGAAGTGATGTATTCCCATAATTCCAGAGATCGACAGGTAAGATGGATGGTATGAGGATTCAGAAGTGTGCAAATTTATTGTTTTTGTGTATATTCCAAGCTTATTTTAGGAGGTTTAATCTACTCATTTAATAAAAAATAGTATCTTATATACAATGCATATGAATATCGACAAAAACTCCCCGATTCCTATGCATCAGGTCTGTGTCTTTGTTGACAGATTATGACACGTGCTTTAGCAACTGGTTGCGATATGATTTGTTCATCGACAATTTAGCCCCTGCTACTTGACAATTAGTTCAGTTTATGTACACAGTCACTGTTTACATGTCAAAAGCGGTCAGTAAGGTTTATGTGTTGTTAAAAACAGACGGCAGAGTAAATAAATTACGACAAACAATATCGTGATTCGGCGCTTTTACATTGTAATGCCCGTCTCCTTATCTAACAGTTATGTAATTAACTTGAAATATTTTCTGTTACGTACTGCTTGTTGCAGAGATATTTAGGTCATAATGTAGGAGCCTTCAGACTAGTATTAGTAGTTCTAACAAAAAAGGTTCCTTTGACATTTGCTGCGGAAATAAAATATTTACAAAAAACTGGAATCACTGTTATTGTTTGTTTTATTTAACCCAGGGTTATGTATATCGTATCATGATCAATGTATATTGCATTGGCCAGGTTCAACACACTGTCCATTGAGCTACCGTATTTGACCTAATAAGGGCGCCTGCCCTAATAAGGGCGCCCCTACCTTTTTTCAAGGAAATAAATCTTTGACTGAGTGTCAAAATGGTGTTCAAAAGTAATAATTCATGTGAAATATTTTGCTACTTTATGTGTTCAATTTTCTTCAGCAAATTAAGTAACTGGAACACATGTTTTCGCCACATTTTGTGTATTCCTACAGGCTACAGATGACATGTCAGTGCAAAGTTCTCAGCACCCAAAACTAAACACACATACAAATAATAACTTGCCATCTTTACTTGAAGATAAAGTAAAGACTTCATTCTTGTTGATAAATAACTTTTGTTCAGAACAGAAAGCTAGTAAAATACATTGTAAATCAATTATTAGGTCAAAGAAAACGATGTCTGATGTGATCTGGGAAATCACCTGTTTCTATAAATAGAACACAAAAGAGTTCCATTTGAACATAAATGGTGGAACACACGTTCTCTGGTCTAAAGATCAGCTGGCATGGTTTACAAGTTTACAGGAGTATTCAAGTCATGTTTAAGCTTAATATATGATAATGAATAGATATCTTCATCTGGAATATTTTTATGACTGAATATTTTACCGTTTCCACAACCTTGGGTATTCTGCTATAAGGTATAGTCTGTTTCATAAAACTTCAGAATAACTAATCTTAATAAGGGCGCCCCCACTGTCAATTACCCGCGCCCTGCGCCCTTATTAGGTCAAATACGGTATATAGCTGTAAAGACCTGTTATATCTGTATATATCTATCTTATATAGGTCTTTTGAGCTATTGTATTTATGTTTTTAAAGAAAACAAAACAAACTTGCATATAAAGAAAGATTAAAATCATTTAGGTTGATAACAAAATATCTGATAAAAATAAACATCAAACTACATTTTGTTGTCAACATTGCCATATTATGTGACTTTGCTCTAATTAAATGAAAATTGAAATCTCAGAAAATATATAGCTCAATACACAGCTATAATTTATATAGGTCGATTGCCAGTGTGTGCTTGGACCTGTTGAGTATATTGTGCATTGAATTTATGCAAGATGAACTGTTTAATTAGTGCATGTATGCATATTAAGATGTTTATTTTAATCAACTTTTCAGTAGAGACAAAACAGTCCTTGTAAGGACTTAATTTAGTGGCTTTACTTTTTATAGTTATTTCCATCACACTTAAAAATTCTAATCTCCCAGGAGTTCTACTTTCTGGGCTGTAGGTCACAGTTGATTAAAACAAATCCTTAGAAGTTGCAATACTCTACTCATTTATCTTGAAATTAAATTTCAAGTCTAGAGCAATGTTTTTAACTTTCTGTTATTATCGTCATGAATATTTAACAGTCCCACTTACACTACACCCAAATGAGGGTTTTGTACTAGTTTAATTATCAACTGAATATTTTGGAAATGCACATCAATTGCTACCTACGTACATACAATGTTGTTAGTGAATTTTTGATATTTTTCTCTGCCAAAATGCAGATCAATTGTTAACTTTCATTGTTGTTAATGTTGTTGTCTCTAAAATATATTGAATGGTGCTTTAATTAGGTCAAAACAAATAACATGTGTGTATCCTGCTCCATGAAATATTCTAGAGCATATAGGAAGGTAACCAAAACATTTTATTAATTTATTTTTGGGGACAGGCAGCCATCTTGGATCTTGACCCTTGAAGTTTGTTATTGCCATTTCAGGTGATATGACAAAGTGACTCTATACCACTAGCTCTGCACTATGTAAGGCTGTTGCCAGGTACAATGTATGCATGTAACTTTATTGTTTTGTATATACTCGTGGCAATAGGTCAGTACTTTTTCCGCTGAAATTACAGCTTTCCTTAATTCACCAACAAAACATTTTTTAACCATTCAAAAATCCAGATTGCAGACAGGCTTCAGCAGTCATGTTTGTATTTGACAATTAGATATTGATGGCTATTTTTCAGAAAGTACTTGATTACTACTTGTTGAATTTAATTACCGGCCGCTGGTCTTCGACCGATTAACTTTGAAACTTGGTCAAGATGTTCACTTGACAATATCACACTTGTGGCTGTAATTTCCCGGTCACATTGTCAAATGTACACATGTGCATCAGTATAAAATAAAATTGACCAATTCACTTGAAACTTTGTCAAGATATACACGTGACAAAAATACTTGCGTCTGTAATGTCAACGTAAAGCAGCAAGATCACTCTGTCCATTTGTCAAGGTCACTTTTGTGTTTTTCATAGATGAATATTTCATGCGGCATTATGAAGCAGAGTTGATAATAATATATCGAGGATCAACTGACCTGAGGTCAGGGTCACTTCAAAGTTCAAGGTCAAATTCATGTTTTTAAGCCCACCATCTGATGATGATGGGCTATTCAAATCGCCTTGCGTCTGGTCTGTCCATCCGTCTGTAAACAGTTCTTATCGCTGTTTCCAAGAAAGTAATGAAGGGATCATTACAAAATCCCATACGACCTTCCTCTTGTTCCCTAGTTGTGCATATTCTATTTTGAGAGCGATCGGAAAACAATATGGCCGAAAGGCAGCAATCTTGGATTTTGACAATTGAAGTTTGTTATCGCGAATTAAGTGCTGAAGGAATCTTTCTGAAATTTCATATGCAGATTGCCCCTGGTCCTTGATTATGTTTAGTATACCCCCTGCAACGAAGCTAGGGGGGGTATACTGGAATCGGGTTTTCTGTCTGTAGACAATGACGTACCGGCTTCTCCTCCTAAACTACTGAGGGAATTTCAATGAAACTTTATGGCAATAACCCTTATACATTGTAGATGTGCACAATCTATATATCATGTTGTAATTTTGTGGTTATCATGGTAACCAGATCACTATACTTTGGGTTTTTAGCTCACCTGGACCGAAGGTCCGGTGAGCTTATGCCATGGTGCAGCGTCCGTCGTCCGTCGTCCGTCCGTCAACATTTGCTTCAAATCGCTACTAGTCAAAAAGTTCTTATTGGATTTTGACCAAATTTGGTCAGAAACATCCTTGGCAGAAGGGGATCAGATTTTGCATAAATGGTGGCTCTGACCCCCAAGGGGCCTGAGGGGCGGGGCCCAATAGGGGAAATTGAGGCAATTCCTTTAAATCGCTACTAGTCATAAAGTTATGAATGGATTTGAACCCAATTTGGTCAGAAACATCCTTTGGGGAAGGGGAACAGATTTTGCATAAATGGTGACTCTGACCCCCAAGGGGCCAAAGGGGCGGGGCCTAATGGGGAAATAGAGGTGATTCCTTCAAATCGCTACTAGTCATAAAGTTATGAATGGATTTGAACCCAATTTGGTCAGAAACATCCTTTGGGGAAGGGGAACAGATTTTGCATAAATGGTTACTCTGACCCCCAAGGGGCCAAAAGGGCGGGCCCATTAGGGGTAATAGAGGTAATTCCTTCAAATCGCTACTAATCATAAAGTTATGAATGGATTTGAACCCAATTTGGTCAGAAACATCCTTTAGGAAAGGGGAACAGATTTTGCATAAATGGTGACTCTGACCCCCAAGGGGCCTGAGGGGCGGGGCCCAATAGGGGAAATAGAGGTGATTCCTTCAAATCGCTACTAGTCATAAAGTTATGAATGGATTTGAACCCAATTTGGTCAGAAACATCCTTTGGGGAAGGGGAACAGATTTTGCATAAATGGTTACTCTGACCCCCAAGGGGCCAACGGGTTGGGGCCCATTAGGGGAAATAGAGGTAATTCCTTCAAATCGCTACTAGTCATAAAGTTATGAATGGATTTGAACCCAATTTGGTCAGAAACATCCTTTAGGAAAGGGGAACAGATTTTGCATAAATGGTGACTCTGACCCCCAAGGGGCCAAGGGGGCAGGGCCTAATGGGGAAATAGAGGTAATTCCTTCAAATCGCTACTAGTCATAAAGTTATGAATGGATTTATACCCAAATTGGTCAGAAACATTCTTATGTGAAGGGGAACAGATTTTGCATAAATGGTGACTCTGACCCCCGAGGGGCCAAAGAGGCGGGGCCCCATATGGGAAATAGAGGTAATTCCTTTAAATCGCTACTAGTCATAAAGTTATGAATGGATTTGAACCCAATTTAATAAGAAACATCTTTTGGGGAAGGGGAGCAGATTTTGCATAAATGGTGACTCTGACCCCCAAGGGGCCAAAGGGGCGGGGCCCCATATGGGAAATAGAGGTAATTCCTTTAAATCGCTACTTGTCATAAATTTATGAATGGATTTGAACCCAATTTGGTCAGAAGCATTCTTTGGGGAAGGGGAACAGATTTTGCATAAATGGTGACTCTGACCCCCAAGGGGCCAAAGGGGCGGGGCCTAATGGGGAAATAGAGGTAATTCCTTAAAATCGCTACTAGTCATAAAGTTATGAATGGATTTGAACCCAATTTGGTAAGAAACATTCTTGGGGGAAGGGGAACAGATTTTGCATAAATGGTGACTCTGACCCCCGAGGGGCAAAAGGGGCGGGGCCCCATATAGGAAATAGAGGTAATTCCTTTAAATCACTACTAGTCATAAAGTTATAAATGCATGTTGTAAACTCAGAGAGTCTGGACTTCATTATTTCTTTAAAGCAGTTGGGATCCCCACGCTATAACCATAAATAGCATTGTTTGAGGTTAACAAACAAAAGGAATTGAACATGAACATTATTTTGACATTTGGTCAAATCCAACCAGGTGAGCGATACAGGCCCCATGGGCCTCTTGTTTGTGTTAGTCTGTAGACACGATGTACCGGCTACTCTTCGTAAACTACTGAGGGAATTAAAACAAAATTTTATGGAAATAACCCTTATACATTGTAGATGTGCGTAATCTATAGCATGTTGTAATTTTGTTATCATGGTAATGGACAGGTCACTATACTTGTTTTTGGGTGAGGGGGAATTTTGTCCAGACAACTCCTCATAAACCTGTGAACTGTTTCAAGTCAAACTACACAGGAGTGATATAGGGACCATGTGTAAATGTGCATGCATGATATTTCCCTACATAATTTTTGGTTTCCATGGTTACCAGGTTTCAATACCCATATTCTTAGTGAAAACTTTGTCAAGACAATTCGGACAACTCCTATATAGCTATCAACCAATTTCATTTGAAATACACAGGAATGTTAGGGACTCGTAATGTGTACATATGCATGCTGGTTTTTCCCCCACAAATTTAGGTTGCTGTGGTAACTCTTTCTTTAAAAACAGGTTTTTAGCTTACCGGTTACGAGTAACCGAGAGCTAATGCTGTCACCCGGCGTCGGCGTCCCACCCCAAAACTTTAAAGTTTTTGGAGTAAGTTTTTGGAAAGTTTGTAAGTCCAAAAGTATACACCTCATACCCTTCTAATTTAGTTTATACATTCATTAGAGGTCTACGAGTGATGTTATGACAAAATAATGCAGAAAAAAATTGTGATTTTTTCGCATTTTACCATTTTGTGGTCCAAAAGTATACACCTCATGCCCTTCTAAATTGGTTTATACATTCATTAGAGGTCTAGGAGTGATGTTATGGGAAAATAATGCAGAAAAATATTGTGATTTTTTCGTATTTTACCATTTTGTGGACTTAAATTTTTTGGCACCAAAACTCACTTTAAAGTTTTGGGGGTAAGTCCAAAAGTATACACCTATCACCCTTCTAATGTGGTTTATACATTCATTAGAGATCCAGGAGTAATGATGTGGCAAATCATGCAGAAAAAAAATGGCATTTTACGATTTTTTGGACTTTGACACAAAAACTCACTTTAAAGATTTTGGGGGTTAGTTTTGAAAAGCTTGTAAGGCCACACCATTCTTATTTGGTTTATACATCCATTAGAGGTCTAGGAGCAATATTATGTGACATTCAATTTCAAAATGACATGCTTATACATACATAAAAAATGTATGCATAGTGTGATTGCTGCTGCCGGTGAGCTTTCGCAATCATTGATTGCACTTGTTGTTGGAAAATCTTCACTGCAGGGGCAGGGGGTATGAGTTGGCCCTCTGGAACACAGTTCTAGTTTCATTTTGGGACCAGTCTAAAAAAAAACATGGCTGACAGGCAGCCATCTTGGATTTTGACAATTGAAGTTTGTTATCGCTATTTGTTATCGCTCTTTCTCAGAAAATACTGAAGGGATCTTTCTGAAATTTCATATGTAGGTTCCCCTTGATCCCAAGTTGTGCATATTGCATTGTGGAATTAATTAGAAAACAACATGGTCGACAGGCAGCCATCTTGGAATTGGACCATTGAAGTTTGTTATTGCTTTTTCTCAGAAAGTACTGAAGAGATCTTTCTTAAATTTAATATGTCAGTTCCCCATAGTCCCTCGTATTGCATTTTGGGACCAATCTGAAAACAATATGAACGACAGACAGTCATTATCGCTAAATCTCAAATTTCATATATTGGTTCCCCTTGTTTGAAAAGTACTTGACGGATGTACATCTCAATTTACACAGATCAGTAAGAGGAAGGGAAAAATGGAGAGAAGATCAATCTGTCATAGAACCTATAAAGATCATTCAATGGTGGGCGCCAAGATCCCTCTTGGGTCTTGTGTTTACTGAAAATATTTTGTTACAACACCATAAAGCAAATTTGATAATGCTCCTGATAAGGCGAGTTAAAAAGTTTTGTTTCAAATTTGTTTTATTAAGAAATTTAACATTTGGCAAGATTATGCCTCGTTTTAGCTCGCCTCTTCATAGAAGAGTGAGAGCTTGTGTCATCACTCCAGCATTGGCGTTGGTTTTTCGAATGTTAAGTTTTTGGTGCAAGGCATAGTAATTTATGGTAATATGGTTCCTGTGAGGGTTAAACTATCCCCTGCTGGAGTTAAACTAAAAGATTTTTGGGAAAAAAACAGATTTTGAAAATTTTTGGACTTAGAAATTAAGTTTTTGGTGCAAGTGTTGAAAGGTATTAATACATCACTTTATAATTGTACTAGGTTGCTGATAATTGGCAATAGAGTCCATCTGGAGTTAAACTATCCCCTGCCGGAGTTAAACTTCCAAGATTTTTTTAAAAAAGAAATCCAGATTTTTCAAATTTTTGGACCTACAATATTTCTGCGTTAAGATTTTGGTGCACGTGTTAAGAGGTTTTAAATACATCACTTTATAATTGTACTATAGGGTGCTGATATTTGGCAATAGAGGTCCTATGGCGTAAGACAATTCCTTCCTGGGTTAAAACTTCAAAAAAAAAAAAAAAAAATTCGGGAAAAAACAGACTTATTAAAATTTTTGAGCAAAAGTTGAAAACTATTAACACATCACTTTATGATTGTAGTAGGGTGCTGATATCAATAAGCAGTCCAATGATTTTAAGATAATTAAGGCCTTTTCAAAGGTCAAAGTAAAATTTTACATATTGTTTAACTGATGAATGTTGTGACATTTTGGAGGTAAGCTGTTCAGAATATAACAAGGAGTCAACTGACCCAAGGTTATGGTCATGCACTTTAGATCAAGGTCACTTCAGTGTGTAACCAAACCTATTCTTTATGATTATTTCTCATATGTAGATCATGATGTTTTAATTATCTGGGAAGCTAGGGAAAAGAAAGGAGTCTAGCCATTATATGTGATGTTAACATTACTTCTATCATGTTGACATTACTCAAATCATGATCTTACTGTTATTCAAACAAGTTTGTGATATGCATCATGCTATGAACATAAAACTTTTCAGTTCACCCTCAAGCTTGATGAATTGTGAGTTAAATAATGGAAAAATGGTAGCAAAATTGCTGATTTAGTTTGGTTTAATGTATTAGGTGGTATGTGTGATAGTATCTAGGTGGCATATACATGTACGTTATACTGTTAGGACTGTACAATGTCTGGGTGTACTGATGTTATTGTAGATTGTTATTAGAGAGATGATAGTTGTCCTCCTCGACACTAAAGTTTTGCTCTTGTCATTTATTTTGATGAAACTTACACTATTAAAAACAATAACGGGAAGGGGGGGGGGGGGGGGGGATTTGAGAAAAATTAAACTCGAGGGAATCTCTACAGTTTCTATTTTAGAAAATCATTATCAGGATATTGCATTTTAACAGCTAGCAGTGGCTAGTAGCTGTATGGTCCATGTTTTATTTTACTAATACCTAGTATGTTTGTTATCTCAGGTTCTATCCATCACCATGCCTAGAGGGAAGTTTTGGCGAAGAGGTCTTGCTGCCAAGAAGGGGACTGGCCACCCCTCCAACAAAGGCTCGACGAGTGACGTTGACATGGGTACGCCCCCTGTAAAAAAGGCTCTTGTTGACGACATGGGTACGCCCCCTGTAGAAAAGGCTCTTGATGACAATGGTTTGAGTGTTCCATTTCAAAAATGCTTTACGAGTGACGTTGACATGGGTACGCCCCCTGTAAAAAAGGCTCTTGACGACATGGGTACGCCCCCTGTAGAAAAGGCACTTGATGACATGAAGGGTACGCCCCCGAAAAAGGCTCTGAATACTTACTTGAACTCTGAATTGAACACTGAATTGAAAACTGAATTGAACACTGAACTGAACTCTGAATTGAACACTGAACTGAACTCTGAACTGAACACTGAATTGAAAACTGAATTGAACACTGAATTGAACACTGAATTGAACCTTGAACTGAACTCTCAGTTGAACTCTGAATTCAAAACTGAACTGAACACTGAATTGAACACTGAATTGAACACTGAACTGAACCTTGAACTGAACTCTCAGTTGAACTCTGATTTGAACACGGCCATGAATTCTGAATTGAGCGCTGATTTTAACTCAGTAGCTATCACTGAATTGCAAACAGAAATAAAAAGCACACAATATCCCCCTACAACCAAAAATCTTGCAAAGAAAACTGTTCAAAAACTGATGAATGATTCTAAAATCGGCTTGAATGTCGGAAATCTCAATAGGAAAAGGAATCCCCTTTACAACATTATGTTAGTCACTGGCAAGTATGATCGAATAAAAAGAAATAATTTTGACAAAGCTGCAAATATTAAGCAAAGAACAAGTTCAAAAGGGAAAAAAAGGATTATTAAAAAGCCACTTTACAACATTATGCTGGTAACAGCTAAATCAAATAGGAAAAGAAGAAACACGGAGCAAATTGCAATGGAAGAAAATAAAAATGAACAAAGTTCAGAAATCTGCACCAAAACAATTAAGCAAACAATGAAAAAAAGAAGAACCACAAAAATAAGTAGAAAATGTATACAGGGACAAAAATTGCCATCAAATGTGAGAAGAATAAGTAAAAATTTAGTCGTGGTCATGGAAAAGAATGCACAATGTTCTAAGAAGTCTTGTGTTGTAACAGCAAGGAAAATGAAATCCAAGAGTAAAGTGAAACCAAAGACTGTTACAAGTAGGCAAAGGATTGGAAATCTTGAGTTCAGCATGAACACACAAGGAAATGATGAGCAAGTTGCAAGTATACAAAAATCTCTGTCTGATATCTGTACAAACGTCACTCCCAAAGTCAAACATGAAAAAAGAAAAAGAACGCAACCAGGCAATGAATGTACAGATAAAAAAATGAAACTTGAAAGTACAAGCGTACCTGCCAACGTTGGTTTAAGTGATGAAATGAGAAAAAAAGTTGAAAAACGGATTGCAGAACTTTCCCACCAGAAACCTCTACAAGAATTATATACAGAGAGAAATGTTGCCTCAAAAGCACATTTAGACAAGGTTAACACTTCAAAATCTAATGAAAGTAGGACAAATATCATTGATATGGACATTATTTTCAAAAAACAAACCCAACCTGTAATCTACCCTTTTCAACAACTATCATATTGTACGAAATTTAAACTAATGAGCAAGTTGGGAATTAAAGCTGACATTGCATCAACATTGAATTATGAATTGAGAAGTTTGGGGAAACCTCTTGACATCAAAAGTATTTTAGGTGACGGGAACTGTTTTTTTAGAGCCCTGTCATTTGCAGTGTCTGATGAAGAAAGTCATCACAAATTATTGCGAAATGCAGTTGTTAATCATGTAATGAAACTTGAAGATAAATTCATAAGTCATTTACGACCAGGTTTCAAATCTGTACCTGAATACTTGTCAAAGTCACGTATGCTACGTGATGGCACATGGGCTACTGAAGTTGAGATTCTGGCTGCTGCAGATTTACTTCGAACTAACATTTACATTTATGATGCTGCAGTATCTTCATGGCAACTCTTCTCAGCAAAACAAATAGATAAGAATTCAAAAATTGAGCAAGAAGCTATTTATTTGTCACATCTGCATCAAACACATTACGATGTTGTCCTGTCAGTAGAAGCTGAATCTGCTGTTGAAACCTCCCAAAGTAATGTACCTGAAAAGATTAACAATTTCACATCTGCATTTGATGTTGCAAAAGAAAATGAATTACAAATATCTGCTGGTACATTTTTTGCAAAAGATATATCTAAAACAATACTTTTCAGTAATGTTGAACAATCAAACAGAGACCTGCTAATTCACAAAAAAGTTATACAAGGACATTTTCACCAGGGTCATCCCAGATTTTTAGAAAATGCAGGAAAACAGTGTGTACTCAACAGTTTATCTGCTCTTCTACATAATAGTGAGAAAAACGTAAGTCTATGGACAGCTGTTGATTTGGACCATACACTTGAGAAAGGAGATGAATTGTACGGGTATCTTCGACAAAGTTCTACAATGAATTACGATTATCTGTCCATACCAGACATCCCGCGACTTATAGAATACAATGAGCAAATGTTTAAAATAGAGTTTCAAGAATCACTGACGGGTACCTTTGGAAATGTCCAAGATTTAGATCAATATCAGTTTGTTACATTGATTGAAGCATTGCAACTGGCTTTAGATCAACAAGATATTCATGGAGCATTTATTACCTTTAAAGGTAACACATTTGTTGTTGTAAAGCAAACTGGAGGATATTTTGTATTTGATTCACATTCTAGAAATATAGAAGGTTTACAAGTGCCAGATGGGAGCAGTATTCTTAAATATTTCCATAGTATTCAAGAGGTGCATGATCACTGCATAAACTTGGCAGCGTCTATGAACTATACACCACAGGACATGTTCGAAGTAACCGCTGTTTGCATTGTGCATCCTCAAACTGAAATGAACAAGGTTTCCCAGAATGCTGTATTTAACTTGCAAGAAGGTATTAACCTGGCAAACGAAGAAAAGGAAAGTAACGTTACGTCAATGATACATGAAGATGAACATGTAGTTAAAAGACCAGAAAAGCAAACGCAGACAATGTTAGACAAATACTTCCAGTACCAAACAAGTATGAGTAACAAAAAATCTGAACAAAACACAAAATCATTGGACCCTAATTATAAATCAAACAGAAAGCAGTACATGAGAAACTACATAAAAAACCGTCGAAAAGGTCAAGAAATCAGAATCATTGATAAAATGTACACTCTAAAAAGCATGACTAAGGCCAGAGAAAACAATGAATTTTGTGAGCAGGAGTATAAAGCTCAGAAAGCTGCCCGACAACAACCAGACATGAAAATGAAAACTAAACAAAGCACTTTAAAAAGCAAAAGAAAAGCCAGAGAAAACAAAGAATTTTGTAAGCAAGAGTATACAGCTCAGAAAGCTGCCCGACAACAACCAGACATGAAAATGAAAACTAAGCAAAGTACTTCCAAAAGCATGACTAAGGCCAGAGAAAACAAAGAATTTTGCGAGCAAGAGTATAAAGCTCTGAAAACTGCTCGACAACAACCAGACATGAAAATGAAAACTAAGCAAACCACTTTAAAAAACAAAAGAAAAGCAAGAGAAAACAAAGAATTTTGCGAGCAAGAGTATACAGCTCAGAAAGCTGCCCGACAACAACCAGACATGAAAATGAAAACTAAGCAAAGCACTTCCAAAAGCATGACTAAGGCCAGAAAAAACAAAGAATTTTGTAAGCAAGAGTATACAACTCAGAAAGCTGCCCGCCAACAACCAGACATGAAAATGAAAACTAAGCAAAGCACTTCAAAAAGCATGACTAAAGCCAGAGAAAACAAAGAATTTTGCGAGCAAGAGTATAGAGCTCAGAAAGCTGCCCGACAAAAACCAAACATGAAAATGAAAACTAAACAAAGCACTTTAAAAAGCATGGCCAAAGCAAGAGAAAAGAAGGAATATTCTGAACACGAGATTGAAGCTAAGCGAATTAAACGAAAACAACCACTACAGTTAGACAGTGAAAGAATATTCAAACAAGAAAGCCGGAAAAGGTGTCGAATCAATGAAAGAGAAACGGAGAGACTTGCAAAAGGTGTAAAACGAAGAAAAATTGATTTTTGTGAGCATGAAGGAGATCTGTCAATGAAAAGACACTTTGGAGATTCTATTGAAAAATGTATTGAAAAATTTCATGAAAAAGCAGCTGAAGGCCCAGTCTTTGTATGTACTTGTTGTCACCAAACATGGTTTCCAAAGAGTGTTGTAAAGCTTTCTAACACAAACATCAGTGACCAAAGCAAGGCTTACTGTACAGGTTACAAATCACAAGATAATGAGGAATGGCTGTGCAGAACTTGCTTAGCAACACTCAAGGAAGAAAAAATCCCAAGACTCTCTCATAAAAATGGAATGATGTGGCCTATAAAACCAGATGTCTTGAAGTTACACCCTCTTGAAGAAAGACTGATATCTCAGAGAATACCATTTATGCAAATTAGAGAGTTGCCAAGAGGAGGCCAGTTATCAGCTAAAGGAAATGTGGTTAATGTGCCTGTGGATATTCAACCAACAGTTAATGCATTACCGAGACAGATTGATGAGCATGTAACTATTGCTGTAAAACTGAAAAAACGTCTATCTCATAAATCTGCTTGTTTCACAGAAAATGTACGACCAAATGCTGTTATGAATGCTCTAGATTGGCTAATGCAAAACAGTGAAATGTATAAGAATGCAGGAATCAGTATCAATACTTCTTGGAAAGAAGATGTTCAGAGTGACCAAAGTGAGATGATTTCTGAATACACAGGTAAAACACAATTAAAAGATGATAGAGAAATTGAAACCAATAATGACAACTTTTGCGAAGCTACACCTGATGAATGCATTCAAGGCAATGCTGATACACTGGTTGATGAAGCTGATACTGATACAAACAAAGTTTATGTATTTGCACCTGGTGAAAATCAAAGACCTCTCGGTTTGTATGAAGATAAAGATGCAGAGTATCTTTGCTTCCCCACAATATTTTGTGGTCAAAAAAGAAAGGAAAATGTTGAACGTCAAATTCCTGTTCATTACAGTGATATTGCAAAATGGGAATTGAGAAGTGTTGATCGGAGGGCTGCTCATTCTGTTCCAAACATATTTTTCAAGCTGAAAAAAATACAAGCAAAACAAGTTGGAGACAAAGTCAATCTTGCACTTCGGAGATGTAAATCAGAGGGAAAGAAATTAACTGCAGGTCAAGCTAAAGATTCTTCAACCACTAGTTCAATTGTAAGGTTAAATGAAGGTTACTATATATTCAGAACATTACGTAATTCTCCAGCATACCTTTCATCTAAAAAGAAAGATGTTTTTGCAATGATTAGACAGCTTGGCCTGCCAACATGGTTTATGTCTTTGTCGTCAGCAGATACAAGATGGCCAGATCTTCTCAGAACCTTAGCTCAGTTAGATGGGAAAACTCTGTCGAATAATGATCTTAAAACAGCTGACTGGGGTTTTAAAACTAATCTAGTTCAAAAAGATCCTGTGACTTGTGCACGATTTTTTGATAACAGACTTCAACTTTTTGTTAATGCTTTTCTCAAAAGTTACCACAACCCCATTGGTAATGTGACAGACACATTTCGTAGAGTAGAATTCCAGAACAGAGGTTCACCACACATACATATGCTTCTATGGACTGACAATGCTCCAAAATATCCAGATGATGATGAACAAGATCTCATAGCTTATGTTGACAAGTATATCACATGTTCTTTACAAACAGACAATCCTGAACTTGCAGAACTAGTTCAACTACAGGTACACAAACATTCTAAAACCTGCAAAAAAGGTGGCAAACCAGTGTGTAGATTTGGGTTCCCACTCCCTCCTTTACCAAGAACTATGCTTCTAGAACCATTGGAAACTGATGTTGCAGAATACAGAAAAAAATACACAGAACTACAAAAAAAAATGAATGAATACAAAGATGGCTGCGAGTTAAGTTATCAGGCCTTTTTACAAACAGTTGTCCAAATGGAAGAAACAGAATACATTAAATGTATCAGAGCATCATTGAAAGGTCCAAAAATATTTCTCAGGAGAAACCCTGCTGAAATCAGAGTGAACTACTACAACCCAGCAGTACTCAAAGCATGGCATGCAAACCTTGACATTCAGTTTGTTTTAGATCCATACGCATGTGCGACATACATAGTATCTTACATCAGTAAGTCTCAGAGAGGTATCAGTGCTTTGCTTGAAAAAGCATCACAAGAAGCAATTGAAGGAAATATGGACCTTAGACGTCAGGTCAGACATATTGGCAACAAATTCTTGAACTTTGTAGAAGTCAGTGCTCAAGAAGCCAGTTACTTAATACTCCAAATGCCATTGACACAAGCTACTAGAGATGTAGTTTTTATAAATACTTCCCCACCAGATGACAGGGTATTTCTCTTAAAAAGTCAAGAAGATCTGGAAAGTCTACCTGAGAATTCTACTGATATCAAAGCTGATAATATGATCACCAGGTATGCTAAAAGACCAAAGCAACTTCAGAATTGGTGTTTAGCAGATGTAGTATCTGAACTGGAAGTAACATTTCCAAAAGAAGCTAAAAAATCAGAAAAATCAGAAGAACAAAACGAAGATGATGTATCTGAAGGTGAAAACTTTTCAATTCAGGATGTTTTGGTACATTTAAAGAATGGGATAAAGATTCGGAGACGAAAGAACAAACGAGTTATACGATATGTAGGTTACAGTAAAAAAACCAACTCTGAACAGTACTATAGAGAAAGAATTCTTCTATTCCTTCCATGGCGAAATGAAAGTACTGACATTATTAATGGATATACAACATTTGAGCAACATTATAGAAGCAAATCCAACATTATTAAAGCTGTACAGAAGAAGTATGAGCATTTTGTTGAGGAACTAGAACAAGCCAGGCTTCAGGCTGAATGTGAACTTGATGATTTTGATGAAGTAGCCCCAAATACTGAACATACTGAAGCAGAGGATGCTGACATTGGTCCACAACCTTCAGAACAGTTTGTACATTTTGATCCAGACACACAACCACATAAAGATTATGATATTGGTCCAGATATTGGATTGCCAACAAAAACTTCTGATGTACAAACAAGTCCAGTAAGGATCCCTGATGAACAATATCACACACTTCTACAGTCTTTAAACAGTAAACAGAGAGAATTCCACAACCATGTAAGTCACTGGATCCAACATAATGATGAACCTTTGTATGCATTTTTAACTGGAGGTGCAGGAACAGGCAAATCAGTTGTCATTGATACACTTTATCAGACTTTGCATAGAGCCCTTTGTTCAGAAGAAGGAGAAAACCCTGATGATATCAGAATTTTACTCTGTGCGTATACAGGAAAGGCAGCTTATAACATTAATGGAATGACCATAGCATCAGCTTTTCACAAAAAGATGTACCAGTCACAGCAAAACATGTATGCTGATGAGCTAAACACATATAGGACAAAGTATAGAAATTTATCTGTAGTCATCATAGATGAGATATCAATGGTTGGAAATAAGCTCCTAGCATTTATCCATGAAAGACTTCAGCAACTCACTGGTACAAAACAAGACTTTGGTGGTGTCAGCATAATTGCAGTTGGTGATTTATATCAGCTTTCCCCAGTTGGAGATTCTTGGATTTTCAAAGATCTTTCATGTCCAGGCCAAGGTCTTGCCAAAAACCTATGGAAAGATCATTTTACCATGTTTGAGCTTACTGAAATCATGAGACAAAAGGATGATATTGAGTTTTCCAAACTCCTAAACAGACTCCGACACAATGAGTTGTCAAATGAGGACAAACAAACTATTTTGACCCGCCATGTTAAAGTAGGCTCTATTCAACATCCAGTCAAAGCACCACATCTTTTCATTGAAAATAAATTTGTGGATGATTTCAACAACAACTTTATGGAAAACCTTACCACAACCAAAGTAAATGTCCAAGCTGACACAGATGTTCTCTCCCAAACAAAACTCTCACTCGATGTCAAAAAGTCCCTTATTGATAAGCTTCCAGACAAACAAGCTAATACTGGACAACTGAAGACCAATTTGACTATTGCAGTAGATATGATTTATGATATTTCTGTAAACATTGATGTTGCTGATGGTTTGACAAATGGTAGTACATGTGTAGTGAAATATATTGAATACAAACAATCCACCATTAGACCAGCCATTGTATGGGTATTATTTGGCAATGAAAAAATAGGGGCAATGAGAAGATCTCAGTATCAACATTTGTTAAATAGAAACGTAGATAAATCCTGGACACCTATCTTTGAAACAAAGCGTACATTTATGTACAACAGAAAAACATTTGAAAGGATACAGTTTCCTCTTACACCATCTGCTGCAAAAACTGTTCACAAAGCACAAGGTGCTACACTGGACCAAATTGTAGTCAGTTTGTCACAAACTAAGACACGCAAAATACCACATATCCACTATGTCGCACTCTCTAGAGTTAGATCACTACAAAACCTTCACATAATTGACTTCAATGAAAAAAGTCTTTCAAAAGACAAAGATGTTGATGCAGAGATGCAAAGGTTATCAGAAAATGGATTACAGCTTTGTTTCAATCCACTATATAATATACACATGCAAGTCCAGTTTCTTTTCAACAATGCCAGATCTTTGAACAAACACATCTTAGACATTAGATCAGATCCAAATGTTTTTGCAGCTGATGTAGTGGGCATAGCAGAGTCTCGACTTCATATCAATGATAGAAATGACACATTTGAATTACAAGGATTCAGAATATTTAGAAATGATGTGCTGCACTCACAATCCAGACCACACCATGGACTTGTAATGTATGTGAAATCTCATTTAGATGTTATCACATATGAAATGTTTTCCACAAGAGAAGTAGAATTTTCTTACATTTCATTCAATCTATGCCAAATACTTGTGCAATGTGCAGTTGTATATAAGAAACCAGGCTGTTCCCTATCACACTTTTGTGCTATAATGAAGGAACATTTACAACCACTTGTAGATGTAAATGAAAAGATTGTTATAATGGGAGATTTTAATGTAGATTTGAAGAAAACTGGACAAGATACTTTTCTCAGGTATATGGAATCAACATTTCACTGTACACAAACTATCAATCAGCCAACAACTAAAATGAAATCACAATTAGATTTAATATTCACAAATTTCACTGAGAGAAAAACTGGTGTTTTAGATGCCTATTGGTCTGACCATGATATGGTGTACTGTGCTGTGAATACTTAAAACCCGCCGTGAACAATTGGTGACTGTATTCGCATGCGTCTCATTATACTTGAGACTGCATGACAATACGTCACCTTGGTGGTTTAGCTGTATCTGGGTTTCCACCATTTCCATACCACATACATGTGACTTCTGTGTAGTTTCTCACTACACAGGACTTGTATGCATGTGGTATTATTTAGTTCAAACATGAACTCATGTCGTCGACTGTGCAGCATCTGTCCGGCGTCAACTTTTCCCTTTAAACTTCTTCACAATAACTGAAAAGTGAAAAATCCAGCATAATGATATTGCATCAGGTGAGTGATTCAGACCTGTGGGGCCTCTTGTTTTTACATGTACAGGTGATTACTGTGTGGTTTCCTAGTACATTGGAAATACATAGTATTTCAATATATTCAACTTCATTTACACTAAAGCCATGTGAATTTAAAATTAAAAAAAAAAATTAAAGTAAAATATTGTGCATCTTGATGAGAGGAATTTAAAGATTTGAATGTTTACATTGTTTTTTTACCTAACTACCGTATGTTTCAAGCAATGATGTCATTAGACAGGTGTACACATTTTAGACCAAATTTAACATTTCTCTCATTTTATTTATTTTATCAGAATAACTACAATATGTATGCATAGGTATATGCTAATATTACTACAGACATGATATTACTGGATGAATAGTAGACAATCAGGGAACCTGTATGTGTTGGAATTTCCCTGTACAAATATACATATATTTCATACAGATGTGCACTGTTAAAAGAACATTACATGTGACGTAATATACTGTTACAGCCTGTATTTAGTTAAAGGACACTATAGTAAAATTTCCTTCCATCCTGAATTTATTTGGAACGCTTGATGGACACATGCAACTTCGTGGAAATGAAGAAACAACCATTAACATTTTGCAAAATTTTGGACTGGATTTCAGGTGTTACTGACAGAGAATCTGCTAACTGCACCGTTCAACTTATGTGGTGTCATATTAATGGAAAAAAAATTGTTAATTAATTTGATTAAAATCATATGTATGTTTTCTATTAGAACTCGTGTAATCAAATGTGCTTTAATTCTAACACTTGTATAGCATTTTTTAGTACTATGTACTATTAATGTTTTGCATGTCAAAACTATTCACTATATGTGATTTTTTTCAATTCAACCTTTCATATTCAAAATGTAGACATATTATTTGTACAATGAAGATCTTAAAAACTAAGCATTCAATCAAACAGTATAATACATTGTTTTATTTTTCATTGTTGAATTCTAATATTATACATTATAATAGCATCTTTCACCGTTTAGTTTTTCAATGCACACAAGATATAAAGAGTCCTAAAAGGTCTAATATTAATGAATTGATATCGCAATGTACAAAATGTATATGTATATCAGAGCTATTATACAAACTTATCTCCATGTCACAGATAATAAAGCTGCTAAGATTAAAAAGCAGCAGCAGGAAAATAATACCTGCATATTGAAGTACTAACTTTGAACTACAATGCTTAAACAAGCTACCGTATCACTGTCAGCTTCATTTCATAACTAATATGAGGTAAGTACGGTGTAGAGGGGATGTCACTGCCGCAGCTATAAACGCTCGTAAACTCACCCTCTACTGATGAATTGAATGAACTATTGAACTTGAGAAGTTGACATGATATGGATTAATATTAAACAAGTTAGTACAAGCTATATATGTATATGTAGGTTAATGTGGTCATTGCGAATCATTTATCTCCTTTCAGTAATGCTTGTTTCAACTACATTTATTACTTATTGAGAAAAAAAACACCTGTTTTATGGCTCTTCAAGTTCAGTGTGCTTACATTTTGCTATAATTAAAACTGATAATAGAAATAAGGGATTTTCTACATCTGTATGTACAAATGTATTTGTATCTTTACCATTTCTGTAATTTGTATATTTTGATAAAAAAACATGATTTTGCACAAATGTATTTCTTCCAAATTAATATACTATTGAGTACAGTAATGAGTGTTCCTCTTACACTCGACAATTGTTTCACTGTTAATGATAAATTATAGTAATGACAAGTGTTCCTGATAATTTTGTTCTTAAACAAATAAGAAGTTGTTGTTTATTACTTGATGTTTACAATGAAACTTTCTTCTATCAATGTATAGGCATCTTCCTTTGCTAACTTAAAATGAGAAAATACCTGAAATATTTCAGTAATTTGTTAATTACCTCGTAGCTTAAGAAGTGTAAGGCCATTGCAAAATATGTTACTATTACTTTGCTTGTTCAGCATTTCAGTCAGATACCACATCAATAATTATTTTATAAGTCATATACATTTGTGTATCTCTAAATATTCAACACATAAAGTGTGAAAAACCAATCACAATAGCTTTACAAAATTTACAAGCACATTATTTGTTACATTACTGTATAAGTCATATTTTTATAAATCAGTCTGTGTTTTATTTCAAAGAAAATAACTATATATATGCATGTATATATGCTGTACATGTACATAGGCAACTTTCTGGTTTGTACAGCACCTCACCTTGTTCTCTGTAACAACAAGGGATTTGTCTGTCAACCTGTAAGTGAATTTCATCTGGCTATTAGTGTAGTCTAGTGTATATACCATCCCCAATGATATCCCTTATCAGAAATTTCGATTTTCGGTGATAAGGTTTATCTATGCTAATTGCTAATTTTTTTGCAACAGAAATTACCCAACCCTGAATATTTTGTTTCTATGAAATTTTGATACTATTTTCCTGAAGGGTTATGATTATCTTAATATTGATGTGTATGCATAATAAAATGTTTTTGTTCTTGAACAATTTGATTTTCATAATGCATGTTTTCAACTTTGAAAATCTTGCTTGTCTTCTATAAATGATTTGTTAATTTTGTTTTCAATATAGATGGTGTCTGGTACTTGCCTAATAAAAGATCTATCTGGTTATCATCTGTTTTCTATTTCAAATATGTATGAAACTATACCTGTATAGAACAATTCTGAACAGATATCATAAGAGTACCTTCTATGATGAATTTAATTTGACAATAAACAATTTTCTCTATATACTCATCTTTTGTTATATTTTATATTAGAAGCAAATGTTTTGTTACCTAACTTGCCAAAAGAATATATATAAGCTTATGCAGTGGTGCAGCGTTGATTGCCTGTCGTCCAGCCATCAGCAGTGGACTCTGAAACTTCCCTGAAATAATCGTGCTTGGATGATCCTGATCATTGTTGTTATCTTTCAACTCAAGATGGCACCATGTCCGCCAGTTACTTATAATGAGTTTGATACACCAGTAGTATCTAATTAGGAAGTCAGATGACCGTTTAGGCCCATGGGCCTCTTGTTTTGTTTAACGTCCTATTAACAGCTAAGGTCATTTAAGGACGGCCTCCCGTGCGTGCGACATGCATGTGTGTGGTGGGTGCGTATGTGTGTTTTGGGAGGCTGTGGTATGTTCGTGTTAAGTATCCTTGTGATAGGCCGGAACTTTTGCCGATTTAAAGTGCTACCTCACTGAAGCATACTGCCGAAGACACCCAGCAGCACACCCCACCCGGTCACATTATACTGACAACGGGCCAACCTGTCGTCCCACTCCAAATATGCTGAGCGCTAAGCAGGAGTAGCAACTACCATTTTTAAAGACTCTGGTATGTCTCGGCTAGGAGACAGAACCCAAAACCTTCCTCACAGCGGCGAACGCTCAACTAAAGGCCAAACGTGAGGCATTGTCAAGGGAGACATTAGGAAGAAGAAAGTTGGTAAGAAAGAAGAGAAAAGATAAGATCCCAAGTTTAGTCGCCTCTTACGATCATGCAATGGGGGCAGCAAGTACAATTCTTACGCCCTACCTGCAGGGCAAAGGTGGTGATTAAAAAAACCGATATCTATCCCATACTATATATATATATATGGAGATTTTTTTATTTGTATGTAAAGGATATTGGTTTTAATTAACTCTTGTTGGTCACATCTTAATTCAAATACTAGATACAAGCAACTATTGACTCAACAAATGATCAGCATTTATAGGCCTGCTGTTTTCTTCAAGACTTCATAATATGGATAGCTACTATATATATAGCTACAAACAATGTACCTTAACATCATGAGGAGAATCTTTTTTTTTTTTCTGAAATCTGAAACATTTTGCTTTCACAAGGCAGACCAACTCATCTGAAAAAGAACAATATAAATGGTTACGCAGACCAATTAACAGTTTTCCTTCTGTAAAGAACGTATGATTAACACCAGGCTAGTTTGGTTTCTCGAGTCAAACAATATCATCAGCCCACTCCAAAGCGGATTCAGAAACCGAAGAGGGGCGGTAGACCATTTGATCCGACTAGAAACGTTCATTAGAGAAGCTTTTGCCAAGAAAGAACACCTTGTTGCCGTATTTTTCGATCTTGAGAAGGCATACGATACTACGTGGCAGTATGGTATAATGAAAGACCTGCATGAGATTGGTGTGCGCGGGAATCTCCCGAAATTCATTTCAAATTACATCTCTGACAGACACTTCAAAGTTCGCGTTGGTTCAACCTATTCTGAAACAGCCAAACAAGAAAAGGAAGTTCCTCAAGGCGGAATCCTATCAGTAACACTTTTTGGCCTAAAAATTAATAGTATAGTTCAATGTCTTGGTCAGTCTACAGAAGGCTCACTATTTGTGGATGACTTTCTGATCTGTTGTAGACCAAAGAACATGCACACAATAGAACGACAACTCCAACAATGTTTAGGCAAATTACAAGTATGGGCAGATGAAAACGGCTTCAAATTTTCTAGATCAAAAACTGTATGTATGCACTTCTGTCAAAAACGAAAACCACACAATGACCCAGATCTCACACTTGATGGCATTAAAATTCCAGTTGTCGAACAAACTAAATTTCTCGGACTAATATTTGATTCTAAACTATCCTTTGTTCCACATATTAAACATCTGAAGGATAAATGCTCAAAGGCGCTGAACATTTTGCGTGTCCTCTCCCATACTGACTGGGGTGCAGATAGTGAAATGCTTCTGCGACTGTATAGGCCGCTTATTCGTTCAAAACTTGACTATGGCTCGATCGTCTACGGATCAGCACGCAGTTCATACCTGCAGATGCTGGATCCTATACAGAATCAGGGGTTACGTTTAGCTCTTGGGGCTTTTCGAACAACACCGGTAAAAAGCCTTTATGTAGAGGCGAATGAGCCATCGTTAAATGATCGAAGGAAAAAAACTGTCATTACAATTTAAATTAATTTAAATAAAACTTATATATATCAGGTCAAAACTAGCATTATCATATTGTATAAACTTCCTCTTAAGCTAGAATCAAATACGCTTCATAGATGGAAGGGCATTATGGTGCTTTACCAATTGCTAAGGTCATTTAAGGCATCCTGTGCGTGCGTATGTGTTTTGGGAGGCTGCGGTATGTTCGTGTTAAGTCTCCTTGTGATAGGCCGGAACTTTTGCCGATTTATAGTGCTCCCTCACTGGAGCATACTGCCGAAGACACCCAGCAGGACACCCCACCCGGTCACATTATACTGACAATGGGCGAATCCGCCGTCTCGCTCCAAATACGCTGAGCGCTAAGCAGGAGTAGCAACTGGGCTGATTGGCAGTGCCAAAAAAGGGGTCAAATTAACGGAAATATTTCAAAACTCATGTGACCGTCAAGACCCATGGGCCTCTTTTAAAGATCTTTAAGCGACCATCATCAGATGGTGGGCTATTCAACTTGCCTTTCAACCATGGTTTGCGGTCCATCATTCAGTCAACCTGTCCGCCAGTAATCATTTATTATTTAATACTGCTATTAGCACAAAATAAACCAAACCAAAGTCCCCTACTGATGAAAACGGGGGCACTATACATCCTCTGTTTTTCACACTGTTCTCAACCATGCTTTAAGGTACATTAGTGAAAGTTTGTATGAAACTCCAGTATCAGTAGCTAAAGATTAAGTTCGAGTGTCAGGGTTATTGAGTCAATGCCAAGGTCACTGTTACTGTTTTTAGCAGGGGCCGGTAGGGGACATGTATTGATTCAGCAATACCAGGCATTCTTATTTCTCAAAAAGTATTGGTTATGTGATTAATTTTTTTATGTATTAAAATTGTATTCAACATTATTGGGGCAGTTGTGTCCAAATTCAACACATATCAATAGTACATGAGGCATCTCTTAATATAAGGCGCAGCAGTTAGGCATACACATTTTAATTTAAACAAGAGGCCCATGGGGCCTGTATTGCTCACCTTAATGTTCATGTTCAATTTGTTCATACACATACTCTAAGGGACTGAAAGACCCTATGGATTATTTTTACAACCTAATTGTGAAGAAACTAAGTCCCTTAGGGTGGGGAAAGACCCTTGGGCCTCTTAGACTCCGCCCCTCAGGCCCCTGGGTGTTCAGAGTAAAATTTATACAAACTCTAGATCTGTTCCCCTCCCCCCAAGGATGTTCCTGACCAAATATGGTTCTAATTCATTCATAACTTGATGACTTGTAGCGATTTAAAGACTTAATCTCTATTTCCCCTATTTGGCCCCGCCCCTCAGGCCCCTTGGGGTTCAGAGTAAAAAATTATACAAACTTGTTCCTGACCAAATTTGGTTCAAATTCATCCATAACTTTATGATTTAAATGATTAACCCTATTTCCTCTATTTGGCCCCGCGGGGTTCAGAGTAAAAATGTCGGGGTTCAGAGTAAAAATGTATACAAACTCTGTTCCCCTTCTCCCGAGGATGTTCCTGACCAAATTTGGTTCTAATTCATTCATAACTTTATGACTAGTAGCGATTTAAAGGATTAACCCTATTTCCCCTATTGGGCCCCACACTTAAGGCCCCTTGGGGCCAGACCAACCGTTTATACAAAATTGGTTTCCCTTCACCCAAGGATGTTTCAGACCAAATATGGATCAAATCCCTTTATTTCTACGGAAGAAGAAAGATTTCAAAGAATTTGCTATATTTCCCCTATTGGGCCCCACCCCAAAGGCCCCTGGGAGGCCGATCCACCGTTTATACAAAATTGGTTCCCCTTCACCCAAGGATGCTTCAGACCAAACATGGATCAAATCCCTTTATTCCTGCAGAAGAAGGATTTTAAAGAATATGCTATAGTCCCCTATTGGGCCCCACCCCCCAGGCCCCTGGGGGGCCAGACCCACCGTTTATACAAAATTGGTTCCCCTTCACCCAAGGATGTTTCAGACCAAATAAGGATCAAATCCCTTTATTCCTACAGAAGGATTTCAAAGAATTTGCTATATTCCCCTATTGGGCCCCACCCCCAAGCCCCTGGGGGGCCAGACCCACCGTTTATACAAAATTGGTTCCCCTTCACCCAAGGATGCTTCAGACCAAATATGAATCGAATCCCTTCATTTCTACAGAAGAAGGATTTTAAAGAATTTGCTATATTTCCCCTATCGGGCCCCGCCCCCAAGGCCCGTGGGGGACCAGACCCACTGTTTATACAAAATTGGTTCCCCTTCACCCAAGGATGCTTCAGACCAAATATGAATCAAATCCCTTCATTTCTACAGAAGAAGGATTTTAAAGAATTTGCTATATTTCCCCTATCGGGCCCCGCCCCTAAGGCCCGTGGGGGACCAGACCTACTGTTTATACAAAATTGGTTCCCCTTCACCCAAGGATGCTTCAGACCAAATATGAATCAAATCCCTTCATTTCTACAGAAGAAGGATTTTAAAGAATTTGCTATATTCCCCTATTGGGCCCCACCCCCAAGCCCCTGGGGGGCCAGACCCACCATTTTTACAAAATTGGTTCCCCTTCACCCAAGGATGCTTTAAACCAAATATGAATCAAATCCCTTCATTTCTACAGAAGAAGGATTTTAAAGAATTTGCTATATTTCCCCTATCGGGCCCCGCCCCTAAGGCCCGTGGGGGACCAGACCCACTGTTTATACAAAATTGGTTCCCCTTCACCCAAGGATGCTTCAGACCAAATATGAATCAAATCCCTTCATTTCTACAGAAGAAGGATTTTAAAGAATTTGCTATATTTCCCCTATTGGGCCCCGCCCCTAAGGCCCCTGGGGGGCCAGACCCACCGTTTATATAAAATTGGTTCCCCTTCACCCAAGGATGCTTCAGACCAAATATGAATCAAATCCCTTCATTTCTACAGAAGGGGGTTTTAAAGAATTTGCTATATTTCCCCTATTGGGCCCCGCCCCTAAGGCCCCTGGGGGGGCCAGACCCACCGTTTATATAAAATTGGTTCCCCTTCACCCAAGGATGCTTCAGATCAAATATGAATCAAATCCCTTCATTTCTACAGAAGAAGAAGGATTTTAAAGAATATGCTATATTCCCCTATTGGGCCCCACCCCCAAGCCCCTGGGGGGGCCAGACCCACCGTTTATACAAAATTGGTTCCCCTTCACCCAAGGATGCTTCAAACCAAATATGAATAAAATCCCTTCATTTCTACAGAGGAAGAAGGATTTTAAAGAATTTGCTATATTTCCCCTATCGGGCCCCGCCCCTAAGGCCCCTGGGGGACCAGACCCACTGTTTATACAAAATTGGTTCCCCTTCACCCAAGGATGCTTCAGACCAAATATGAATCAAATCCCTTCATTTCTACAGAAGAAGAAGGATTTTAAAGAATTTGCTATATTTCCCCTATTGGGCCCCGCCCCTAAGGCCCCTGGGGGACCAGACCCACCGTTTATACAAAATTGGTTCCCCTTCACCCATGGATGCTTCAGACCAAATATGAATCAAATCCCTTCATTTCTACAGAAGAAGAAGGATTTTAAAGAATTTGCTATATTTCCCCTATTGGGCCCCGCCCCTAAGGCCCCTGGGGGGCCAGACCCACTGTTTATACAAAATTGGTTCCCCTTCACCCAAGGATGCTTCAGAACAAATTTGGTCAAAATCCACTGAGTAGTTTAGGACTAGTAGCGATTTAAAGGAAAAGTTGACGGACGACGGACGCTGTGCCATGCCATAAGCTCACTGGTTATTCGGGCCAGGTGAGCTAATAAATGTCGCACACTATCAATGATATCGTTATATTTCCTTGTAATAATACATTTTCATTATTTTATATTCCGTTATACAGGTTTACCTATCTTTCCTTTACGTGGGTCATACATATGAGGACATAGACGCTGAATTTAGTAAAATTGCAGACAAACTGGGAAGAGAAGATGCTGCAACTTTGATAAGATTGAAACATCTCCTGCCTTAACCGGAAGAATTGATTGGACCGTTTGACATCAAGGCATGGATGATGCCATACTTGTCACAAGTTCACCACCATTCGAAACCACTGCATTTCCTGATGCGGAGAACTGCAGTAGGGGCGGAATTGTCTACTAAGGCCAGATATGATAGCGACTGGCTCCCAGTAGCCAATTCAATTCCGACAGCAATTCCACCTGGCCAACCTTCAATTCTCCTGCCAGAAAGCATAGAAGAAATTGACCCGTCTCAAATGAAAGTTACCATTTAGAAGTGCAACCACCGTTTACGTGACATTTCGACGGATCTGGTGGATGGATTTCATTGACGATATTGCAACAGCTAAAGCACGCAATGAAGCAAGAGAAAATCTTTTCAATTGATCTATTTATAACAAAGAAAAAAATGAAAAAGGTTAGAAGTAGCCGGTACATCGTTCCGCGCCACCTAGCGGATAACCTTGATGTGTAAAACTGTCATGGCCGCCTAAGGTGTCATCAGCACCTTGCGTAGAAAATCGTATTTTCCGACATATTTACATCCCGACAACTGTATATACCAACGCATAACGTAAGTATTAACATTTAAGATAATATTTCCATTCAAGTTATCTTCATTTTCTTACGTAATTGCATCAAAACATGTTACATGCCCATAGACAAAAATCACCTGTTATTTCCATATAAAATGTACGTTATTTTATGCTGGAAAATCTACCCAACACGTAAAATGTCGTTGTTAAATGTTCGGTGAAGCGATATTTTTGTTGCACACATTATTTTTATTGGGTTTGTGGTACGAAATAATGATTCTTGGGGCCGTATTTATTCTCGAAAATATAGCCAAATAATACAGATGAGCATCCACAGGTAAACAAACATGGCCGTTGGGCAAGACCCCCCCCCCCCCCCCCCCCCCCCCCGTTATATTTATACATGTACAGGTGGAAGTATGGTCCCCAGGTAAGACCCCCTGCGTCGATCACGTGACATATGGCTGTAAGTACAAGTTTCAGTTGATATTTGTAAATTTTAAGAAAATGTTCTCATAAATGGATTCCTGGCAATCTGTGTGAATCAATCAGTAATTATTTTTCGCTTCATTTTTGTTCAATATGTACATATTCGTTAATATGTTTATACACGAGTAATAAACATAAATGAAATTGAAAATATCATTTTTCCTTATTTGTTTACCTTAAACATAACAGTAGGCAAGGTTAAAAATTAGCTTATGGTATATTCTTTGTAACCTGGTCCTTGATAGATATTTATCAGCAATTTTAATATTCTGGCTCATTGGAACATAAATATGGTCGTACAGGTTACATGTGGCATGTTTACTATACCACTGTATGGATTAAGGGACATAGGTTTTCTCTTTGTGTAATGCTGTACGTCTGATCTTTGTTATAAAGTCCATATCTTATGTACTTTAATTTGTGTGTATTAGTTTTAATCGTCTGGTTCATTTCTACAAAGTTTCTTAATGTTATGGCACGGATTGTTATAGTAATATAGTTCTAACTTATTGTGTTATAATTTATCATGTGAGTATATTAAGAAAGGACAAATCCTATGATGACTTAGCCGATATAATACGGTTTTGGTCCAGTTGCAATGATTTAATATTGTTGTTTATTTTTTAAATATAATTTCAAGGAAGACGAGCGTACAATGTATTTTCAAAACTTTTTGGAGAGAGCGCGCTTGTTATCGATTAATGTACAAAACATATGTAATGGTCCGACGTGTACGTTTTGGCCACAAACTGGCTTCAGTACTGTGATTGATCACATATTGGTAGAGTCACGTGACTACGACCTCGTTGATAAATGTGAAGTTCTAGACGACAGTGAATTAAATGTTTCGGAACATCTACCTATTATTTGTACGGTCGGTATCCCTGCCATTGACTCCGTGTATGCAGAAGGCGGTAAACCTGTGAAATTTAACTGGAAGAAATCGGTATCAAATGGGAATGTTGAAAATTATATAATGACTTTAAAAGATCTGTTAACACAATTGATTCTGCCTGAAATTATAAATAATGCTCAAATTGATACTTTTCAGGAGAACATTACAATGTGTATATTTAAAGCCTCCGAGCTCACACTTCCAAAAGTTAAGTATAAAAAGTATCTCAAACCCTATTGGAGTAATGAGTTAAGAGACGTTCATGCAAATATGCTCGTAAAGAGAAAGTAGTGGTTGAAAGAAAATAAACCTAGAGAACCTACTGTATTAAGTTACAAGGAGTATAAAGATGCTAAAGCTGATTTTAGAAGGCGGTTGCGGAAGGAATTTAACCAGTATATGTCTGAACAATTTGAGGCAATAGATAGATCAGGATAAATAGATAATAAGCTTTTATGGCAATTATTTAAAAGCAAAAAATCCAGATCACGATACACACAGACAGAAATAAAACATCATGGTAAAACTTTTCGTGAGCCAAGCGATATATTGGAAGTATGGGCTTCTCATTTTGAAAATCTTTTTAAAGATAGTCGATGCGGTAAATTTGATGAATATTTCTACAATCACATTATGGATAGTATCAAAGATATTGAGACTAATATACATGAGGAGCACGATGTTCTCTTACATAATCCAATAACAAACGACGAGGTGAAAAAAGTATGTAAATCTCTAAAGACTGGGAAAGCAGGTGGTTGTGACGGCATTGTATACGAACATCTCTTAAACGGTAGTGAAATGCTTTTCAGATACCTAGCAAAGTTATACAATCTAGTTATAGAGTATGAATATATACCGACGGACTGGAAACGGGGGACCATTATAACGTTATACAAAGGAAATAATAAACCAAAGGACGATCCCAACAGTTACAGAGGGATAACATTGTTACCGGTTATTTTTAAAGTATTTGAGATGTTGTTATCAGAACGAATAAGTTCAGTTCTAGATTCCGATTCGCTTATTAGTAAACATCAATCGGCCTACCAGAAAGGCTTATGTAGTCTGTGTACATCTTTTAACTTGCAAGAATGTGTGAGGTACAACACGGAGAACGGTGAAAATGTATATGTTAGTCTTTTAGATAGCAATAAGGCTTTCGACACAGTATGGCATGCTGGCCTGCTTTTTAAGTTACATGAAGTTGGTTTAGAATCCGAAGTATGAAAAATATTGAAAGGTATATATACCGGTGTCAGAAGTAGAATTTTGTTTAATGGTTTACAGTCCAGATATGTACCGATGGAAAGAGGTATCTTACAAGGTAGTGCGTTATCAGCGAAAATGTATCTAGTATTTATCAATCAATTGTTGAAAGATATTGAGCAGAGCGGTAAAGGGTCAATGGTAATTGATATAAGAGTAAACGTCCCTACTCAAGCGGATGATATATGTCTTGTTAGTAATAAACGTAATGATTTAGAATGTATGCTTAAGATGTGTGAAGATTATAGTAAGAAATGGAGATTTTTGTTTTCCTCAGTCAAAAGTAAAATTATGTGTTTTAGTAAACACAAGAATATCAAGTCAAATTTTTATCTATACGATGAAAGTATACAAGAAGTTGAAAATATTGTCCATGTAGGTATAATGTTAAATTGTACATTACATTCATACGAACGCACCAAACGCGCATGTAATAAATTAACAAGTGGTACAATGTGTCTAATAAGGAGTGGTGCACACCCTAGTGCACTGAACCCCGTGACTGCTGGTAAATTAATCAAACAAACTGTGTATACGTCAGCACTATATGGTTGCGAACTGGATTTTATCTAGGAATGAAGTTTTGATGTTAGAGAGGGCACATAGGTTTATTCTCAAAGCAATTCAGGGATTTAATAACAGGACCCGTACCGGTATGTGTTTGGGGTTGATTGGATGGACAACCATAGAAGGTTATATAGACATTAAAAAACTATTGTTTTTTGGAAGATTATGCCATTTAGAGAAGAGTACTTTGACATATTGTATATTTTTAAGAAGGCTTTACAAATCTATGTTAAGTGGAAACGAAAACAAAGGTGGAATTGTGGATGATATTATGAGAGTAATTAATAAATATAAATTGAATGATGTAATCAAATTATTTATTCAAACAAGTACATTTCCCCTCAAAACCGCAATGGAATAAACTCGTGAAAGCGTCAGTGTTGTCAAAAGAAGAAAAAGAGTGGAAAGAGAGAATGATGAGCGATAATGAATTCAGTAGATTTAGGCTTATTCATAATAAATTAGAACCGCATGTGTTATGGAAACTTGCAATGAAATATCCTTGCTGCAGAAACTCCATACATTTTGTTATGAAAATTGTCGTTTCCAACTTTACAAATGAATTGACAGAGCTATGTCACAAATGCGGCAATATGTATAGAGATGTTTTAACCCATATCATATTAGAGTGTAGTTACATCGATAATCTGAGAGATCAATTATGGTGTTCCATCGCATGTATTAGTGACACGGGTTTATTGTTGAGTGTCTATCTACATTCCCTCTCGGATAAAGAACTTGTGCATATCCTAATTGGTGGACCAATTAATATCGAATTGAGTAAAGTAGATATTGATGAATTCAGAAGAATAACAGTAGTTGCTGTTGAAAAAATGTCAAAATGCACCTTAAATGTAATGTCTGTTTATAGAGACATATTATCGTAGATTATGTACATAGTACCACTAATCGACTATAATGCACAAGTCTATTATTAATTCCACTTGTAAACAATTATGCACATTTAATTATTCCTACATGCATGTCATTCAAATGTATTTGTATATACACTTATGTATGTATTCTGTTTATAAAAATAATAATATGCAATATACAAGAAATGTCTTGTCAGAACAATTCTGTGAAAACGTTGATATTTGGTATAGGCATTGACCATATTCTTTGTTGGTATTTTAATTTACTCGTAAGTATTGTAAATGTTCCATTCAGTGTAATTATATTTTAAAACATAAAGTCTGACTAAAGATCAAATTTAATAAGCCATATAAGTTTTGTAATGGAGGACAGAATTAATATGCATCTGAATAACTACCATTGCTATAGCTAGCTAGGGACCAAACTGGGAATCTGGATTAAAAATCTACTGTTCATCTACAATTGAGTGGTAAACCACATGTACAGCTAGCATTTTGATAATATAATATTTATATCATATGGTGTTGCAATGTTGAAAATAGTTCATATTTTGGTTTCCAGGTCTCTTTGGATTTCAAGGAAGGGTGACTCAAAAAACTAGATGGAGTGATGATTTCCCCATAGAGGATATTGATGAAAGAGTCATCACAGACCAAATCAACACAAAGCATCATAAAGTGGAAGGATGGAAACTGTATCGAGAGGGAACAGTGAACAGTCTCAGCAGCAACACAACAAAGAACCAGATATTTATAAGAAGTGTGTGCCAAGCAGCTGAGACAACAATCTTCCAGTGTTTATGTTTGTTTGTTCATGCCCTGCATCAGGGTGTTACTAGTATTCCAGATGTCAAGGCGTGTACTGATAAGCTGCAAATGTGGCATGTTCGTAAGCCAGTTACAGATGAACCACTGCTGTTCAGTGACATTACCTTTGTGAAGCATGACCCTGCCAAGCAAGTGAAACGTGATTTGTGCTGCAGCATCAAGGAACACAATCCTGTACCAGGGTTTGGGAAAAGTGTGACAGAGGAAAAAGTGAGAAAGTTAGTAAACATTTATGATGCATCAGGTTTGAAACTGCCAGTGTTGGAAACTATAAATGCCAATAATTATGCACCTGTCGTGACCAAACAGTTATCTGACTCCGAGCTATATAGTGCTATCATGGATACTTCTTTTGGAATTGATCAGGATTCCTTTATGTCCACAGCAACACCAGAAATGAAGCATCATTTTGATGCAGTGGTTGACAGAGACATTGACTGCATGCGTTATATAGAAAAGAACACAAGACTTCAAAGCAAATCTGAATTTTGGTTTGAACAGAGGGTATAGAATAACTGCTTCAAATTTTGGTTCATTTTGTCGAATGAAGGAAGCAACAGATCCTGTTAAAACTTTCAAGCAAAAGAAAAAGTTCTTCCCCACAAGAAGTGTTCGACATGGATTGAACTACGAGGCAATGGCATTCGCAAAGTATGTTCAGAAGAAACCTTGTCAAAACTGTCCAGTTGGTCTTGTTGTCAATCCAAAGATTCCCTTCCTTGCTGCAACACCAGACAGACTAGTAAATGTTGATGGACAGCTCCGACTGGTTGAGATCAAATGCCCCTTTTCATTATTTCAAAGGAAAACCAAAATTGAACACCAACTTAGGGACAAAAACTTCTACTTATATTCAGAAGGTGGTGAAGTACTCTTGAGAAAGACGCATGACTATTACTTTCAAGTTCAGTGCCAGTTGAATTTGACTGGAATTGATATTTGTGACTTTTTTGGTTTTTGTTCCACCAAATGATATGACAATTGTACAAATCAAGCGTTACAAGGATTTTTTTTTCTAAAAGCAGGTCGTGAAAGTTTGCAAACCATTTTTTACAAAACTTTTACCAAATTTCGTTGAGGACCTGCAGAGTGTCCATGTTTAAGTGATGTGTAGGACTATTTCAATTAACATTACTCCTTGATGCTGCATCAGTTAAAACTTTGAAAATTGAACTGTATCCAGAAATTGATGGATAAATGTCTGTGAAGTGTCAACATGACACAGAATAACATGAATTTGAGGCATTGAAAATCACTGATGTGTTTGAAGTGAGGGTTAAAAAGTTGTTTTCATCAAATACAATTGATTTCAATTTGACTTTAATTAATTGCCTGAAAAATAAAAATTACTGGTAACTTTATACGTACATAGTAATTGTTATTTGTTTTCTCATAGTCGTATTATATTGTGACTTATCAGCTTTTCCATTAATATATTTACCTGACCCCAGGATCTCCAATGCAACATAGATAACTTTAACCATGTTTTGGAGATTTCTTTCTTATTATTAATTACGTCTATTTCGTATTCATTACTCTTCAATAATCTTACTCTTTTAAGTCAGTTTATTCTTCAGATGTTCTTATATATAACTTGAGAATAGTGATTACTACTTTCAGATTCGTTTCCAGAGAGCTAAAAGGGCCTAGAAAATATGTTATTTTGTAAATTTAAACCCAGCTTACATTAATATAGCTTCCCAGGTGGTTTTTTTTTCATTTTTTCTATGAATGAAATAACCTGGTCAGAATCTTTTGATTTAACATTTTGGAAAAGAGTCAGAATTAACAATTTTGTCCAGAATGGAGATGATTGAAAATGTATTCAGAAGTTGAGAAAACGTACATATAATAACTTTCTGGAAATTGACAATCATACCTCAACAGCACTACGGCTACAAAGTAGCCAATCTAATTAGATTGCCAAGTAGCACAGTAAAAGTCAGGTCATCATTCAATGAATTATACAGGCTATAACTATCGGTCATCTACAATGATACCAATGCAAGGAAGCATATAGATCTACCATTCACACATAAGCAACAATTATAATTCAATTGGTCAGTTCGCAATACATTACGTTACACAACATTACTTTCATAAACTACTCAAATCTAAACTTCTATATATAGTATAAATTTTCTCGCTATTAATTTTAATGATTTTTATATACATATTTTTGTTTAGATGTAGAATTCCAAGTACTACTTAAGTATTTATAAATGTATTTCACCATAACAAAATGGAGAGCTTAATAAGATCTGATCATAATTATATAAAGTCACATGTTTTCTAGAAACAGATACTAGTAAGTAAGGTGGGTAGGCTTCAATGAGGATATCCAAACACAAAATTCAATAACAAAAGTCAGGTGTTTTGAAAAGAGTTCCTGTGAAATTGGCAAGGTGACCACAAATAACCCATATCTTTTCTAGCATAGGACAGTGATAGGAACACTTCTCAAAATTTCAAACTCCTTCACTCGACGCACAGCTCGTTCGACATGTACTCTGACTGCTGCAATGTTCCTTTCAATTGGTCTGTAGTGAATTGGTCCTGTCCACTCAGAAATGATGGCATGATCTATGAGGCACCACGCTTTTGTAAGTCCTCAATATCAAATCCTCTGTCCACCATCACTCCATCACCATCCTCTACGAGATCCAAAACACCACAATGGCGAATGATCTTTTTGTCGGAGCATCTCCCAGCATACAGTGGTGAAATGAATGTAATCCGTCCATCTGGGGATATTGCAAGTAGCCCTTTGGCTGTGTTATGGTGCTTATAGGAGGATAATGTTTCTCTCTGACAATCAGCTGCTGAGGGGTGCTCGATGAAGATCACAGTACTGTCCACAATCGCTCTTGTTGTCGAGTAGTCCTTGAAAAATGGTGGCATGTTTTTCTTAACTTGTTCTTTACTTGGCCAAATTGGTAAACATTTTAGCCAATCTGCCAGAAAAATGTGTTTTAGGATTTGTTGTCTATTTTCAACTTTTTCGCATTAAACTAATTAAACACACTGTTTTGGCAATACAAATGAAAAGTACCCATTAAAAATCATTTCAGATTCATCACATATATATCTTCCAACAGATGTTCTTTAATTACTGTAAAAAAACATTATTTCTTTTTTCAACAATAAACAGTTTTTTTTTCTGAAATTACATTCCGCTTCAAACATCCCTTCATGCAAAACATCTTTTTCTGTTCTCCACTAATTTTTCTTCCCCAAACAATTTCCTTTTATAATATTTCCGTAACCTTTCTTCAGACAAGTAAATTGCATTAACACTTGACTTTCATATCAGTAATATTTACATACCTTGCTAGTACCAAATCCGTAAATATTCAGCATTTTTGTTTACCTCCCACTAATGTCAACAATTTGTTTTCAAAACAGGTCAAAGTGACAGCCAAAATTGTTCACATTGAACAAGAGACTCAGACTATTACCGCCAGAGCTGGAAAACAACTTGTTTTAAGAAATGCCACACTAGCGGATGAAACAAACCAATGCCGCCTATTCTTGTGGGCCTCCCATATTGATGCGGTCACCCTTAACAACTCGTACAACTTTACTAACTTAGTCGTCAAGGACTTTGATGAAACCAAATTCCTTTCAACATCACCAACCTCCACATTCCAACAAACGGACGACTTGGAAAATGTGAAATTTGAGTTGGTCGAGCACAAGATTGATGGCAAACCATCCATGGTGGCAATAACATCGCATTATGCATGTAGGAACTGCAACACGAAGCGAGATATACAAGTCAACATGCCAAACTTGCCACCCACATAAATGCCACAGCTGCTCTTTCAGACAACGTATGAACGTTTCAGCTAAACAAACTTTCTTTGATATTTGAAAACAATCCAACAACATACACTGTAAATTCTGCAGTGACACACAAGTTCATCAGTGACAACCCAGAAACTTGGTTTGGTTTATTTTGTTTAACGTCCTATTAACATCTAAGGTCATTTAAGGACGGCCTCCCGTGCGTGCGGTATGTATGCGTGTGGCGAGTGTGTATGTGTGTTATGGGAGGCTGTGGTATGTTCGTGTTAAGTCTCCTTGTGATAGGCCGGAACTTTTGCCGATTTAAAGTGCTATCTCACTGGAGCATACTGCCGAAGACACCCAGCAGCACACCCCACCCGGTCACATTATACTGACAACGGGCCAACCAGTGGTCCCACTCCAAATATGCTGAGCGCTAAGCAGGAGTAGCAACTACCATTTTTAAAGACTCTGGTATGTCTCGGCTAGGGGACAGAACCCAAAACCTTCCTCACACAAAACATGTCGTCTGATGATCTGCAAGAATTCCTATTTACTAAAACCGTCACTGTCGTCCTGAATAATAAGGACAACACAGCTGTGAAAGAACTCAAATTAGCATAGTTTCCAACTTGTACAACTCAGATTTTGTTTTCTGAAATAGTTGGACTCCACTCATAAAGCTGATGCTTGAGTGATTATTTAAGAAATAATTAACGATGATTCGTGTATTGTTGCAGGATATACAACGAGGACGAGGATATTTTGCAATTAAATTAATAACGAAGGCCGCAGGCCTGAGTTATTTATTAAAATTGCAAAATATCCGAGTCCGAGTTGTATATCCTGCAACAATACACGAGTCAAAGTTGATTATTTCTATTCTACCATGTACTGTTTAGTTCTGAGATCGACCTCTTTCTAATAGAAAAACAGCAAAGAAACCCCGACAAACCTTGTAATTTATTTCTTGAGTATTGCATTATTTGTTGATGAAATATACAGGCAATACAGTACTACGATCAAAAGCATCTATCATATGGCATTGATTTTGAAAATTAAAAAAAAAAAAAAAAAAAAAAGGGGGGGGGGGGTGGCCTCCGTAGGATTCGAACTCGCGTCGTGATAAAAATTTATTGAAAGACTAACCCATTAGCCCACTCGGTTATAGTAACCTCTTATGAAACGGGTGAATTTTAGATATATAAAATTGTAACAGCCGTGACTCACGAGCGTGTATTATTGGCACGAGCGTGTATTATGGTTTTAAACCAATCAAAACTGGCGTTGCATAGCAAACATGGTAGAATAGTATTTTGTTTCTCAGATAGTTGGACTCCACTCATCAAGCTGATACTTGAGTGATTATTAGTATTACGTTTCTATGATAGTTGGATTCCACTCATAAAGCTGATGCTGAGTGATTATAAGTATTTTTTTTTTCTGAAATAATTGGACTCCACTCATAAAGCTGATGCTTGAGTGATTATTAGTATTTTGTTTCTATGATAATTGGACTCCACTCATATAGCTGATGCTTGAGTGATTACTAGTATTTTGTTTCTATAACAATTGGGACTCCACTCATAAAGCTGATGCTTGAGTGATTATTAGTATTTTGTTTTCTATGATAGTTGGACTCCACTCATCAAGCTGATGCTTGAGTGATTATTAGTATTTTGTTTTCTGAAATAATTGGACTCCACTCATATAGCTGATGCTTGAGTGATTATTAGTATTTTGTTTCTATAATAATTGGGCTCCACTCATAAAGCTGATGCTTGAGTGATAATTACTATTTTGTTTTCTGAAATAATTGGACATTACTATTTTGTTTTCTGAAATAATTGGACTCCACTCATAAAGCTGATGCTTGAGTGATTATTAGTATTTTGTTTTCTGTGATAGTTGGGCTCCAGTCATCCAGCTAATGCTAGAATGATTAATAGTATTTTGTTTGTGGTAACGCACAACCGAACATCAACTCTGGGACGAGGTCACACAAACACCTTCGCTTAGAAGTCAGCTCGTCACGTATATTCACAACAATATCACAGGTACGCGATCGACATAACAGGGCGACCGACCAAAGGATTATCGTTATGATGTATAAACTCTAACAAGATATGGTCACTTAAAGAGACCAACGAACGTACAATACTAACTTGTTTTGTGACGAAGAGACAGTCAGTCATTCAAGAAACGGGTAGAAGCGATCAAACGTATGCCGTAAATTGTGTAAAAAAAAATCACAGAACTGTAACCCGCAGCACGTGTACCGCAGGGGTGCCACGTGTGTCGGACTTCTACCCGTGTGTCGGACTGATACCAAGTTTTTGCCCAGGGTTCGACTGCCGCTTTCGCTTGCAGATTCCAAATACAAATGAATTTTCAAGTAATAGACAATATTTAGTAAACTGGTGAGAAGGAAAATAGACTCGTCATATAAAGTTCAACAATTTATTAACATGTGTAAAAATAACAAAGTACCAAAATAATACCCGTGCGGAATTCACAATTATATACGTCTAGCCTAAAACACACTGCCCTGCAGGTGGGGCGTAAGAATTGTACCTGCTGCCCCCATTGCATGATCGTAAGAGGCGACTAAATTTGGGATCTTATCTTTTCTCTTCTTTCTTAACATTCTTCTTCCTAATGTCTCCCTTTACAATGCCTCGCTTTTGGCCTTTGGTTGAGCGTTCGCCCCTGTGAGGAAGGCTATGGGCCCTGTCCCCTAGCCGAGACATACCAGAGTCTTTAAAAATGGTAGTTGCTGCTCCTTGCTTAGCGCTCAGCATATTAGGAGTGGGACGACTGGTTCGCCCGTTGTCAGTATAATGTGACCGGGTGGGGTGTGCTGCTGGGTGTCTTCGGCAGTATGCTTCAGTGAGGTAGCACTATAAATCGGCAAAAGTTCCGACCTATCACAAGGAGACTTAACACGAACATACCGCAGCCTCCCAAAACACGCATACGCACTCACCACACGCATGCATGGCTTTTTGAAGGAGTTGACACAAATAAGGTCCTTTAATGACGGTATCCACGGGATGATGAGGCAGTTGACAGATATTTTATGCAAATTCCCATCTTCAGACTTGTACATATAATAACATAGCTGGCAATAGTGTCAATTATACAATCAACATGAACAGTACATGTACCAATGTTATAGGCATTGGTTTATCTCCGTCGATGAATTGAACCCATAGGATATAGGTTTGTTTGTTTTACCACAGGTGTCTGGCTCGTTTTAAATAAAAACAATAAATAAGAGCATGTACGCTTATTACATATTATGATTTTTTAAACAAGGTAGATATAGACACAGGTTGTAGTATGTCCTGTTGATAGCCAGGCATAGACTCAGTCAATGCTACCTATGAAAAAATTCCAATTGTGCAAATATGTAAATATTTGTCAAAATTCATAGCCAACTTAACATTTTTAAAAGTGTAATATTGATTAAATAGCATAATGGCAATGTGGTACAGTACTCATTATAGATAGCATAATTTAATTAATTTACCTTGAGTGATTATATTTATAGTCAGTCATTAACTACTTATGAGTGAGGTTTATTTGTTTATTCAATTTTCATTTGCAGTGTATTGAATGATTTTCAAGTGCCTATCACTAGGCGGAGGAGACCAGCTGCCGAAAAGTCTTGGAAGGAAGGAATCTACCCTGTGCAAATTTCAGCAGCAGAAAATGATGACGTTCTTGACCACTACATAGGTATATGGTACATGCTTTTTGTACAAGCATATACTTAAACTTAATATTCCAAATGTTGTGGATTGTCAGATAATTATGTAATGAAAAGTTTTCTGGGATTTTAGATACTAAATGAAGTGTAATGTAATAGCATGGACTTGACATGAGTACCTGCTAAGTTGCTAACTTTATTTTTTTTTATTGAGAAAGCAAGGCAAAAACTGAAATATTGTCATCAAAACCTGTACAAACTTATACAAATTATTATTCTATGATACGGCTTAAAATGGTTTCACATGTTTGCATTATTTTAAATATAGAAATTTGTTACAGGTTGGGATAGGAAACATGATGAAGTGAAAAAGACTAAAGAAATACTTATCAACCCCTCGGGCTCCAGTATTGGGTCTTCAATATTAGGGGAACTTGCTGTTAAGATAAAGGAACAGTTAACTGGAGGAGGAAGAGGAAGTGACAGTTCAATTGTAATACGGTTGAGTATACATTCTCAAAAAGACCTGGAGGATGTCAATCATCTAATAAAAGCCGCTGGGATACCTCTGAAGAAATACAAGGACAGAACAGTATATTCCATCAGAACAATGGGAAGCCGTACCAGAATTCTTGGTGATTCCTGGGACTACCGCATTTTAAACTCCGTTTGTGACAACTATTATGTGAAGACTGAAACGGTGCGATTTTTCGTTAGACACAGACAACCACTGGTGGATCATATTTTAATGCCAGATCATACGGAGGAGCATTACATTCCAAGAGGGAATGTACTAACATTTTCTTGCGTAAAATGTCCTGGAAACAAAAATTCCGTACCTCATTTACTGAGCAGTGTTTTACTTTAGAACAATATCAAAGCTGTACCTCTTATCTTTGAAATATCGCTGTTGGAAATGGTTTGTATTTATAAGTAAACAATTAACAAGTTGGTTTTTCTTGAAAATCTATAGCCATTGTATAAATGTACTAGCTGACATTGATTACTCCCTGTACTGTTGGAAATGGTTTGTATTTATAAGTAAACAATTAACAAGTTGTTTTTTGAAAAATCTAAGTAATACTCCCTGTATTGTTGAAAATGGTTGTAATAAGCAAATTAGTTCTTTTTGAAATCTTACATGATTATTTTTGGCACCAAGCTTTAAGACCTGAAATAATAATGAGGTTTGTAACCGTTTTGAAGGATAAGATGTCATTTTCTGATTCTTTCAATGTAGACAGTAAGTCTCGCAGTGCCTTACGTGCTGTTTTATTTCGCTTGAAAGCTGTCGGACTGCAGAACAAGGTGAAAGGAGGGGCACATTTCAGAATTTTTAAAGAAGGACTAGTAGGGTCAACATATAATTGGAAGATTAAGTTCTGAACAAGTTAGTTCTAAAGCTAAAACTAGAAAACCGTTTGGGGATTGTACTCCTAGCCAGCAGAATAAACGCAGAAAATGCGAGAAATCAATGTGTAAAACAGCCTTAGGTTTTATGGAAACAGATACATGCAAGGTAACTGGAGTTATTTTGGAAAGGGATGGAAGACAAGAAATTCTTAGTTTATTAAATGACCAAAAGAACTCAAATCTGTCTAATTCAGATAAAGATTCACTCAGTACTCTTTTGTATGTATTAGACACTTACAATGTCTCAAACAAAGCTTACCATGAACTAAGTATGCTATTTAAAAATATTCTAAGGAGCCATTCAATTCAGAAGTTTATTTCAGATCTGAATGCTGGATTTGAAATAATAAATACACCAGATGGTTTAGGTGTGCAACAGTCGTTAAAAACACGGTTAAAAGAGGTGATGTCAGATCTGTTGTCCAAAAATGCAGATATGTTTGAAAATGGTCTTGATATTAAACTATCTGCAGATGGTACAATGATTGGTAAAAGACTTCATGTTGTCAATGTGACCTTTACTGTACTTAATGAGAAGCAATGTACCTCTGCTGCTGGCAACTACCCGCTTTGTATAGTTAAGACCAAAGAAAGCTATGATGAATTGTCACTACCTCTAGCAGATCTACGATCAGAGGTTGCTTCCCTGCAGAAAATTTCAGTGGGGGACAGACTGTTTGATGTAAATATCTACCTGGGTGGTGATTACAAATTTCTCCTCTTAGCTGTTGGAATTCCTCATGTATCGGCAGAATACTCGTGTATTTACTGTACGTGTAGCAAAAGAGAAAGATCTGACTTCACAAAGAAGTGGTCTATTCATGACGAAAGCCTTGGAGCAAGGTTAACATATATGCAGGAGACAGATATAGTACAAGTATCTAAAGGGAAGAAAAGGGAAAAAGGAAAAACCAACAATTTCTCTCTAGTACGGTTGCCAATTTTTCCTTCAATTCCACCCTCTCGTGTCGTTATTGATCATTTGCACCTTTTCCTGCGCATTACCGACAAGCTGTTTAATCTCCTCATTGCTGAATTAAGAATGTTGGACAATATAACAGAAAAAAGGACTTTCCAAAAACTTGATAGAGAAAAGATCAAGTACATATCAGCTCTTGAACATACATTGGCAATGTGTGGAATAGATTTTCATTTGAATGTGAACAAAGATACGAGAAAACTAGAATATCGTGATTTGAATGGGCCAGAAAAGGTGATATTTTTTTCAAAATTCAAGGCAACAGATCTCCTTGCTGACAAAGAAAGGGCTTTGTGTATTCAAAATCTTTGGGAGCAATTTATGGTAATCAATGCTCTCGTCAAAGATGATTGGTTTGGTTTGGTTTATTTTGTTTAACGTCCTATTAACATCTAAGGTCATTTAAGGACGGCCTTCCGTGCGTGCGACATGTATGAGTGTGGTGAGTGCGAATGTGTGTTTTGGGAGGCTGCGGTATGTTCGTGTTAAGTCTCCTTGTGATAGGCCGGAACTTTTGCCGATTTAAAGTGCTATCTCACTGAAGCATACTGCCGAAGACACCCAACAGGACACCACAACCGGTCACATTATACTTGTGACGATAGTTATCGTATAAACTTTAACATAAATAATGGTCACCCCCATTCTGTATAATGAGTGCTCCCTTGTTGTGTACATGATAACTACGTCATCAGTTTGTGTGAAGACCATGCCTGTTTTTACAATGTGAAGAATACACCGGCACCTTCAGTTATTAGCATCAAATCTGGTTGTCTATTCAAGCTTGAACGACGCTACATGGTGTCAGAAGTGTTTGGTAGGACTAGAACGTTCACACGAAGCGACATTATTAGAATTAATGTATAATAAGGACATATAGATCTCGTAAGAATAACGAACTGTAAACATGGCCAACACTGGCAATAGCGCGCCCATTGTAGTTCAAGTACCTTCAAACCTCCCTGTACCAGCGGCATTGGAGTTGCGAGGCAATCTTTGCTCGAACTGGAAGAAATTCCGCCGAATTTGGGACAATTACGAAATTGCAAGTAGTCTAATCAATAAAACCAAGGAGCTGAGAACAGCTACGTTACTAACGTGCATAGGGCCCGACGCGTTACAAATATACGATGGTCTTACGTTCGACAACAGCAGTGATAAGACTGACATAACCAAAGTGCTAGAGAAATTTGAAAGATTTTGCATAGGGCAAACAAATGAAACATATGAGCGGTATCTGTTCAACAACAGAGCACAGGACCAAGGGGAGACAATCGACGCATACGTAGCGGCATTAAGGTCACTAGCAAAAACATGCAATTACGGTACATTAGAAGAGAGTCTTATTAGGGATAGAATAGTCATGGGTGTCCGAGAAAACGCGACAAGAAAGAAACTGCTGCAAGATCAGTCTCTGACATTAAAAAAATGCATAGACATCTGTCGGTCTTTTGAGAAATCATTTCAACATATGAAAGACATAACTAGTGAGGAAGTTAAGGCATGTGGAAAGAAAGAAAGCAACCACTCTCAGTCACAGGAAAAAACACGTAACAGTGCAGGAACACACAAGAGACAGTCCCAGAAATCCATGATAAGCTGTGATGCATGTGGTTTCCGTCATGATGAGGAGCGATGTCCAGCATGGGGAAAAGTATGTGCAGCTTGCGGGAAATTGAATCACTTCGCAAAAAAATGTAGGTCAAAACCTCGCCAAGGGTATGGGAATCAGAATAGGAGGAACAGACCAAAGGTATATCAGCTGGAGGAAGTGAATGAAAGCTCAGATGAAGAGTTTATATTTACGGTGCATAAGAAGGATGTAAACTCAATAAAACACGTTGGTCAGCCTAATAAGATTCACACTATCATTGACATAAATGGGGTGTTGGTAGTATGCCAGCTGGACAGTGGATCAACCGTCAATGTGTTGCCTAAATCAAAGTATTTACAAGTGTTTGATGACCCTCAATTGGAAAAGTTGTCAGAGACGGACATGACCCTAGTGATGTTCAATCAATCAGAGATGACACCAGTTGGAGTCAGACGAGTGCAGGTCCGTAACCCGAAAAACCGGAAAAAATATTCAGTGGAATTTGTAGTTGTCGACCAAACAGTAAAGCCTATCCTAGGAGCACGTGTGATACAGGCCATGAATCTTATTACTGTGAATAAACATAACTTATATCCGAAAGCTGAGGCTCCGAAGGAGGAAGTCCTACAGGCATCAACAACCGACAACACCATGTTTGAAGAACTTGGGAAGTTAGCAGGCAAACTCCACCTCGAGGTAGACCCCACTGTGCCACCTACCAAAATACCAGTGAGACGAATACCGGTGTCATTGAAAGATAGGGTCCAGGACGAACTGATGCGACTAACAAACCTTGGTGTGATAACACCAGTTACCACCCCAACAGACTGGATTTCATCGATTGTGGTGGTTAAGAAGCACAATGGGAACTTGAGACTCTGTATTGATCCCAAACCGCTAAACAAAGCACTCAAGAGGAATAATTATGCGATGCCGACAATTGAGGACAATCTTCCAGAGCTAAACAAAGCACGACTGTTCTCTGTAGTGGATGCCAAGGACGGGTTCTGGCATATTGAGTTGGATGAGGAAAGCAGTTATTTGACGACATTTGGCACGCCATGGGGCCGTTATCGGTGGATAAGAATGCCTTTTGGTATCTCCCCAGCGCCAGAAGAGTTTCAACGTAGGCTGGATGAAGCACTGGAGGGTCTAGAGGGAACCAAGGCAATACATGATGACATCGTTGTGTTTGGATGCGGTGACACTGACGCAGAGGCAAGGCAAGATCATGACCGGAAACTCCATGCTTTGTTCGACAGATGCCGCGAGAAGAATATCAAACTGAACAAGGAAAAATTAAAGCTTTGTCTAAGTTCTGTCACATACTTGGGCCACGTAATCTCAGAAAGAGGTTTAGAAATGGATCCGGCGAAGGTCAAGGCCATCACTGAGATGCCCACTCCCAAGGACAAGGCAGGCATACAACGTCTACTGGGAATGATCAATTTTGTGCAAAAATTCGCACCACGGCTGTCTGAGCTGACTTCTCCTTTACGCGACCTTTTGAAAAAGGACTCTGAGTTTGTTTGGGATGAGGCTGTACATGGCCAAGCATTTAGTGAGATAAAGGCAACACTATCCGACACTCCGGTGTTGAGGTATTTTGACCCAAAGAAACAGACAATATTACAGTGTGATGCATCGGAGTACGGGCTAGGAGCCTGCCTCCTCCAAGAAGGACACCCAGTGGGGTATGCGTCAAGAGCGCTTACGGCTACCGAGTGCAACTACGCCCAGATCGAGAAGGAGCTGCTAGCTGTGGTTTTTGGAATGACAAAGTTTGAGCAGTACACATATGGAAACAAAGTGATTGTCGAGTCTGATCACAAACCTTTGGAGATTATCCACAAGAAGAACTTGTTCAGCACTCCAAAGCGATTACAACGGATGCTACTCAATCTACAGCGGTTTGACTATACAATTATCTACAAAAAAGGCACACACATGTACATGGCTGATACATTGAGCAGGGCATTTTTGCCGTCAACTGATGAAGAAAGGCGAAATATTAGTCACAACATAGAAGTGGAACAGGTAAATGGTGTAAAGCATCTGGCAGTATCACCCGAGACTTTGTGTAGGTTACAACGAGCCACCAAAACTGATACCAATCTTGCAGAGCTAATGTGTGTCATTCGCAGGGGCTGGCCGGACAGCATGGAACAACTTTCTCTAGAAGTAAAAAAATACTTCCCATTTCGAGAGGAGCTAACGATCCAGAACGGGTTGGTCTTCAAGAACGACCGTGTCATAGTTCCATTCTCGGAGCGCCAAAACATGATAGAAAGGGCGCATTCCAGTCATATCGGTCTTCAGGGATGCTTGCGAAGGGCGAAGGAGTCGTTATATTGGCCAAACCTGTATTCAGATTTTGAAAAACATATTCAGGCATGCAAGACTTGCAATACTTACTCAGCTGAAAATAGCCGAGAGCCCATGATACCACACGAAACCCCGAATCGGCCATGGGAGAAAGTAGGTGTGGATTTGTTCCATACAGCTGGAAAAGATTACCTTCTCACTGTGGACTACTATTCTGATTTTGTTGAGATTGACCGCCTCCATGACAAGAAGGGCAACGAGGTCATCAGAAAGTTAAAGTCTCATTTCTCGCGGTATGGGTTACCATGCATAGTAATGTCTGACAATGGTCCACCATTCAACGGAAAACAATTCTCAGATTTTTCGAAAGAATATGAATTCCAACACATCACTAGTTCACCAAGATATCCACAGTCCAATGGTAACGTGGAAAATGCGGTGAGAACTGTAAAGCGAATTCTGGAAAAATCAAGGAAGGATCGACGGGACCCTTATCTTGCTATTTTGGATTGGCGGAACACGCCAGGAGAGATAGTGAAGTCATCCCCAGTGCAAAGACTGTACGGTAGAAGGACTAGGACTTTGCTTCCATTAACAACGCCATTATTGGAGCCAAGCACAATTCCTACGTCGGAGACGAGGAAAGACATAAACCAAAGAAAAGGAAAAGAACAACATTACTACAATCGCGGCACTAAGGCGTTAGCTGAACTAATGCCTGGAGAAACGGTCAGAATGAAACCGACAGAACCAGGGAAGGAATGGACTAAAGCCCGTGTAAAGGGAAAAGTCAACATTCGATCATACAAGGTTCAAACTGAAGAGGGTTCGACTTATCGGAGAAACAGGCGTCATCTCCATAAGACTCCTGAAGTTTTCACAGAGGATGATGGTCAGTTAAATGCGACATCAGAAGGAGATGTTCCAGACACACCGAATGTCAACGAGGACCAGGCACCTCCCACTACTGACCATGAGGAGCCACATGCAGAGGTCACGCTCAGGAGGTCCAATCGTGAAGTGAACAGACCGAATTACCTGAATGACTACGTGTGCATCTTGAATCGCGACCGAAAACAACAGTGAAGTGCCAAAATACACGTGTTTATCTAGATGTCTAGTCAGTAGTGTGTTTGTTAATTTAAAGATAATCTACGTAATCTTTTTGTGAATCTCTGAATCATACAGAACACTTATCTAGTCATATTGTAGGTTGTTCAGACATTGTTCCAAGGACTTTCCAAATCACCTAGTAGTTAGTTTGTTAAACGTTTATAGTTAGTTGTTGTGTTAATAAGTCGGTTAGGACAGTGTAGGTCAAATGGCACAACCGCGTTTGTAGTGACTGTAAGTAAGGGAAACTCTGAACTAAATTAAAGTGCTAAACGAGGGGGATGTGACGATAGTTATCGTATAAACTTTAACATAAATAATGGTCACCCCCATTCTGTATAATGAGTGCTCCCTTGTTGTGTACATGATAACTACGTCATCAGTTTGTGTGAAGACCATGCCTGTTTTTACAATGTGAAGAATACACCGGCACCTGCCGACTGAAGTTATTAGCATCAAATCTGGTTGTCTATTCAAGCTTGAACGACGCTACAATACTGACAACGGGCCAACCAGTCGTCCCACTCCAAATATGCTGAGCGCTAAGCAGGAGTAGCAACTACCATTTTTAAAGACTCTGGTATGTCTCGGCTAGGGGACAGAACCCAAAACCTTCCTCACAGCGGCGAACGCTCAACTAAAGGCCAAAAGTGAGGCATTGTCAAGGGAGACATTAGGAAGAAGAAAGTTATCAAGAAAGAAGAGAAAAGATAAGATCCCAAGTTTAGTCGCCTCTTACGATCATGCAATGGGGGTAGCAGGTACAATTCTTACGCCCTACCTGCAGGGCAGTCGTCAAAGATGAATGTCCAGATTCAGCAACAATTCAGTCACTTATTGAGCCTTGGTGTGATAGTCTCATACATGTGTACCAAGCAAAGGATGTTACGCCATACATCCACATATTGCGTTACCATGTAACGGAACTTATCAGCATGCATGGGAACATTGTAAAATTCACACAGCAAGGCCTTGAAAAGCTTAATGATGTCCTTACCAAGACATATTTCAGGGCAACTAACCATAATGGTTTGATAGCACTCAGACTGGTGTTAGAAACACAAAATATATTGGTTTTACTGGAGAAATTTGAAAGGGAACCTGACCACATTGTACTGTGCAGTGTCTGTTTGAAACCTGATCACAATAAACAAAGTTGTATTCATAATAAAGGGTAGCTAATCCTGATCACTTGTGAGCATTGAATATGAGACATTGTGTTTTTAGATCACCTGGTCCAAAGTTGACTTTTTATGATGTTTCAATGTGAGATAAATATTATGGTTGTGAAGTGTCTTATAAGTACTGACCATTAGAAAGTTCAATTTGAATTTCATACAAACAAGTTTGTATAATTTATATATGTTAACAGATATGTGGGCCTATGTCATACTGTGGTATTCTGTCTGTCATCTACAAATATATACATCAACAATTTCTACTTATTGGAATTGAACTAAATTTGACAGGATTCTGGAAGCATGTATCCATCACATTATATAAAGAAATATTGATTTTGAAAGAGCAAATAGCTCCAGAATAAATTGTGATAATCTCCAAATATAATGTTAACGTTTATGTTGTTGGTTTTTGTTCGTCTCGGTGATTCTATGTAAACAATGACTACTTCACATTTTTGTGTTTTGTTTATTTTTGTTACTGGTGTTAATTTTGTTGAGATTATTTTTCTGTATACTTTATTGTGATACTTTCCAAGAAATTAACCTACTTAGGTTCCCTTGAACCCTAAGTAGTAAGTTAATTTCATGGAATTTATTTTATATCCAATTTATTTAATTTTCAATTATCAATGTAATAGTGTTTGTCTTTATGGAAAGTTATAAGAGGATGTCTGCCGGTATATATCATTTCGTCGCATGTATATGCATGCATTTAAACGATGCATTTAAACGATGTATACCGTTACCAGTTCTTGCCACGTGGAGGCCTCCTCTTTCAAGAACCAAAATGTTTTTAGTTTTTTGTGTGTGACCTGTCTGGGTGTAGTTGGCCTGGCCTTGTTCGACTGGTGATAATCTTGTCGTCACTGGAAAAACTAGTCGGCGCGGAGATGTTGGTATACTCCTGAAAAGGAAACGAATTTAATTAAAATAACAGTCAAATGATATTGGTATATTTCCAATTTAATGTCATTATACGAGAAAACATTCGCATGGCGGTATTTTGACCGATATGTATAACTTACGTATTGTTTTATATGTATAACTTTAGTATTGTTTTATGTATTGTTTTATATGTATAACTTTAGTATTGTTTTATGTATATCTGATATCTATCCTTACCTCATTCTTCTTCTTCTTCTTTTGTCGTTCGGCCTCCGTCAAAAAATGACGATTACGGCTAATGGGAGGCGTTGCCAATGCTCTTTTAAAAAAGTGCAGGGATTTGGGTACAGTGAGAGGGGGTTTTTTTTAATTTTTTTTAGTGGAAACTAAGATAAAAGCATTTGATGGTGTGTTTATGGTGTGCGTTTGAGATCATCAAGGGCTGCATTGTGTATATGTGCCTTGAAGATCTCTAGTGTAGTGCATTGTACTGCTGCCACCGGGAGGAGGTTCCATTGTGTTATTGTGTGTGGGAAAAAGGAGTATTTATATGTGTCATTGGTGGCAGATAGGTGTCTGAATGTGTAGGGGTGTGTTTGCCTTGTCCTAGGGTCAGCTGGGTGCATGATGCCGTGTGGGTCTATTGCGACATGATGGTGAATGATTTTGTATAAAAGTATGAGTCTGGTCTTGAGTCTACGTGTTTGAAGTGTAGGCCAGTTGAGTTTGTCCATCATGTCTTATACTGAACTTGTGTTGTGGTATCTGTTTTGTACGTATCGTGCTGCTCTGCGTTGAATTCGTCGTCTTCGTTCAGCTCTGGGGTGTTGGCCAGACGCTTCAGCTTCACAAAGGCGTCGTGAATCTGAGGCGACGGGAGGAACGGCAACGCCATCAACTTCCGGATGTATTCCGCAACACCTGAAAAATTGAAATAAAGTTCAATATTTACAATGCTTATTAGGTCATCTGACCCAAAGGGTCAGGATGACCTATAGTCATCGTGCTTCGTCCGTCGTCGTGCGCCGTGCGCCGTCCGTAAACTTTTTCTTTCAAAACGCTACTCCTCCTTAACCCTTGGGTGGATTACTTCCAAATTTGGTTTGAAGCATCATTGGGGGAGGACAATCATATTTTATATAAATGAGGCTGGTCTGACCCCTGGGGCCAGAAGGGCGGGGCCCCAAAAAGGGAACTTAGGTGAATATTGCTATAGAATCCTACTCCTCCTTTACCCTTGGGTGGATTACAACTAAATTTGGTGTGAAACATCATTGGGGGAGGGCGGTCATATTTTATATAAATGAAGTTGGTGTGACCCCTGGGGCCTGAGGGGCGGGGCCCCAAAAGGGGAACTTTGATGAAATTTTGCTATAAAATCCTACTCCTCCTTAACCCTTTAGTGGATTTCAACCAGATATGTTGTGAAACATCATTTGGGGAGGGCGGTCATATTTTATATAAATGAGGCTGGTGTGACCACTAGGGCCTGAGGGGCGGGGCCCCAAAAGGGGAACTTTGATGAAATTTTGCTATAAAATCCTACTCCTCCTTAACCCTTTAGTGGATTTCAACCAGATATGTTGTGAAACATCATTTGGGGAGGGCGGTCATATTTTATATAAATGAGGCTAGTGTGACCCCTGGGGCCTGAGGGGTGGGGCCCCAAATGGGGAACTTTGATGAAATTTTGCTATAAAATCCTACTCCTCCTTAACCCTTTAGTAGATTTCAACCAGATATGTTGTGAAACATCATTGGGGGAGGGTGGTCATATTTTATATAAATGAGGCTGGTGTGAGGCCTGGGGCCAGAGTGACGGGCCCAAAAAAGGGAACTTTGATGAAATTTTGCTATAAAATCCTACTCGTCCTTAACCCTTTGGTGGATTTCAACCAGATATTGTGTGAAACATCATTGGTGCAGGGTGGTCTTCACTGGTCTTATTTTATATAAATGAGGCTGGTTTGACCCTTAGGGCCAGAGGGGCGGGGCCCCAAAAGGGGAACTTTGGTGAATTTTTGCTATAAATCTACTTCTCTCTAACCCTTGGGTGGATTAATACGAAATATGGTGTGAAACATCCTTTGGGAAGGGTGGTCATATTTTATATAAACGAGGCTAGTGTGACCCCTGGGGCCTGAGGGGCAGGGCCCCAAAATGGGAACTTTGGTGAATATTTGCTGTTAAATCCTAATCCTCCCTAACCTTTTGGTGCATTACAACCAAATTTGATGTGAAATATATTAGGTGACGGCAATCATATTTTTTAATGAGACAGGGTTGACCACTGGGAAAAAAAAGATGGGGCAAAAGGAGTGCTTAGGTTAAACATTTCTTAAAAATGCAATTCCTCCTTAATGCCTTAATTGATTACAACCATATTTAGTATGAAACATTATTGGGGAAAGGCAATCCTAATTGATATAAATGAGTCTTGTCTGACCCATTGGGACAGAGGGGCATGCCCCAAAATGGGAACTTGGCTAAAATTTTGCTTTATGATGCTGCTCTTCCTGGACAAGCTAAATGGATAAAAACCAAATTTGATCTAAAACATAACTGGCTGCGATAAATAATTTATGGTAATAATGCTGGATTGGGGTGTGTGTCCCTGCTGTAAGTGTAAGTGTTTGTCAGATGACCGTTAAGGCCCATGGGCCTCTTGTTGTAATAAGATATTACTAGTATATATTTTAAATATGGTTTTAAATAACTGTTATACACTATGTAATTTTATTATTTTGTAATTGTGATATATGACACTATAATAAACAAATACATTGGTTGATTGATTGTAACTTATAACGTTTTCGTTAAACGTCTTATATGTGTAAATACCTTGACGCTTCCTGAAGGTGGCCCGAAGTCAAAGACTGTCGACCTTGCGGAGGACAGCTTAGGCCCAGTGAAAACTGCAGCCCTTCAGGTCCACACCCGGGAACACGCTCCGGACGGCTCGCCAACATCCTAAAATAGCAAAAAGAAGTTTTCATGATATCACATTTTATTAACAATAGTTAATAATAATAGCATTTATATTCATCGCACCATTTGCGTATATATGATCTTTTATATATTTTACTATTGCAACACTTTTATTCTATTTGCAAGCGTGTTTAAGTTGTCGTAGTACATGTTGATTATATCAAATAATTATATCGATAAATTCATATACGTACCAGCCTCGAAGTCCAGCATGAAGCCTTCTACCTCTGGTGGGGATTCAAAACAGGTGAGTAGGTGTCGCAGAACCTGTGAAATGAGATAATATAATGAATACTACATACACATAAAAAAGAATTATTAGCATTGCAACTGAAATTCCAAATTATCGCTTTCAAGCCTTGTGACGCTCTTCGGGAAAATGCTGTATCAATCTTCTGTCATAAATTTACTGATATTGTCATTACTTGCTGCTTCGTAATCCTCAGCTGTCCGACGTGACATCAGTACGAAGCACAGAGGGACCTGCTTCGTACATCCGTCCTGCTGCAGGAAGGCGTGGATCGTCCAAAGCTGCTGGAACGGCTCCCGGCGGATCTTGAAGGTCCCGTCGCAGTACCATCGTCTCGCCTGCTGCAGAAGCCGAAGCTGGGTTGGTGTCGCAAACATCAGATGACGGTGGCTGCCGACACGGACGTCACCAACGATGAAGTCATCGCAGTCCAGGAACTCGCGATTCACCTGATAATCAAAATAACTATAATGTTCATTTTAAGCATTCAAAATAACATTTCACGTTAATACAGAATAGTTTAACATGGCTTTAACAACTTTAAGAAATGTACGTCGTAATATTCTACCATGCCATTTTGGCCTTTATCTTCATATAGTTACCTCAAAGTCCAGGTCAACCGGCTCTGCGGGGCGAATGTGCTGCCGACATCGGTTGGCGAACCGGATGAGGTTGGCGGGCTTCGGCAAGTCGAAGTCGTCGTCGTCAACGTTGGCCTGCAGCTTCTCCTCCACTATCGTCTTCGCAGATGTGAACGGCTGAGCGTTGGCATCTTCCCAGATCTGAAACAATAATTAGAACAATTATTTTAAATTCAATGCACAATATTGATAATATCGTTACTCGTTCAACGGTAAGACTGTCTATGTGACAATTATCTCCTTCACAAATATGATAAACATTCAGTCAGTTAACTACCTGTTTCTTGACACCGACAAGCATAGCTGTGGAATGATCAGGAGGGTGGATGTGGTCTGCTGATCCGGGCGTGAAAGTGGTTCCTCTCTGGCTGACGGAAGCCCCGCCCCGCCCCTCAGCCCCCTGGGGGGTCAGCCCCACCATTTGTACAATTTCACATCCATACCCAAAGCGGATGTTACCAGGCAAACATGAGCAATATCCATTGCTTTGTTACAGAGAAGAAGTTGTTCATATCAATTTAGCCAAATTGACCACGTTTGGCCCCGCCCCTCAGCCCCCTGGGGGGTCCGCCCCAACATTTTGAATCCCTACCCCAAGGGGATACTACCAGGCAAATATGAGCAATATCCATTGCTTAGTTTCAGAGAAGTTGTTTATATCAATTTAGCCAAATTGATCCTGTTTGGCCCCGCCCCTAAGACCCCTGGGGGGCCAGCCTCACCATTTGTACAATTTTGAGTCCCCTACCCATAGGGATGCTTTTGACCAAATTTGGTCAAATTCGGATCAGTGGTTATGAAGAAGTCAATTGTTGACGGACGGACGGACGACGGACGCCACGGTATGGCATAAGCTCAACTAGCTAAAAAAGCAAAACAATATTCATGATTAGATAATAAAGAAACATGATTTCATTTAATGTCATGTCCGTAATAGTTTTATTACTTCAAAAGTGAAATATAACATTATATTTTTTATTTAATACGGTCTTAACCATTATTATGAAACAATATTTCTTGATCATTGTAAAATTTAAAATTTTTATATTAAAAAAAAAAGCAAAACAATATTCATGATTAGATAATAAAGAAACATGATTTCATTTAATGTCATGTCCGTAATAGTTTTATTACTTCAAAAGTGAAATATAAGATTATATTTTTAAACGAACATTAATGTTCGGTTATTGCCATCAAGAACTGGACTGAGAAATATGACCATATTTGGTAGCCACATTCACCAATACGCCATCTACTGTCTGTTTCAATGAAATATGGCTGCCCCCATGGCCTTACGCTTCAAATAATTTACTTGCAAAAACATCTTCGTTTTATGTAGTAGTTTTACCGAAAATGTTGAAATGTATTCAGTAGATGTTTTCAAGATGCATACGATTTGAGAAATGCATAACGCTAGCGAAATGCGAAGACTAAATGAACCTGAACTTTGCGAATAACTCCAGGTCAATATATTTATGTAAACAAATATTGCGCAGGCGCATTCGTCTCCGGATGTTTAGAAAGTTTTGCTCTTCCGTGTTCACTCCAAAACGGCTGACATTATAGCATCAGTCTGCAAATATGTCCGCGATTTACTTAAATGTGTATTATATATATTCTAGAATGTTACATCATTATCAACTAGATGAGTATTTCTATAATTTAGAGAAAAAAATATATCAATAACGGCATACGAGACGATACATTGTATCATACTATAGGTTACTGTACAGTACATGTTTGCGAGAAAGGTAGATACTAGGTGGCATTTGTGGTCAGGCTGACTGGTCATAGCGTTAACATTGTCATCGATTTCCATATTCCATTTTCCTTTGACGAAAACGACCAATAAATCAAATGCAAATGATAATATCTTGTTGCCATGTGCACGGGATTGGTTGTTGTAGGCGATACTTAGAACGTATTTACTGTTGTAAGGGAGGTAACTGCAAGATTACGGAAATCAAACGTTAAACCAATTTGATTGGTCGATTCTTCCATGACTTTCGCAATGGGTTTACAATCGAAGTGACAGATTACTACGGCAATATTCAGATGATATCAACAATAACACTTTTAGATACGTGTGGTCGGCAGTTGTCATGTTTAAAATGAACCATTATATAGCTTGTTTTTATTTCGGCAAAGTCGAGAATATTTACTGAAACTGACCACAGGTGAAGCAGACTTGGAAATACCGAAACGAAGAAAAATGGGGCTTAGGCCTAATTATAATATAAATTGGCATTATTTTCAGAGAATTGACCCACATATATGTTTTTGTCGTTAGAAATGGCCGATAGTGGATTTTTACGAGAGAATGGACCCAATATAGGATCTATAAATCTTTGGTGTGTGTATAGAGACCATATGCATTGTTTTCCTTTACCTGGAAGTATTTTGAAAGAATTTGCAAAATACCGAATTCACGATCAAATTTTCGATTGTAACGAACTACTGTCAATCTGATTGAAATCAGCTGTTACATATGTACATGTACACATGGCTACGTTTACTATGCAATACGCCTACGTATTTTTTTTTCAAAGACGGAAAACGGAAATCCGGATTATCTAAAAACAAATGCAAAAAGACTTGTGATATTCACTTAATTTGACATTCAGCCATTAATTGTTATTTGTAGTTTCATAACTTCTGAAATAGTGTGATCGATTCTCTATATAATATTGCTGTGGAACTTGTGTTATTTTTCAAACAAATTCATTTTGATAATTTGTTAATTTAGAACGTTCATCAAGTCATGATCAAGACTTGAAATTCTCGCTACACCATACTTCAAACACAGTAATCAATGAATTGATAAATTGAAAATTGAAGTCAAGCAAATGAGTTAATATTTACCTAAATAATTTTTCAATATACAATACATGTTCAGATGACTATTTGTGCCATGCTGTTACAAGATTTCAGTTACAATTCTAAAATTGAATTAGTATGTAAATATATGTTATCCTGTCAATATCCACAAAGCGAGTGTAGTTTACTGTACTCAAAGTCAGGCCAGTAGATAGCGGTACATATACTTACTGCTTACATCTAGTGCTTACTTGTGTGAACTATAAATTAATAACAAAATGGTTCATATATTTCTATATATGACTTCACAAATTATGTGGTGTCTGAAGATCTGAATGAAGTGAATAAACGATGTATTACATTATTTTTATGAAATATTCAAGACATAGATCATTCTCTTAAAAATATTGATTTCAAGTCCATTTTGATAATTTTACTATGACGGCAATCAGGCCTAGAATGGCGAATAAACCCCTAATATTTTAGATATGATTAATTTTGACATTGGAGAACATAAAATTGTGTCCATTCTCTAAGCACTGGTAGAATGTACAGAATAGAGCTTCATAAATATATTCTCAAAATTACTAATTACCCCGGTAAATATAACATTTTACATAAACCTCCCATGACTGATGGTAAACTTAAACTTGCAAATCTCCTGTGTCATTCCAATTTTGATATGTGTAAATATATACACGTAGTGTATATATATATATAGTTATAGATATGGAATGCTTCACAATTTGCATACAGTTATGGAATCTTATAACACCCCCAAAAATGTTCTCACCACATAAAGTTGTGATTTGTGCAATTACATTGCTGAATTGTGTGGTTCAGTATGATTGGATGATCAACATTGGAAAAGGACAATAAATAGGGAATGTGTCGTCCCATCGAATGGACTGTAATCTTTGTGATCAGGTTTGAAGTTGAAAATGAATCTTCAAGTTTTCTTTTCCTGTTTGCTGAATTATTCCATGAAGATAGTCTTTATCTGGTGGTTATTCTTTATCACATTGTTTACAATACTGTAATTATAACTGAAGTTTATCTTCTCATATACAGATTTATTAACATCAAATGATTCCTGAACAAAAGGAGTCAGGGTTTTTTTTTGTTTTGAAGTACCATAAATGCTTGAGTACAGTTTCAATAGGATACATTCCTAATTCGGGCCTTGATTAGCAGCTCTGGTTTTGGTTTTCAGTAATTCTTTATGTGTGTTTCATCATATTTAGTTGAAATACAACTATGTATGCCAAACTAACGATGGAACTAGCCTAAATTTAGTGCATATTAGAAGTTGGCATCAATAAGGTCACAGAGTCCTGGCTGTATTATAACTGATGATGCCTTCCCGAAAGAAAGAAGACATATTTTATTTTCATCGATCCAAGATAGATCAACAAACTTCCAATTTCAATTAGGACCTTACAGAAACATGCATGTGTATAATCAAATCAGAACAGATGCAAACATTTCAAATTATTTGCAATTAATTCCTAAACCGATATCAGTAAATTTATCAACTTAAAACTAAGAAGATTACTGATTTTGCATTAAACAATAATGTTCGTTTACAGTACTTCCAGTACTTTGATTTATTTAATACGGTCTTAACCATTATTATGAAACAATATTTCTTGATCATTGTAAATGTACTACTTACCGGGAGTGCAGATGCGATGCTGCCATCCACTGCAAGGCTTCCTGACGTTGTCGAACGGACTTGGCACAGGCGAGGCACAGACGAGACATCATTAAAGATAATAATTTGATCGAAAATGATCAAGTGATTTGTTTTATACTTTCACTAACTAATAAACCTCATGTGCCTTTCACCGATTGGTTAATCGATTTGCGGTAATTGACTGAGCTACTCATATATGAGGTACTCTATTAAAACAACAACCCCTGCGTCCTTAGCTCCAACCGCCCGGATAAAGATAATTCATATTAATTAATTGATTAACCATTTGAATTGATGTCATTTCAAATTATAAATAATTAAAACAGCACTCAAGAATAAAATAAGAATAAAACAATATATCAGAAACGTATAAACATAACACATTATACGTCTCAGAAAAAATCAAACAAAGGCAAAACATAGTTCAAAATTGATATTTAATAACATTTTTCCCTGTAAAATGAACCTTCTTCACACATTTAATACATATACGTACATGGGTACTTATACAGTACACTGTATATTATAGAGTAGGGCCGACTTTTAAGGCCGAAATTGTGTAGTCACCTCGGCCCCGACCGACATGCGCAAGGGCCGAGGTGTCCAAGTTTACTTTGTAAACATTACGGCATCATTTTCCTTCGTCATTTTTCACGTGGTACACTAACATACAGCACGGAATTTTTGATTGCTGCGATATATTTACAATCTTTTATAGTAAATTCTTCTGTAAACCACCCTAAGATGAATTTATTTTAATTTCACTGGCCTTCGGCGACGTAACAATTCGTTCGACCGAAGGGCTTATGCTTTTACGGTTACACCGTAAACACTTTTTTTATCATTATTTATGTTAATCGTTTGTGTAATACGTTTGTAATATGTAACTTTTTGTTTGTTTTATTTGTGTCTTGATAAAGGGACAGTCTGTCTCGAAAATTTGACAAATAATTTGTCCGTACTGTCGATATTACTAACATTGACCATATATATAAATATATTTATATATATCAGGAGCTTTTATATAGAACGGGATATGTGAACTACAAAAAAGATCACATGATGTTAAACTGGAAATATGTTGACACAGACACGCAATGTCATTTACCGTTTAGCTCTCTTAGGGCTTCTGTCCTCTGCCTCAGTTTGGAGGTCTGAGGTGTCTTCTGCTTCTTTAGCTTTTTTCATAGCTTTTACATAGGAATCTGGAAGAAATAAATAATGTAGCTATGTATGAACCCAAATGCATCAGCAAATATTGTTAAACCTCTTTAATTAAATATTTTCATTGTTTCAATTCTTTATCTATGATGCCATATAAAGTTACTGAATTTCAATGAAGTTGGTTCAGTGGTTTCAAAGAAGAAGTCAAAAATCTAATTCGTTCATGGACGTTCCATGACCGACAAAAGGTGAAAAAAATAGGTCACTTGAAACTCCAATAATTATAATATAAGCCTCATGGTAACTTAAAGTATTATGAAAGACATTCATGTTTATACCTGTCTCATATAAAACCCGGATAGGTAATGCCTCAAAAGAGTCATCTGGGTCCTGGCAGGCTTTAATTGCTTTGGAGACCTTCGTAGTTGATTTCCAGGACATTGGCCACAGGCACTGCGATTTTCCAAGCCGCCACGACATAGGCACAACTGAGACCTCATTATCTTTAGTGAACTACACTACCGAGTACATAGCCCTGAACAACATAGACACTGCCCTGCAGGTAGGGCGTAAGAATTGTACCTGCTGCCCCCATTGCATGATCGTAAGAGGCGACTAAATTTGGGATCTTATCTTTTCTCTTCTTTCTTGATAACTTTCTTCTTCCTAACGTCTCCCTTGACAATGCCTCACTTTTGGCCTTTAGTTGAGCGTTCGCTCCCGTGAGGAAGGCTTTGGGTTCTGTCCCCTTGCCGAGACATACCAAAAAATGGTAGTTGCTGCTCCTGCTTAGCGCTCAGCATACACGGAGTGGGACGACTGGTTCGCCCGTTGTCAGTATAATGTGACCGGGTTGGGTGTGCTGCTAGGTGTCTTCGGCAGTATGCTTCAGTGAGGTAGCACTATAAATCGGCAAAAGTTCCGGCCTATCACAAGGAGACGTAACACGAACATAACGCAGCCTCCGAAAACACACATACGCACTCACCACACGCATGCATGTCGCACGCACGGGAGGCCGTCCTTAAATGACCTTAGATGTTAATAGGACGTTAAACAAAATAAACCAAACCAAACAAAAGTCACCAGAAGCTTATGAGCATAATCATTATATGCACATGAAAGATAAGAATTCAGAAGAATGTGAACAGCAGCTGAAAGCAACATGAAATTGTTGGTAAATTGCTTTGTCTACTACATTCAGTAACACCAGTGGGCCAGTGTAGAGTAGAAACTGGCGGAATTTTGTAGCCTTCCATCTATCAAGTTCATTTAATGACCTAGGCTTGCGGGAAAATTCACGTGGAATGTGTGTATGTAGATGAACTAACCTTTCAGAAATCATTCCAATGGCGTTAGCACCTATTCTACACCTTAGAGGACCTCTGATCCACATGAGAAGGAGGCGTTTTACCACACCCAAACACACAAGATGCATATAGTCATATGGAAATTGGGATACCATTCCAATATTGCATCTTAACAAAGGAGACCTCCCTTTGTGATGATCTTCATCCAGCATTTGTGAAAAAGAAACATCAGTTCTAAGGGTTGAATCCACTTCTGGATAAGTGACTTTATTAAACCACTCCCCACTTTGAACACATTTACCACAGCCATGGTATCCTGAGTACTGCTTTGTTACTTTAACAAAAGCCCGTGCAGGAGCATCACATATCACAGCTGACACTGCTATTTCAAAATATTCCTCACAATAATCAAAACCTACTGCTGTAAGCTGTATCAATTCCTCAACAAAGTCATGGAGGTATTCATCGACATTACCTGGTTTACCCAGGCCATAAAACAACCCAATTATGAATGATTTTGAACAGGGAATGTTTTCAATTTTTCCAAGAATTGGCCAAAACTGATGGTTTGTGCTATTGAAAAGTGGTAAACCATCTATATTTATTTGCAAAAGTATTTTGTTGTCGACGAGTTTCATTCCATGTTCAAATTCATTTTTTATTCCCTCAGCGACTCCAAAGTGATAATATTGACCATTTGTGATGTCTTTCAAAATGTAATTACTACGAGTTTTTAGAAGTGTTCGAGGGTCTTTTGGGATATTTTCAAAGTTTTGTCTTAAAATTTCTAAAAGGCCTGAGATAGCCTGATGGGGAATTTAAAAATGAACTGCCCACTCGGACAGTTTTTCTTTGATATCACAAGAGTCTGCATCATCTGATGAGACCGAATTCGAATCATCATCACTTTCCACTTGCTGTGACATTATCTTTTCCAATTCTGTATCTAAATCATGTATCGGTGTCTCATGTTCATTGACAGCTGTTGAATCAACATGGAAACCCTGATCATCATCAGATATACTGTTCTTGACAGATATTGAATCATGGGAAACCTGGTCAGTTTCAGTGTCAATATCTACATGACTAGTAGATTGATGTTGATTTGTGTCTGACCCAAAGCTTGCATTTGTACTTGTGGATTCAGTATCAAAAACATCATTGCCCTCAACTACCTCAGTTTCAATATCGAAGATATGACTTTCAACACTGCTCAAAATCCGTCTTCGTTTTGTCCAATATTTCTCCATAGTCAAGATATAAATTATACTGTTTGTACATCAGTAGTAACAGAATGCCTTAATAATAACTAACTGTAATGATCCAATTATAAATTAATATCAAGTTCATTTTGGCCCGATTGTTTTGGAGTTTGCATGTCTATGTGTTAATGGCTATGTACGATTTATGGAGCTACACGCGTCACTAGGGATTAGAAATGTGTAATTTTCCTCGCCCCAGTGTAGATTTTGAACACATTCCGCTATAAATCACACACGTTCTTTTTTATTCACACACGTTCGCTAAAAATCACACAAATTTTCACAATTCACATAGGTTCGCTAAAAATCACATAACGTCGGTAAACATCACAGTGGCCCGGTAAAAATCACACAGGACCCCGATGAATCATGGCACGGCTGTGTACCATGGTGTACTATGCATGCATTCGGCACACCTTGGTAGATTATATAGGGTAGTGGTATCTGCCGAGGTGTGCCGAACGCCATGCATGCAGCGAGAGCGTGCTCACGACATTGTAAATCCCAGTCAGCTGTGTACAAAAGCTAATGATTAAATCTTTTCATTTCCATAAATCTAAGAACTAAGAAAATAATCTACATACAATTTACGTGATGGTTAGTATATTTGTAGATTAAAAATATAAGCTTGTGTCAAAATCATTAAACAGATCACCAAAATGTCTAACGGCGTTTGTTGTTATTATTTTCCCATCATCGAATATAGCTATACAGATCTACTGTCAATGCCATTCAGCTGTGTAGAAAAGCTAAATATATACAGATAAACTGTTTATGGTGTTTCTTTTCATTACCATAGATCTGAGAATTAAGAAAATCTACGTACAATTTACGTGATGGTAAGTATATTTGTAGATTAAAAATATCGATACAGTTCCGTATGAAAAAGTAAATAATTCGGGAATGACATTGGAAATACTTGGGGCATGTGAACTGACATGAGTTGGACATGCGACTGAAGATAATGGAATCGGTCATATGCGGTTTTTTTCGAGGAATACCACGATGCTTTTTGAGAAAGCTGGGTGGCCCTAAAAAGGGCCGTTTAGAAAAGGTTGGCACTTAAAAGTACCATTTAGGATCGCCTATCTCCGCCTCATCGTCATGACTGCATTCTCTATAATCTGGGAGAAGGCAACCTCCATCGCCGCAGTCAGGTGTGTTCCGTCGCTTTGACGAATAGCGTCTGTAGTGGCCAGTTCTGCACCGTGTTTCCAAACTTTCTCCGGATGGACCTTGATAAGGACTCGGTTCAATAATGATGCTCGCCTGTTATATTGTCGATAGTGCCGTGGAAACATTTCCCCAAAGGCAACTTCGCCAACTCCCTGTGTCTTTAGCTCATCGTACATCTGGATCAGGTGGCGTTTGTTGTTGGCCATGGTCCCATCCATAATAGCATTCTCCCCCGCCTGGATAAATACAACTCTGTATTCGGAGAAGTCGTTGGAAGAAACGATCTCTAGGAGGGTTGATAATTTCAGCCCGCCGGTACCAAATGCGTCAAAGGAAAAGTCCGGTAGTGGAATATCTTCTCTCTGCCATCTGTTTACGAGACGACGGATGAAACTGTGGCCGATGATGCAGGCTTTGTCTTTGTCGTCGGACAGATAACGGCGCATGCTCGACTGAAACGTATTCATTTTGAATGAAATTACGAGGTCGAGCGATTTCTTTTTTATAGATATTGAGTAGTTTCTGACATATTGAGTGAAATCGATATATGAGCTTATGTTGTGAAAACTCTCGGCGTGTCGGCAAATAAATGCCCCGTTTGTTTGTTTTGACAGGATGTTTGAATCATTCAATTGTCCGTGCCGACATAACGACTAATTATAACACGGCTGCCACTTTGTTTCGACAGGTGTGATTTTTCTTTTGTTTCCCCATGTCCACAGCTGAATATAAAATGGACCAATATACTTTTTTTACCACCCACATGAACATAAACACGCGCAATAATTTTGAAATTTTTGATTATTAAACACATTTGTAAAATATATATAGATTGGCCCCTTTAGGTCGTCCTCCCACGACAGTTCCTCATTTACGTAGGAATGAAACCCCTCAGAAGCGACTGACGTAAATTGGCTTGCCTCAAATGCCATCAACAACACCATTTTCTTTTTAGTGCACAAGTAGCACACACACAATATTAGGAAGTGATAGAGTATCGGTCTATCGAACAAAACTTGGGCCATTCGGGTAACCATAGTCTATCGTGATTAAGTAATAATATGCACGCCGCCAGAACATCGACCGTTTTCATTAAAGAAACATTATATTTTAGAGACATCCGTCATCTCTGTAGGAGTAATTTACAACATTACATTTCAATTATCAGTACACTTTTTGACTAAACCTTGCTATCTGGCAATTATTGAAACCCAAGCCCACTTTTTGAAAGGCGGCAATTACAGAACCAATATTACAGACCCGTGTACGTTCGCTGTTCCGTCTTAAACGCAAACGCTACGGAAATGGTACGGTAATGCTACGGAAGTGCTACGGTAATGCTACGGAAATGGTACGCAAATGGTACGGTAATGCTACGGAAGTGCTACGAAAATGCTACTGTAATGCTACGGAAATGCTACGGTTGACGCTCGCAAATAATCGACCGTTTCTGAATAAATTATCTGGTTCTTATAAAAAGCGGATCCTAGACGAAGCGAACACGTAGAAACGACAGTGCAATGGTGTTTGATGGAGTGAATGTTGTATCGGGAAGTGGAAGAACGTTTTATCAAATTGTACTATAGAAAACCTCCGTATGCAAAAAACTGTACAACTTTTAGAAACCGGAAATATTAAGGTCATATAAGGATCTTTCAAATTTAGGAAAATGTATTATTCTCGACAACAAAAGACGATAGCATTTAATTTTAAAATAAAATCACTCTCTACACTAGCGCTGCGGTCGCGTATGTGTTGTCTCTGTGTGTCCGAACTTTATTGTTTTGTTTTTAGCCCACCATCATCAGATGGTGGGCTATTCAAATCGCCCTGCGTCCGTGGTCCGTCGTCCGTCCCTCCGTCCGTCCGTCCGTAAACAATTCTTGTTATCGCTAATCCTCAGAAAGTACTGAAGGGATCTTTCTCAAATTTCATATGTAGGTTCCCCTTGGTGCCTAGTTATGCATATTGCATTTTGAGACCAATCGGAAAACAACATGGCCGACATGCAGCCATCTTGGATTTTGACAATTGAAGTTTGTTATCGCTATTTCTCAGAAAGTACTGAAGGGATCTTTCTCAAATTTCATATTTAGGTTCCACTTGGTACCTAGTTATACATATTGCATTTTGAGACCAATCAGAAAACAATATGGCCGACAGGCAGCCATCTTGGATTTTGACAATTGAAGTTTGTTATCACTATTTCTCAGAAAGCACCGAAGGGATCTTTCTCAAATTTCATATGTAGGTTCCACTTGGTGCCTAGTTATGCATATTGCATTTTGAGTCCAATCGGAAAACAACATGGCCGACAGGCAGCCATCTTGGATTTTGACAATTGAAGTTTGTTATCTCTATTTCTCAGAAAGTACTGAAGGGATCTTTCTCAAATTTCATATGTAGGTTCCCCTTGGTGCCTAGTTATGCATATTGCATTTTGAGACCAATCCGAAAACAACATGGCCGACATGCAGCCATCTTGGATTTTGACAATTGAAGTTTGTTATCGCTATTTCTCAGAAAGTACTGAAGGGATCTTTCTCAAATTTCATATGTAGGTTCCCCTTGGTGCCTAGTTATGCATATTGCATTTTGAGACCAATCGGAAAACAACATGGCCGACATGCAGCCATCTTGGATTTTGACAATTGAAGTTTGTTATCGCTATTTCTCAGAAAGCACTGAAGGGATCTTTCTCAAATTTCATATGTAGGTTCCTCTTGGTGCCTTGTTATGCATATTGCATTTTGAGACCAATCGGAAAACAACATGGCCGACAGGCAGCCATCTTGGATTTTGACAATTGAAGTTTGTTATCGCTATTTCTCAGAAAGTACTGAAGGGATCTTTCTCAAATTTCATACGTAGGTTCTTCTTGTTGCCTAGTTATGCATATTGCATTTTGAGACCAATCGGAAAACAACCTGGCCGACAGGCAGCCATCTTGGATTTTGACAATTGAAGTTTGTTATCGCTATTTCTCAGAAAGTACTGAAGGGATCTTTCTCAAATTTCATATGTAGGTTCCCTTTGGTGCCTAGTTATGCATATTGCATTTTGAAACTAATCAGAAAACGACATGGCCGACAGGCAGCCATCTTGGATTTTGACAATTGAAGTTTGTTATCTCTATTTCTCAGAAAGTACTGAAGGGATCTTTCTCAAATTTCATATGTAGGTTCCCCTTGGTGCCTAGTTATGCATATTGCATTTTGAGACCAATCCGAAAACAACATGGCCGACAGGCAGCCATCTTGGATTTTGACAATTGAAGTTTGTTATCGCTATTTCTCAGAAAGTACTGAAGGGATCTTTCTCAAATTTCATATGTAGGTTCCCCTTGGTGCCTAGTTATGCATATTGCATTTTGAGACCAATCGGAAAACAACATGGCCGACATGCAGCCATCTTGGATTTTGACAATTGAAGTTTGTTATCGCTATTTCTCAGAAAGCACTGAAGGGATCTTTCTCAAATTTCATATGTAGGTTCCCTCTTGGTGCCTTGTTATGCATATTGCATTTTGAGACCAATCGGAAAACAACCTGGCCGACAGGCAGCCATCTTGGATTTTGACAATTAAGTTTGTTATCGCTATTTCTCAGAAAGTACTGAAGGGATCTTTCTCAAATTTCATATGTAGGTTCCCTTTGGTGCCTAGTTATGCATATTGCATTTTGAAACTAATCAGAAAACAACATGGCCGACAGGCAGCCATCTTGGATTTTGACAATTGAAGTTTGTTATCGCTATTTCTCAGAAAGCACTCAAGGGATCTTTCTCAAATTTCATATGTATGTTCCCCTCAGTGCCTAGTTTTGCATATTGGGACCAATCCAAAAACAACATGGTCGACAGACAGCCATTATCGCTAAATCTTAAATTTTATATATAGCTTCCCCTTATTTGAAAAGTACTAGCTATAGAGGGCTGTTTCTGAATTTACACAGATTAGTAAGACTTAGAGGAAGGGAAAAGTAGAGAAAAGATCAATCTGACATGGAACCTATGAAGATCATTCAATGGTGGGCGCCAAGATCCCTCTGGGATCTCTTGTTTATGTATTTATCTATATTTTCACTGCATTTATTCACTGCATTTGTACTGATAAACCGTAAGGTTTAAGAAATCAACTAATTGAATTGAAAAACTTGTATCAAAGTGTTAATTTAGGTACAGGTAAATAGATCAAGATTTCTGAACACAGTTTGACTAGGCTATGAATAGACCCCCTATAGGGCTAATTGTAAAAAGGAGAAACTGACCAGGTGTGGTGATGACTTACACTACTGAGCCCGATGACTCCTAATCAAGTGTATATCAATGGCCATCAGGTGAAGTTGATGGTGGTGGGGAGGGGGGGGATTAGTACCCATGGCAACAAGTTAGGGGGACAATTAAGTCAAGTACATGTACATGTCTGGCAAGTCTATATATAACAATCACTGGTACATATTACTGGTGTGTATGCATTGACGATTTGTTTAAAAGTCTGGTGTCGGATCAGAGGAAACTCTGGCAGGGGAGGGATAAAAACTAAAAACAAGACATCAATAATTATATACTCAAGAATATACAATGTACATATGCAATCAGATACGTGTATATCACACGTCTGCAATGGAGCGGACTCTGTGTGTTTACGTGATAATGGATAACACTCTGAAAATCTTTATTAATGGACTTGTTTTGTGATCTAACCTTCAGTTGAGTGACAATCAGTTAACCTTTGCACCCAAGGAGAAGTGAGGAGTGCACGATAATTAGTTCACAACTGTTGTTTTTTTTTTTTTAACTTATTGTCACAAAGAACATAACCAGGTAATACATTGTTTCAATATATAAAGACTTCAACAGTGTAGAGTGAAGAATATACCTTTGAAATTAATTTTGATGTTGTATGCGATCATTTTAATCATTTACATGCTTCTATTACAACACATCTGTTTGTGTCAGAGGCCTAATAATGGCTGACTCAGGTGTACATGTACTTCATGTAAATATTTTGTCGGACAAAATATTAATATTTTAAATTTTTATTGAATGTTAATTCACTAAAGTTTTGGCTTTTACATTGTTATTCGAAACTTGAAAGTTTCTTTTACAGTACATGTCATCTATATGATTTATACATTGTATGTTCTGTCGACAGATCTTGAGACCTGTACAAATAAATGTACATGTCCAGGCTACATGTACATTACATTGAAGCCAAACATCTGGGAAAGGCCTGTTGCCAATGGCCAACTGGGCGCAATATGCAACCCTACCTGTAAGATGCTGATCAGTCTAGCTCTTTTGTGTCTGTCACATGGTATACCTGGCCAGGTGACCTGTCCCCAATTAACCCCCCGGGGTCCTATTATGGCTCATTCTCACTGAGCCAACATATAGAAATTTACCTGTATTACTAGGCCAACATGTCAAATTTTACACCTGAGTGAGTTTAAACTATAGCAGTAGCCTGTTCTTACTTTCATGAGAGAAAATATAAAAATGTCAAATTGAATATGACTTATAAAATGATGACTCAAATGATTCACCCTCTCTTTTACATTTTTTTTTCAAAACTTTCCTTTTTGCCGATGATGGTAAATTTTGTAAAGCAGCACGTTATATTTAAGACTCCTATCCGATATTGACAGAGTCTACGACGGGTGTAAAACTTTAAAATGTACGTTTTATATAAAAAAAATATTGTTATATAATGTTTAGCAACAAAAGATATACAACTGAGTATCCCGACAGCTTGGGTGAGGAATCTCTAAAGAAAGAAACACATGCTAAAGACTTGGGTGTATGGGTCACTCCGAATCTTAACTTTTTATTTCATGTTAGATAAGTGGTTGGTAAGGTCATGCCAATCTACATATTTGGATTTTCAAAATGTTATTCGCTCTCTGTACATTAGTGCAGTCAGTTAAGATTACTGCTCTGAAATATGGTCACCATAGCAAGAAACACTCGTACACGAGATTGAAGTTGTACAGGTTTTATTTTTTATTTTCTATTTTTTTTATTTCTATGTTTTAAATCAAAATTAAACGATAATATTCTATATTACATGTAAATTTGTACACAATTCAACTTACCTAGTCTGGTATGAAGGTATTAATACATATATTTTTTATTCAAATCTGTACATAGCCTGCTTGATCGAACTTTTACAGGATAAGTTAACTTTTTAGTTCCACATCTTTTTTTTTACTAGGTCGAGTAGCTCAATCTTGCTTTATCCCTGTAAATGCTGGATTATTGTAAGAAATTGTAATGTTCTTAAAAGAGTCCTAATTAATGTTAACTACCTTCCTCATGTTCCCGACAGTTTTTTAACGTTTCACTTGAGAGATTTATGTCGGACGAAGATTTGTTTTCAGAATTAGGTCTCTTGTTTACTGTTCATAACAAGACTTACTTGATTGTCTGGATGATTTCTATTTAGGACATCAGTTCTATTTCACATATGTATGCACTTTATATACCGTATTTGCTCTTACTATGTAATTAATTTACTCTTGTTATACTTTATCAGAGACATATATATATATATCACACATGTAATATATACGTCTCTGATTTTATCAATTTGTTATCAATTCTGTGATTAGACCTTTGGGTTTTAAAATTGAAATAAATAACGAATAACTCCATAGATCACGATGACATTCTCATTAAAGTTGTACGTTTTATGAATCGGTCTATAGCCTTACCTGTAGGCTATAATTATCTCTTATTGTTCTACCTTTCACACCTATATCACTTGGTCCACAAAATACCTTACCTTTAGTTTACCTGTATACAACATGCTGTGTTTGTATCATTGCTGACAATTAAGTCTAACTACCCTAGTTTACCTGTGTGATACTGTCTGGAGCATTTGTACCCTATACATGTAGCCTGACCAGTGCATATTATATGTAACTGTTTTAAAGGTTAGACTATACCACAGTAAAGGTAATATTGTTTATTTAACACGATCTTCATCTTGGTTTCCATCGTAATGCGTCGACTACTACTAGGATCCGCCATTTTTTATTACACTAAGATCGATGGACCATGTGATTTGACTTGTTTTTTGTGAGAGTGTTATTTTTTCTATACAAAGATACAGACAGATTTATAGCCGTATCTATGTAATTCTCACCTCCTAACATGTATAAAATTATTTGCTGTCGCTACATTTCTTTTTTGACGTTCGGTAAGTATATTTAACTAAATTTCGTTTCGATAAAAAATACATTCCGCAAAATTTTCTACCGAACGGTTATGAGACGGTCTGTGAGTGAAAATAGGTAAACGCAAATGCTACGGTGAGTGGATGCAAACGGTACGGAAATGGTACGGTTATGCTACGGAAATGGTACGGTAATGCTACGGAAACGCTACGCTTAAATCGGAACTGCGAACGTACACGGGTCTGTAATTTTCAAATGGTCAATTTTCAGAGTCATCAAAGTGCGAATTCCCAATTTTATATACATGTACTCCAGAAGTTACTAAATACAATACGGTACATCATTTTGGCGCGACTTGTGTCTCGAAGTCACCGACTGTAATACAACAGTTGATCATGTCCCCCAGCATTGCATCACTTTCTACTTTATTAGATTTAAGAGACTCATTTTATCTTTTAAAATAGAACCGGATGATGTTTCATAAGTCAAAGAAGGTGGTGATTTTCCAACTAAGATATAAATCTGTGATGATCAGATATTATAATTTCGGACTGTCGCCGAAATACATGTTACGACAGAAGGTTCACAAACTTCCATTTCCCACCAAAATTTAATAAAGGATACCTTCATCATCTCATAAATAATATAAATAATGCTGATATACTCTCAAAAAATAATGTACAAAGTTCACGTAGAGAACTTTGGCTCGGTCAACTTGATACCAAGTGCCGCAATGGAACCAAAGACTCTATTTCCTTTCAAACAAAATTATTGATTTAAAGTTAATATTTTTATCTACAAAATTGAAATATTTATAAAGATATGTACAAAAATATGGATATACAGAGAACTTTGGCTCGGTCAACTTGATACCAAGTGCCACAATGGAACCAAAGACTGCTTCCTTTCAAATGAAATTGATTATAAAAAGAATATTGATATATACAAAATTAAAATATTTATAAAGATATGTACAAAAAATAGGATATGCAGAGAACTTTGGCTCGGTCAACTTGATACTAAGTGCCACAATGGAACCAAAGATTCTGCTTCCTTTCAAATGAAATAAAAAAAACATATAAACAAAGTTCATCGTTAGACCTAAAACAGTATGGAATGTCCACTCAAATTTGGGTATCCAAAGAACATCGTCTTCCCATGCGTGTATCAATGGCGAGGAAAGTTGAGACACCCAAATCACGGGGGGGGGGGGGGGGGGCGGGATCTGGAGTCCTGCGAACCATGAAAAACAGGGAATCAGAACATTTTACTGGCTTTCCTATCCAGTCAACATAAGAAAGTTCATTTACATCCAGGCCAGTTTGATGTGTAAAAAAGTATTGCACTTGTCCGACAAACTGACCCTGGGGAAGATGACAAGCAACTAGACTTGCTTTCTCACGCTGACTGGGATCATCCACACAAGAATATCTCAAAACCACTTCTGTCGATCCGTTGGTCCTCTTCGCATAGTGAAAAATTTGAATATCCTCATTGGCCGTTGATCTGGAGTGGTAAAGTTGCGCCAGGGCCTCTTTCTCCTGCTGGGTTGTCTTGCGAACTTCTGGTTTAAAGCGGCCTGAGTGCATATAATGAAGATCTGATGTTTTCGGCACTGCTCTACTCCGAAGTGGCCCCAAAAACCCAGCACTCTCCAACATGGTCACTAACCAATGGACCTGTGAATGGTAATGACAGGTATTATATATCTAATGCAACACGAAGAACATAAGCAGCACCATCTTTAAATATTCGCACAATGCATGGGGAGCATATTGAGAAAAAAGACCATATTGGAAAATATTATATCTGTGTTAAATACTATCTAGGATTACATAGATCTCATAAATTTAATGTAAATTTTCAAAATCCCAATTTTAGGGAGGAATGATGATGATTTACCATTCATCTTAAATTTAAACTCTAAATCATTCCTGTTTTCATACCTCCATCTTTTTTACTGCGCTTAGTTCCGGGTATCTAGAATTGGTAATTGATTCCGAGAGAGTCTTATTGAAACGCTCATAAGGATACATCCAAAAGTTGTTAGGAGGGCCATACTGCTTGATGTATTGTGGAAGATGATGCATCAAATGCATCACAAAGCTCTGAAAACAAAATAATACAAATTAGTCCAAATATATACAAAACATATTTTAAAATTGACCATAGGGAAATATGTTTTGAGAATGATGATGAATGTTGGAGGAAAATGAATATATCTCACTTTAAGATTTCTAAAGACACAAAACTACAGTGGCTGCAGTATAGACTGCTGTACTGTATATTGCCAAGAAATATTTTTCTACAGAATTAAGATTGTAGACTCAGCCATATGTACTTTTGTACATAAGTAAAATCTGACATGACTTAGAACAATGTATCAAGGATAAACTCCTTTTGATACTGTCTATCACTAGTTTCAGTGTTATTTGGGTTACTAGGTAGTGTTAATACCGCAATTAATATTACATGTATGCTGTTTAAGAAATATATTCATTAGACTTTGGAAAATGTATGTCTGCTTTGCAGTATTTGAAATTCAAATTTGCTATTACTATGAAATGCACACAATGAACCTACATGTGAAGTTTGAAAAAAAATCCCTCCAGTTATTTTGAAGAAAACCTGATAATAATCTTCAATTCTCAAAATCCAAGATGTTTTCCTGTTGGCCATTTTGTTCTTCTGATCAAAATTCTAAATTCAAATGGCACAACTAGTGACGAAGGGGAACCAACGCATAAAGTTTGAGGAATATTTCTGCATTACTGTTCGAAAAATAGCGAAACAAACTTCAATTCTTATCCAAGATGGCCATCTGTCCGCCATTTTGTTTTTCTGATCAAAAATCTAAACTCAAACGGCAATACTAGGCACCAAAGGGAACCTACACAGTAATACTCTAAATCTGATGACAGTGGGCTAATAAAGCTAAATAATTTATACATAAATATTTACTTCACACAGAAATTTTCAATTAAAACAAAACCAAATGCATATATACATACATGCTTCATTTATAATATAGTCCAGATTCTGGTCCTCCATTTTTTTTAAAAATTTTTTTTTGGTGATGTATAGATTGTGAATGTTATCGATAATTGTCCTGTGATATACTGTGATATGTAGTGTATTGTAATGTGAAAAAAATGAACAAAAAACATCTTCAAATAATAAAAAAAAAATATTACAGAACTTAGAAATTTAGATATGAGAATCTCTATCAATTATCGATTTTGCTAAGTGATTACATTATCTTTTTTCATTTCCCTAACTTGTGTCCAATTTCTAGTACTGACCTGGACTGACAGGGGAAAGTCCCTTTCCATCTCACACAAGGTAACATGCCATGTCTGTTCAGTGGTGTTAATTGTTGCCATATCCGTTGGTGATTTGAAAAGGGTTTCCAGCCCAACTAGAAAATTGCACAAGGTGGTTCTTTGCGCTTCCCCAAGCATTCCTCGGAGGCAATAACGTAGGGCTCCGCTGGTGTACAACTACAAAAGGCACAACAAATGTAAGTGTCTCAGTTTCTAAACAGTTTACTATAAACCATGGCATACTGTACGAATTTAGATTAATGCGTTCAACATCACAGATTTTGCTATTAATGGAAAGCCTGATATCACACAAGAGCCTGTGTTTGTTTTTTGTTATTCTATTTTTACCTGTTAAAGAAATGTTTAAAAAACCAGCAAAATTTCCTTAGGATATGATTTCAATAGTTTCAGTCCTAGATTCTTTCATCCTTACCTGTTGCCATGTGTGTGATTTAATTCCCCCACAAATTCTAGTAAAAAGTGTGTCTGGCACTTCACCAAAATTTGGGGGGAACTTTTAAAGATGATAGGCGGCTGTCGGCTATCTTCTTTTGCACATCTGTCAGTGTAAACGGAGCTGGGGGAAGTTTTCCTTCGGGGCATCTGCAAATGAATACAATTGCTTAGTTAACGTAAATGTTTCCATCCATTTAAAGGCTATATACAAATGATAGTAAATCAAGTCCCCTATTAGCAATCCCCCCTCCCCCTTCCCCTCTTCCCCTGCAATTACACTTTAAAGACTAGTATAAAAAACTTTTTTCTAATCATGTAACATAACCTTGCCCCATTAACACAAAAACTTGTCTAAGAAAATAATTGTCCATTGGAATTGTGTAAAATATTATCACAATACCTGACAGGAATGAAGCTGGTAGAGCACTGACTATTATGAAAAGCAACAATGATCTTAAACTAACAACCCTGAAATTTACGCTTGATCAAAATCGTTCAAGGAATAAGCAACAGTTGCTGTTATGTACATTAGAAACAGTCAATGGATAGGAAAACTATATTCCTTTTGTTGTGTTTTATCTTTAGGGGACTAAAATGATAACAAAGAACTAAGAACATAAGTTTTCAGAATATTTTGGCTTTTTGATAATGCAAGTTATATTCAGAAGTCAAATAGCTGGATTTTAAGTACAAACAATATTATCCCAATATTTACCTCATCTCCAGATCTACTGTTGGTTCACCTTCACTGCAAGAAAATAATAAGTGTTTATGTTTCATATCTAGACATAGTGATGGGAGATTTCAACATCGATGATCGGATGAAATTCATCGGTTTGTGGCCATTTTGATTTTATACTAAAGCTTTGAGTAGTTTTGTATCTTTATTTTTTATTATACCATTTCATTTCATTTGGAAACAATCATCGATATTTACATCTCACAAATTTATTCCTACTTAAGAAATTACATTTTCATCAATGGTAGTGCTTTAGTAAATACAATGTACTATCATTATTAATGGCTATCTGGCAATAGATCACCTAAAATGCTGAACACTGCAATGTTGTTTAACAAAATACCATTTGAATCATAAGTGTTGTTCCTCTACTTTTATCTCATGGTAAAAATATACATGTACTAGTTTTTAATCTCAAATTTTCAAAAACAAATATTTGTCAACATATGTAGAATCCTATATTACATTTATGACGATAATTGTTATACAATGAAAATGTTGAAATCCACATCATGCATCTTATAAACAACCAACCAATTTAAAATAAAAAAAAAGGTTTTTGAAACATCCCGTGTATTAAAAGTTGAGCCAAGGATATATGTCTGGCAGCCACTGATTGGCCAGTATGTTATGAAGTAAAAAAAATAGATATGTAGCTCGATAGGTAACTATCCATAAGAAATGTTGATATAAATTTTGTGAATCCGATTGAAACTTCAGGTAATAATAATTAACAGGTAAACATTTCAGATTTTTGAAAAGTTTTTCTGCGAAATTCACCCATTTTCAAAATGGCTACCCTGGAGAAAATTTGAGCTGAAGGACCGAAATTTTTTTTTTTTTTTTTTTTTTTCTGATTATGTGTTATCTGAAACCATTAACTTTTGTTATAAACCATAATTGTCATATGGAATTCAATATTTGAATGAAATACTCCAAAATTTTAACACTAAAGTCTATGGAAAAACAATTGGTTGGTTGGTCCCTTATCTAACAAATATTACCTAAGATAAAATACACTGTAGTCCAATCATTATCTTTCACAATTTTGCCTTTTTTTATACTGACCTTAAATGGCCATTTGGTCTTCTTCTATTCTGACCCAAAGACTTTTTCTGAAATACAAATACATAATATTAGATCACTGGTGGTGCATTTGGATATATAAAGACTGCAGACATTCTCTTGTTCTTTTTCTTTTAAATATGCATAGTCAAACTAATATACACACAGAAAAAAAAATTCTTTTTCATAAGTCACTGGAATTTATATGCAATAAATTGTAGACAAGAAATTGTGTGGAAAAAATATTTATAAAGGCATGTTTATATAAAAGGTGTTTTGAGATCAGAATATGAAAACTGATTGATATTCAACAATGTGAGATGAAAAAACAATACATAGAAATTAAACAATTCCTGGTAAACTAACCAAATACGAAATATAAAATCCTAATATACAGATGAGATGTAATATACATATATGAGTGAGCATTTTGGCCCACATTACCTTTACATACATTTCTCTGCCCTGCAGGTAGGGCGTAAGAATTGTACCTGCTGCCCCCATTGCATGATCGTAAGAGGCGACTAAACTTGGGATCTTATCTTTTCTCTTCTTTCTCGATAACTTTCTTCTTCCTAATGTCTCCCTTGACAATGCCTCACTTATGGCCTTTAGTTGAGCGTTCGCCGCTGTGAGGAAGGTTTTGGGTTCGGTCCCCTAGCAGAGACATACCAGAGTCTTTAAAAATGGTAGTTGCTACTCCTGCTTAGCGCTCAGCATAATTGGAGGGGGACGACTGGTTGGCCCGTTGTCAGTATAATGTGACCGGGTGAGGTGTGCTGCTGGGTGTCCTCGGCAGTATGCTTCAGTGAGGTAGCACTATAAATCGGCAAAAGTTCCGGCCTATCACAAGGAGACTTAACACGAACATACCGCAGCCTCCCAAAACACGCATACGCACTCACCACACGCATGCATGTCGCTCGCACGGGGGGGGGGGGGGGGGGGGGGGGGGGGGGCGTCCTTAAATGACCTTGGCTGTTAATAGGACGTTAAACAAAATAAACCAAACCAAACATACATTTCTTACTTGACTCATTGAAATCCATTGTTTCTTACCTCTTTCACGTATAAAGTATAAATCTGGTCTGGACAGCATTCCACAAAGCGGTTCATAGATCTCTCCTGAGCTCTCACTTTCGGACCATCTTCATCACCATTGAGGAGTTTGGTAACATGCTCAGCTACAACCTAAAACAGCAATGGATTCATTACTTCTTGTTAGCACAATCTGTGAAGCAGTTTATAAATATATGTTGATCCAGGCCCAGACTTGGCACCAATTAAGAAATTTTAAGAAATTAATTTCTATTGTCTTAATATGCAAATACCAAATTAAATTGTAATTGATTTGCTACAGGGAAAGGATATTTAATCACTTTAATTTATAAAGTTCGAAATGGTTTAAGATGTATCAGCAGGCAGTGAATGTGTCCTGCGGGAGAAACCATGTTAATCATTTATGCCTATCATTATTTGTGTTAGGCTACTATACCTTCACAGCATGCATAGGTTCAACTGGAGAATGTCTTTGGTGCATGTCAAGGTAAGGAAGCCGGAACCACTGGGAACTGCCGTATCGACCGTGTTCCTGGGCAACAGCTTGAAAGCGATTCTTGTTGTTTGCCCTGAAATTAAGCAATACATTACAGTGGAACTTCGTTAACTCGAACTCTGATAACTCGAATACCCCGCTTAATTCGAAGTACCTCGCCGGTCCCGGCCGAATTCTCTCTTTATCTTAGTAAAAAAAAACCTCGGTAAATTCGAATTCGGATAACTCGAAAAACTCGGATAATACGAAGTAAAAATTTGGTCCCAACAATAAAAAATCCTACTTGAAATGTTCGAATAACTCGATCGGTGGCAAACGCCGACATTTTTTAAGAGCTAAATTCCGTTTGTAATACTGAACATATCGGCACTACTAATCTTATAACAAGTCTTGGTGATAAAAAGTACTGCTTAACTTACATCAGGTAATTTCCCAAGGCGGTCGCCGATATCAGTACACACGATAGTCAACAACTCATCTACCCGTTCGCTCAAGCGGAACTAATCTCTGACACACCGGTATATCTACCCGGCTGATGTTTTTACAGGTGTAGAAATGACACAGTCACCGGCACCTATTAAATCTTTAAACTGCTGAAACAATAGCGTAATTACTGCCGAGGTGTTCAGAGTACAACTGTTAAGGTCAGTGTTGTCTATTAAATCGGATAAAACGCCAACTCAGTTACAGTAACATTTTACACGCACATGCGCAGCCCAACTTCCGGTGCTAATACACATGGATTTGGTTTGGTTTGGTTTATTTTGTTTAACGTCCTATTAACAGCTAAGGTCATATGGAAATGGCGTGGTTATCAATAAAAAGTAAGTAGGCCGATCAAACAGTATTTTATGTATGTCCAATAAAAGGTAATGGTTCTGTTACGTTTTGTATGCAATCTGTGCTAAACTTAAACGGTTATTTGTTTTGACATTAATAACTTGTTATTTTGTCGAATTCCATTTAATCATTTACCTTTTGCAAACATGACTTGCACATCAGATCGTTATTGAAGTGACTGAGTGAAAGAAACTTTATCGTGACTGTATATCGGCAAAACTACACCAAATTACAAGTGACATAACGAAACATTACATATATATTTACATGTATTGACCAGTCTTCAACGAAACATTACATATATATTTACATGTATTGACCAGTCTTCACACTAAACTGATGAGCGACAGAGCGAAGTTATAATGATTATATAATGTTGACAAATATTGACCAAACTTTTCACCAAAAACGATAACTCGCTATCAAAATATGTAATGGGTATGCATTTAAACCTTTTTCACTACATAACATTTCTTTATAAAGCATCATAGCATGAACTGGCTTCGTAACATACCCTTCATTCCGGGCTTCATGCTCCAACTTATCACAAAAGAGCCCTATCCTGACTTCATCGTGCTTGGTGCGACTGACAAAAGATGCCTCCTCAATGGCTCTTGTTGGAAAAGATGTGTCCTGCCTCAGGAGATGGTCAGCTGGCAGAAATGTCCGTCCTCCTGGATAAACAGTTTTATCCAAAATCTTGGAATGTGCCCCTGTTAAAGTGATAATATATTACCAAGTTAAGAAACAGTAACTGCTTATCGTAATGGACATCATGATATATGCCTCGCATACTCATCCTTCAGTTGTGAAATATATTGTTAAAATACACTTAAAATTTACACAATTCAGACAATTTTCAAATTTCAACCAATCAGAGGATAAGAAATAGCAGACATTTTTAAGAAATATGAAACCATAAGATACAGAATAAACTTTTTATATCCTATGCACCTTCATAATAATAACTCTTAACAAGTTTTTTGTGTATTTAACATTATATTTGCAAAAAAATGGCAAATCATAGTATGGTCCATGAAAATCTGCAACTATGTAATATGTATTATCAAAACCCTTCAAAATTTCAGGAGTAAAATTCAAGATTCAAATACTGAAAGAAAGGGAAATATGCAAAAACTCTTGAACAAAAAAGCTGTTATTAAAAACGCAATAGTTAAGTCTAATAAAGAGTTCAATTGTGTAAAAACAATATTTATTCCAACAGGACAGGACCATGCCAGTCAAATTTTGACAGGAATAAAATGCCAATATAAAACGCTATATATTTGACTTATATATCTAATGAATATCTAAACAGCATAGCTCACCACCTCCCATCAAATTAGTAAATTTTATTTCCATCTACTGCCACTGTATCAATTATTCAATATGTAAAAATGTTAAATTATTCCCCATTAAAATGGACTTATATAAATATATATATGCATGAGTTGTTATTTTACATACCCTTTAGGTGACAGTGGCAACAGGCTGCTTTAGCATTTTGCTGGACTCTATTTTGCTCCTGAGCATTTCCAGGAACATCGCACACCGTAAAAAGGATTCTGGCACGGAGAACACTTGACTGTTGTGTCCATGAGTTGAAGATGGGTATACCTCTGTCAAGTTCTAAGAGCCCGTCCACCAGCACCTCATTGTAGATGTTGATGCACTTTGGAGCATGGGGGCCTGGATTTAATAGTTAATGAAAATTAAAACCATGTAATGATTTCACTTCCTTAATGTACAGGAGCCAAACAAAGTCATTTCATATTGATTATGATATTTCGAACTAAATCTGGCTGAAATCTGCTTTATGCATTGATTATGGAGAAAATTCAAAGTGAAAAGGCCACTCATAGGTGCTGTGCATGAGGGATTGAAATACAGGAGAAAATCAAATATTATATGAATTAAAAATGACGTGTAATAAAATGTAATTTTCATTGTTTTTTAAGTGCTCTCCTGAATGTTTTTAAATACTGATGATTATCCTATGTCATTTTAAGTAATTTAATTATCTCCCCTCACATAAACCAGGAAGTGAGCGTAAAAAAACCCAGGTCATTATGTACATATTTAAGCTGTTTTTCTACAATTTATTTAAATTATCGGTAAACAAATTTCTTCAAACATATAAAAGCGTGAATCATATTACTTAATCACAAACAAATACTTCGCAGGAGATGGTAAGATTGTCAATTGTGTTGTTCATATTTTTTTTTTTAATAATTATTTCCAGTCTCGTCCTGAACTCATCAGGATTTATCATTGAAATAAGCGATATTTTAATTCCCCTGAGGGTTCCGAATGAATTTGTTCTTGCGAAATTTGGCGATGACCGCTTAAGGTTGCTGTTTCACAGCACCTTAAAAATCTGCACACAGCAGAAAGTGCTAAATTAAACATATCAGCGATGACCTATATGTCAGACCTGCAAGCAATCCAAACCACATCCACTACATTCCCTTTACATTTACTCCCTTTCATTTTTAATGACAATTTCTTTCTTTGTGATATATCATTGAAGTGATAATATTGATGTCATAAATGTAGTTCATTAGTACATTGTACTTTCATGACTGATTTGACATAATCCCCATACCTGCTATGAGTCCAAAGAGCATTGTGGTATTGGGATGTGTAAAATTGATAAAAACAAAACAACAAAAAACGAATAAATAAGTATAGCATTTTACTTATATAGCAGATAAATGTACAAAGGCTAACATTAGGGACAATACATTTGTTATTCATCAATTATATTTTTGGAATTAGAGTGTAGAGTTTCCCTATTACATGGCATTGATGCAACACATTTTAAAGATTTTGCACCAAATTCTGCAATTATTCATCGGATATCTTCGTATTTTACCGAGAGAATTGTGTTTATATTGTGAAAGAGAGGTTTTTCATTACTTCTTTGTATTATGTTAATAGCATTGTTTTTATATTTTCAGATTTTGGATTTGGAGAAAATCAGTGTCAAATTCCTAAAGAAAGTTTCAGAACAGATTTATGTATGGCCAAAAATTGATGACATTTGTGAGGTGGATGCCACAGAGATAAATACATTGAAGCACATCAATAACTGTAATCAGTATAAGTAGTATCCCATTACTCATACTATGTCATTATAATTTCAAATTGGACGTTTTTACATGAATATTACTAAGTACTGTATACTTTGAAGCATACAGGATTGATTGTAAATAAAACAAGCAGGCTGATATACAGTAGTGTTGTAATTGTTTTTACATTTTATGAGTAGTTGTATCGACATTCGATTGTTGATTGATATGATGGTCTGATGATTTTATTAATGAAAATGATAGATGAGAATATTGTGCTTTTATGTACATTCCATTGATGAGACAAATAAACAAAATATTAATACATACTTTGAGTAATTGTTGTTTGGGGAGGGGTTAATTGATACAAAATATACAACTTCTTACCTTTTCATAAGATGACAATTCGCCAGAATATTTCTGCATCCAAGGGTTGTCTTTGATTCGGTGGCCATTCCTCAACATCTGTGCAATATGTTGCAAAACTGTCGGTCGTGACACTAGTGTGCCGCCATATGATTGACAACGAATACAGTAGCATGTTTCTGTCGTACTCATTGCGATATGACTTAATTTTTTGAATTCCAGTATCATATAACCACGGCATCGATGTTTCATTGGTGGACCAATGACTGTTCTTGTTGTTATCCGAGTACTCTTAAATTAAAAGATATAAAACACGACGACATAAAACAATACTAATGGTTGAATGTTTATTCAGTACCATTCTCTGTCGGTTATACATATTCTGACAGGTTTATATAGCTTAAACAACATTTACCTTTATGAAGCATACTGCCGAAGACACCCAGCAACACACCCCACCCTGTCACATTATACGGACAACGGGCGAACCAGTCGTCCCACTCCTAATATACTGAGCGCTAAGCAGGAGCAGCAACTACCATTTTTACAAGACTCTTGTATGTCTCGGCTAGGGGACAGCACCCAAAGCCTTCCTCAGAGCGGCGAACGCTTAGCTAAATGCCAAAAGTGAGGCATTGTCAAGGGAAACATTAGAATGAAGAAAGTTGTTCAGAAAAAAGAGAAAAGAGAAGATCCCAAATTTAGTCGCCTCTTACGATCATGCAATGGGGGCACCAGGTACAATTCTTACGCCCTACCTGCAGGACAGAAGTCAGCAAGTGGCAAGCTTGCGACATTCTTGCCACTAGTAACAAGCTGTAAAAAAAATATAAAATTTATTCTTTAAATGTACAAGATAACTTTGCTTTCTTTATCAATTCCCTTCCCTTCAGTAAATAAAAATTTAGCAATCAATAGTTTAGTTAAGATTCTAATATTTTTTTAACTTTTTGTCCTAATTTTCGCCTGTTTTGATGAACTAAATGAAACTAACTTCATTCGAGGCATTAATTTTTTATTAGCTCACCTGGACCAAAGGTCCTGTGAGCTTATGGCATGGCGCGGCGTCCGTCGTCCGTCCGTCAACATTTGCATTAAATCGCTACTAGTCATAAAATACTCCGTGGATTTTAACCAAATTTGGTCAGAAACATTCTTGGGGGAAGGGGAACAGATTTGTATAATGTGGCCGGGTGGGGTGTACTGCTGGTGTCTTCGGCAGTATGCTTCAGTGAGGTAGCAGTATCAATCGGCAAAAGTTCCGCCCTATCACAAGGAGATTTAACACGAACATACCGCAGCCTCCCAAAACACACATACGCACTCACCACACGCATGCATGTCGCACGCACGGGAGGCCGTCCTTAAATGACATTAGCTGTTAAAAGGACGTTAAACAAAATAAACCGAACCAATGTCACACAGAATGTAAATATTGGATAATAAATAATTAATTTTATATAATTATTTTGTCATCAAAATTGTAATTATTTTGTCATCAAAATTGTAATTATTTTGTCATCAAAATTGTAGAGATTTCTGGTAAAATGATTTCCCATATAACATGCCTCCTGGCGAACTTGGTTGCACCAGTTGGTAAAGGAGTGGTGAGCAAAGCTCATACACTTCACAAGACTGGCAGCATCATTCTGATTGCATTGGAAAAGTGCCCGCCTGATTATATTCTAGAAAAAAAAGCTTCAACGTGTAGATGTAATATCATGAACAATATTTGTATAGACAATTATCTACAGTAAGTACATCATTTTGTCTGCATACACATTACACAGTAATATTTACACTTCTGCTTTGTCACAAGATGAAGTTTACACAGCCCAATGTTACTATTTTCGATATTCACGCATGGTGATTAGTCCCTGCATGTAGTGCTAAAGAATTGTACCTGCTGCCTTGACAATGCCTCACTTTTGGCCTTTAGTTGAGCGTTCGCCGCTGTGAAAAAGGCTTTGGGTTCTGTCCCCTAGCCGAGACATACCAGAGTCTTTAAAAATGGTAGTTGCTACTCCTGCTTAGCGCTAAGCATATTTGGAGTGGGACGACTGGTTCGCCCGTTGTCAGTATAATGTGACCGGGTTGGGTGTGCTGCTGGGTGTCTTCGGCAGTATGCTATAGTGAGGTAGCACTATACATCGGCAAAAGTTCCGGCCTATCAAAAGAAGACGTAACACGACCATACCGCAGCCTCCCAAAACACACATACGCACTCAGCACACGCATGCATGTCGAACGCACGGGAGGCCGTCCTTAAATGACCTTAGCTGTTAATAGGACGTTAAACAAAATAAACCAAACCAACGTCACACAGAATGTAAATATAGGATAATAAATGATTAATTTGATATAATTATTTTGGCATCAAAATTGTAGAGATTACTGGTAAAATGATTTCCCATATAACTTGCCTCGTGGCGAACTTGGTTGGCCCGTTGTCAGTATAATGTGACCGGGTGGGGTGTGCTGCTGGGTGTCTCCGGCAGTATGCTTCAGTGAGGTAGCACTATAAATCGGCAAAAGTTCCGGCCTATCACAAGGAGACTTAACACGAACATACCGCTGCCTACAAAAACACACATACGCACTCACGGGAGGCCGTCCTTAAATGACCTTAGCTGTTAAAAGGACGTTAAACAAAATAAACCAAACCGGTGTTCTATCAAATAAGACGCGTGTCTTGTGCTGTGTGTTGCTTTGCTCCCCTTTTAAAATATTGTGGCATTTCAACACGATAACCGTTCTCCTCGAGAGAAAAAAACGGAATCCCGAAAGCCACGGTCAATGATACACATATCGCCATCCTTGAACCATTGTTTGTAGGTTGTTGGCAAACATGTTTTGTAATTGCGGCATAATTCAATGTCACAGGGGTCAAAAATGCTAATATCTTTAAACAACTTCTTGTTAACCAAAAGGCCCAGAGACCCAATATTAGGTCTGAAGCATCCCTGGTCCAAGGGCTACAAAATTTGTTCAAATGGATGACTAACTTTCCTTTTCGTCACCAAGCTAGCCGTAACACAGAAGATGTGGCTTATGAAAGTTATTATTTGGGTTGCATATTTCAGCAATCTCCAAATATTGGGATTCGGTTCCAGCCTAGCACTTTTCCATACAATAAAAATAGACTACTTCATCAGATGCTGGATACAGAGACTGGATTTATTAAACATCCACTGAGGTTTATAAATAGCTAGCAGAACATTGAAAACTGATCTAGAATTAATTCTAGCTCTTTTAAGTACACATTTCTGAATAATATAAATAGATATTTAAAACTATTTCTAGTAAATACTAAACTACTAATTTACTATTCATAACTTGGCTTGTCCATATACGGAGACGGTTCTCCGTTTTCCATATATGGAGACTGTTCTCCGTTTTCCACATTCGGAGACGTTTCTCCGTTCCCACTACTGGACATTCATATCCCAAGGTTATGACAACTTTATCGTAAGAGTTGTTTCCCTTGGATCGTTAACGTTCCAAAATGGAAACTATGAACCACTAATAGGTCATTTGGTTTTGACAACTATGATCGCTTACCATCTTGTTCCGATAGTCGGGACAGGTGTGTGGTCAGAAGAGATTTGTTGTCCGTCTGCTTCGGACGTTCTTATATACGCAGCATCGTTGCCAACCGGACAGTCGTTATCCAATCAAATTGCTTGTTACATAGCGCGTGCGGATGCCGCGAATTCCAGCATCAACAAATGGCGAAATACACGGAGAAACATCCGCTAAAATATGACAGTTCCTGGTCAATCATCGTAACAACATTACTCGAATAACTCCTTTAAACCCAACCTGACGTAATTATATATGTTTCTTGCTATAAACATCAATACTTTGTGTTATTTTGGCCATTACTCGAGTCTCAACCTTGACTCGTGTTTTGGCGGCCATATTCAAACCGTTGGTCAGTTGGCGATTTATAATCAAACAAACAACCATTTATAACGAACTACACTCTCAATGAACTTAAATAATATTAATGATAAATATCTATATGTTTCTCTGCATCTCGATTACGCATATCGCATTGAGGACAGTTGAGTTTTATATGCATTTCATCAGGTCGGAGCTATCCCTCCGTTAATCTGACTGGAGATAAGATATCGCCATACAGCTTTCACTACTCTATAGATATTCGATTTTGAGGCTCGTAACACTACCCCCTCCTTCTTAAAAACATTCGTCCCGAATGTAATATAGGAGTTTGTGGTATTTAATTTTGCGAATATTTATTTTTTAGGAATTTTTGAAAGCTATGCATATACTCAACTGGAACGGAGCTCGTGCACTGCATGCACCTTGGTGTTTTAACCAATCGACATCCGGGGTTTCATCAACAAACCATTGTTAGGTAAGTTTCAAACAATTTGTCAACAGGTATCTCCAGCCATTGTTTAGTCTCATATTCCATTTTTATGCTAAAAATAAAGAATTAAAATTCGAATTTCATGGTTTATATATTACTAGTATGTCATATCAACACAATTAAATTTCCAATAGTAATATATATATATATTAATACAAGTAACAATATCTACATTTATAGAATAGATATAACTGATCAATGTTCTCCCTTCTCAGACTATTATTCTACATTGTAGTAAACAATAAGTAATATCAACACAACAATGCTTAATAATCAATAATTAAGTCCAATAGTAATATATTTTTACATACTAAACCACTTTGTAGGATTAACTTTACTACTTCTTAAACCACTTTGTAAGGTTTACTCTATTACTGTATTACTGTTCAAATCTTGAACCACTTTGTAAGGTTTACTCTATTACTGTATTACTGTTCAGATCCTTCCTAAAATCATCTGGACCAAGCCGTCCAGTTCATAAAATGTTGCCTCCATTAATAGTTCCTGAAGGTCCACGTGACTTGTTGGCAGAACTTTACCGAAAGAACCCTCAGCACCACTTCTTAAATAATTCAAAATGGTTCTAAAGTGCTTCCTGTCACGATCTATAAAGTAAGTGTACAAATATCTCGCATCATACGATCTCATAGAGGAGTCCTTCTTTATCATTTTGGCTAGTACACTTGATGGATCCTGTGTCAAAGTAACAGTAGAACACTCAAATTTTCCCCCTCCCACATTTATCAGGACGCGTTTCCCTTGTGCTTCATACAGTCCTTCTAATTTAACTCTGGTGGGTTCAATCATTTTCTCCACTAACATATTCCTATACGTTGGTTTGTAGATAGCAGCATCTTTGATGGTGTCAACATCGTATTGAGATTGTATGGTGATGCAGTCGTTAACATGAGCTTCTGCCACTGCCGAAACAGATGACTCCTCAGATAAAATTTCTAGATCTTGCTCCAAGCTCTGTCGTCTTTTGCTCGTTTCCTTCTCTTCATTACCTATCTCCATTTCTCTACTATCCTTTTCATTCTCACCTCTTCCTAACTCCTTTTCTCTACTATCTTTCATCTCCTTCTTGTTGTTGTACGGCCTCATACCCTAGGGTAGTGACCTTCCTCTAAGTTGTATCCAACTCTTTCTTTTCCATCATTCCATTTTCTTTGTTCTCTGAATTGATTTCATTCCTTATGACTTTCACTTTCCTTGCCCTCTTCCTCATGAGTTCCTCATATTCCTTTTTCTCCTCAAAGGTATACGTCATTGTATTCCTTTTAACAATTGATGTGAGTCTACTGTCACAGTTAGGATGTTTGGCATCCATACGAGATATAATTATCTTGCAGGTTGTGCACTGGAACACGAAGCCACTGTGAACTGACAACAAGTGCCTCTAGCAAAAAGACCGTTTCCCGAAGTCGGCCTCGCAGAGGATACACTGGTATCTGACATCTGCCGTCTGTAACATAACAAATAGGATCTTGGTAAGAAACATGAATAAATGAATATGTACATAATTATGGAATATCTAATCCTTCAACCAAGTTGGTGGGTTATTGCCTTCATATGCTTTTAAATGCGGAGAACATGTTTTCTATTGTTCTGTTGGCTCGTTCAACCATGCCATAAGACTGTGGCCTGTATGGTGTGGTCCGAGTTTTGTCTATTCCCAAGATTCTACACATTTCTTGGAATACATCTGATTCAAATTTGGTACCTTGATCAGAGTGAAGTTGCATAGGTACACCAAAATGGTTACAATTCTATCAATGATTTGGTTTGGTTTGGTTTATTTTGTTTAACGTCCTATTAACATCTAAGGTCATTTAAGGACGGCCCCCGTGCGTGCGACATGTATGAGTGTGGTGAGTGCGTATGTGTGTATGATTTCTGTGCAACTGTAGTAGCTTTTTGATTACGTATGGGTATTGCATCAACCCATTTAGTGAAATAATCTGCCACTACTAGGAGATATGAATTTCCTTTGTTACTCAAAGGTAACGGTCCTAATACATCTATGGCCCATCTCTCAATTAAAAGACCATCACTGTAAGTGTGTAATGGAGCTTTTGGCCATTTACATGGTGATTTCCGAGCTGCACATTTGTCACAGCTTTTCACCCATTGTTTTACATCTCTGGACATTTTATCCCAGAAGTATCTTTCCCTTATTTTAGAGAGTGGTTTCTTACTCCTTAAGTGATCACCAGTCAAACTATCATGTAATTGTTTCATCACAAATTCTTTCAGGGATTTTGGTATAACCATTTATCTGCCCTGCAGGTAGGGCGTAAGAATTGTACCTGCTGCCCCCAGTGCATGATCGTAAGAGGCGACTAAACTTGGGATCTTATCTTTTCTCTTCTTTCTTGATAACTTTCTTCTTCCTAATGTCTCCCTTGACAATGCCTCACTTTTGGCTTTTAGTTTAGTTGAGCGTTCGCCGCTGTGAGGAAGGTTTTGGGTTCTGTCCCCTAGCCGAGACATACCAGAGTCTTTAAAAATTGTAGTTGCTACTCCTGCTTAGCGCTCAGCATATTTGGAGTGGAACGACTGGTTGGCCCGTTGTCAGTATAATGTGAGCGGGTGGGGTGTGCTGCTGGGTGTCTTCGGCAGTATGCTTCAGTGAGATAGCACTTTAAATCGGCAAAAGTTCCGGCCTATCACAAGGAGACTTAACACGAACATACCGCAGCCTCCCAAAACACACATACGCACTCGCCACACTCATGCATGTCGCACGCACGGGAGGCCGTCCTTAAATGACCTTAGATGTTAATAGGACGTTAAACAAAATAAACCAAACCAAACCATTTGTATCGGGGGTTGCCCATTTGTGACATAGTATCTCATCTCTTATAGTGAGTGATTCAAATCGCATCCAATAAAATTTGGTGCTTTCATCAGATAGGCCTATATCAGGCCATTTTGGTCTTTCACCTCGTTTTACCCAGTTCCATACAATTCTGAGGACTGGATCAATTTTCTGACTTTCTTTTATTGACATGAGTGTAATACTCTCATCTTCTGTGTTAGGTACATCCGGTTTAACCGGTTTGGAACCCTTAGCTGTTGCCTTTTGAATATCTAACTTAACTTGGATTTGACCAGAACCCGTGGATTTTGACATTTGGGGAATATCTTCACCCAAGTCATTGGCATGGTTTGTTTTATGAGATCTTGTGGTAACCCTTAAAATATCTTCATTGTCTGTAGTCTTAGCAGAACAGGTTGAGTTATCATACCTTTTTTCTGCTTTTGTACAATGACTACAATTTTTCTCTAAACAAGGTCTCCTAGATAAGGCATCAGCATTGCCATGCGCTTTCCCTGCTCTTTACTCAATTTTAAATTGGTAGGCTGATAAAAACTCAAACCATCTAGCCATTTGTCCTTCGGGGTTTTTAAAATTGAGCAACCAAGTCAGGGCACCATGGTCACTCCTGACCAAGACATTCTGTTTGATGGAGCTTACTATTGCCAGTAACTCTCTACGTGTCACACAATATTTTCTTTCAGACCTACTGAACATTTTGCTATAGTAACATATGACCTGTTCTTTCCCATCTTGTAGTTGAGAGAGAACTGCACCTAGACCTGAGTTGGAAGCATCAGTATCCATTATAAACTGACCATCAGACCTTGGATATGCCAGTCCTGGGGAGCTTGTCAACGCCCTTTTTAGAGTATCGAATGCACTCTGGCAATCCAAGGACCAGGTAAATCTTTGGTACTGCTCTGTCAACTTGTGTAGTGGTCTAGCTATGGTAGCAAATCCTTGGACAAACTTTCTGTAATAGGAACATAGCCCTAGGAATTGTCTCACCTCTTTAACAGAATTAGGGACTTGCAAATTTTTGACTGCCTCGATCTTTTCTGGATCGGTAGAAATTCCATTTTCACTTACAATGTGGCCCAAAATTAGCCTCTTGCAGTCTCTCAAACACTTTGTTTAGGTTTTTCATGTGCTCCTCAAAAGACTTAGCCAGTAATATTATGTCGTCCAAGTACACCATACATATATCATGGGATAAATGGATCAGTACTTTTTCCATTAACCTTTCAAAGGTAGCAGGGGCATTGCACAGACCAAATGACATAGATACAAACTGCCACAGTCCTCCAGGTAAGGAAAATGCTGTTTTGTGCATTTCTTCAGGTGCTACTTTGACCTGCCAATAGCCACTCTTGAGGTCAATGGTTGAAAACCAGCAATGACCTGAAAGTGAATCAAGGGTACTATCAATCCGAGGAATCGGATGACTATCTTTGATAGTTACGTCATTCAATTCCCTGTAGACAAAATCTCAGACTTGAATCCTTTTTTCGTATTAAGACCACTGGAGTTCTCCAGGGTTTATTAGAAGGTTCAATTACCTCTTTTTGTGCCATTTCTTATATCTCCTTCTCAACCTCTTTTATACATGATAGAGGAAACCGCCGAGGCGGTTGTCGGATAGGTGGAGTGGAACCAGTGTTAATTTTGTGTTCAGCTAAGTCTGTCATACCCAAGTCATGTGATGACTTTGAGAAAGTATCTTTGTATTTAATAAGTAATTCTTTTAATTGACCAGTTTCATGCTCATTCAAATGTTCACAAGATTGCTCATAAAGGGACTTCAAATGTTCCGGTATAACATGTGTTTGGCCCACAGTGACTTCATTAACTTGCACATTCTTGTGCTTTTGATCCACTATTTCATCTATAATATCCATAGTTGCCACAACTGAATTCTTATATACTTTACGTTCATTATAGCTAAAGTTCAAAATTCGTAAATGAACAATACCCATACCTGGGTTGACAACAGCTTTTGCCACTAACACCTCATGCTTTTGCATGAAACCTGGTGAGGGCTCTACCACAGCTGTATTTTGTCTACAAATTGGATCAACAAATTTACCTGGAAATATCATCTCACAATTAGGAGGTATAATAATATCCTCTGATAAAGAGACTACAACAAGCTGGTTTTGCATCAGACTGGTATCGGAAACATTGATTTGGTTTGGTTTGGTTTATTTTGTTTAATGTCCTATTAACAGCTAAGGTCATTTAAGGACGGCCTCCTGGCGTGCGACATGCATGCGTGTGGTGAGTGCGTATGTGTGTTTTGGGAGGCTGCGGTATTTTCGTGTTAAGTCTCCTTGTGATAGGCCGGAACTTTTGCCGATTTATAGTGCTACCTCACTGAAGCATACTGCCGAAGACACCCAGCAGCACACCACACCCGGTCACATACTGACAACGGGCGAACCAGTCGTCCCACTCCAAATATGCTGAGCGCTAAGCAGGAGTAGCAACTACCATTTTTAAAGACTCTGGTATGTCTCGGCTAGGGGACAGAACCCAAAGCCTTGCTCACAGGGGCGAACGCTCAACTAAAGGCCAAAAGTGAGGCATTGTCAAGGGAGACATTAGGAAGAAGAAAGTTATCAAGAAAGAAGAGAAAAGATAAGATCCCAAATTTAGTCGCCTCTTACGATCATGCAATGGGGGCAGCAGGTACAATTCTTACGCCCTACCTGCAGGGCAGCGGAAACATTGAATCTGGTCTCCTATTTTTAAGCAATTCTTGTTCAATAAAATATCAATAGAGTGTTGGTCAGAAAATCTAAACCTATGATCCCCTGTTGTTTAATGTCAGCTATAAGGGCCTCCTGCATCAACTTATGTTTTCCTAAGGCAATATCGAGCTTACATGTCCCAATAAAAGGGGTCTTATCTCCTGTAGCGGTTATCAAATTTAATTTGACAGGTTCTACTTTAGAGTTTTCTATACCCAATTTCTGGAAGCAGTTATTGCTTAGAATGGTTACAGTTGCACCTGTGTCCATCCACAAGTAGCGGAAGCACTAAGTCCTCAATTTGTGCACAAACAAACAAACCAGTGTGATCATCATTGTTTATGCTGCTCACTTCAATATCTGTGGGTCTCTCCACCTTTTCTAATGAATTCCGACCCTCGAAGTCAGTATCTAATAGTTTTCCGGGGGTGACTGTAAGTTACTACCGTTGGACTGAGTAGTTGGAGTGTAAGTGGGGAAGTTTGACCTTGGTGTGACATTTGACCTTGAACCCTGATTTTGGTTCCAGTTTAAACTATTACTAGTTCTGTTATCTTGTGAGTCAAATCTGGGACCACTTCTCCTATTTCGGAGTCAAATGTGCTTAAATATTTAAATGACTTCTCAAAGGCCCAGAGACCTAGCATTAGGTCTGTAGTATGCTGGGATTAAGGGCAACCCAGTTTGTTGAAATGGATGGCCTTGACCTTCATTCAAGGTCACTGGGGTCAAATGTACGTAAATATTTAAATGACTTATTGATACCCAAAACGACCAGAGACTTAAAATTAGGTCTGTAGCATGCTGGAATTAAGAGCTACCAAGTGTGTTCAAATGGAACACCTTGACCTTCATTTAAGGTCGCAGGGGTCAAATATGCTAAAATTTTAACGACTTCTTGATAACCAAAATGCCCAGAAACCAAATATTAGGTCTGTAGCATGGAAAGATGAAGGGCTACCAAATTTGTTGAAACGGATGATCTTGACCTTCATTCAAGGTCACGGGAAACAAATAAGCTAAAATCTTTAAACAACTTCTTGATAACCAAAATGGCCCAGAGACCCAATGTAAGTCTGTAGCATGCTGTGATGAAAGGCTACCAAGTGTGTTCAAATGGATGACCTTGACCTTCATTCAAGGTCACAGGGGTCAAATTTGCTAAAATCTTTAAACGACTTGATAACCAAAAGGCACAGAGACCCAATATTAGGTATGTAGCAAGCTGGGATGAAGGGCTACACAATTTGCTTAAATTGGTGACCTTGATCTTCATTCAAGGTCACAGGGCCCAAATATCGTAAAATATATCAAAACTCAGGTGACCGTTAAGGCCCATGGGCCTCTTGTTTCTCCTGTGGCTTCCGTATTAAAAGCGGCGAGGCTGTTTACAACGATCAGTTGAAGATTGCGTCAGAGAAAGGTAAATATAAGATTTCTCTTTTTCTTTGTCCGTCTAATAATTTGCATTATAATTGCATTAAAAAGCACAGTGTATATTACTCACCATATCCATATCTAATATGTAAATGTTGAGCCAGTTTCCTAATATACTTTTTCAACAAATACATATATCGTCACCTTCACACGCACGTATACACGTGTACAAATGTACTTGGACTTTGCTACGCGTGTTAGCGTTAACATACACATGTACGTACTTAAATTATCGCTTGATACAACTGTTATGAAAACAACATATGAAACAATAAGTGAATAAAAAGATATATCATTTCACAATTCCGTATCTTTTATCTTTTTATTTATATATATTTCATTCTCACACTTTAGGTAGTTCTCGGGACACGTTTTGAAAAAGCAGAAATTCTACTTATTCTACGATCCTATCAAGTACATCCCGGTTTGTTTGGAGACATCGTAGAAGAAATTAAAGGCAATTTGTCTTTACATCTGAGAGCAGTGCAATCCGTGTACTCAACATTATCGGGGAAAAACTGATCCAGAGAGTACGTGAAAAGTTTGGCCGATTGACAAACGACAAAGGAAAGGAAAAGTTTGAACCAAAGTCATGTACGCTTTATCTCAAATGGTTACTGTTGATATGATGTTAAGCCCGATAGACCAAATAGTTCAACAAATGCAAGTGCTGTTATCCTCCTTGATTTGCTACTAGGCGGATACAACGTTCATGTCCTGGTGTCCTGGTGTCATGAATATAAAATGTGATGTAATTGTGAATAACAAATTGACTGCGCAATATATTTTCAAAGATGATATCAACACTAATAATCATCAGTTAAACAGCCAAAAAAATATACAAGTCATAGATATCATGCTGTATAAGTATAAGTTCTAGTTATATTTTCCACTTCATGTTTGATTACAAATCTTAATGATCACTTTGGTTATGTTTTTTCGTCATTTAGAAAAGAACTGGATGCCATGTTGGAAATTGAAAGACAACGGTGGTATGTACTTCAAATTCCTCCAAACAAACATCTGGAGCTCAGCATATCTCGAATGCAGACCAACCGCCAGCCTCAGATGACAGTTCGGATGAAAAAGACGAGGAAGGCGATGTCAGGATTGAAATAGCCCCAAGGCAGCACTAAGCAAAGCACTAAATAAAGGAAACATAAGAAAAAGAAAACCAAAGCCAATAAACATAGATCAACAAGAGATTTTATGCGTGAAAACGAAAAAATGAAGAACAAAGTACTTACATTTTACTTAAAACAAGAGGCGCTTGAATCAGAAACGTCTTCAAGTACCGACAGTGACACCGATTAGATTTATTGAATAAATAATAAAGTTTTGATCTGTATACAAAGTGTATTTCTTTTTTATCAAAAAGACGTACTGCTATATGAACGGCAGTTGTTTTCGGCCCGCAAGGCTCAATACTCCATGTTAATAGCAATGGTTATGCCATAGACACGAGCGAATATGTCGGTCATCACAACGAGAGGGGCGGAGCTAAACCCGATTATAAATGCGAAGCGCCCATCGGGTCACTGTGTCAGTTTATCTACGTTTTCTTTATATGCGTATAGCGTAGAGAACCCTGGTCTGTACATGGGGTTGCTAGAGACGATGATGTTTGCATCAAACTTTTAAAAAAGAAAGAAAAAAATACTATCACTGTCAATGCCTCTATACCTTATTTGTACACCCGTATGCAGTGCGTTTTTCGTCAGACCGGCTGTAACAAGGTCTATAAACACCTGTAAGCTAGGTTAATACCTGGATTAGCCTTCCAAAGCGACATTTCATCAGTGTTTTCTTTTCTACATTTAAAACCCATAAAATGGTAAAACATATTCAAAGTAATGAATGCTCCCTTACATATACGTCCCAATATACGTATGCGTATACGTTAGCGGCTTATTTCTGATAACTCTATTAACAACTAAGGTCATTTAAGGGCGGCCTCCCGTGCGTGCAACATGCATGCGTGTTGTGAGTGCGTTGGTGTGTTTTGGGAGGCTGCGGAATGTACGTGTTAAGTCTCCTTGTAATAGGGTAGCAGTGTACAGTAAAAATGCCCAATTTTGAAAAATATGACACATGTCTTAGATATGTAAACATTGCCAGTTAGCCCTACATATAAACCCTAATAAAGTATATATATATGTAATCTGTACAACATTTGCAATTTTAATACAGCTCTGAAGGATAAGTTAACTGATATTTTCTGTGATTTTTAGAGCTGTGAATACCATGGTAACAGCTTAAAAAATGCTCAAAAATTGCAAAATATTATATTTGACCCAAAATGACAATTCACAATATTTTTGCTGAGACCTATATAAAATCAAATATCTCTATCCCAAAGACAGAATTAATCTTGTTTTGACATATGTTGTAAATTAAGTTTTTCCGCTATCTCACCTTTACTGTGGGCATCCATTTTTCGCTGTAGGCAAAACTAAATTTCCTGTGTAAACACACTTGCGGAAAATCCGGAACCAATTTATTAATTTTTGTTTTAACAAATGTGAAGCCTGAAGACTGAATATACAACAATTATAGTGTACATTTATTTTTTCATTTTTTATGCATATCATAATACAGGAGTTATTTGCTTAACAAAAAAAATGCCCATGGCCAGGCTGTCCTACTGTAGTGTGCTACCTAGGCCGGAACTTTTGCCGATTTATAGTGCTATATCACTGAAGCATACTGCCGAAGTCTTCTGCAGGACAATTGTTGAAAACCTTTGTATACTTCTTCTATATATGTAATATTAATAAACTAAGTGTATTTGGTTTAATGTCCTATTAACAGCCTGGGTCATTAAAGGGTGTGCCTGGTTTTGGAGGTGGAGGAAAGCCGGAGTACCCGGAGAAAAACCACCGACCTACGGTCAGTACAAGGCAACTGCCCCACGTCGGTTTCGAACTCGCAACCCTGAGGTGGAGGGCAAGTGATAAAGTGTTTAGCAACACATAGTCTTCTCATTGGTTGAAATTTAGATATTGAGTGGTTTTGATGAAAACTGCTGAAACAGAGTTATCGCCCCTCACTACGTTTCATTCTTTCTGTGACATCCTTCAAGTGTCATCCCACTAGTTAAAGGTGTCACTTTGCTTACTTCCTGTATACCAATATAACATATTTGGTATCACAATAATTGTACATTTATACACTATACAATGATTTGAAAATTAACATTCACCTGTGTCAAATATCAAGCGTTTTGTGAGAGTACTCCCGTCACTCAATCTGGTTTGATGCAAGGATGTCCAGTATGACTATCCGTTGTGATAATAATTAATCCTTTATGGGGTTATGGTTTATTTTCATTTATCTACATATGAGGAAAATATGAAAGAAATTGATGTGGGGACCAAATGTTGACCCCACCTTTAACGAAAATTATTTATTGAAGATTAATTGGAGATAATTCAACCTATGCTGAAGCATTACTCTACTTTAGCATTGTATGTCACCATGATGCTGAAACACAATAATATTTTTCGAGAATAGCCCAGCTAAATCTTGAAGACATTTTATTTCATGCAAAAAAGGATAATAGAGGAAAGAAATATCGATAGATTTTTTCCTTGACGCACTCCGATGTTACAAAGGACATTTGTCATTACAATTTCTTCTATAGAAACCTTCTTGAAATCGGTAAAAGAGCAATACAGTTTTTAAATACCCTCCTGCATTTATTCATAATATCCAAAAATGGCAGTTTAAAAGAACATTTTGGGTTCCAATTAATTTCGTATCTGGTAGCCCGCGGGCAATGTACATCTATCTACTAATTCATAAAGAATAAAGTGGGGTTTTTTTTCGGCAAGATATTATGATACGGTGATAGCATGCTGATTGTTTTGATAACTGTATGCTTGAAGTATTAGGCCAGGGAATCCAGAAAGATTTCCTGAACTTCAGAACATGCGGAAACAGATTAATTGGAAATTGAAATATCGGTATCACGAACACTTTCGGCAATGTCTTCACAGGAAGCGTCACTATATGTGTTACATGTCCTGACGACATCCGCGAGATCGAGATATCGTTGCTGACCAATTTGAAGATTGGAATGGTCTGAAGAAAAGCTGCATTTTTGTTCATTGTAGGAACAGGTGCCGGAGTGTGAACAAATTTGAGCTTCCGCACTATGTTCTTCGACTGGGGATTTCGTTATAGAGAGAGAAGCGTGTCCATCTTCAGTAGAAGTTATCGCAGACTGTTGGGATATTAAGTTACCATAGAGACTGCCGCATGGCGTTGTTGTAGTTATTGATATGTCGTTGGACAGATGTTGTCCAGTAACATAAATAGCTGAGGTACTCGAAGACCCAATACGCCTATTTTCAAGAAACGGTGCTTTCAGTATCTTTTTCTTTTGTAAGATGTTATTTCTGATAGCTTTATTGAAAAAGCAAAACATGTTTTTTAGCTCAAGCCGGCATTCTTTTAATCGTACGGAGTAGATGATAGGATTGATTAAACTGTTGGCGACAAAAATTACCTGAGTCACGTTCCTGAGTGTGCGCGTTGGCAAAATGGTATCCGGGTAAACGAAGTTATATATCTTTAGAATGCTGATGGGTCCATAACACAGAAGGTATGCAAAGATTACAGCCCCGATCACAAGAGTCGACTGGAACATGGTTAATGCGTATTCCTTCATACTCACTCCTAAGTCTTTTGTTTTACTTAGATGTTTCCTTATAGTGATGTAGACGGCGATATAACACACGGAGATCACAACAAAACATAACAACATTGGAACGATCATGAAGAGTGTGTGCGTTTCACGATCATAATCTATCTGATCCTGTGAGTCGCATGTATAGTTTTGTCCGTGGAACGACACAGGTGTTAAAATAAACGAAAAAATCCAAACTGTAACACAGAAAGCCTTCGTTTTCTCCTTGGTGATAAATGAACTATGCCAGCGGTATATACTGGCGAATCTGTCTATCGCGAAGGCAGTCGTGGTGAACATGCCTACATATGATGTGAACCGGGGCATCATTAGAACTATGTAACATGGGACAACGTTCTGGGCAGCATTGCTGGCGTAAGTCAGAACCATGAACAACAGATTAAATCCAACACATATATCAATGGCTGTCAAACACACAGCGAACTGTCGAAGCTTGGCCTCCATGTGTTTACACCGTAGTAATGCAGCAGCCGAGAAGGCGTTGATGACTATTACTAAGGCACCTAGTGGCACCAGGAAAGTTTTTAAGTTCACTGCCTTTGTTGTCGAGAACTTGAATGACGTGTTATTCAGGTTATCCATGATTTCTGTGTGGCGACTGTAACACAAAATATTAAGTAGTACTTAGTAATTGCTTGATTAACGTTTATAATATACACTTTTTTATTTAACAATAATTGCGCAACAACTTTTACTTGTATCGTAGGAGGAAATCGGAGTACTCGGAAAGAAAGCAGACCCACAAGTTCAGTTAAGTGGCCTTCGTACCTATTCTCCTGGATGAAAGGCGGCGAGTGAGTTGCCACCCGACCACCAGCAGAATTCACCAGCTAATTTGTACACCAGCTAATTTGTACAATGTACTAATGACAAGGAGAATAATGAATACTTGACCAGGAAAGAAAAGGAGATATCGTGGTTCCTGTTGATTCAGATCGATTTTGGTATATTAAGTATTGAAGGATAAGCATAACCCTAACTACTGGATATTCAAATTTGTGGTCCGTCGTCAGTCCATCCGTCCGAAGACAATCTTTGTTTTCGCTATTTATCGTGAAATACTGATAGGATTTCCCTCAACTTTACGAATAGGTTCCCCTTGGCACTAGTTGTGCCCATTTGAACTTTAGAAAACAAAATGGCCCTAATACAGTTATCTTTGATTTTTGACATTTGCAGTTTGTTATCGTTGTTTCTTGAAAAGTACTACCCAGGTCATAAGACAAAAGTCAAGTCCAGATTTTCCGTAATGATCATTCTGTTAAGAAATTTTGAAGTTTTGAAGGAACGTCACGTGGTCAGGTGGACGTAGTTGATATCGCTCGTCAATGATGTTCCTTTTATCAGCATTTTCTTTTTTTTTTTTGATTATCGAATTACATATTTGTCGCACTTCATCAACATCGTGATGCGAGTCCATACATGTAGAAATACGGAACCGAGACCCACCTAAATGTGAGTCAATAGACATTTTTTGGGCATTTCAATCTCCTACGGAACAGTACTCACTATGCGTACTACACCTGTATACGGCACGCTCACCTGAACTTTTCACCGCCTCAATACGTCGTTATATTGCGACCTTATCATGTCTGATAAAAGAAAAAGCATATCTATTTAAAGTTCTGATCTTAGTTTTCATGATATCGACGCACCAAAGAAAAGTGGTAAAAAGATAGTGAAGAAAGCTGAAAACAATGAGTACAAATCAATCCACTCTCACTGCTTTCAAAATGGATAATATACAATTGAAAAACATTGGAGAAGGTATGATGAAGGCAATAGCCGGTTTACAAACTAAATTATGTTGTGTTGACCAAAAACTCTCCGGAATGATAACTGTTGAAAGCTTGTTGAGAAGTTCAGCAAAATAGCTACAAAGTCATACCTAGCCAATGTAACATCTGAAATAGTCGGTAAACTCAATGAGAAACTTGGCATTCTTGAAAGTCGAGTGTTTGATTGAGAAACCACCAACGACGATCTGAGGAAGAAAGTTGCATCATGGAAAGAAGATGAACAAAATGGAAGAATATATTAGTGAGGTCGGCTATACTTCAGTGAAGGCCGAATATGGAGTGAACGAGCTCGAGCAATATATCAGAAAATCCAGTGTTCGTATATTCGGATTAGAAGATAACCGTGAAGAAAAAGTAGAAAACACATGTGAAAAAGTCCACACACTGCTACCAAACTAATTGCAGTTAGATATCAAAAACAGTTACATCGATATCGCGCATCGATTAGGTTTGGTACGGTTGATTTTGTTTTAAGTCCTATTAACAGCTAAGGTCATTTAAGGACGGCCGCCCGTGCGTGCGACATGCAAGCGTGTTGTGTTGTGTGGTGTTGTGAGTGCGTATGTGTGTTTTGGGAGGCTGCGGTATGTTCGTGTTTAGTCTCCTTAAATAAATATCGAACAACACATTACCATTGATGAATTAACAAGTACACTTCTTCAAATGAAAAACAATCTAAGCCCTGGCTTGGATGGTTTTACCGTTGAGTTTTTTAGAAATTATTTTGGAAACAATTAGGACCATTCATTTTAAGATCTCTAAATTATAGTTAAAGTATTTCAGAACTTTTAGTGACACAAAAACAGGGAATTATAATATGCATTCCAAAAGGTAACAAACCTCGTAACAAATTAAGTAATTGGAGACCGATAACACTTTTAAACAATATCTATAAATTAGCATCTGGAGTAATAGCAGAAAGATTCAAAACTGTTATAAGTAAATTAATTAGCAATAATCAAACTGGATTTATCCCTGGTCGATACATAGGTGAAAACACATGCTTAATTTATGATATCATGCAGTACACAGAAGATAACAATATACCAGGGCCCATATTCATAAAAAAAACTTAGGTTAAATATTTCACTTAAGTAAATACTTAAGTAGGACATTTGTACTTAAGTACTAAAATAAACTTAAGTATTTACTTAATTCAAGGTTTTATCTTAAGTTGTATTCATAAAACTACTTAAGCTTAAGTATTACTTAAGTTTTTACTTAAAGTTAAGTAACGTCATGAGGATGTTTAACTTCCTTTAAAAATACTTAAGTAAATACTTAACAACTCAGAAGAAAGATGTAATCTACAGAAATCAACTTCTTTTTAAGAAAAAAAATCATTAACTTCAGATTTTGTTGTATTCAATCATTTAAAACAAGATGTAAAGGTTTGAATCGAAGATGGGGGAGTCAATCTCACTGTCTTTAAGGCCCATTACGAAGTCAATACTACAACGACACGGAGCAATTGTAGTTTATAAGGAACATACCCACATACCAATCAAATTCTATTTAGATAAAAACTTCATTTTTGTTTCTCTTCCTGACTTTGACAAACCAGAAATACTGCCTCAAAGTTTTATCGTATCTTTTATTCACTAATTAAAAAAATGTATATATATAGAGTTCTTACCTGTATATTAAAAAAACACTGAGGTTACTTGTACTTTAACTTGAACCCGTTCATGTGCATTCCGGCCCTGTCATGTATTTAGTACTCCCCTGCTTTGATAACGAAATGAAAGTTTTAAATAACAGTTGATTGCTGTGACAGTTCTAGCGTGTTTGGGGGTGGGATTTTACAGATCGTACAATGTAACTAGGGGTTTGATATGTACATTTCAACTGATGTTTGGTTTAGTGGAAATTAACTAAAACGTACTTGTTCTCCTTGACTCTACGATGAACACGCTATGTGCATTTTTGGCCTGAACGACGAGGTTAGTGCATTCTTCCGACTCTCTCCTGATTAATGCATCTGAACTGTTTAATCTGCCGGCAACCTGAACCCAGGCTTGCCTATTTGCAGATGCCGACATTCCGTCCTTAAATCATCCACGTATGACATGTTTTCTTTCACTTGTAAACATGTACTAGCCTCACCATCGCAAGGCATTCGTCCTTAGTCCAGTTTGGTCATCTCGTCTTTTTTTGCTGTTGCCATTTCCGGATTCTGATCGTCTTGGAATGCCAGGAACGCCGGTGCCAAATTTCACGTTTTACGAAAAACATCACGCAGCTACTTAGCAACAACATAGCAACTACATGAAATACTTAAATATTTATACTTAGCTAAGTATGTACTAAGTAAATACTTAAGTCGTTTATGAATAGTACTTAAGTTCAAACTTAAGTTTTATTTAACTAAGTAAAATATTTATAGTTAAGTAAAACTTAAGTCAAACTTAAGTATTTAACTAAGATTTTTTATGAATATGGGCCCTGGACTCCTACTTTTAATTGATTTTGAAGAAGCTTTCGACTCCGTTTCCTGAAATTTTATTAGTAAAACTTTGAAATACTTTAACTTTGGCCCTAACATTATTAAATGGATAGACCTTTTTCAGAATAATATACACTCAGCTGTTAATATAGGGGGAATCTGTCTAACTTCTTTCATATCGAACGGGGCTGCGCCAAGGCGATACAGTGTCCTCTTACATTTTCATTTTATCTGCAGAAATTCTTTCAATAATGTCCTTGCAGGTAGGGCGTAAGAATTGTACCTGCTGCCCCCATTGCATGATCATAAGAGGCGACTAAATTTGGGATATTATCTTTTCTCTTAACAACTTACTTCTTCCTAATGTCTCCCATGACAATGCCTCACTTTTGGCCTTTAGTTGGGCTTTCGCCCCTGTGAGGAAGGCTTTGGGTTCTGTCCCCTGGCCGAGACCTACCAGAGTCATTAAAAATGGTAGTTGCTACTCCTGCTTAGCGCTCAGCATATTAGGAGTGGGACAACTGGTTCGCCCGTTGTCAGTATAATGTGACCGGGAGGGGTGTGTTGCTGGGTGTCTTTGGCAGTATGCTTCAGTAAGGTAGCAATATAAATCGGCAAAAGTTCCGACCTATCACAAGGAGACTTCACACGAACATACCGCAGCCTCCCAAAACACACATATGCACTCGCAATACGCATGCATGTCGCACGCACGGGAGGCCGTCATTAAATGACCTTAGCTGTTAATAGGACGTTAAACAAAATAAACCAAACCAAACCAAATCTTCCAATAATTTTAAGAACCAATAAAAATATTAAAGGTATATTAATCAGAGGAAACGAAATACTTTATCACAATTTGCTGATGACACATCTGTAATTTAAGATGGTTCTAGAAAATCTTTAGATGAAACACTCAAATATCTAAACTTCTTCGCTAGTATCTCTGGACTGAAACCGAACTTTTCCAAGACCCAGGTAGTATAGATTGGCAGTAAAAAATATAGTGAACACATTTTTGCTTCAAATTTTGACTTAAAATGAGGAAGTACGCGCTTCACCCTATTAGGTATAGAATATAATGTTGACTTACACAGAATTACTAAACATAATTTTGACAAAAAAACTCGCAAAACTTAAGTCTTTAATATCAAATTGGAACAAGAGAGTGCTTACACTAATAGGTAAAAAAGTTGTAATCAAAACTACTAATATCACAATTTAATCATCTATTTATTTCACTTCCAAATCCCAATGAACTATATATTAAGGAAATTAACAATATGTTTTATGATTTTTTGTGGAATGGTAAACCTGATCCAGTAAAAAGGGACATAATTATAAAAAAAAAATCAAAAAAATCGAAGAAATGGGGCTCAAGATGCTTCATTTAAAATCATTCATAACCGCTCTTAAAGCAACTTGGGTCAGACGTATATATAATAAAGTAGGAAATGGGGATATTGTTCTAGAATCATTATTAGATAAACTGAAATTAGCAAATTTTGGAATTGAATATTTAAAGAAGGAATCAAAAAATTGATATTGTAAGAATACATTTTGGAAAGAAGTTTTAGATGCCTGGTGTAAGACTCTTAATGCAAGCAATATATGTAAAACAAACATTCTCGAAAATCCAATATGGTATAATAGTGAAATCAAAATAGATAAAAAGACAATTTTCAATAATACATCGTTAAAAAAAGGTATATACTTTATTCATAACATCATGAAAGCAGATAAATCTATGTACACTTTTGATGAATTTTGAGAAAAATTTAGCATTCCTATCAATTGTTTAAGAGAGTATAAAAACTACCATTTACCAATTTATCAGAAAAAAAATGAAACTTTAAACTGAGAGAAAAATATTATACCGCCCAATATACCCATAAATCTGAAATAAATTTTAAGATGTAAAAAGGTGCTCAAGAAATATATACTACTTTAATAAAAAAAAAATGTAAGTATACCCAGGGCGTAAGAATTGTACCTGCCATGTCGCACGACCATGTCTATAGAACGTTAAACAGATAAAACCAAAGTACTCTGGTAATATGTATGCAGTTACATGTACGTCAATTTAATTGACAGAATGGAGAATAAATCACGATTTGGCTTGAAGCAATGGCCCAAGTCCTGGTGGTTTCCGACTGCTGTTTGCGGGAACGACAATTTTGTCATCATAAACAATTTGTAGTCGTTAATGTTGAGTAATCACTGAGAGAAAACACACTGCATTGTTTTCTTTTTGTTGTGTAACATTATTATCATTGGATTATGAACGGCTCAACAACACAGAGAAAGACATTACGGCCAAATTATCCAAAGTGAAAGGGAAAGGTTTTAAAAGATGGTTTGGTTTGGTTTATTTTGTTTAACGTCCTATTAACAGCTAAGGTCATGTAAGGACGGCCTCCCGTGCGTGTGACATGCATGCGTGTGACGAGTGCGTATGTGAGTTTTGAGAGGCTGCGGTATGTTAGTGTTAAGTCTCCTTGTGATAGGCCGGACCTTTTGCCGATTTATAGTGCTACCTCACTGAAGCATACTGTCGAAGACACCCAACAACACACCCCACCCGGTCACATTATACTGACAACAGGCGAACCAGTCGTCCAACTCCTTGTATGCTGAGCGCTAAGCAGGAGCATCAACTACCATTTTTAAAGACTCTGGTATGTCTAGGCTAGGGGACAGAACCCAAAGCCTTCCTCGCAGCGGCGAACGCTCAACTAAAGGCCAAAAGTGGGATATTGTCAATGGATACATTAGGAAGAAGATAGTTGTTCAGAAAGAAGAGAAACGATAAGATCCCAAATTTAGTCGCCTTTAAAAGAAATAACGTATTGCAACCAAAATCATAAAGACGTGTCCACAAATAAGTCTACTATAAAGATGAAACAAAGTAGGCGGACATTTACATATACCCTCGTCACAACCCACCTTAATTTCAGTGTACACTGTGTGTATAAAAGTAGGCGGATATTTAGATATACCGTTGCACCATCCCTCCTTAATAATAGTGTCACTGTATTTATAAAAGTAGGCTGAGACTTTGACATATCCTCATCACAACCTTTCTTAAAAGTGCATACTATATGTATAAAAGTAGGTGAGCACTTAGCCTCATCACATCCCTTTTTAATAGTAGTCTATACTGAATGTAGGCGGACACTTAGATATATCCTTGCCTCAACCCTCATTAATAATAGTGTCCACTGTATGTATTACAGTAGGCGGGCATTTACATATACAAATTGTGTATTTGTCACGAGTCACAACCCACCTTAATAGTGTCCACTGTATGAATTATAGTGTCTACTGTATGTATAATAGTAAAGATCGTGTTTTTGTAACTGTTGAAAAAATAACTAACTCGAGTGACGGAAATAACATATACAACAACCATTCGTTGTGTAACCTCTAAATACACTGTATGTATAAACGTATAACGTTTACTAATTGGTTTAGGAGGTCCTCGATTCAGCGAGTTTACATGGTATGGTCTGACGCCCTGCATGCCACAAGGTAGACACGTACGAGTTTTATCTATATCATTGTGTGAATAAAATTACTATTCATAAAGCATAATAACTCCCACGTGTTCCACATTATATTGCAGCCTTGGGGGGGGGGGGGGGGGGGGGGGTTGCTGTTGACAAGTAACAAAATAATACGCATTACACATTACTATTTTGTGATATCATATACTTTTATTTTCGACTCAGACATTCTTTCATTCATTCTTACACGCGACCTTCATTTATATTAACACCCACACTTCCATTCTCACTATCACTTTCATAGCATTGCACATTTATTCAATACAAAAAAAATCAGCTAATTATTGTTCAATCAATAAAATAAAACATGTATTTTACTTGCGTTTGATCTACGTATTGATATTTTGGTATTGGTATTTTGGGACCAATCGAAAAACAACATGGCCGACAGGCAGCCATCTTGGATTTTGACAATTGAAGTTTGTTACCGCTTTCTCTCAGAAAGAACTGAAGGGATCTTTCTGAAATTTCATATGTATGTTCCCCTTGATCCCAAGTTGTGCATTTTGCATTTGGGATTGATCAGAAAACAACGTGGCCGACAGGAACCCATCTTGGACTTTGACATTAGAAGTTTGTTATCGCTCTTTTACAGAAGGTACTGAAGGGATCTTTCTCAAATTCCATATGAAGGTTCCCCTTGGTCCCTCGTATTGGATTCTGGGACCAATTTGAAAACATGGCCTAAAGACAGCCATTATCGCTAAATCTCACATTTCATATATAGGTTCCCTTTGTTTAAAAAGTACTGGGGGATTTTTCTCAAGTGACACAGATTAGTAAGAGAGAAAGGGGGAAATAGAGAGAAGATCAATCTGACATGGAACCTATAAAGAGCATTCAATGGATGGCGCAAATATCCCTCTGGGATCTCTTGTCATCATAAATACTAGCTTATAGGGATTCCGTTAGGTTTTGTTTATTATTTTTTTAACCTCTTATCAACAGCTAAGGCATGAGAGCGGTGAGTGCGTATTCCTGTGATAAGTCTCCTTGTGATAGTACGGGGTTTTTGTCGATTTATAGTGCTACCTCACTGAAGCATACTGCCGAAGACACCCAGCAGGACATCCCACCCGGTCACATTATACTGACGACTGGCAAATGCTGAGCAGGAGCAGCAGCTCATTTTAGCTGTTATTTTACTTGTATTTTTGAACGACATGGAGCGGGGTAAGGGAGGTATAATTTATGATTGGCTAGACAATACGAAACATGCTTACTGAAAAAAATGGAAATAAGCTTCGGGATTTCGAAATGGTCAGATAAAAACATTAAGGGGGTAATTTCTGGTTTATACTGGGGTATAGAGTGGTGTGTATAGATTTTTTCATCTAAGAGAATTATTTTTAGTGGATAGCTATTTTATGCTCGGTTTGGTGGTTGATATTGTTAAATGTTTTATCTACACAGAGTCGTTTCATGAGGTGTATGTTTGTGTTTTGGGAGGCTGCAGTATATTTGTGTTTGTTTCCTTGTAATAACCCTAATCTGATGTCGACTTTATAGTGCTACCTCGCTGAAGCGTACTGCAGAAAATACTTGCACTGGACGAACATGAGGTCAGCGTCCGGACATTTATACTGACAACCCAGTCCTTGAAACAGTTGTTAATCGAAAATTGCCATTATATTTGACATTCCTTTTCTTTTCGTTAGTTATTAGTGTGTTAGCTTAACGGCCCATCAACACCTTAACTGTTACTTGGGCAAAAACATGGTCGGTAAAATTATAAGAAAAAATGGGCAAAAGAAGAAACGACATCAAATAACGAAACATTTGTAAATATATAAGCATATATAGGTACACACAATTAGTCCAAAATTTAAAAGGTAGCTATGGTTACTCAAATCTAGGCAGTGTTTGATTAACAGAGGTGGCTGAGACTTTCAACGTATCCATTTCTGCAGTTAATTCGATTATATCGCCATGTTTATTACACACTAGAAATGCATGATCTATGGACGGGGCCACAATATTTATAATTCGGACTTTCTATCTACATATTTTGTCGAACAGATCGACAGCATGCGTAAATTCCAAACTTGTGTAAACTTTAACTGTATCGAATAGAAATACAATTAAACGTCAAAATAGCACGTGAATCATAAAGCAAAGCACAATGAGCTGCAAGTTGTATAATGAATGTAATTCACAGAGACTGGACCCATGCTTCGTTGGGCAAAAACATCTATATTTAAAATTTGATATTTTCATAGTATTGACTATCGGAGGTGTCTTAATGGAAAGCTTCGATCCTTACACATGTGCGATATACTGTTATACACAGTACACATTGATGGCAAAAAAGACACCAATAATAGTTCTGTCAAAAAATCCAATGTTATCAAATTAGGTAAATTTATGTTTGTACTCGCCACTTAAAAAACGGTAAATTTACAAAAATATTATTTTGTCAATTTTGTTCCTGGAATTAAAAGAATCGCACTTTTTACTCACCAAAATAATAGTATTAACTCCACCGTTCTGTTGTAGTGGCTAAGATTACAAAGTAGACTGTATGATATAATCCGGCCGACGACCAGTGACGTGTGTTCTCATACAGCACAGTTAGCACTAATCGTCAACTACTTGGTCTTATAAACATGCCCAGCTTTGTGTTGCGTAAGAACAAGCAACCACACTCCTAGTCTCTATAATCACCCTCACAGGTTTGTGGTCTCTATCAACATCCACACAAGTTTTGGTCTCGATCATCGCGCATTAGGGTTTCTCTTCTGGTCCCTAACATCGCTGACGAGACCTCTAACATGCGACTTTTCAAATGGTACATTTGTCCATTTATCGAACCATAGTTATGTAAAAGGAAGCTTTTTCATGTCATGTATTTTTGTTTTAATATTTCAAAAAAGGGAACGTAAAATAGACATAAATCTTTTCTTTTCTTTTTTTTTTTCTTTCTTTTTTTTCATAAATACTCATCCTGAACGCCTGAATGGAGTTTGATGACATTTGGTCTGTTAACGAAAATGTATCTTCTGTCCTGCAGGTAATGCGTAAGAAATCGTAAGAGGCGACTATATTTTTTGAGATCTTATCTTTTCTCTTAACAACTTTATTCTTCCTAATGTCTCCTTTGACCCTGCCTCAATTTTGGCATTTAGTTGAGCGGTCGCCCATTTAGCGTGTGAAGGAGGTTTCGGGTTCTGTCCCCTGGCCAAGACATACCAGAGTCTTTAAAGATGGAAGTCGTTACTCCTGCTTAAAGCTCAGCATTTTGGGTGAGGGACGACTACTTTGCCGTTGTCAGTATAACGTGACAGGGCAGGGTTTCCTGCTGGGTGTCTTCGGCAGTATGCTTCAGTGAGGTAGCACTATCAATCTATAAAGTTCCGGACTATCATAAGGAGACTTAACACAAACATACCACAGCCTCCCACAACATACAAACGCACTCACAACACACATTCATATCACGCACGGGAGGCCGTCCTTAAATGACCTTAGCTGTTGATGGGACGTAAAACAAATAAAACCAAATTAAAAAGCAGATCACGCCGCTAAAGCGTCTTGCACTTCCACCGAATTATTTTAATTTCAATTTACCTATTGTTAGCTCACATGGTGAGCTTATACCATACAGTTGCGTCCGTCCACAAACTTTTTCTTCATAACCGCAGATCGAAATATGACCAAATATTGTCAGAAGCATCCGTATGGGGTGGGGACTAATTGTACAAATGATAGGGCGGCGTCCGTCGATCGTCCGTCAACTGGATTTTAACCAAATTTGATCAGAAAAATCCTTGGGAGAAGGGAAACAGATTTTGCATTAATGACGATTCTGACCCCCCAGGGGCCAGGGGGGCCGGGGGTCAAATAGGGGAAATATAGTTAATTTCTTAAAATCGCTACTAGTCATAGCGTTATTGATGGATTTCATCTCAATTTGGTCATAAACATCCTGGGGGAAGGGGAACGCATTTTGCATTAATGGTGACTGACCCCCGAGGGGCCAGAGGGGCGGGCCCCAATAGGGGAAATAGAGGTAATCTAATCCCTTTAAATCGCTACTAGTCATAAAGTAATTGATGGATTTGAACCCAATTCGGTCAAAAACATCATTGAAAAAAGAGTATCAGATTTTGAATGGTGACTGACCCCACTGGCCCTAGGGGGATGGGGGCCGTATAGAGTTTATAGAGGTAAGTCCTTTAAATCGTATAGAGGCAAGTCCTTTAAATCGCTACTTTGTCATAACGAAGTGAATAGATTTTAACCAAATTTGATCAGAAACATCTTAATGGAAGGGAAACAGATTTTTTAAACTAATCAAAATAATAAAAGCTCTACCATCTGCTTCCAAAAGATTAACATACTGCAGCTTCCCAAAACACATACACAGCCACTACACGCATGGAGATCGTCCTTGAATGACCTTGGGACGTTAAACAATACTAAACAACCATCCATTTGATATTCCTGTGTCATTTAGAATGTTGACCTTTTCACTTCTGGCATGTACGGCTCCGAAGGGGCCGGGGAAGAAGAATAAAACTAGTTATGATGCCGATTTTGAAACGGCCTTGTCCGGGAAATATGTTTGAAGTTGATGTAAGTCCAGTAGTTTTTATTTTTCACCGGTAGATATATATCACAGTAAACTCAAACCAATGGCTTTACAACCGATGAAAACATTTAAAGGACTTGAGCAATTTACAACAATTCAATATCTTGCTTTAAAACTTGCTTTTAACTATAATATCTGCAATAAATAATGCTGGTAAGGTACAAACAAACAAACACATACTGCACCAAAAGCCGAGACAAAAGAAAACATATATGAAATGCATTAGCAGCATTTAAATTGTGACAAATAAATAAATAGTATTGTAGCGTAGGTTCTAAATACCACAGTTTGGTTTGGTTTGGCTTATTTTGTTTAACGTCCTATTAACAGCTAAGGTCATTTAAGGACGGCCTCCCGTGTGTGCGACATGCATGCGTGGGGTGAGTGCGTATGTGTGTTTTGGGAGGCTGCGGTGTAAATACCACAGACGCTGTTCAGTAGTTTGGATGCGTATTTAATCATGGTCGCTGACCCGAAAACATATGAAGTAAACAGACGCATATAATCACCCACACATCAATCGTTCCATAGTATAATACACATATAATGATCCGAATTAACGAATGATAACAATTAAAATTACAATATTTCATATAACAAAAAATGCTTACCAGGTATATCCAGAGTAAAGTAGATAGTGACTGGATCGTGCTCTGGAACCGTCGAGGGAGGGAATAGGTGAGAGTGAGGTAGGGAGCCGCAGGTAACTGATATTTGGTCAATTGGTCCGTGCCGCACGTGCACATGCATACATACATACTTACATTCCTAACACTACCCATACGCGCGTTATTTCACTAGACAAACATCAAATACAGGTACACACATATTATATTGCATTATTTTGAATTATTTAGGGACAACACTAGATTAGAAGGACATTTACAGAAATAGGACATACCAAGCTCAAATGTTAAAAGGTAAAAGACTAAAACAAATACTGATATATATTGCTGGCAGAGCCATCATTTGTTATTTTGTAGTTTTATTGCATGCAAATAATTAAGTATAAGCGATTTAGAAACAGATCAATCATCCAATAGACACAACATTATTAAAGGCCTCGTGCGTCTGTTTTAAATCGGATCACTCGATCATAAAATACTTCACAGTGAAAGGTTGGTCGGAGACATGACAAAAGGCACGGTCTTCCTTTCGTAAGATACAGCTAGGGGGAATGTATGTATGACCAATACACAAACGCAATAGGACAACTGCTTCCCGACAAATTGTTCTACTTTTCTATATTATACAGATGGACAATGCAATTAGTAATAATTATGTTGATATAAAATATAGCAGAAACTGAAAATACAACATGAAAGGACATATATTTAAAATAGAGCACGCATCGAAAAGGAGTTATGATATTTAAAACATACGACATCACAAAATAATTTAGTTATAAGATGCATGTTACAAGCAGCAAACAGATCTCAAGGTATTTATAGCCAATAAGTTATGTTATCAGTTTAAACAAGCACGTTTTATTTTCGTTTTCACATCCGAATCTTTATATAGTGATATAACTCAACTTCATACTACCAAATGCAACCAAATAATTGCTGTCACCAGATCTATTTTCACGGTCAAAAGACATCACTTATCAGTAAATATCCATCGGATGTATTTGTCATCTGCCATTCTTGGCATATTTGTTGGGGGGGGGGGGGGGGGGGGGGGCTGTATTTCGCTGAATAGTCTTGTTGGGAAAAGAAATGCTGGTAGCTTTTCTGCTTAACCCATCCCGATGTTACAAAGGAATCTGGTTTGTCATTACAATTTTTAGCCAATCTAGCCCGAAGGGCTTATGCCATGGCGCAACGTCCGTCGTCCGTAAACATTTCCTTTAACTCGCTACTTGTCCTGAACGATTGAATGGATTTCGATGAAATTTGGTTCTGGAGCATTATTGAGCACATGTTGTATAAATGAAGGATGTGGCTCATTTTTGGACGGGGAGAGGAAATATTAATTGGGGAAGTATTGCAAAAACAAACAATTAAAATATCCTTGAAGAATGACAGGATTTGGTCCACCTTTGGTTTTTTAAACCAAAGCGGGAGGTGCACGAAAACAAAGGAAAAATGATTAAAATATAACTCAAAGCAATTTGCCATGATTACTGAAATATCCAGGTGAGCAATGCAGACCCTCTGGGCCTCTTGCTTTCAATGTTTCGTTGTAATTTCATCCACAGTCCAATTCCCCAAAAGGTATCGCACTACCGAAAACGTCCAACTTCAAAGGACAACCTGGGAGTTCCAATTCATTTCATGGTAGATGTCCCGCGTATAGTATCTGGCGATTTGTCGACTCTTAATGCATAAAAAGGTTGGTTTGGTTGCGCCAATCTTAAAGGAGTGGAAAATAGGCAAGATCTGGCGGCACGGTGATAGCATGTTGATTGCTTTGGTGACTGGAGCCTTGAACTTGTATCAGACAAGGGAATCCAGAAAGATTTCCTCGACTGCAGAACATGCGGAAACGGTATCGTCAGGAGTTGAAATATCGGTATCCCAAACACTTTCGGCACCGCCTTGAGAAGGAGAAGGACCAATTTGAAGATTGGAATGGTCAGAAGAAAGGCTGCATATTTGTTCATTGTATGAACAGGTGCCGGAGTGTGAACAAATTTTAGCTTCCGCACTATGTTCTTCGACTGGGGATTTCCTTTTACAGGGAGGTATGTGTTCATCTTCAGCGGGAGGTACAGCAGGCTGTTTGGATATTTGTTTACCATAGAGACTGGCGCATGACGTTGTTGTAGGTATTGCTATTTTGTTGGACGGATAGTGATCATGCACATAACCAGCTGAGTTAACCGAGGACCCACTACGTCCATTTTCAAGAAACGGTGCTTGAAGCATTTTCTTCCTTTGTAAAATGCTATTTCTCATATCTTTATTGAAATAGCAAAATATGTTTTTTAACTCAAGACGGCATTCTTTGAATCGCACGGAGTAAATGATAGGGTTGATTAAGCTGTTGGTAACAAAAATTACCTGAGTCACGTTCCTGATTGTGCGCGTGGGCAAAATGGTATCCGGGTAAACGAAATTATATATCTTTAGAATGCTGATTGGTCCATAGCACAGAAGGTATGCAAAGATGACAACCCCAATCACAAGAGTCGACTGGAACATAGTTAATGCGTATTCCTTCATACTCACTCCTAAGTCTTTTGTTTTCCTTAGATGTTTCCTAATATTGATGTAGATGGCGATATAACACACAGAGATCGTGACAAAACATACCAACATTGGAATTATCATGAAGAGCGCGTGCGTTTCACGATCATAATCTATCTGATCCTGTGAGACGCATGTATAGTTTTTTCCGTGGAATGACACCGGTGTTAAAATAAACGAAAAAATCCAAACTACAACACAAAAAGCCTTCGTTTTCTCTTTGGTGATAAATGAACTATGCCAGCGGTATATACTGGCGAATCTGTCTATCGCAAAGGCAGTCGTGGTGAAAATGCCTACATATGCTGTGAACCGGGGCATCATTAGAACTATGTAACATGGGACAGTGTTCTGGGCAACATTGCTGGCGTAAGTCAGAACCATAAACAACAGATTAAATCCAACACATGTATCAATGGCTGTCAAACACACAGCGAACTGTCGAAGTTTGGCCTCCATGTGTTTACACCGTAGTAATGCAGCAGCCGAGAAGGCGTTGATGACTATAACTAAGGCACCTAACGGCATCAGGAAAGTTTTTAAATCCACTGCCTTTGTTGTCGAGAACTTGAATGACGTGTTGTTCAGGTTATCCATGATTTCTGTGTGGCGACTGCAACATAAAATTAATTTAGAAGTTAGTAATTGGTTGTTTAACGTTTATGTTATCAACTTTATTATCTCTCTCGTTCATGTAAACACGATTATTTACTAGTTAGTTCATCAACATTTTTGGTTGAAAACTGGCAGATGTTATTAATGGTATGTCTGTGTAGCTTTTTAAAAATGGTAGTTGCTGCTCCTGCTTAGCGCTCAGCATATTAGGAGTGGAACGACTGGTTCGCCCATTGTCAGTATAGTGTGACCGGGTGGGGTGTGCTGCTGGGTGTCTTCGGCAGTAAGCTTCAGTGAGGTAGCACTATAAATCGGCAAAAGTTCCGGCCTATCACAAGGAGACTTAACACGAACATACCGCAGCCTCCCAAAACACACATACGCACTCACCACACGCATGCACGTCGCACGCACGGGAGACCTTCCTTAAATGACCTTAGCTGTTAATAGGACGTTAAACAAAATAAGCCAAACCAAACCAAACATACAGTCCTCCTGACATTTTAGTTGGATTTAATCTGTTTCAATTCGCCGTCATATCGGTGACCGACACACACACACACACTGTATGAATCTAGCGTACATGGTAAGTCGTCCTTAAATGACAATAGCCGGTGATAGGACAATAAACAAAACAAAACCAGTTACCATGTTAACTGACAACCAATCACAATAGTGTAGTAAACAAAAGCCTCTCGCCACTGGGGACAGACACTTCGCTACGCTATTTAAAGAAATACCAATACTTTTATATATGTTTAATGGTATGGGTTGTATTTTTGTTTACTGATACGATTTTTAACCATTTATATGTTGTGTCTAGTTTGGTGTAATTATTTTTGTGAACGTCCTTTTCTAGTGTTTTGGCTCTAAATGACCTCAACTGTCGACCCTCGCCACGTACATACCGCAGCCTCCCAAAACACACATACGCACTCACCACACCCATGCATATCACAAACACGGGAGGTCGTCCTTTAATGACTTCAGCTGTTAATAGGACGTTAAACAAAATCAAACCAGACCCCAAACTGTCTACCTACGCTACACTGCAACTTGCACTCAATGTACTCCCCGAAAGACCATCCTCTAATGACCATAGCTATTGGTAGGACCAAACCGAACCAGAACTGGCGTCCGGGAGCCAACTCATGATATTCTGGTTGGTGGTTTTGTGTGACGTAATAGCGAAACCATAATTCAAACTACATAAACAAAAATAGATGTGCATGGAGACTAATTGCAAAGTAAAAAAAAGTAAAATTATTCATTTTGTTCAAAAAATATATTTGACCATCGTCATGTATTGTCGTAATCATCATGCAGTTACATGTACGTTGTGAAATAAAAAGTCTAATAACAAGATACAGTCATTTTAATTGACAGAATAGGAAATTAATCACGATTTGGGTTTAAGTTATGGCCTGATTACGAGTAGTTTCCGGCTTTATGTTTGTGGGAACGACTATCTTGTCCTCATAAATCAATTTTCAATAGCAAATGTACGCATTGCTTTTTGTTGTTTGGCGTTATTATTATTATATTCATTCCATAGCGATGGGGAAATGTTTTAATAGGGGTATTTAAAATCAGAGGTTTACGTATACGGAAACGCATTTGGATGGGACCAATCATTATTCATAACATATACTTATTGTCTATTATAATTTCTAAAAAACGTACATCTTAAACAAATACTTCCGCGATTCATATGAGTGATTGTAAAAAATGGAGTGACTGAATCGATACAATATCTCGACGCCTATCTGCATGCGTGACTTTAAACGCACGGTCATTACACGCGGCTAAACGTGTTCCTGGGTAAACGATGGGGGTCATTTTGTGTATCACAAGCCGAGCCCGATTCCAATTATTGAGTCCGAGTTTTTGTGATTATTTTCATTTTGTCCTCAGTGACTACCACAATTCAAGTTTTTCGTCTTACCATGCCGATAGAATTGGCTGGGGTTTTTTTGTTTTATGTTTTTTTTACTTTTGGAATCGATAATATTCAGTTTCAAAGAGATGATTTTGTGTAGCCCGTACCCCCACTCACTCTTCTGTTTTGGAAAATTACTCTATCACGTGACATGTATCACGTGACAAACACTGCGATTTATCAAATCAATGAACATAATTTCATAAAATATTGAATATTTTCACAAAATATTTATCATATATTTGTAAGTACAATGTATTCAAATTAGTTCGGTGACTGGTATGTGCCGGGGTCCTGGGGTGACGAGAATGATCGTATTCGCCCCAAGGGGCAACAGAGCGACGATCATCGTCTTATCGCAGCAAGAAAGCAATATTCTTTAACCCCCAGCTCCTCGTTAATAGTAGTATACACTGTGTGTGAATTCATTGTAATATTGTTTAAATACGTTTAACTGGTCCAATGACCTACATAAACACGACATTGTATTAGGGATGTCGGTTCGGTGGAAATCGTTATTCGTATATTCGCCACTATACACCAGTTCTCTATACCTACATATGTTGTCTTCTCGTGATCATTCGTGTCAGTTGCATAATTGTAGAAATGTAAATCACTTTTATACGCCCGTCAATGACGGATCGTATTTTGGTATAATAGTAATTTTTTTCCTTGTTAGCGTTCTCTACCATTTATTTATCAATGGATTTTTATGAAATTTGCTACAAATATTCTATGGCACAACAAACTGTTCTTAATAACATCTTCATGCAATGAAAGAGATATCGAAAACGAGGCTATGAGAGGCTCAATCTAATTAAAATCTAGATGGTCATTCTCACTACGTTACATGAACTAGCTGTTCATGTAACGTAGTGAGAATGACCATCTAGATTTTAATTAGACTGTGAGAGGCTGAAGTGTAAATAAATATGGCTACCATCGATTTCTAGTTCAGTGAAAGATCTGACGAGTGACGAAGACTTCCTTTGGTTTCGTTGAAGAATTGATAAAGAAACGAAGCTGCACTTCAGGAAAGGAGCAAATTAGCTCGAACGAGTTCGTGTTACAGAATTTCGCGATTATTTTTTAGCAGAGTTACGCCCTTTCATTGCCAAATATGGTCATTGTGTGGAAAATGCAAGATTTTTTTTTATATTTTTTATTCAATTTCTCCAATATTTTGCAGAATACAACTAGAAGCATTTATGTTTAACATATACATTTGTATTGCGTTTTTTTGGCTCGTGTTCCGACTATTGGCATAACGTCATCGCATATTTGCTCAGATAAAGCTAATTATTTATTAACAATTCTTTGTTAGCACTCTCATACCTTTATTTATCAACACATTTATATGAAACTTGCTACAAATATTCTATACCACAATACCTCCATCGAGGTCGTGTTACGGAACTTTCTAGACTTTATTAATATTTATAGTGTACACAAAAACGAAAGAAATGTAAACAAAATTGGTCTGTTTTCACTTCCCGGTTAGTTCATTTCGGACCAGGTGAGCTTATGCCATACCGTGTCGTCCATCCGTCCGTCCGTCAACAATTGACTTCTTCTTCATAACCACAGATCAGAATTTAACCAAATTTGTTCAGAAGCATCACTATGGGATGGGGACTCTAAATTGTACAAATGGTGGGGCTGATCCCCCAGGGGCCTGAGGGTCGGGGCCAAAATGGGCCAGTATAACTATATTGATATTAACGACTTCTTCTCTGAAACCGAGCAATGGATATCGCTCATATTTGCCTGGTAGCATCACTATTGGGTAGGGATTCAAAATTGTACAAATGATGGAGCTGACCTCCCAGGGGCCTGAAGGGCGGGGCCAAATGTGGTCAATTTGGCTATATTGATATAAGAGACTTCTTCTCTGAAACCGAGCAATGGATATTACTTATATTTGCCTGGTAGTATCACTATGGGGTGGGGGATTCAAAATTGTACAAATGGTGGGGCTGACCCCCGGAGGTTCGGTTTGGACCCCCGGAGGGGCGGGGCCGAGAGAGGTCCATTTGGCTAAATTGATATGAACCACTTCTCCTCTGAAACCAAGCAATAGATATTGCAATACATGTAAATTTACAATAATATGACATTTGGTAAACATGCGTGGATATACAGAGGGATGAAAGTATCATAAAGATGTAAACTTATATTTGAATTAAAATATCTATTCAGGGGAAAATACGAAATTGATTCTTTTGATAAAGTTACATAACTTTTTTAATTTGACATAACTTTTTTAATTTGGCTAAATTGATATGAACCACTTCTCCTCTGAAACCAAGCAATAGATATTGCTCATATTTGACTAGTAGCATTCCCTTGTGTTAAGGATTCAAAATGGTACAAATGACGGGGCCGACCCCCTGGGGGCTGAGGGGCGGGGCCAAAATGGGTCAATTTGGTTAAATTGATAAAAACAACTTCTTCCCTGAAACTAAGCAATGGATAGCACTCACATTTGTATGGTAGCATGGTCATGGGGCGGGGATTCAAAGAAACTCAAAGAAATTCAAGAAACATCCTTGGCGGAAGGGGAACATATTTTGCATAAATGGTGCCTCTGTATAAAACCAGGGAAGTGATGGGTAATGTACGATGTGATAGTTTTATTACCTGTGGTCTGTAAACGCAAGTTAACCTTGGCTTGTATTAAGGAAGGTTGTTATTACATTTCACATGTCTAGTAATTATTCAAAACCTGTATATTTACCAATTATTTCCATATTATTTCGCGGAAGGAATCATCTAGATATAGTGATTCGGTTGAAGTAAATATGACCGTTCACCGTTTAGGTTTAGTTTTTTTAACGTCCTATTTACAGGACTCGCCAGGTTTGGAGGTGGAGAAAAGCCGTAATACCCTGGGAAAAACCACAGACCTATGGTCAGTACCTGGCACCAGTACCACGTAGGTTTCGAACTCTTAATATGGTGATATTCCTCGTGAGCTGAGGAATTGTCCTCATCTGACGAGGAAGTCCTCACGGGACGAGGACCGAAGTCTATAAAAGGGCGGCAAGCCATGCATTTCGTCAGTGCTGGCCCGTCGGCATTGGATGTACATCCATACTCGTATCGCCAGACGTCAGAATAGATACAATGTTAGTATAGATAGGGGCGATAACTCGTGCGTACTTATCACACAGCGGATTATTTTTACAATTATATACAGAAGTGATGGAATAGTAGTATTTAAGCCTATATAGAGTACATAATCTATATAATACCAATAGTCTAATCGTTGATATACTCTGTGGATCTTTATGCTTGTACACAAACTAGAAGCTAGTTACCTACAAGAGTGAAATATACTCTATGTGGAAGAGGTGTGGTACTGGGGTAATTATTTTATTGTGTGGCTGAATTACTATTAATTTTTATCTTAATAGATGTCTAGTGATAGTCATTAAGGATTTTTACTGGTATACATACCTTAAAGTTGATTGTTTACAAGAGAGCGGAGACTCTTTGTGGAAGAGGTGTTATACTGGTATTTAAAAGTCCATTATCTTAATATAATTAAAACCCACTGAGTTATTTGACTGGATTCGCTGTCTGAATATAAAGTCGCAAAGTTTGAGTATATCCTCGTAGATTATAAGACTCTTTCATATGTGTATATGGAGGATAGGGATATTCCACCCGAGGGGTCACAAAATGTGGTGAAACCCTTTCTTTCAAGCCTCGGGTTATACCACATTTTGTGACCCCTCGGGTGGAATATCCCTATCCTACATACACACATAATGAAAGAGTCTTTTTCTCATATCATTACCAAATTTCTGGCGAAAGTGTCCCTCAGCCATCCATTTTCTTCAATTTTTTAATTTCATTATTTGATGTTTTTACTAAAAATACTTGTGATATTCTGAAGATCATACCCGATTTAGGCAAACTAAGTTTGCACACAAATTTCATTCATTTTGTGGTTAAGTGATGAACGAATGAACAATTCGCCGATAAAATTTGCCGTAACGTGACCGACTTTTACGTGGCCGTGATCAAATTGTCAACGTCCGAGAAAAAGGAGTTCTATCAACAATACTGAAAGCCAACGCTGAAATGAGTTTTCTAATTTTGCATATAATTTGATTTGAATCTCGACATATTTAATCATTTCACGGAACACACTGTACTTTTTAATGCCAAGTCACATTTTTAGCCCACCATCATCAGATGGTGGGCTATTCAAATCGCCCTGCGTCCGTGGTCCGTCGTCCGTCCGTCCGTCCCTCCCTCCCTCCCTCCCTCCGTCCGTCCGTCCGTCCGTCCGTCCGTAAACAATTCTTGTTATCGCTAATCCTCAGAAAGTACTCAAGGGATCTTTCTCAAATTTCATATGTAGGTTCCCCTTGGTGCCTAGTTATGCATATTGTATTTTGGGACCGATCGGAAAACAACATGGCCGACAGGCAGCCATCTTGGATTTTGACCATTGAAGTTTGTTATCGCTATTTCTGAGAAAGAGCTGAAGGGATCTTTCTCAAATTTCATATGTTAGTTTCCCTTGGTGCCTAGTTATGCATATTGCATTTTGGGACCGATCGGAAAACAACATGGCCGACAGGCAGCCATCTTGGATTTTGACAATTGAAGTTTGTTATCGCTATTTCTAAGAAAGTACTGAAGGGATCTTTCTCAAATTTGATATGTGGGTTTCCCTTGGTGCCTAGTTATGCATATTGCATTTTGGGACCGATCGGAAAACAACATGGCCGACGGGCAGCCATCTTGGATTTTGACAATTGAAGTTTGTTATCGCTATTTCTAAGAAAGCACTGAAGGGATCTTTCTCAAATTTCATATGTAGGTTCCCCTTAGTGCCTAGTTATGCATATTGCATTTTGAGACCGATCTGAAAACAACATGGCCGACAGGCAGCCATCTTGGATTTTGACAATTGAAGTTTGTTATCGCTATTTCTGTGAAAGTACTAAAGGGATCTTTTTCATATTTGTTATGTAGGTTCCCCTTGGTGCTTAGTTATGCATATAGCATTTTGAGACCAATCGGAAAACAACATGGCCGACAGGCAGCCATCTTGGATTTTGACCATAGAAGTTTGTTATCGCTATTTCTGAGAAAGTTTTGATTGGATCTTTCTCCAATTTCATATGTAGGTTCCCCTTGGTGCCTAGTTATGCATATTGCATTTTGGGACCGATCAGAAAACAACATGGCCGACAGGCAGCCATCTTGGATTTCGAAAATTGAAACTGGTTAACACTATTACTAAGAAACTAATGAAGGGATCTTCCTGAAATTTCATATGTAGGTTCCCCCAGGTGCCTAGTTATGCATATTGCATTTTGAGACCAATCGGAAAACAACATGGCCGACAAGCAGCCATCTTGGATTTTGACAATTGAAGTTTGTTATCACTATTTCTCAGAAAGCACTGAAGGAATCTTTCTCAAATTCCATATATATAGGTTCCCCTTGGTGCCTAAATCTTAAATTTTATATATAGGTTTCCCTTGTTTGAAAAGTACTAGAGGTTTCTTCTGAGTTTACACAGATTAGTAAGACTTAGAAGAAGAGAAAAGTAGAGAAAGATCAATCTGACATGGAACCTATGAAGAACATTCAATGGTGGGCGCCAAGATCCCTCTGGGATCTCTTGTTTTTCATAAAATACTATGTCACTGCATGACGTCACGACTGTCATTGGAATTCCATTCATAGTTCAAGGCTATTTAGAGTGATGTCGATATCGATCGCCATGACGCGGCGATGTTTCGTGGCTGGTAATTTTAAATTCATTGTGATTTTGGCAACTTCATGTGTGAACCAGCGAACAGTGACTCGATACGAGTATTCGATCTTTTCTGTGACATAGGATTATATGTGTTTAACCGGTTTTCTTGATGGAATGACGAAGGTAGGTCCGTCGATAACGATGATCATATTGAAAGGCTAGGATGACAGTTTTCCTGGTTACTCTATACAAATATAGACACCGAGTTACAATTAAAATAAATATTTTTATATGAACATCGAGGGGTATCATTTTTACCGAATGTTCGTTCTTTTAAGAGCCAATTCCCAACTTCCAAATACACAGGTTACTGAGTAGGCCTAACAGTTACTGACAGTACAGTAGAGTAAACAAATTCCAGGCCACGTGCTGACGCAAACGGAACCATTTCATCGGTATTTTCTTTTTTAGATTTTTTTTTATGTGTGGGTTTTATTTTACTTCCTGTCATTGCCAGGTGATTGTTTGTGTTTACACTTTTTTTAATGACAAACCTGTCGGGTAGGCCAGTCTGTACAGTACTGTACTGTAACTGTTACAACAGGCCTGTAGGCATAGTCTACAGTAACGGAGTTATATGCTCGCTCAGATGAAATGTCTAATCGTTTAACCGTGTAGCCCTATTGGTTTATTGCTGATATGATATATAGTTAACTTATCTCAGAAAGTATGTATTTTATAGTTAAGTCCAACGTTTCAAAACCGACATCGACGATAAGGACTGTCGGATGTAAACACAAGCAGACGACGTTGTAAGAGTTGTCCCCCTTGAACGCAGATTACTCCGCGCGCGTGAAATGCTATGTAAGATAGATTTATCTCACATAGCTATCTTACATGGGCAAACTCTATCCAACATGGCGAGATATGAGAGAAATATTTTATACATCAGATATTAACGGTTAAATATTATTTTTTGTTATTTCAGTTTTTTACTTATTTATAGATTAAGTTAATTGTATATTAAGCTGATACTTTGGTGTGAAGGTTAGTGATTTATAAGTCATTGAGAAGTCTAGTGATATAAGTCATTGGAATATCCAGTACTTTGATTGGTTGTTTAGCAGTGATTTTTTTGGCATGGATTTGGGGCCGAATACAGGCCCCTTCCCCTAAAGAAAATTTGCTGTATTTTCCCAATTTTTAGTTCATATTTTCCCTTGTTTGTTAATAAATATGAAGAAATGTTGATCATGTAACATTTCACATAATGTTTTCACAAGCCAATGCTATAATTGATTGATCATAGCTATATTATGCTTATTCAAAATGATATTAAACCATTGACTTGATTATTTTTGAGCTTGGAAGAAAGTACATTTTTGCCGAAATTAAAAAGATATGGCTATATTTTCCCAATTGTAAAGGTACAGGCCCCTGTATAATTAGGGTAAGAAAATCACTGTTTAGTGATCTGATGTACTGGTCAAACTGTAATATCACCTGGGTTTCTTTCAGATAATATTACATATTAATGAAGACAGAGAGGGAGTCGTTCAGTATTTGTATTTGTAAAGTTCCAGTTAAAGTAAATTATTGTCCCTTATCATAACCTGTATTTATTACAATTGTCTAACGTGAAAATATCAGTTGGTATTGTTATATTGATGATATATCGAATTATAGATTTTCAAAGAGGTATGGCGCATATTGGCCTGTTTCGACCTAATGGTGACCGTTTTCAAAATAAAAAAAAATATATTATTAAAAACTTAGTTTTTGAATACAAACTTTAAATCTATAACATATAAAATTTCTTATTTGCGAAAAAAATTGTTTGTTCATTGCAATGGATATTTCATTAAATGACCGTAAAGTTGAATCATCGGGCTATTTGCAACTTTCAAGGGGGGTTTTCCCGCATTTATATCATTTTTTGACATAGAGCGCATCGGAAAACCAACTTTTACAATGTCCTATTTAGTCTATGTACCAAAAGACAGCTAAAATCCTATTCTTAACAAGAGATCCCAGAGGGATCTTGGCGCCCACCATTGAATGATCTTTATAGGTTCCATGTCAGATTGATCTTTTCTCTACTTTTCCCTTCCTCTAAGTCTTACTAATCTGTGTAAATTCAGAAACAGCCCTCTAGTACTTTTCAAACAAGGGGAACCTATATATAAAATTTAAGATTTAGCGATAATGGCTGTCTGTTGTTTTCGGATTGGTCCCAAAATGCAACACCAGGGACCAAGGGGAACCTACATATGAAATTTCAGAAAGATCCCTTCAGTACCTTCTGTAAAATAGCGATAACAAACTTCAATTGTCAAAATGCAAGATGGCTGCCTGTCGGCCATGTTGTTTTCCGATAGGTCTCAAAATGTAATATGCATAACTAGGCACCAAGGGGAACCTATATATGAAATTTGAGAAAGATCCCTTCAGTACTTTCTGAGAAATAGCGATAACAAACTTCAATTGTCAAAATCTAAGATGGCTGTCTGTCGGCCATGTTGTTTTCTGATAGGTCTCAAAATGCAATATGCATAACTAGGCACCAAAGGGAACCTACATATGAAATTTGAGAAATATCCCTTCAGTACTTTTTCAGAAATAGCGATAACAAACTTCAATTGTCAAAATTCAAGATGGCTGTCTGTCGGCCATGTTGTTTTCTGATTGGTCTCAAAATGCAATATGCATAACTAGACACCAAGGGGAGCCTACATATGAAATTTGAGAAAGATCCCTTCAGTACTTTCTCAGAAATAGCGATAACAATATTCTGGATTTGTTTTTATCTTAAAATACATAAACATGCATTTTACTTTAAGTTTTGTTCACGTATCCTATATTGATTAAGTGACGTACTTGAAATGTTTTGTAATTGTCATTGCTTTAAAAGCTCGTAGCTGAATGGCAGAGTGCCTGAGACTTTTAACGTATCCATTTCTGTAATTAATTCGATCATATCGTCATGTTTATTACACACTAGAAATACATTATAGACTGGGCCACAGTATTTGTAATTGCGACCTTCTAGACTTAGCTTGTCGAATAGATGGACACCATGCAGATAGTCCAAACTGGTGTAAACTTTAACTGTATTGAATAGAAGTAAAATCATGTTAAAAAATGTCTAGTGTATGTCTAGTGTATGTACAAACCAACCGGTCTTAGCTACTGATAATACGTTATACAATACAACGCAAAACACAATGAAATTGTAAGTGGTGAATTGAATGTAATTCACAGAGACTGGTCTCGCACTTCTTTGGCCCAAAACATTAAAACAGTATCTTATTCCATAGTTCATCTCCCTGGTATATCGAGTACATAATATATGATAGTTATCCTATTAATGATATGGGATATTGGAGGTGATTCATACGATCCTGACACATGTACAATATAATCGGTACGGTAAAGATTGATATCAAAACCAAACTAACAAAAACGATGAAATAAACAAAAATAGAATTTTGTTCCTGGAATTAAGAGGATTAATGTTTTTACTCACCAGAACAATTATATTAACTTCACCGTTCTGTTGTAGTGGTTCTGGTTACAAAGACTGGTATAATCCCGCCGCTGACCAGTGACGTGTGTTCTCGTACAGCACAGTAGCACTAATGGACAACTACTTGGTCTTACAAACATGTCCAGCTTTGTGTTGACCTTTTCCAACACTCGCACTTTCTGTTCTCATCACCACCTACACTCCCAGTCTCTTTCACCACCCACACGAGTCTCTGTCCCCTATCAACACCCACATAAGTCTCTGTCCCCTATCAACACCCACACAAGTCTCTGTCCCCTATCAACACCCACACAAGTCTCTGTCCCCTATCAACACCCACACAAGTCTCTGTCCCCTATCAACACCCACACAAGTTTCTGTCCCCTATCAACACCCACACAAGTCTCTGTCCCCTATCAACACCCACACAAGTCTCTGTCGCCTATCAACACCCACACAAGTATCTGTCTTCTATTAACACCCACACAAGTCTCTGTCTTCTATTAACACCCACACAAGTCTCTGTCCCCTATCATCACCCACACAAGTCTGTCCCCTATCAACACCCACACAAGTTTCTGTCCCCTATCAACACCCACACAAGTCTCTGTCCCCTATCAACACCCACACAAGTATCTGTCTTCTATCAACACCCACACAAGTTTCTGGTCCCTATCAACACCCACACAAGTCTCTGTCCCCTATCAACACCCACACACGTATCTGTCTTCTATCAACACCCACACAAGTCTCTGTCCCCTATCATCACCCACACAAGTCTGTCCCCTATCAACACCCACACACGTATCTGTCTTCTATTAACACCCACACAAGTCTCTGTCCCCTATCATCACCCACACAAGTCTGTCCCCTATCAACACCCTCACAAGTCTCTGTCCCCTATCAACACCCACACAAGTCTCTGTCCCCTATCAACACCAACACAAGTCTCTGTCCCCTTTCAACACCAACACAAGTTTCTGTCCCCTATCAACACCCACACAGGTCTCTGTCCCCTATCAACACCCACACACGTCTCTGTCTTCTATCAACACCCACACAAGTCTCTGTCCCCTATCAACACCCACACAAGTTTCTGGCCCCTATCAACACCCACACAAGTATCTGTCCCCTATCAACACCCACACAACTCTCTGTCCCCTATCAACACCCACGAGTTTCTTTCCCCTATCATCACACACACACAAGTTTCTTATCCCCTATCAACACCCACACAAGTTTCTTATCCCCTATCATCACACACACAAGTATCTGTCCCCTATCAACACCCACACAAGTTTCTGTCCCCTATCAACACCCACACAAGTTTCTTATCCCCTATCATCACACACACAAGTCTCTGTCCCCTATCAACACCCACACAAGTTTCTGTCCCTATCAACACCCACACAAGTTTCTTATCCCCTATCATCACACACACAAGTCTCTGTCCCCTATCATCACCCATATAAGTTGCTGGTCCCTATCTTCACCCACACAAGTCTCTGTCCCCTATCATCACCAACACAAGTCTCTGTCCCCTATCATCACCCACACAAGTCTCTGTCCCCTATCAACACCCACGAGCCCCACCATAAGTACACGTATACCTGTAGTAGACGAGACCTAGCAATAGGCGCCATTTCGGCAGTAAATAAGTAAATCACTAACTCAACTTTAGCTCTTTGAAATCCCCTCACCTAAAATACTGAAATAGATTGACCGTCGTTTTTCAATCCCCACCAAAATCAAAACCATGAAATATGAAAAACTGCGTTTTTTTTTCAAATTTCCTTATATATTTATAGATTTTCTTTTTGTGAATGATTCCTATGTTACTAAAAATATATCAAAAGTTACTTCTTTTCTTAGTTTGATAAGCAAACATAAAAACACCTCGTATCAAACAAAAGTTAAATCTTTTCTATGGTAAATCTACATGTTTCTAATAAAGATACCAATCAAATCACTAACAGTAACATTTGTACCCGTGGACACGTGTTAATAAGTCGCCATTGACGTATGGTATATCACACATGACCAGGTGGGTCCTACCTATCAGGTCACACCAGTCATCCGCTACATAATTAACACCTTGGGCTCGCCCATGCTATAAACTGCGTCCCGGATTTTGACCAAAGTATGCTATTCGGTACATGTACATACCGTTGTTCAACACTCTATTGTCAACCAAGTTTTATACGTGAATTCGCTTGATTACAGTATTTACGTAGATTCAGTGCTGTATTAGTGTTGGACGTATGCCGAGGAAAACGCCCTGGTAAATTATTGAGTAATTGCAATTATTTTTCGGGAAACGGAACCAAGGCATCCGCTATCCATATAACACGTGACTACCGGCTTACCATTCTTCTGATCAACCGTTCAAGCTAAAAAGAAAAGTACCATTTACGACATTAATTAAAGAGAAGTGTCATTCACCAGGGTTAGTTATAGAGAAATACCATTTACCAGGGTTAGTTATAGAGAAATACCATTTACCAGGGTTATAGAGAAGTACCATTTACCAGGGTTAGTTACAGAGAAGTGTCATTTACCAGGGTTAGTTATAGAGAAGTACCATTTACCAGGGTCAGTTATAGAGAAGTACCATTCACCAGGGTTAGTTATAGAGAAGTACCATTTACCAGTGTTAGTTACAGAGAAGTACCATTTACCAGGGTTAGTTACAGAGAAGTACCATTTACCAGGGTTAGTTATAGAGAAGTACCATTTACCAGGGTTAGTTATAGAGAAGTACCATTTACCAGGGTTAGTTATAGAGAAGTACCATTTACCAGGGTTAGTTATAGAGAAGTACCATTTACCAGGGTCAGTTATAGAGAAGTACCATTTACCAGGGTTAGTTACAGAGGACGTACCATTTACCAGGGTTAGTATAGAGAAGTACCATTTACTCAGTCGGTTAGTTAGAGAGACGTACCATTTACCAGGTTAGTTATAGAGAAGTACCCATTTACCAGGGTTAGTTACAGAGAAGTACCATTTACCGGGTAGTTACAGAGAAGTACTCATTACCAGGGTTATTTATAAAGAGTACTCATTTAACAGGGTTAGTTATAGAGAAGTACCATTTACCAGGGTTAGTTATAGAGAAGTACCATTTACCAGGGTTAGTTATAGAGAAGTACCATTTAACAGGGTTAGTTATAGAGAAGTACCATTTAGCATTTGACGTGGCATCCTTTCTAACACAATAAAGATTAAATTTGGCACCCTTGGTAATTCACTAACGATAAAATGTGGCACCCTTTGCGATACACTGACAATAAAATGGGCCACCATTTGTAATACAAATACGATTAAATGTGGCATCCTCGGTTTAAACACAGTTTTATTGTCTTAAAACAACAAAAAGGATTAGGTAAGTTTTTACAACTTAGTTAGCCTTCTCCTAACTTAAATACATTTTACATACATAACGGCTGCCTTGTACATTTAAACAGAATTTAGAATTAAACAAATCGACTGAACTAATTCGTTGTAATTGTTGACAGTTGTTTCGCTGTACCCTGAACTACTCAAGAATATTAACCAATGTTTTCACACAAAAACATGGTGTAATTTTGTTGTAATCAAGACATCTAGAAACGGTCTGTATCTTAATGTACTTACATACAAAGGTAAAAGTTTAAGGATACAAACCGTTTCTAGTAGTCTTGATTACATCCTTGACACTTACGATAAAATGTGGCGTAATTTTTAATACACTTACAATAAAATTTTGCACCCTTTTTAATACACTTAAGACAAAATATGGCACCCATTTTAATACATTTACGATCAAATGTGGCACCCTTTTTAAAATTAACGAAAATTTCAAAAGCATCTTCTCAAAATCCAATTATAGTATCAAATCTTAAGTATCAAAAGTAGACCTACCCTTCAGTGACGTCACAGACATGAGTCCGGCGATCCGGCGTCCGGCGATCCGGGCCCTTGATTATATTCACGAATAGTTACATCTGGTTTAATTTTCAAGTCAGCTGGGAGATAAATGTTTAGGCCTACAGCAGGATGCGGTCAAGAGGTAAAGGGGGACAGTTTTGTAAAACTGAAAGACTAGGTAAGGCTGATGCTTTCAAAGAAGTGAGAACATAAAGATGGTCCATTGAAAACAAGGACAGCGCCGATGTATCACATAATGTGCCAATGTGTGACGACCATATACAATGTAGACTTAGTTACACAGTCTCGGCGAAGACAATTTATATCAAGTCAGGAAGAGGTTAGCACATCTCCAATTTATGGCAATGTAGAACAAGAGGACACTTCATGGCGCACTGGCCGACGCATAGTGGAAGTTGAGAACTTTGGCCGATGCTCTGAAAGCATGTGCACTTTGCGGCAACCAACAATTATGTACTCCATCTGTCAGATTGTATAGGGGAACGTAAGTTCGGCCTTGCGCACTTTACATGTGAGATGTTGTTATTCAGAATGCGAGGTAGTCAACTATATTCCAACCGCGGGTAGACACGGATCAGAAAAGTTACTTAAGGTACTTCTATCAGAATTGTTAATTCACAACCCTGAGGTTTGCCCCTTGGAATGCGGAAGACTTAACTATAGTCTATATAGGGAAATCACATTTTCAAGCACAATTCGTCTATTTTCTTTGGAAATAATTCCAACTTGGGTATAATTAGCTGCACATATCGGCCCCGTCGGACCCCAATGGACCGCTTGGCGGGGCTAAAAAGAGTAAAAATGACAGAAATTGAAAAAAGAGACTTCCTTCATAAGAAGCCTTTACGATTTTGTTGGAATGTAATTTGATTTTGAAGGTATGCACATTTCTGCCCCGCCTAGACGATACCCTTATAATAATCCGAACGCCAGCTTCGTAAAAGGCAAAGTTTTCTGAAAATGGGTAATGTTTCTCTCTAAAAAAATGAAATAACAACCTTATTGTGAAAATAGAAATGTCCAAGGATTTTATATATAAATAACTAACTCATTAAGAACAATGGTACTTGAGAGGAAGCTTACCTAGACAGAAAATGTCGAGAATAAACGACCCTTAGTCCTGTTTACATGTATTATATTAATCTAATTATATGAGTTTGTATGCCTACCAGTAATGAAAGTAACGCCGAAATGTACAGACAAATGACAGTTTGTTCACAAATACCACCTGCCTTTGCGGTTATTAGTATGGGTCGAATTGAGAATTTCATGATTTAATACTTGAAGCACTTTGGTTTCCCTTGAGAATAAAACTGCCGTATTAATTTAAAGATTATAACGTTTACTACTTGGGGAAAATACATATTTCCAACAAGTTTCATTTTGGCGATACACTCTTTATTCAAACGACGGGATATCCCTTTATATAAGAAACCAAGGCTATTCGTAACAAACTGTCCAGTTTACCCGTGTCATCGTCAATCCTAGCCGGATATGCAGCCCACCTAGCCTCGATATGTCCCGTAATATTTTGGACAGTTCCCTGGAACGTCCCAGAAGGAAACGCTGTTCTGCTGGATTTCCAGTGTTTAGGAAACCCTTTAGTGGTAGATTTATAAAAAAAAAAAAACCTTGTGTATGTCAGATACATCGCTATTGAATCCAAAACTGCATAAAGCAAGTGTTTGTGTAAATATACTTCATTCGTGAAGTATGTGTTATTGGTTAACTTGTTGTCGCGTGGTTGATTACTTTCGAGTATAATATTGAAAATGAGTTGTTAAAGTCTCACAGAGAATCTACAGTGGAATGGTCTGGTGTTTCACTCAGGGATATGTGTGTGTGAGTGTTGGGGAGGGTGGGGTGGTGGTGTTTTCTCCAGTAGAGTGTTTCGTAGGAAAAAGGATGAGAAGCTCGAGTCTGACGTATCTTACGAACGTCCTTTGCAGATCTTCTCCCATTTCGCTAAAACTTGAAGTTTTATGATACTAGTAAATAACAAAACAAGTTGCTCATCGCTGACTATATCTAATTCAGGATGTCGCCTTTTTGTAGAGGTCCACACAATGTCAGCTCTTCCCAAAGATGGCCACGCACAAAGATAGTACCTTTGTTGTATATGCTAGTAATTAACGTATGAATCTATTTCAAATCATGTTGAATTGTTACGACCAACCCAATATGGTGAAGACAGTGGCAATTTATATTATATACTGCATAATATATACTAGTAGTATTACTATTATAAGGAACGACATCTCTGTTCGAAATTGGTAATTAACTCTTCTGTCAACTTCTGACGAATTGTACATGTTATTTATATCAAGTTAAACTTCGAAATGCGTTTTGCACGCGCTGCTGTATAGTGAAGTGGTTGTAAATGTGATCACATGATCCTATGTCACGGAGGCCATTATACTTGGTACAGGGGCTTGGCACGATTTTATAAAAGATAGTCCGCATATATACTTATTATAGTGACATAATATATATATATATATATGGACTATCATTTATAAAATCGTGCCAATCCCTGTGGTACTTCCCCGACCTGTGTTACATATACATGCAACAATACCACGAATCAATTCGCCTGGCAAATTAGCGACTACGTTTTCGTTATTTCCGTTGAGTCATGGCGCTTTCCGCAATGTAGTTGCAAATTGACGATAATAAGCGGGGGCGAAAGGACAACGGTAATCGTCCTGTCAGGGGACAAAACGAAACAACGAAATAGCAGAAATCAGTAATCATACTGGGGGAAATTATCGTGGCCGAATGGCCTTCCCGTATTTAGCATAAATTCCCGCATTTACAGTTTCAATGCAAAGTATTTCATCATCATGACTAATAAATCGTACACTCAGTGATTATATAACATTATATTGGAGAAAAGCTTGGTTTTGGTTTATTTTGTTTAACGTCCTATTAACAGCCAGGGTCATTTAAGGACGTGCCAGGTTTTGGAGGTGGGGGCCACTACGGCAGCTGTATTATGATAGCTGTGATAAGACATCATTTATGAAGTTTTATAGAATTCAATCCTATACACCTTGAAGACAATGATACAACTGTAACCCCAGAGACCCGACAGCCCACAATGCGTCTGCTCCTACATCTGAACTTATACAACATTTATATTATTTTGATACCCAAGTCAGACTATGGCAAAGAAAATCTATGGAGGAGTTCACGATGATTTTTTTTTTATTTCAGATCATGCATGACCTTTGATAATTAAAACTTTTAGGATGCCCACCCAAGTTTGATAAATGCGACCGTGACCTCAGGGATGTTTAAACCCCGACTACACATTTGCATACCAGTGTATCATCATGTAAAATTTCAGAAAAAATGGCCTCCTGTAAGGAATCTGGATGTATAGTCCTGCCTCTGTCCTTAGTAACAACGACATTGAGTTTGTCCTTAGTAACAACGACCTCGACCTCGCCCTAGTAACAACGACCTCGACTTTGTCCTTAGTAACAACGACCTCGACCTAGTAACAACGACCTTGACTTTGTCCTTAGTAACAACGACCTCGACCTCGCCCTAGTAACAACGACATTGAGTTTGTCCTTAGTAACAACGACCTCGACCTAGTAACAACGACATTGACTCTGTCCTTAGTAACAACTACCTTGACTGTACATTGTACTTAGTAACAACGACCTTGACCTAGTAACAACGACCTTAACTTTGTCCTTAGTAACGACCTCGACTTTGTCCTTATAGTAACGACCTTAACTTTGTCCTTAGTAACGACCTTGACTTTGTCCATAATTTTTTTAATCTATATTATGCATCTGAATTTCAGTGTATCACCATATCAAATCTCAGAAAGTTAAGTAAGTCAGGTCCTTATATGGTGTAAGTTTGACAGTATGTAGTCAGTTCTATTTTTAGTAACAGTAACCTGGAAGTTTTTAACCAGAATTGCAAATCCTCCTGACATAGTTGTACACCCAGTATAGTCTTACACCAAGTAAAGTAAAGTTAAAGAAAGTCTAGACATATCAATTCTGAGATAACCCTCAGAAAGAAACTAATAGAAGATTCGAGGGCAATATGATTACTAAAGGGTTTTCATGATGCCCCAATTGTCCACATAAACTGTAACAATTGTCCACATAAACTATAACAATTGTCCACATAAACTATAACAATTGTCCACATAAAATACAAACAAGACTTTCTCAGTTCCATCCTTCAATTTATTGAAAGATATGTACAGATCATTTGATGAGATAAAATAGACAATTTCAAAAAATACATTAAATTCAATAAATAAACTATATAGACAATTTTCAAAGTTAAGGATATATGCTATCTTGCACATATCAGTGATTTGTAGAAGAGTTACTCCCCTTGAATACTTATAATTATCATGTTCATGTGTCACCTATTACTGGTAGGTATAAAGTCTGCTGATAAACCATGTCACAGGAAATTTACGATTCACGTCAAAATAATGCAGGATCCCCATTTATTTCTATGACTTGATCCTTTTTTACTGAACCTCATAAGCATCTCATTAACATCTCATTAGCATCTCATTAGCATCTTATTAGAAAACTAGAATCTGTAAGACATGGATGCCCCAGTTTCCAAGCAAATTAGTTTTTGACATTTTTCTATAAATAGTAACAATCAATTTGACCTTAAAACTGGTATGTCTTTAAATATTTACTGGTTACATGTTTTTTGCATCAAGTTTAATGGAAAATATCCAAAAGTAATTAATTCAGTGGAGTGATGGCATTAGTATGTTTTATAAGTAGAAATGGTGACTTTAACCATGAAATTCTGAAAGCTAGTAGTAGGTCAATACCCATTAGGGATTTGTGAAGGAAAAAAAGTTTAGTTTGATATTTTCTGAATGTACAACTAGAAGTAATGGATTGTGGTTTTAAAAAGCTGTTTAACATTGATATGGTCATTAGCCTGCCGCTCATCATAAATCTTTATGTGAATCAAACTTGTATAGATTTTGATAAAAACCTTACAGAAACACTAGAGGAAGGGACTGGCATAGGTAAACAATTACTAAACCAATTAATTCACTGGAGTGACGACAGGAATCAATCTTCCATGAATAGAAAAGATGACATTCACCTAGAAACACAAACTAATAAGGTTTTAACGTTTGATAAAAATCCCTAGAAAAGATGTTGCTACAGGACCGGACGGACATGGGTAGTACTAGTAGCACTACACCCCCTAGTGGACATAAAAAGATTCATACCCGATACATACAGACAAAATGCTGTTACAATATGACAACCATACACTGGAATGTTGGACGGATTCACGAGCATTATTATCACAGTGCTCATTATGTACATTTACAGATTTGATACACATTCTCTCTCTTCACATATATCTGTCACATACCACAGGAACTGGGTACAAATTCTTGACCCCTACGGTCTGTTAGATACTATCATTACACATACAGACCATGGGAGAATTTCTAACAAGTCCCTGTGTCACATACAATCTCCAAAGTACCATCCATTCCTCACAAAACAAGGATAGGAACTGCTACTGCAGTCTGTACAGTAAGCCTTAGTTACTACAGACAACTGAATTCCTATATGATTCTATAAACCAATTGAAAACTGTATACTTTGACAGAGGTTTAACAATTTTAGAGTGACATTTCTTCAGAAATTTTATGAATGTTCTGTTGTAAATTCAGACCCTTCTCGACAACAGCTGCTTATATGGAGTATATCTGAAGAGTTGGTTTTATAACAATACACAAATGCTAATGCGAATCTTTTATAACAATACACAAATGCTAATGTGAATCTTTTCCTCATCATCACACACTACTGGTTTATCCCTGTCTGAACTTATCATTAGCTGTGTCAAGTGTCTGCAGCAACATTACAATAATAACAATCTCTCAGATGTAACAAATGTCCTGATTGGTTAGTAGGTGCTGTAGTCAAACTTGTCCTGATTGGCTGTGGCGTTGCTATGGACCTGTTTGTTCTGTGAGGCCTTGTCCTTGAGTTTGGCGTTTAATAAGACATGTTCCACCACTCCTATCCTGATCTCCATCTGCATGTTCTCCTTCTTCAGCTGTTGAATGGCCTGTTTGATCTTAACAAGGGGAGCTGTCAAACAAAACGACACATTTTAACTGTAAATTTAATTCCTACATCAACAAGATTAATAACACATCAAAGACCCAGTGGATAATCTCTAAAGCTGAGTTTAATCCTAAGGGTTACATCGATACAGAATTACTACTTATATGGTTTAAACATTAAAACATAAATAGTATTCGATATCATGAAACTATGGTGAACTAAATCGATTAAGGGGTTCATGCGGTATCTTGTACAAAAATTTGTTTATTTCACAAGTAGTAAAGTGAGACCTTGTTTTTTAACTTTATAAAATACCCAACTCAACTGAATCAAAATAACCGATCATGCATATTCAAAAACTTTGACCTTCTGAAAAGGCTTTACATGATGTAGTTTTGACAATATACACTAGGTTCTATTTTTAGTAGATGATCTTCCCTAAGAAATTATAAACTCTTATTTTACATCTCACAGTGTTATCATCATGTGAAATTTCAGAAATCTGTTACCCTGACATGAGGAAACTTTTTAAACACCTATAGCACATTGTACATCACTGTGGAACAACATGAGAAGTTTCAGATTGTTTGGCCTTCTGGATTTTAAGATAACCTCTTGAAAGGAAACTGTTGTGGTTTGACAGTATATTCCTCATCTCATTTTTAGTAACAGCTTGACCTTGACCTCAGGAACTTTAAAAACTTGTTTTGCAAATATGCATTTCACAGTGAATCATCATGTTTGGCCCTCTGAAAGACGATGTGATTATGATGGATTATTTCTTGTTCTATCTTCAGTAACAGTAACTTTGACCTTGACAATACTCCCAGAAAGTTTTTAAACCTATATTGTACATCCTCAAATCACAGTTTAACGTGAAATTTCAGAAATGTTGGCCCTACTGATTATGAGATAATCTCCATAAAGGAAGGTATTGATGGACAGACAGACAGATGGACAGACAGACAGATGGACAGACAGACAGACACCAGGATTATTATAGGGGACCTGCCACCCGGAGCCCTCATTACAAGTAATCACTGCCTCCACTATGTGTCTGACCTTTATAATGAGTATTTCAATGTTGGAGTTATAAATCAAAAAGACAATTTCTAACAAGTTTAATGGCTCTGTCCTTTGATCTGATGATATACCGCCAAATTTTGACCAACTTTTCTTCACAAATATCATAGAACGTTTTAAGATTAATTGACAAAAAATTTGATTTTAACAACTGATCCCATTTTTTAATACTTTCGTCTTTGAACATGTGATTATTGTTTGATTCTGACCAACATTGCTTCATGATGTCATACAGTTCAGAAATACATAAATTTGACCTAATAATGCTGTGTACCCTATACTGCTGTGTACCCTATACCGCTGTGTACCCTATACCACTGTGTACCCTATACCACTGTGTACCCTATACTGCTGTGTACTCTATACCACTGTGTACCCTATACCACTGTGTACCCTATACCACTGTGTACCCTATACCGCTGTGTACCCTATACTGCTGTGTACCCTATACCACTGTGTACCCTATACCGCTGTGTACCCTATACCACTGTGTACCCTATACTGCTGTGTACCCTATACTACTGTGTACCCTATACCGCTGTGTACCCTATACCACTGTGTACCCTATACTGCTGTGTACCCTATACCGCTGTGTACCCTATACCACTGTGTACCCTATACCACTGTGTACCCTATACCGCTGTGTACCCTATACCACTGTGTACCCTATACCACTGTGTACCCTATACCACTGTGTACCCTATACCACTGTGTACCCTATACCACTGTGTACCCTATACCACTGTGTACCCTATACCACTGTGTACCCTATACTACTGTGTACCCTATACCGCTGTGTACCCTATACCGCTGTGTACTCTATACCACTGTGTACCCTATACCACTGTGTACCCTATACCACTGTGTACCCTATACTACTGTGTACCCTATACCACTGTGTACCCTATACCACTGTGTACCCTATACCACTGTGTACCCTATACTACTGTGTACCCTATACTACTGTGTACCCTATACCACTGTGTACCCTATACCACTGTGTACCCTATACCACTGTGTACCCTATACCACTGTGTACCCTATACTACTGTGTACCCTATACCACTGTGTACCCTATACTGCTGTGTACCCTATACCGCTGTGTACCCTATACCACTGTGTACCCTATACCACTGTGTACCCTATACCACTGTGTACCCTATACTGCTGTGTACCCTATACCACTGTGTACCCTATACCACTGTGTACCCTATACCGCTGTGTACCCTATACCGCTGTGTACCCTATACTGCTGTGTACCCTATACCGCTGTGTTCCTATACTGCTGTGTAACCTATACCACTGTGTACCCTATACCACTGTGTACCCTATACTGCTGTGTACCCTATACCACTGTGTACCCTATACCACTGTGTACCCTATACCACTGTGTATCCTATACCACTGTGTACCCTATACCACTGTGTACCCTATACCGCTGTGTTCCTATACTGCTGTGTACCCTATACCACTGTGTACCCTATACCACTGTGTACCCTATACCACTGTGTACCCTATACTGCTGTGTATCCTATACTGCTGTGTACCCTATACCACTGTGTACCCTATACCGCTGTGTACCCTATACCGCTGTGTACCCTATACTGCTGTGTACCCTATACCGCTGTGTACCCTATACCGCTGTGTACCCTATACTGCTGTGTACCCTATACCACTGTGTACCCTATACTGCTGTGTACCCTATACCACTGTGTACCCTATACCACTGTGTACCCTATACTACTGTGTACCCTATACTGCTGTGTACCCTATACTGCTGTGTACCCTATACTGCTGTGTACCCTATACCACTGTGTACCCTATACCACTGTGTACCCTATACTGCTGTGTACCCTATACTGCTGTGTACCCTATACCACTGTGTACCCTATACTGCTGTGTACCCTATACCACTGTGTACCCTATACCACTGTGTACCCTATACCACTGTGTACCCTATACCGCTGTGTACCCTATACCACTGTGTACCCTATACTGCTGTGTACCCTATACCGCTGTGTACCCTATACCGCTGTGTACCCTATACTGCTGTGTACCCTATACTGCCGTGTACCCTATACTGCTGTGTACCCTATACTGCTGTGTACCCTATACTGCTGTGTACCCTATACTGCTGTGTACCCTATACCGCTGTGTACCCTATACCACTGTGTACCCTATACTGCTGTGTACCCTATACTGCTGTGTACCCTATACCGCTGTGTACCCTATACTGCTGTGTACCCTATACTGCTGTGTACCCTATACTGCCGTGTACCCTATACTGCTGTGTACCCTATACTGCTGTGTACCCTATACTGCTGTGTACCCTATACTGCTGTGTACCCTATACTGCTGTGTACCCTATACCACTGTGTACCCTATACTGCTGTGTACCCTATACCACTGTGTACCCTATACCACTGTGTACCCTATACCACTGTGTACCCTATACCGCTGTGTACCCTATACTGCTGTGTACCCTATACCGCTGTGTACCCTATACCACTGTGTACCCTATACCACTGTGTACCCTATACTGCTGTGTACCCTATACTGCTGTGTACCCTATACTGCTGTGTACCCTATACCACTGTGTACCCTATACCGCTGTGTACCCTATACCACTGTGTTCCTATACTGCTGTGTACCCTATACTGCTGTGTACCCTATACTGCCGTGTACCCTATACTGCTGTGTACCCTATACCGCTGTGTACCCTATACCGCTGTGTACCCTATACCACTGTGTACCCTATACCACTGTGTACCCTATACCACTGTGTACCCTATACTGCTGTGTACCCTATACCGCTGTGTACCCTATACCGCTGTGTACCCTATACCGCTGTGTACCCTATACCACTGTGTACCCTATACCACTGTGTACCCTATACCACTGTGTTCCTATACTGCTGTGTACCCTATACTGCTGTGTACCCTATACTGCCGTGTACCCTATACTGCTGTGTACCCTATACCGCTGTGTACCCTATACCACTGTGTACCCTATACTGCTGTGTACCCTATACTGCTGTGTACCCTATACCACTGTGTACCCTATACTGCTGTGTACCCTATACCGCTGTGTACCCTATACCACTGTGTACCCTATACTGCTGTGTACCCTATACCACTGTGTACCCTATACTGCTGTGTACCCTATACCACTGTGTACCCTATACCGCTGTGTACCCTATACTGCTGTGTACCCTATACCGCTGTGTACCCTATACCACTGTGTACCCTATACCACTGTGTACCCTATACCACTGTGTACCCTATACCACTGTGTACCCTATACCACTGTGTACCCTATACCACTGTGTACCTATACTGCTGTGTACCCTATACCACTGTGTACCCTATACCACTGTGTACCTATACTGCTGTGTACTCTATACTGCTGTGTACCCTATACTGCTGTGTACCCTATACCACCGTGTACCCTATACCACTGTGTACCATATACCACTGTGTACCCTATACTGCTGTGTACCCTATACTACTGTGTACCCTATACTGCTGTGTACCCTATACTGCTGTGTACCCTATACCACTGTGTACCCTATACTGCTGTGTACCCTATACCGCTGTGTACCCTATACCACTGTGTACCATATACCACTGTGTACCCTATACTGCTGTGTACCCTATACCACCGTGTACCCTATACCACTGTGTACCATATACCACTGTGTACCCTATACCGCTGTGTACCCTATACTGCTGTGTACCCTATACTACTGTGTACCCTATACTGCTGTGTACCCTATACCACTGTGTACCCTATACTGCTGTGTACCCTATACTACTGTGTACCCTATACTACTGTGTACCCTATACTGCTGTGTACCCTATACCACTGTGTACCCTATACTACTGTGTACCCTATACCACTGTGTACCCTATACTGCTGTGTACCCTATACCACTGTGTACCCTATACCACTGTGTACCCTATACCACAGTGTACCCTATACCACTGTGTACCCTATACCACTGTGTACCCTATACCACTGTGTACCCTATACCACTGTGTACCCTATACCGCTGTGTACCCTATACCACTGTGTACCCTATACCACTGTGTACCCTATACCACTGTGTACCCTATACCACTGTGTACCCTATACTACTGTGTACCCTATAAAGGACAAGCCTTACCTCCATCTGTCATACTACTGCCTCTCTCCTCCATATCCTGCTTGATCTGTTCCAACTCTTCAGACACCTTCAAGTCACAGACAAATACATGTTTATAAAATCAGCCAGACACAATGTAGAATTTCTTCTCTAAACATATCATTGATGTCAGTTCACATACAAAGTAAAACAGTTATCCTGCAAAGCATGACCCTAAGTCACTTTAGCTGTTGACTGTCATAAAATAATACAAACACACAAACAAAATCTTGTAACTGTTCAAGGGATTACATATTTTATATTATTCAGGAATTCAAATCCATGTGAATAAATTGTTAAATTTGCATAAATGAAATGAGAAGACAGTGATTATGGAAGTCACTATGGAAGGAAGGGACACAACTCCTACCATGGCAAGCAAAATTTCCTACTACTAACACTTGTCTCGTTTTTTACAAACCTTCTTGTGGGTGACTTATCACAAGGGAGACAATCCTTACCTCTGCTAACAACCTTGACCTCTCCGTGACACCACCACTGGCTTGCTTGTATCGTTCCCTTGTTTCAGACAATTGTTCTTGTTCTCCCCGGAACTGAGCCAGTAGGTGTTCTAGCTGGTTGTTTATGTATTTTTCTCGACTGCCAATCTTTTCCATGGTTCGGGTGATTTCGTCGTGGAGCTTGTCTAGGTAGGTCTTGGTCTCCGTCAGTGATGCCTCTATACCGTCTTTGTGTTGGTGCATCTGTTCTACATGTACTCGCCAATCCTGCCAAATAAAACAGAAGTTGTGTACTACAGAACAAGAGATGCCAAAGGGATCTTGGTGCCTACCATTGAATGTTCCCTATTGGCTCTATGTCAGACTGATCTTCTCTCTACTATTTCCTTCTTTCTTCTTTATCTCTTAATAATCTGATAACGAGAACAGGTGGTACAATGAGGTACCACAGGGAACCTCCCCATGAAGTTTGAGGATTAATTCTCCAGTACTTTTCAAGAAATAGCGATAAGGAATTTCAAATCTCAAAATTCAAGATGGCTTCTTGTTGGCAATTCATTTTTCTGTTCAAAAATCTAAATGAGATAGGCACTACTAGGGGCCAAGGGAAACCTTCACATGAAGTTTGAGAAATATCCCTCCTGTACTTTTCAAGAAATAGCAATAACAAAGATTGTTTATGGACGGACAGATGACAGACAGACCACGGATGCAGGGCGATTTGAATATCCCACCATCTAATCATCTGATGATGGTGGACTAATAAAACCCAAACCTTGAACAGGCTGATCCTACAGAACAGAACAATAACTGGTTTGAGTAGAGATTGTAGTGTTACGTTCCTGGAGATAGTACATGATACATGATCAATCTTTCTAAATGTACAAGAATACCAAGTGTCACAATAACTGCGTTGTTTTTCCATGCATGGACTTTATGTTAACACTATTTTTTGTCGTTAATATGTGAACTTTATTTATTTTATGCTAGGTATTGCTAAAGCAATATATGTCCCCTACCAGCCCTACTAAGAATAGCAGGAGTGACCTTGACCCCAAACTCTGCAACTCAAACTTGATCTGTTGCTGCTCATACTGAAATTATCGGTACACACTCAACCTTTCACCAACATACCTTGAAGCATGGCTGAGAAAAGTGCGAAAAACTAAGAAGTCATATTTTTTTAGTAATCATGCTTGTTAGCCCCAGATGGAAGTGTAGGAAGGGTCTTCCTGTGGGAGGGTAGGAAGGGTCTTACTGTGGGAGGGTAGGAAGGGCCTTACTGTGGGAGGGTAGGAAGGGTCTTACTGTGGGAGGGTAGGAAGGGTCTTACTGTGGGAGGGTAGGAAGGGTCTTACTGTGGGAGGGTAGGAAGGGTCTTACTGTGGAAGTGTAGGAAGGGTCTTACTGTGGGAGTGTAGGAAGGGTCTTACTGTGGGAGTGTAGGAAGGGTCTTACTGTGGGAGGGTAGGAAGGGTCTTACTGTGGGAGGGTAGGAAGGGTCTTACTGTGGGAGGGTAGGAAGGGCCTTACTGTGGGAGTGTAGGAAGGGCCTTACTGTGGGAGGGTAGGAAGGGTCTTACTGTGGGAGGGTAGGAAGGGTCTTACTGTGGGAGTGTAGGAAGGGTCTTACTGTGGGAGGGTAGGAAGGGCCTTACTGTGGGAGGGTAGGAAGGGTCTTACTGTGGGAGGGTAGGAAGGGTCTTACTGTGGGAGGGTGGGAAGGGTCTTACTGTGGGAGTGTAGGAAGGGCCTTACTGTGGGAGTGTAGGAAGGGCCTTACTGTGGGAGGGTAGGAAGGGCCTTACTGTGGGAGGGTAGGAAGGGTCTTACTGTGGGAGGGTAGGAAGGGTCTTACTGTGGGAGGGTAGGAAGGGTCTTACTGTGGGAGGGTGGGAAGGGTCTTACTGTGGGAGGGTAGGAAGGGTCTTACTGTGGGAGTGTAGGAAGGGCCTTACTGTGGGAGGGTAGGAAGGGCCTTACTGTGGGAGGGTAGGAAGGGTCTTACTGTGGGAGGGTAGGAAGGGTCTTACTGTGGGAGTGTAGGAAGGGTCTTACTGTGGGAGGGTAGGAAGGGTCTTACTGTGGGAGGGTGGGAAGGGTCTTACTGTGGGAGGGTGGGAAGGGTCTCACTGTGGGAGGGTAGGAAGGGCCTTACTGTGGGAGGGTAGGAAGGGTCTTACTGTGGGAGGGTAGGAAGGGTCTTACTGTGGGAGGGTAGGAAGGGCCTTACTGTTGGAGGGTAGGAAGGGTCTTACTGTGGGAGGGTAGGAAGGGTCCTACTGTGGGAGGGTAGGAAGGGTCTTATTGTGGGAGGGTAGGAAAGGCCTTACTGTGGGAGGGTAGGAAAGGTCTTACTGTGGGAGGGTAGGAAGGGTCTTACTGTGGGAGGGTAGGAAGGGTCTTACTGTGGGAGGGTAGGAAGGGTTTTACTGTGGGAGGGTATGAAGGGTCTTACTGTGTGAGGGTAGGAAGGGTCTTACTGTGTGAGGGTAGGAAGGGTCTTACTGTGGGAGGGTAGGAAGGGTCTTACTGTGTGAGGGTAGGAAGGGTCTTACTGTGGGAGTGTAGGAAGGGTCTTACTGTGGGAGGGTAGGAAGGGTCTTACTGTGGGAGTGTAGGAAGGGTCTTACTGTGGGAGGGTAGGAAGGGTCTTACTGTGGGAGGGTAGGAAGGGTCTTACTGTGGGAGGGTAGGAAGGGTCTTACTGTGGGAGGGTTGGAAGGGTCTTACTGTGGGAGTGTAGGAACAGTCGTACTGTGGGAGGGTAGGAAGGGTCTTACTGTGGGAGGGTAGGAAGGGTCTTACTGTGGGAGGGTAGGAAGGGTCTTACTGTGGGAGGGTAGGAAGGGTCTTACTGTGGGAGGGTAGGAAGGGTCTTACTGTGGGAGGGTAGGAAGGGTCTTACTGTGGGAGGGTAGGAAGGGTCTTACTGTGGAAGGGTAGGAAGGGTCTTACTGTGGGAGGGTAGGAAGGGTCTTACTGTGGAAGGGTAGGAAGGGCCTTACTGTGGGAGGGTAGGAAGGGTCTTACTGTGGGAGGGTAGGAAGGGTCTTACTGTGGGAGGGTAGGAAGGGTCCTACTGTGTGAGGGTAGGAAGGGTCTTACTGTGGGAGTGTAGGAAGGGTCTTACTGTGGGAGGGTAGGAAGGGTCTTACTGTGGGAGGGTAGGAAGGGCCTTACTGTGGGAGGGTAGGAAGGGTCTTACTGTGTGAGGGTAGGAAGGGTCTTACTGTGGGAGTGTAGGAAGGGTCATCTTACTGTGGGAGTGTAGGAAGGGCCTTACTGTGGGAGGGTAGGAAGGGTCTTACTGTGGGAGGGTAGGAAGGGTCTTACTGTGGGAGGGTAGGAAGGGTCTTACTGTGGGAGGGTAGGAAGGGTCTTACTGTGGGAGGGTAGGAAGGGTCTTACTGTGGAAGGGTAGGAAGGGTCTTACTGTGGGAGGGTAGGAAGGGCCTTACTGTGGGAGGGTAGGAAGGGTCTTACTGTGGGAGTGTAGGAAGGGTCTTACTGTGGGAGGGTAGGAAGGGTCTTACTGTGGGAGTGTAGGAAGGGCCTTACTGTGGGAGGGTAGGAAGGGCCTTACTGTTGGAGGGAAGGAAGGGTCTTACTGTGGGAGGGTAGGAAGGGTCTTACTGTGGGAGGGTAGGAAGGGCCTTACTGTGGGAGGGTAGGAAGGGTCTTACTGTGGGAGGGTAGGAAGGGTCTTACTGTGGGAGTGTAGGAAGGGTCTTACTGTGGGAGGGTAGGAAGGGTCTTACTGTGGGAGTGTAGGAAGGGCCTTACTGTGGGAGGGTAGGAAGGGCCTTACTGTTGGAGGGAAGGAAGGGTCTTACTGTGGGAGGGTAGGAAGGGTCTTACTGTGGGAGGGTAGGAAGGGTCTTACTGTTGGAGGGTAGGAAGGGTCTTACTGTGGGAGTGTAGGAAGGGTCTTACTGTGGGAGTGTAGGAAGGGTCTTACTGTGGGAGGGTAGGAAGGGCCTTACTGTGGGAGGGTAGGAAGGGCCTTACTGTGGGAGTGTAGGAAGGGTCTTACTGTGGGAGGGTAGGAAGGGTCTTACTGTGGGAGGGTAGGAAGGGCCTTACTGTGGGAGGGTAGGAAGGGTCTTACTGTGGGAGGGTAGGAAGGGTCATCTTACTGTGGGAGGGTAGGAAGGGCCTTACTGTGGGAGGAAACTGGAGCGCCTGGAGAAAACACACAACACATACCTATATCACCCCATCCGCCTACCCCTGATTCTCTGTGGGGGTCTGATATTGACTGTTATTGTGTTGGGGTAGCTTTCCATACAAACGAACCTTATTGTCAGTCCTTATTGTGACCTTTAGTTGTGGCTGTACACGTTCGACCTCCAGTTTCCAGTCAGCAGCGTCAGTTGTTGACTCCAGAATATCATCTGGTTTGGTGCTCTCGCTGGTTTGCTGTAGAGATCAGAAATGATAATAGTTTCTGTAAATTCTGTGGTAATTTCAGTACAACACAAAGTTCAGAATCATTACACATGATATTAGTGATATTCAATAAAATTATCCATGCAGGAGGGGGGAGGCATGTTTTGCGATGAACCCACCACCAACCAAATATTAAAACATGTTTAGCATCAAGAATACTAGAACAAGTGCAATCAATGATTGCGAAAGCTCACCGGCGGCAGCAATCACACTATGCATTCATTTTTTATGTATGTATAAGCATGTCATTTTGAAATTGTATGTCACATAATATCGCTCCTAGACCTCTAATGGATGTATAAACCAAATAAGAAGGGTTTGGACTTACAAGCTTTCCAAAACTAACCCCCAAAATCTTTAAAAGTGGCTTTTGTGTCAAAAAAAGTAAGTCCACTAAATGGTAAAATGCCAGAAAAAAAATCAAAAATTTGTCTTGCATGATTTTGCCATAACATCACTCCTGGATCTCTAATGAATGTATAAACCAAATTAGAAGAGTGATAGGTGTATACTTTTGGACTTACCCCCAAAACTTTAAAGTGAGTTTTGGTGCCAAAAAAGTTAAGTCCACAAAATGGTTAAATGCGAAAAAATCACAATTTTTTTCTGCATGATTTTGCCATAACATCACTCCTAGACCTCTAATGAATGCATAAGCCAAATTAGAAGGGCATGAGGTGTATACTTTTGGACTTACAAGCTTCCCAACTTACTCCAAAAACTTTAAAGTTTTGGGGTGGGACGCCGACGCCGAGGTGACAGCATTAGCTCTCGGTTACTCATAACCAGTGAGCTAAATATGGTAATTTATCCCCACCACTCATCAAATCAAATGCCTGCCACCTCTCCCACATGGGTATTCTCGAATAGCCCATAGTAATTTTCTCAGGGCCATTCATTAAACAACACATTGTATGGTAAATGTTATCAGACGATTATCTCTAATGATCAAGTCTAATGACTTCTATCACTGTGGAACATGACTGTCTCAAAAAATGGTATTGTTTGGACTTTGTGCTGTCACACATCCTGGACATATTACGATAACAGATGTACATCAGTTGGAACAGATTGGTCAGATAAGATGAAGGTGAATATATATCTCTACCTTACTCTGGCCGAGACGTTTCAGACCCTCTAAATCCATAATCTGTTCTTCTTCCTCAAACTCATCCTCATCATCACCATGTTGCTACAATATAAACAATATTTTATTTAGAACTGTTGGGACTTAATATCAACTTCCAAGTTTATCCGAGTATTTCAGATTTCCAGATAATAAAGTTTGACTGAATTCACTATATCAGTAAAAACTTAAACTGTTTTGAAAAGTACATATAAATTTACATAATCTGAATAAATAACATTATAATGATAACTGACCATGGAACTACTACTGCATCAGTTCATAAACCTCAGTACAGGTAAAAACACTGATGGACTACATGAATAAATTAACAGCTAATTTAAATATTTTATAATATCATTATTAAAATGTGATCTTATTTCATGTCTGAACAAATTAACAGCTAATTTAAATATTTTATAATATTATTATTAAAATGTGATCTTATTTCATGTCTGAACAAATTTACAGCTAATTTAAATATTTTATAATATTATTATTAAAATGTGATCTTATTTATATCTGAATGAATAAACTGTGAATTTAAATATTGTACAATTTCAATATTAAAATGTAATCCAAGTCCATGTCTGTAATAGGGCTCTAACTAACTTACAAACTAGAGAAAAATAAAACACTGCTGTTTATATTTAAAAAGAAATAATTTGATATTCCATTGAAGCATCATATGGCCAGTTATGTATCCAAGGTCTTTTTTAACAGAAAACATATCTGTAAATGAAATTATAGCTGATTAAAATGGTGAGATATATGATGCTTTGTCGGCTAGGGTGCTGAAAAATCTGAGGAAATATACCAATAAAAAAGACAAAACAAAAAATCAAAAAGAAACAAAATGAGAAAATCTATAAAATGTATATGGTAAGCTTGCTAAAGCATTGCTATGTGAACACTATTAATCATTACTGGTAACAATGTTAGCTTGTTTCACTAAAACCTACCATTATTTATCTACTACAACAGAAACATGTTAATGTGACAATAGTAAAAGATGCAGGATACATTTTATTGGATTTCAAGGAAAAATACATTTTACATTTATAATCTATCATTTTGTCCCTAACAGAAACAATTATTTTGATTCTAATATTTTTAATTTTTAATTTAATTCATGCCAACAGAAACAATTATTTTGATTCTAATATTTTTAATTTTTAATTTAATTCATGCTATCCTATTTCAATCTGAAAAGAACTGATGCAATAAAGGGACTTAACAATGTTACACAGGTTTTGTATAAACTGAAGGTTTTCAGACAAACATGTCCCACAATCAGTTAACTGATCAGATGGATTGACAGATATATTTGGTATAAAAAGGCTACTTTTACTTTAAACTTCTTAATACGTAAAAAAAAAAGTTCTATATCTTTGTGCAACATTCACCATCGGTTGAAGAGTGCTCTGAAATGTTTGTAGGGACTGATACAAATAAAGAAGCCACAATTTTTTTGGTATTTAATGAAAAGATATGTTTTTACCAATTTAACATTACCAGATAACACCTATTACAAAAACACCAATATATATATATACAACACAAACACTAAACAGGTATGTAATTCAGCTAATAATCATACATTGGGAAATATAAACAAGTACAGGTGATCAGTATGATTGGAGGGAAATATTAGTCCATTTATAATGCTGATATCTCAAACTTGTAAAAAAAAAGAAAAGGAATAAGAAAAGATATAGATAGGACAGAATGGTGAACAAAGTTCATGTTAATACAATGTATCTATATTATATATACTACATATCAGGCTTACTACCATCCCTCCCTTCTCATGTATATATCCACTGGATTCTGTATATTATATATACTACAGATCAGACTAACTACCATCCCTCCCTTCTCACGTATATATCCACTGGATTCTGTATATTATATATACTACAGATCAGGCTAACTACCATCCCTCCCTTCTCACGTATATATCCACTGGATTCTGTATATTATATATACTACAGGCTAACTACCATCCCTCCCTTCTCACATATATATCCACTGGATTCTGTATATTATATATACTACAGATCAGGCTAACTACCATCCCTCCCTTCTCACGTATATATCCACTGGATTCTGTATATTATATATACTACAGATCAGGCTAACTACCATCCCTCCCTTCTCACGTATATATCCACTGGATTCTGTATATTATATATACTACAGGCTAACTACCATCCCTCCCTTCTCATGTATATATCCACTGGATTCTGTATATTATATATACTACAGATCAGGCTAACTACCATCCCTCCCTTCTCACGTATATATCCACTGGATTCTGTATATTATATATACTACAGATCAGGCTAACTACCATCCCTCCCTTCTCACGTATATATCCACTGGATTCTGTATATTATATATACTACAGATCAGGCTAACTACCATCCCTCCCTTCTCATGTATATATCCACTGGATTCTGTATATTATATATACTACAGATCAGGCTAACTACCATCCCTCCCTTCTCACGTATATATCCACTGGATTCTGTATATTATATATACTACAGATCAGACTAACTACCATCCCTCCCTTCTCACGTATATATCCACTGGATTCTGTATATTATATATACTACAGATCAGGCTAACTACCATCCCTCCCTTCTCACGTATATATCTACTGGATTCTGTATATTATATATACTACAGATCAGGCTAACTACCATCCCTCCCTTCTCACGTATATATCCACTGGATTCTGTATATTATATATACTACAGGCTAACTACCATCCCTCCCTTCTCACGTATATATCCACTGGATTCTGTATATTATATATACTACAGATCAGGCTAACTACCATCCCTCCCTTCTCACGTATATATCCACTGGATTCTGTATATTATATATACTACAGATCAGGCTAACTACCATCCCTCCCTTCTCACGTATATATCCACTGGATTCTGTATATTATATATACTACAGGCTAACTACCATCCCTCCCTTCTCACATATATATCCACTGGATTCTGTATATTATATATACTACAGATCAGGCTAACTACCATCCCTCCCTTCTCACGTATATATCCACTGGATTCTGTATATTATATATACTACAGATCAGGCTAACTACCATCCCTCCCTTCTCACGTATATATCCACTGGATTCTGTATATTATATATACTACAGATCAGGCTAACTACCATCCCTCCCTTCTCACGTATATATCCACTGGATTCTGTATATTATATATACTACAGGCTAACTACCATCCCTCCCTTCTCATGTATATATCCACTGGATTCTGTATATTATATATACTACAGATCAGGCTAACTACCATCCCTCCCTTCTCACGTATATATCCACTGGATTCTGTATATTATATATACTACAGATCAGGCTAACTACCATCCCTCCCTTCTCACGTATATATCCACTGGATTCTGTATATTATATATACTACAGATCAGGCTAACTACCATCCCTCCCTTCTCATGTATATATCCACTGGATTCTGTATATTATATATACTACAGATCAGGCTAACTACCATCCCTCCCTTCTCAAGTATATATCCACTGGATTCTGTATATTATATATACTACAGATCAGACTAACTACCATCCCTCCCTTCTCACGTATATATCCACTGGATTCTGTATATTATATATACCACAGATCAGGCTAACTACCATCCCTCCCTTCTCACGTATATATCCACTGGATTCTGTATATTATATATACTACAGATCAGGCTAACTACCATCCCTCCCTTCTCACGTATATATCTACTGGATTCTGTATATTATATATACTACAGATCAGGCTAACTACCATCCCTCCCTTCTCACGTATATATCCACTGGATTCTGTATATTATATATACTACAGGCTAACTACCATCCCTCCCTTCTCACGTATATATCCACTGGATTCTGTATATTATATATACTACAGATCAGGCTAACTACCATCCCTCCCTTCTCACGTATATATCCACTGGATTCTGTATATTATATATACTACAGATCAGGCTAACTACCATCCCTCCCTTCTCACGTATATATCCACTGGATTCTGTATATTATATATACTACAGGCTAACTACCATCCCTCCCTTCTCACATATATATCCACTGGATTCTGTATATTATATATACTACAGATCAGGCTAACTACCATCCCTCCCTTCTCACGTATATATCCACTGGATTCTGTATATTATATATACTACAGATCAGGCTAACTACCATCCCTCCCTTCTCACGTATATATCCACTGGATTCTGTATATTATATATACTACAGATCAGGCTAACTACCACCCCTCCCTTCTCACGTATATATCCACTGGATTCTGTATATTATATATACTACAGATCAGGCTAACTACCATCCCTCCCTTCTCACGTATATATCCACTGGATTCTGATGTTAATACAATGTATCTATATTATATATACTACAGATCAGGCTAACTACCATCCCTCCCTTCTCACGTATATATCCACTGGATTCTGATGTTAATACAATGTATCTATATTATATATACTACAGATCAGGCTAACTACCACCCCTCCCTTCTCACGTATATATCCACTGGATTCTGTATATTATATATACTACAGGTCAGGCTAACTACCATCCCTCCCTTCTCACGTATATATCCACTGGATTCTGTATATTATATATACTACAGATCAGGCTAACTACCATCCCTCCCTTCTCACGTATATATCCACTGGATTCTGTATATTATATATACTACAGATCAGGCTAACTACCACCCCTCCCTTCTCACGTATATATCCACTGGATTCTGTATATTATATATACTACAGGCTAACTACCATCCCTCCCTTCTCACGTATATATCCACTGGATTCTCTATATTATATATACTACAGGCTAACTACCATCCCTCCCTTCTCACGTATATATCCACTGGATTCTGTATATTATATATACTACAGATCAGGCTAACTACCACCCCTCCCTTCTCACGTATATATCCACTGGATTCTGTATATTATATATACTACAGGCTAACTACCATCCCTCCCTTCTCACGTATATATCCACTGGATTCTCTAAATTATATATACTACAGGCTAACTACCATCCCTCCCTTCTCATGTATATATCCACTGGATTCTCTATATTATATATACTACAGATCAGACTAACTACCATCCCTCCCTTCTCACGTATATATCCACTGGATTCTCTATATTATATATACTACAGGCTAACTACCATCCCTCCCTTCTCACGTATATATCCACTGGATTCTCTATATTATATATACTACAGGCTAACTACCATCCCTCCCTTCTCACGTATATATCCACTGGATTCTCAATCACAATGTTACATGTTACCTCATGATATCAATCTACTTTTTATTTTAGTTTTAAACACTTTCGTTTTTTATCATTTATTTCCACCTGCTGTACAGTCTATTTTTAGTTTTTTTTCTCCCACAGTAAATGATACTAGTATGTTAAGGTGTGTGGTTGCTAGATTTTATATTTGATATCTTGGTAACCCTTGAAAAATAAATCTGACATTTATTTCTGATGCTACTCAATTATCAAAGAGAATTTTACTTCATATTATGACCCTCAAATACAATAAAGATCCAACAAAAAATTAAACTGATAGTTGATAAACTTTCTTAATAAGAAAAAAACAACAACATAACTTTTCATTTTTATGAGACAGTAATATTTAAATCAAAGTACTTTTATGAGACCATTGGATTGAAATACGACTCTGTACTCAATTTACATAAAAGGACATACAATGTATTTAATCTAGACTAATCTATATACACTAATTTTTTTTATTTTTTTGTACTTTTTTTTTCTCTGCACGAGTTAAGACTAACCATTTTATCAGATTATGTCCTGACAAAAGGAGAATAAAATTGTAACTCATGGATGGGAGTATTGTGGTCTGTTCTTAATGCTGTGATTCCTTGAGGTAAGATCGGATTCTAAAATTAAACTACAAAATGGTTGATATCATGAGGTAACTATAAACCTATAAACCTATTAAGTCCTAATAAAGCTTTCTCTCTCAAGTATTTCAAAACATTAATATCTTCTCCAAATGTCACAGTTTTTCTATAAAATAATCAGTATTAAAATTATGGAAATATTGTACAAAATCTAAACAATAGTACAATTTTCCTTTTTTTTAGGGTTTTCACCAAATAGTAAACAGTTTGTAAACTTTTGACTTGAAAAATGTTTTTAATGGTTAATAAATAAATCTAGAGGAAGGATAACAGTAGACTGTGATTAAATACCCACCGATTGCTGCATGTACTGTAACGATGTGTTAAATAACAACAAATTATTGATGGTCGAACAAAAGTAACATCTGACCGAGATATCTAACAGCTGATCATCAGATCAGACTATAGCTACTCATTTAATGGTTTTTGGACATACAACAGATTTGGTACATTACGGACAATTTTTTTATAACCGTTAGTAATAAACAACTGAGTAAACAATATAACGTAATGACAAATAATTAAATCAGACGTTAGCAACATCTAGATAACAAAACAATACATTCGGTGATGGTCAAGATACGGAGGAAACATTGCTTGCATCTTTGTATTGTCCATAGACTATTTATCTACCTGGAAGAAGTTTTTCTCCACCTCTCCTAGTGTCAACTCAGCATCATCTTCTATCACAGTTTCTTCCTCTGTTTCTTCTGTAGGGTATTCGGGTCTACAAATAGATTTTTTTATTAAATATTCCAGTTTATGAAGAAATGCTGATTTCATTACTGTAAGTGTAAAGCAATTCTGGCAAAGACTTGGAACAAAACAAGGAAAGAAAATATTGGAGGTGGGTTGAGCTGAATGCCAGTGGCTCCACTCCACTGGTCAAAAAGTATGACCAGACCACTATGGTTTTAAATTCAGGAGCTGGTCTGACCATTCTTCTGTTAAACATTTCTTTGTTTTATTTTAGATTCTAAGACTTAATTCAATGCTATATAATGCACACATGTTGTTCACATTCAGCAGATAATAACATGACCAGCTCACTTTTCCCAGTTGAAATTCGTAGATTTAAGAGCCTCGTCTGCCAGTCGTGTAAGGACATATATCGCATGTTCTCCACAACCCTGCTTCAACTTGGACGGAGGGAAGTCAATTTGGTGTCCCTGTAGAAATGTCATGTATGTTAATGATAACAATAACAATCCAATTAATCGTTGGGTATTGTAACTAGTGACAGACCTGCAGCAAGGTAGGGCATGATCTGGATTTAATCCAAAATGATTCAAAACTCTGCCACGGTTATTTGAAGACACTCCTCCACTGAAAGGTCTTTAAGGTGATAATAGTGGACACTAAACTTGTTGATAACAATTTGAAGACAGATGTGGATTATTACAGGTTAATATTTTAACTCCTTATTAACATATCTAATAAGATATGGAATGATACAAAATCATGGTTACTTAATAATAGTGAATTTATTTCAATACCATTTAAAAGTTAGAGGTTTTCTATTTTTATTATGGCACCCTTTAAGATACTACATGTACAGTCTTCTGTACTTTGCAAATTGGAACCAAGTCAGTATTACATTAATATACTTACGAGTTTTCTGACTTCTTCTAAAATGCTGGATATTGTGGCATTAGGATCATCATACTGTGTAAACACATTGGTAAACTTGAGATTTCATCCATAATTAGAATCTGTTATCAAATGTCATATTCTTTCCTGATTAGGAGCATATTGTAAAACTCATAATCAAAAATATTTGTAAAACATTTAGGAACTGAAAAAAGAAATGTCAACTATATGATAGACATTGTGTGCTTTTTTAATATTTCATTTCAAAATATTTTATTATCAAGTAATACATGTATGAATTACATAAATATATATAAATAAATGGATTAGACAACAGGCTAAGCCTATACTGGTCCTTTCCAATAAATCTGGCTTTTTAATATATTTATAACTGTTAAATACATTCCACACCTAAGTTACACCCTAAGGTACCCAGGTCTTGTTCAGTCTGTCGATGCTATACACTGATTATAATTACTATATAAAATCTACATCAACTCTCTAATGATACTTAACAATGCTGAGAAGACTGGCCTTTATTCAGATCATGTTTTAATTTAATTGTCTTAAGAATATTTAGAAATCATGCTTTAAATGAGAATGAGAGATACTACATTGGTAGCCTGAACCTACCTCCTGTGGTTGCTCAAAGTTCTTGCCTGCTTTTCTAAGCAACCAAGCTGATAGTGATGTAAACATGAAAAATTGCTCTCCTGGATTTGTTGGTATAGCAAAGTAATGTCTGAAACCAAACATTAACACCTCTTTGAATAAAAAGAATCAATTAATGCAATAATGATTTAATATTAATGATCAGCTTTTATGATTTCGCATCTTTAAAATTCAATATGATGGAGAGACACGAGAGTTAGTGATATCTGTATGTACACTTTCATATTAGCAGTCAGAATGGTTTTGAAAAAATTCTAGCCACAGTAAATGATACATGCTGAATATGAAAACTTTCAAACATGAAATATAATGTCTTAGCTTGAGATGTCAGGCTAATGGACCTGTACAACCATATACAATTGTGTATATGTTAATCTTATCAGCAAAACATGCAAAAATATCTGTTTTTGACTCCCTAAAATGAATTTCAACACTCTGGATTTGAAGAGACATATTCATTTGGACATATTTTAGGGAGAAGGTGATTTGATCTACGATACTGCCAATGTCACATGGAATTTCATATTTTTAACTTGCTTTACCTTGATATTGGTTTCATATTAAGTGTACGTGAAAATTCCTTTTCATAATCCAATAATCTCAGCTTGTCTAGAAATTCTTCCATGATGACAAATGGCATATAGACAAGACCTGGTCCGCCATCTTCTACGTCTTCACCTCGGCGTTTGTCCTCCGACATCTTGTCTGTCTGCAGTAGCAGGAACTAGCCCTGTAAAAATAAAGCACCTAGCATGTACATAGACAAAACAACAGCAAAATGGTCTTTCCATCAAAGATGTAGCAGACTTTTTTTGCCAGCTGGTTCTATCTTGGGAAAATATTCTGAGAAAGAACTTACTGCAGAAAAAGACTTATATAGGCACTGTCTGTTGTCTAACCTTTTAATGATTCAGTGTATAGTGTGTTGAAACCAAACCGACAACTATAAAGTGAATTAACATATATATGCAAAATATGGAATTGATAATAATATGCTTTTTCAAAGTGTCCTCCAGAGACAAACCTAATCCTCTCTGTAACAGAGGTAAAAAGTGTCAAATGGCTCTGCTATGGATTGAACCAGGAATCCCCGGATTACTAGCTTTATATATATAGACGCGCGACTCTCCTCTAGAGAAATTTTGCCTAGTTGAGTCAGCTCAGTATCAAGTAGCTATGTATACCAAGCTATATATATCTAGTCTATACTGTATCCAGGAAATAACTCATCCCAGCAGGGGTATCAACAATGCTTGCGGAGCATGGCCAAGTGTTTTTGTCAATACCTCCCAAGTTTATATATGGGTGCCAATATAACAGAGTTAATTATACAGTGTTCATTTTAGGCCGCGCCATCACGCTATTGGCGCTATTTTTTATCACTAGGCACATAAAATGATGTTTCACCGGGTCCTTGGACGCAACAAAAAATATGGACCATTCCTAAGCGATAGTAAAAAATATCTGCCGTATAACCGATCTCCACGGTTGTTTTCTTGGTTTTCATGCCGAACGCACCTCGAGTGATACAATGATGTATTTGATTGGTCGATAGAGACATGTACCCTAACGATGATTTTGATTGGTTCGGATCGTTTCAGAAGTAAACATAACAAAAATGTCTTCGGGAAAAAGAAAAACTCTGTGTGACGGGTCCGTGAAAAGTAAAAAACAAACCGTATTACACTAGGCTCCAATTTTTCGGCGAGTCAACAGTCAGATATTAACAATGACGGAATGATCAATGATTCCACAAAGCAATCGGGCGGTGCTTCAGCGAAAAATACGGAGCAATCCGACATTGAAGTTACTGAATCTAAGCTGGTGGACCAAACGGAATCATCGACATCGGGCTGAGTGTTTCAGAGCAAATGGCTTTCTCTTTTTGATAAGTTCATTGTTCCTAGATGTGAAATTGACTGACAAAGTGTGAATTTTTATGTGAATTTGAAGATTAAGAAAATAAAAATTATACTGGTAATGCTAAATTACTTTTATTAAATGTTTCTTGATGTGATATTGCCCGACGTTTGAATTTTTGATGTGCACGTGAAGATTTAGAAGAAGAAAAACAAAACAATTTATAACAGTGGTCAGGATACTTATTTTTATGTTATTTTTACCTTGGCCCTACTTTTTTGGACAATGACCCCAGTTTTTCAACCCAAGGGGGCCCAATGCCCCCCCCCCCCCCCCCCCCCCCCCCCCCCCCCATCCCCCCCCCCCCCAACCCCACCCCTTTCACAAATCTAAAATGAACACTGATTATATATTATCATCCTAATATCTCTGGTAAGGAACACATTTGGGAAAGTTTCCTGTTAAATCTCTATGAAATTGTCGCTAGTATATCCATAGATAACTCATTTTCTATTATACAGTACAGTGATTTGCAGATATCTTCATCCTGAAGATACCATATTCAAATGTATGTTGGCATGTTGAATTTCCAAATGGGATGCCTATTAATGCCTAGATTATCATGTATATAATTACAGTATCAGCTTTATTTTGTTGAACTACTCCGATGAGATGTCATTCTAAATGAACATACATTGTCTTTAATTTTATTGATTTAATTTTGAGATTCTATCTGGCCAAAACAAAGTATATGTTTGTTTCCTATTACATGAAATGACAGATTTTTATTTTGTGGGAAATGGTTTTTTTTTTGATATTATACATATTGATATAGCATATTATGAAATTTCCAATGCAATGTTTTAGATAAAAGTGAAAATCTAGGTAGTCAATACACATATATTTTGTTTTTGCCTCTGCATTCCTTGTATCACAATATTTTAAATAAGCCACAAATAACTTGAAGCATTATTTCTGTATGATATATGTAATATACAAAACCATCATCAGAGAGTATAGTAAAACTGATATTTTCACATCAGTTGAATAACATATAAATATGTCTATATCTTTATAATACATTATCATGTATCTTTCAGATTTTACTTTTATGAACTTTCTTATACAGTGAATGCTTCATGTGATTTTGGTACATCTAGTTATTACATCAATACATACTTCATATTACTTAGAAAGAAAGGAGTTTTGCTATCAACAGCTTTGGTCATTTAAGTGTGGTGAACCACTGTTGTGTGTTATGTTACCTGTCGTTCCGGACTGTCCGTCTTCTACTTTGTTTATTAGTCTCGACGTCAGGTAGACGTTTGTAAGTAACATACACCTAGGAGGTTTAGAAGCGTTCTAAAGATCCTGATTTTATAATAGGTGGCGCTAGTTTCCCTTTCGCGAGAGTATAAAAGGCGGCGGTCGAAACTAGATATTGTTCACTTCTTCGTCTGACACGAACGAGATAAGGCCGGACAAAAAGGTATTAGTTAAGATATAGACGTGCCTGAACAAGGCTTCCCTATATCAAAGTACTTATTGTGTATGTAATAACTTACGGTAGAGTACGGAGGCAGATGTGCCTGAGTAAGGCTTCCCTTCTCCGTGGGGACTCTAGTTAGTCTATGTGATCGGTACATCACATACGTTGTAAGTGTATTAATATCAATAGCCTTGGGTCTGCTCGTGGTTTATAAGAAAGTGTCTGAGAGCCCCAAGTGTTGTACTGTACGTACATGCCTAACGTTAAATATATGCTAGGGAGTGCTCAGTAAGAAGTGAGTACTCAGTGAGTGCTCGGTAGAAGTGAGTGCTCGGTAGCAGTGAGTACTCAGTGAAGTGAGCGCTCGGTAAAAGTGAGCACTCAGTCAAAGTGAGTGCTCACTCGGTCAATGAGTGTTGAAACTCTCTTACCCTCATATATAAAGTAATCATAGTTGTATAATGTGATATTGCCCGGAATAAACCCCAGATAGGGAAGATTCATTTTGGTCAGGGAGCACTCATTATTTCATGTAGTATATTATTCCGTTCTGTTAATATAAATAGCTCTCTGTTTAGGTATATTTGTATTTCTACTGTAGGATTACTCAGAGGAACTGAGCAATCATTGTGTTATATTTCAACTGTATAGCTAGTTGGTACTTGATGTATATTACATAAACACAGCCAGGTCAGCTGTATATTTCTGTATATTTTTGCACTGAGGACTCGAGTAAAACTAATTATATGTTAGACAATATGGATCATCAGTAGTGACTGATACGGACCCTGTAAACGTCACATAAGGTTGTCAGTTGGATTTGTAGTCTTTTATGCTAGTATTTCTCCATTACTGGCTTCGCGTTGGCTGATATAGATCATTTTCCAAAAAAATTGGACCCCCCCCCCCCCCCCCCCCCCCCCCCAGCTAAGCCTCTGGATCCGCCACTGATTGAAACCGGTTAGTACTACATTACACTACCGACTACAGTGTAAATCCTACCAAATCGTTTCTTCTGATTAACTGTCCTACACTGGTACTTGGCAATTTTAAATGTATTTTATCTTAATGAAGTGGTAGGTATTAAACAACTACTGTGGGATACTGCTACTATATGTGTAAAATTGTCACAATATAATGATCGGTACCATAACAACACTGCTATCGATGCTATTTACCTGCTGTCACAAGTTCAGTTTGTCTTGGTTTTCGTCTAGAAAGAATGTCATCAACGTGGTCCTACGCTTGTACAAATCATTCTCAAGTCCGAGACTACAAAACGTTTAAACGATGTCGATTGATTCGATTCTTAACGCAGGCGCTGTCATTCGAGCACATTGGACTTCCGTTATAAACAATTTTCCATTAAAAAAACTAGAAATGAAATGGAGTCGTTGTTGAAGACTATGATATATGTTTATATAACATTCCAGTGATTGTATAATAGAAAATAACGAATACACTTACCACTAAGAAGCGCACTGATTTGCTGGTTGCAGACGAATTTTCTAGTAGCCTCATTCTGAGGTTGCCATCAACAAGCAACATGGCGTCCAAAGGCAAAGCGGATCCAGATTTGGATGATTTTTTAAGCAAAGTTGATCAGATTGGTAAGAATTAAGTGCTAATACCGCACGAATTTTGAGATTTTCAACAGAACGATAAATAATGTTTTCGATATTGTAGTGAAACGATACAAGGTTGCCCATTTTGTCCAACATGATCGGGGATAAAGAATATGACATGAACTGTAAAGAGCAAAGAACATGTTTACTCATGATCATGATGTTGACATTATCATAATGTTTTCACATGACCGTTGGCGTTAAACTATCACCAGAATCCATTCGTCTTCGGGGGGTGGCACGCAGAGGCGTGGAGAATACATATAGGGTCAGTAGATGTATATATTGTTATGATGAAATTTTTAATGAAACATCAGAAAACAACAAGATATGCATTTTAGTTTGTCCCATATGTATCTTGGGAATCCCGATATGCCCTGTCTGTTGATAACTTAAACACACTTGCCTAGTTGCACGCATGCTTTCTAAATAAAAATAAAAATGGAATTAATATTATTTACAGATGATTTCCCTGGTACAGTTATACAATAAAAGATCATAAACAGGGTTGTTCTGTTTGCCAGGGGACACTCAAAACCACAATACAAATATAACATTAACAGAGGTCTGGGCTGTATACATGTATACTGGCTAATCCATGCAGCACAGTGCTTATTTACTTTTTTGCTGGCTTTATCACCCATTGAACAGCCTGTGTCATTTTCAGGCGGAGTCTCCTTGTAATAGTTGGTGACTGCATCACTGAATAACATACAGGAGGCGGCCCATCACATGCCATCTTGTACAATTAGGGTAAAATGTCTTGCACAGCCACAATAGCACCAACTGGTCCAGGGTAAAATGTCTTGCCTAAGGACCAAAAAAAAATGATTGTTTTCTTTTTCTTGACAAGTACAGTTTGGTTTTAATTTGCTATCATCTATTTCAGTCCTGACTGATTTCCAAACATATAATCTGTTGCTTTTGTTTTATACTAGAATCCATTGTAAAGACCCTTAAGTATGGAGATGACACACAGGTCAAGACGGCGATGCAGGAAGCAGATACCATGCTGGCACATGCCAAAACCCACAAGGGTCATTTCCCTGAGGATCTGGGGCCAGTGGAACCAGGGGATGAGGATCTGCCCAAAACAAAGACTGGTCAGTTACACCAAGCCTTCATATCTAAAATGTTGTATATGTTTACGTATGTATTCCACTAACCCAATCAACAATATCTTTTTGTTTCTACTTTAAATTTGATTTCTTCCATTTTAGGAAAGGAAGTTTAAGTCAAGATTTCTTCTATTGTATAACCTTAGTAACAGAAAAGGATTCCTGAATTACATATATGACAGAAAGATATGTACTGATTTATGTATAACAGAATGTATACACTGTACATCTACATCTAACAAGACCCAGTTTGTTCCATCAAGTTATATCCAAAAACTTTCACAAGTTCCTATCTAGTTGGGTTTTAATTTTCACACACATTATGGGATTTAGGGCTATTTCACATTAGTAAAAGATTTAAAAAAAAAAAAAAAAAATTATATATCAAAATTTTACTCTGTTTTAAAATTAGTTCATTTTTCCTTAAAGATTAGTTCATTTTTCTTTAAAGGCTTCAGTAAAACTATGATCAACTCAGCCCCAACTACAACTTCCAATCCAGAGAGGCCAGGTACTGATGTTCCCCAGTTTGACAGTGCAAACCAAGGTAAGGATTGTACAGAGATGCTGGGTACTGATGTTCCCCAGTTTGACAGTGCAAACCAAGGTAAGGATTGTACAGAAAGGCTGGGTAGTGATGTTCCCCAGTTTGACAGTACAAACCAAGGTATGAATTGTACAGAGAGGCTGGGTGGTGATGTTCCCCAGTTTGACAGTGCAAACCAAGGTAAGAATTTTACAGAGAGGCTGGGTAGTAATGTTCCCCAGTTTGACAGTACAAACCAAGGTAAGGATTGAACAGAGAGTCTGGGTAGTGATGTTCCCCAGTTTGACAGTACAAACCAAGGTATGGATTGTATAGAGAGTCTGGGTGGTGATGTTCCCAGTTTGACAGTACAAACCAAGGTATGAATTGTACAGAGAGGCCAGGTACTGATGTTCCCCAGTTTGACAGTACAAACCAAGGTAATGATTGTACAGAGAGGCCAGGTACTGATGTTCCCCAGTTTGACAGTACAAGCCAAGGTAAGGATTGTACAGAGATGCTGGGTAGTAATGTTCCCAGTTTGACAGAACAAACCAAGGTAAGGATTGAACAGAGAGTCTGGGTAGTGATGTTCCCCAGTTTGACAGTACAAACCAAGGTAAGGATTGTACAGAGAGGCTGGGTAGTGATGTTCCCCAGTTTGACAGTACAAATCAAGGTATGAATTGTACAGAGAGGCTGGGTAGTAATGTTCCCCAGTTTGACAGTACAAACCAAGGTAAGGATTGTATAGAGAGGCTGGGTAGTAATGTGCCCCAGTTTGACAGTACAAATCAAGGTATGAATTGTACAGAGAGGCTGGGTAGTAATGTGCCCCAGTTTGACAGTACAAACCAAGGTAAGGATTGTACAGAGAGGCTGGGTAGTGATGTTCCCCAGTTTGACAGTACAAACCAAGGTATGAATTGTACAGAGAGGCCAGGTACTGATGTTCCCCAGTTTGACAGTACAAACCTAGGTAAGGACTGTACAGAGAGGCTGGATGGTGATGTTCCCCAGTTTGACAGTACAAACCAAGGTATGAATTGTACAGAGAGGCCAGGTACTGATGTTCCCCAGTTTGACAGTACAAACCAAGGTAATGATTGTACAGAGAGGCTGGGTAGTGATGTTCCCCAGTTTGACAGTACAAACCAAGGTAAGGATTGTACAACAGAGAGGCTGGGTGGTGATGTTCCCTAGTTTGACAGTACAAACCAAGGTAGGGACTGTACAGAGAGGCTGGGTGGTGATGTTCCCCAGTTTGACAGTACAAACCAAGGTAAGGATTGTACAGAGAGGCTGGGTAGTGATGTTCCCCAGTTTGACAGTACAAACCAAGGTATGAATTGTATAGAGAGTCTGGGTGGTGATGTTCCCCAGTTTGACAGTACAAACCAAGGTAAGGATTGTACAGAGAGTCTGGGTGGTAATGTTCCCCAGTTTGACAGTACAAACCAAGGTAAGGATTGTACAGAGAGGCTGGGTAGTAATGTTCCCCAGTTTGACAGTACAAACCAAGGTAAGGATTGTACAGAGAGGCTGGGTGGTGATGTTACCCAGTTTGACAGTACATACCAAGGTAAGGACTGTACAGAGAGGCTGGGTAGTAATGTGCCCCAGTTTGACAGTACAAACCAAGGTAAGGATTGTACAGAGAGGCTGGGTAGTAATGTTCCCCAGTTTGACAGTACAAACCAAGGTATGAATTGTACAGAGAGGCCAGGTACTGATGTTCCCCAGTTTGACAGTACAAACCAAGGTAAGGACTGTACAGAGAGGCTGGGTGGTGATGTTCCCCAGTTTGACAGTACAAACCAAGGTAAGGATTGTACAGAGAGGCTGGGTGGTGATGTTCCCCAGTTTGACAGTACAAACCAAGGTATGAATTGTAATGGGAGGCCAGGTACTGATGTTCCCCAGTTTGACAGTACAAACCAAGGTAGGAATTGTACAGAGAGGATGGGTAGTGATGTTCCCAGTTTGACAGTACAAACCAAGGTATGGATTGTACATAGAGGCTGGGTAGTGATGTTCCCCAGTTTGACAGTACAAACCAAGGTAAGGATTGTACAACAGAGAGGCTGGGTAGTGATGTTCCCTAGTTTGACAGTACAAACCAAGGTAAGGATTGTACAGAGAGGCTGGGTGGTGATGTTCCCCAGTTTGACAGTACAAACCAAGGTAAGATTGTACAGAGAGGCTGGGTAGTAATGTTCCCCAGTTTGACAGTACAAACCAAGGTAAGGATTGTACAGAGAGGCTGGGTAGTGATGTTCCCCAGTTTGACAGTACAAATCAAGGTAAGGATTGTACAGAGATGCTGGGTAGTAATGTTCCCAGTTTGACAGTACAAACCAAGGTAAGGATTGTACAGGAGTCTGGGTAGTGATGGTCCCCAGTTTGACAGTACAAACCAAGGTAAGGATTGTACAGAGAGGCTGGGTAGTGATGTTCCCCAGTTTGACAGTACAAACCAAGGTAAGGATTGTACAGAGAGGCTGGGTAGTAATGTTCCCCAGTTTGACAGTACAAACCAAGGTAAGGATTGTACAAAGAGGCTGGGTAGTGATGTTCCCCAGTTTGACAGTACAAACCAAGGTAAGGATTGTACAGAGAGTCTGGGTGGTGATGTTCCCAGTTTGACAGTACAAACCAAGGTAAGGATTGTACAGAGAGTCTGGGTGGTGATGTTCCCAGTTTGACAGTACAAACCAAGGTAAGGATTGTACAGAGAGGCTGGGTAGTGATGTTCCCCAGTTTGACAGTACAAACCAAGGTAAGGATTGTACAGAGAGGCTGGGTGGTAATGTTCCCCAGTTTGACAGTACAAACCAAGGTAAGGATTGTACAACAGAGAGGCTGGGTAGTAATGTTCCCAGTTTGACAGTACAAACCAAGGTAAGGATTGTACAGAGATGCTGGGTGGTGATGTTCCCCAGTTTGACAATACAAACCAAGGTAAGGATTGTACAGAGTGGCTGGGTAGTAATGTTCCCAGTTTGACAGTACAAACCAAGGTAAGGATTGTACAGAGAGGCCAGGTACTGATGTTCCCCAGTTTGACAGTACAAACCAAGGTAAGGATTGTACAGAGTGGCTGGGTAGTAATGTTCCCAGTTTGACAGTACAAACCAAGGTATGAATTGTACCGAGAGGCTGGGTAGTGATGTTCCCCAGTTTGACAGTACAAACCAAGGTAAGGATTGTACAGAGAGGCTGGGTAGTGATGTTCCCCAGTTTGACAGTACAAACCAAGGTAAGGATTGTACAGAGAGGCTTGATAGTAATGTTCCCAGTTTGACAGTACAAACCAAGGTAAGGATTGTACAGAGAGGCCAGGTACTGATGTTCCCCAGTTTGACAGTACAAACCAAGGTAAGGACTGTACAGAGAGGCTGGGTAGTAATGTTCCCAGTTTGACAGTACAAACCAAGGTAAGGATTGTACAGAGAGGCTGGGTAGTGATGTTCCCAGTTTGACAGTACAAACCAAGGTAAGGATTGTATAGAGAGGCTGGGTGGTGATGTTCCCCAGTTTGACAGTACAAACCAAGGTAAGAATTGTACAGAGATGCTGGGTAGTGATGTTCCCCAGTTTGACAGTACAAACCAAGGTAAGGATTGTACAGAGATGCTGGGTAGTGATGTTCCCCAGTTTGACAGTACAAACCAAGGTAAGGATTGTACAGAGAGGCCGGGTAGTAATGTTCCCAGTTTGACAGTACAAACCAAGGTATGAATTGTACAGAGAGGCTGGGTAGTGATGTTCCCCAGTTTGACAGTACAAACCAAGGTAAGGATTGTATAGAGAGGCTGGGTAGTGATGTTCCCAGTTTGACAGTACAAACCAAGGTATGAATTGTACAGAGAGGCTGGGTGGTGATGTTCCCCAGTTTGACAGTACAAACCAAGGTAAGGATTGTACAGAGAGGCTGGGTGGTGATGTTCCCCAGTTTGACAGTACAAACCAAGGTAAGATTGTACAGAGAGGCCAGGTACTGATGTTCACAGTTTGACAGTACAAACCAAGGTAAGGATTGTATAGAGAGGCTGGGTAGTGATGTTCCCCAGTTTGACAGTACAAACCAAGGTAAGGACTGTACAGAGAGGCTGGGTAGTGATGTTCCCTAGTTTGACAGTACAAACCAAGGTAAGGATTGTACAGAGAGGCTGGGTAGTAATGTTCCCAGTTTGACAGTACAAACCAAGGTAAGGATTGTATAGAGAGGCTGGGTGGTGATGTTCCCAGTTTGACAGTACAAACCAAGGTAAGGATTGTATAGAGAGGCCAGGTACTGATGTTCCCCAGTTTGACAGTACAAACCAAGGTAAGGATTGTACAGAGAGGCCGGGTAGTAATGTTCCCCAGTTTGACAGTACAAACCAAGGTATGAATTGTACAGGGAGGTCATTTAGTGATGTTCCTTATTTGGACAGTGAACAGTCAACAATTGCAAGACATGGTCAATACTATATGCAGTCATTTTTTGTTGTCGGTAGAAAACACTACCGTAACAGAATTGTCATCTTACTCATATTTCATCATAGATGACAGGAATATATTGTCTTGCCAATTATCAATCAACAATTAAGTAGCTTTGTGTTTCTTGTTGAGATAAAAAGAAGAAGCCATCACAATGTTTATTTTTGTTTGCAGATTCCTTCATGGCTGCAATGGAAGCTGACGCAAATGAAAGAGCTGAACGACGGAAAAAAAGACAGAAGGAAGCGAACGTAATAAAAGAGAAAGGAAATGAAGAATTTAGACAGGGGAACTACGAAAAAGCATTAGAGTACTATTCAGAGGTAATATGGACGTTAATATAACAAAACATTTGTCTCTTAACAAAAATAAGCATCCAGCTTCTCGGTTAAAAAAGACAATTTATCAGTATCATAGATATGATGACATCACTCAGATATGTCGAAGGAAAGATATGTTTCTCTGGGACTCTGTTACAGTATACATGTATATACAGTGGATATGGGTACATGGTTAAGGGTTGAGACTGGGTTGAACACAAGATGACCAAGCATGATTCATTTATCAGATTTTAATATTTCCAATCAGTATTGCAACAATACGAACCTCTGCATCCTTTATTATAATTGATATTTTATAACTTAATATAAATTGCTTCATATTTATTCTGTAATTAAGTTTCTGTATATAATTGTCTGTATACATGCATGTGTCTCACTATGAAATAGACAATTTTATGAAACAGGCAATGTTTTCCTTCTGAATTCACGAATTTTCAACCTTTACAATCACAGCTATATTTAATTTCAGGCTTTACAAAAAGTTAAAGACAACACAGTGTTATATACAAACAGAGCCCAGACCCTCATCAAACTTCACAAGTACGAGGAGGCTCTCACAGACTGTGACTGGGCCCTCAGGGTGAGTGTCTGTCATTTCTTATCTAAACTACCATAATATGTGACGTTGCATTGAATTTTATTCAATGTAAAACCTTGATTGTGTTTGATATTGACATATTTCTGTACAAATTTGACCAGTTCGGTATAACATTTGCTGTTGTTGTTTTTTTTAAAACTTTTTCTGTATGACCTTGAGCATGTTTTTGACTTTGATCTTTTTCTGCATGACCACCTTTATGTCAATCCTTGGATACTTGTTGACCATGGCCTTTCTTTTATGACCTTGTGTGTGTTTGGCCTTAACCTATTTCTGTATGACCTTGTGTGTGTTTGACCTTGACCTATTTCTGTATGACCTTGTGTGTGTTTGACCTTGACCTATTTCTGTATGACCTTGTGTGTGTTGGCCTTGACCCTTTTCTGTATGACCTTGTGTGTGTGTTTGACTTTTGCCTTTTTCTGTGTAGGTATTCCCCAACTGTATAAAGGCCCATATCCACATGGGTCGGGCACACATGGGCCTGGGTCAGTACGAGAAAGCCAGAGAGTGTCTCCATAAAGCTCAGGAGTGTGACCCGAAACGAGAGACAGCGATTAAAGGTACTCACACATCACAATGTGTCATTAGTCAACTACATTGAACCATAGAGCAGTATAAAAACACACAAAAGAAAGTTTGTTGAAAGAATGTGTATGAATTATATTGGGAAGGATATCTGATACAAATATTCATAGCAACATGGCAGTATGTATTTAATTTCAATTCCATTTAGGCTACACTGGGAAGTATTTTGTCTTTTGATTAAACTGTTAAAATTGTTTTCAACTGAAATTGTAGTTTAAATTGATTACAGTGTACACGGTAATTAATACACCACCAGTAACACTAATTACTAAACAGTACATATTAATCTCCTCAGAATACCTGTCAGAGGTTGACCGTCTGGAACAAAAGGAGACGCAGGAAGCTCAGGCCAAGCAGTTGTTTGACTCGGGAGACGAAAGTGCACAGACAGTGGTACAGTTACTGGAGAAAGTGTGTAAACCAGAACAGCTTCCTCTGTTCTACAGTGGAGGGTTCACTCTGATCTGTAGCCGACTCCAGACAGGTTTGTATTCTACAGCGGGGGGTTCACTCTGATCTGTAGCCGACTCCAGACAGGTTTGTATTCTATAGCGGGGGGTTCACTCTGATCTGTAGGCGACTCCAGACAGGTTTGTATTCTATAGCGAGGGGTTCACTCTGATCTGTAGCCGACTCCAGACAGGTTTGTATTCTATAGTGAGGGGTTCACTCTGATCTGTAGTCGACTCCAGACAGGTTTGTATTCTATAGCGGGGGATTCACTCTGATCTGTAGCCGACTCCAGACAGGTTTGTATTCTATATTGGGGGGTTCACTCTGATCTGTAGCCGACTCCAGACAGGTTTGTATTCTATAGCGGGGGGTTCACTCTGATCTGTAGCCGACTCCAGACAGGTTTGTATTCTATAGCGGGGGGTTCACTCTGATCTGTAGCCGACTCCAGACAGGTTTGTATTCTATAGCGGGGGGTTCACTCTGATCTGTAGCCGACTCCAAACAGGTTTGTATTCTATAGCGGGGGGTTCACTCTGATCTGTAGCCGACTCCAAACAGGTTTGTATTCTATAGCGGGGGATTCACTCTGATCTGTAGCCGACTCCAAACAGGTTTGTATTCTATAGCGGGGGGTTCACTCTGATCTGTAGCCGACTCCAAACAGGTTTGTATTCTATAGCGGGGGGTTCACTCTGATCTGTAGCCGACTCCAAACAGGTTTGTATTCTATAGCGGGGGGTTCACTCTGATCTGTAGCCGACTCCAAACAGGTTTGTATTCTATAGCGGGGGATTCACTCTGATCTGTAGCCGACTCCAGACAGGTTAGTATTCTATAGCGGGGGATTCACTCTGATCTGTAGCCGACTCCAGACAGGTTTGTATTCTATAGCGGGGGATTCACTCTGATCTGTAGCCGACTCCAGACAGGTTTGTATTCTATAGCGGGGGATTCACTCTGATCTGTAGCCGACTCCAGACAGGTTTGTATTCTATAGCGGGGGGTTCACTCTGATCTGTAGCCGACTCCAGACAGGTTTGTATTCTATAGCCGGGGGGTTCACTCTGATCTGTAGCCGACTCCAGACAGGTTTGTATTCTATAGCCGGGGGGTTCACTCTGATCTGTAGCCGACTCCAGACAGGTTTGTATTCTATAGCGGGGGGTTCACTCTGATCTGTAGCCGACTCCAAACAGGTTTGTATTCTATAGCGGGGGGTTCACTCTGATCTGTAGCCGACTCCAGACAGGTTTGTATTCTATAGCCGGGGGGTTCACTCTGATCTGTAGCAGACTCCAGACAGGTTTGTATTCTATAGCGGGGGATTCACTCTGATCTGTAGCCGACTCCAGACAGGTTTGTATTCTATAGCGGGGGGTTCACTCTGATCTGTAGCCGACTCCAGACAGGTTTGTATTCTATAGCGGGGGATTCACTCTGATCTGTAGCCGACTCCAGACAGGTTTGTATTCTATAGCGGGGGGTTCACTCTGATCTGTAGCCGACTCCAGACAGGTTTGTATTCTATAGCCGGGGGGTTCACTCTGATCTGTAGCCGACTCCAGACAGGTTTGTATTCTATAGCGGGGGATTCACTCTGATCTGTAGCCGACTCCAGACAAGTTTGTATTCTATAGCGGGGGGTTCACTCTGATCTGTAGCCGACTCCAGACAGGTTTGTATTCTATAGCGGGGGGTTCACTCTGATCTGTAGCCGACTCCAGACAGGTTTGTATTCTATAGCGGGGGATTCACTCTGATCTGTAGCCGACTCCAGACAGGTTTGTATTCTATAGCGGGGGGTTCACTCTGATCTGTAGCCGACTCCAGACAGGTTTGTATTCTATAGCCGGGGGGTTCACTCTGATCTGTAGCCGACTCCAGACAGGTTTGTATTCTATAGCGGGGGATTCACTCTGATCTGTAGCCGACTCCAGACAGGTTTGTATTCTATAGCGGGGGGTTCACTCTGATCTGTAGCCGACTCCAGACAGGTTTGTATTCTATAGCGGGGGGTTCACTCTGATCTGTAGCCGACTCCAGACAGGTTTGTATTCTATAGCCGGGGGGTTCACTCTGATCTGTAGCCGACTCCAGACAGGTTTGTATTCTATAGCGGGGGGTTCACTCTGATCTGTAGCCGACTCCAGACAGGTTTGTATTCTATAGCCGGGGGGTTCACTCTGATCTGTAGCCGACTCCAGACAGGTTTGTATTCTATAGTGGGGGGTTCACTCTGATATGTAGCCGACTCCAGACAGGTTTGTATTCTATAGCGGGGGGTTCACTCTGATCTGTAGCCGACTCCAGACAGGTTTGTATTCTATAGCCGGGGGGTTCACTCTGATCTGTAGCCGACTCCAGACAGGTTTGTATTCTATAGCGGGGGGTTCACTCTGATCTGTAGCCGACTCCAAACAGGTTTGTATTCTATAGCGGGGGGTTCACTCTGATCTGTAGCCGACTCCAAACAGGTTTGTATTCTATAGCGGGGGATTCACTCTGATCTGTAGCCGACTCCAGACAGGTTTGTATTCTATAGTGGGGGGTTCACTCTGATATGTAGCCGACTCCAGACAGGTTTGTATTCTATTCTATAGTGGGGGGGGGGTTCACTCTTATTTGTATTAAGTTAATCATGAGAAGAGAAATGTAATGTGAATCCTGGGAAGAGAAATGTAATGTGAATCCTGGGAGATAAACCAACAAACAAATGTTTTTTTCTGTAACACTCAGTAAGCTACATGAAAGTTACCACTTGTCTAGTTACTTTTATAAATGATATCATTTTCATTAATAAGTTTACAGTATTATACATGTACATCCAGACCAGATACATTTATTAAATGATATCATTTTCCCTAACAAGTTTACAATATTATGCATGTACATCCAGACCTGGTTCATGTCTGATACAAAATACGGTTTTATTTTACAGTGGAAGATAAGACTTTATTCCGAACAAATGGCGGCATTGATCTGTTCTCTAGTCATCCATGTTTCTCGCGGTAAGTGTGGAATCTGTCAAATCAGATTATGTGTGTGCCTTTTCTAATTCATTAAGACTATATAATTGGTGATTTCATCTTGGGGTTATTCTAATAAATTAACAACAAGTGGACTCCAGGTTTGTCCTACTGGGACCACTGATAGAAGTTCTCCAGCACCACCATGCATAGACTTTCTTTTTTGTTTCTGGAGTCCTCTCGCAAGATGTATTTTACTGGAATAGCCTTTACTTGGATTACTATGAGATTATAGTTTTTACATTTTCAGAAACTGTTTGTAAACTGATACTTTAAGCATAGAACTGTACACACATAGAGTGAAATTAAGGAGTTTAAGATTCTGACTCCAAAATGTCATTGCTTGATTTGATGGCCCATTGTGTTGGACCTATAACAGTACTATTGTGTTACAGGTGTATAGCCTCCCAACCTAGGAGTCTGTCCCAGGAACAACTCACCATGCTGACAGCAGGCATCGAGATGTTGGCTATGGCATGTACAGAAAACGGTGAGGTCACATTGTCAGGAGTCACATCGTAGGGAGTCACATCGTAGGGAGTCACGTCGTAGGGAGTCACATCGTAGGGAGTCACATCGTAGGGAGTCACATCGTAGGGAGTCACATTATAGGGTGTCACATCGTAGGGAGTCACGTCGTAGGGAGTCACATCGTAGGGAGTCACATCGTAGGGAGTCACATCGTAGGGAGTCACATCGTAGGGAGTCACATCGTAGGGAGTCACGTCGTAGGGAGTCACATCGTAGGGAGTCACACCGTAGGGAGTCACATCGTAGGGAGTCACATCGTAGGTAGTCACATCGTAGGGAGTCACATCGTAGGTAGTCACATCGTAGGTAGTCACATCGTAGGTAGTCACATCGTAGGGAGTCACATCGTAGGTAGTCACATCGTAGGGAGTCACATCGTGGGGAGTCACATCGTAGGGAGTCACATCGTGGGGAGTCACATCGTGGGGAGTAACATTATAGGGAGTCACATCATAGGGAGTCACATCGTAGGGAGTCAAACTGTAGGGAGTCACATCGTGGGGAGTCACATTGAAGGGAGTCACATTAGAGGGAGTCATATTGTAGGGAGAGTCATGAGTCAGGGAGAGATATAAAGTTACATTAGAATGAAAAAGCAAAAGTTTACATTAGAGCAAAATTATATTCCAGCGAAAATTACATTAAAGGGGAGATCCTAGTCACATAAGTCTGCTGTTAATATATACTTTTATATCAAGTAGACAAACATCTACCTCATTCTCACAGAAAATTAGACATAGTATAGGAATTTCATACTGATTAGTATTCTTCATACAGTGTCTGTAATACTGAACATTTTCTATTGAAAATACCCTAAAAAATTGGAGATATTATTGCAAGAGAAGTTGTTTTATGCATCGCTCTTATTTTTCAGAATCAAATCAGCAACAGTTATTAGGAATCAACAATTTCTCTGAAAACATTCTCCAATTTATGGAAGTGAAAATCAAAGGTCAAGGTCGTCTGATGAAATCTGCCTGTGTAACATTATTACATCGACTGACTTTGTCTGAATTAGGGAGATCAACAGTGATTCGTGTGTTCAATCTGACAAGGTAAGGCAAACATTGAATGGTTATCGAGATGAGTTGTCATCATAGTCATCAACCAGGGCTTGTAGTGAGATATTTGTTGTGGTTACTGTTTTATTGTAGATTAATTACGGTACTGTTTATTGTAGATTTCTTGCGATACTGTTTCTTGTAGATTAATTGTTTATTGTAGATTAATTACGGTACTGTTTATTGTAGATTAATTATGGTACAGTTTATTGTAGATTAATTACAGAACTGTTTATTGTAGATTAATTACTCTACTGTTTATTGAAGATTAATTACAGAACTGTTTATTGTAGATTAATTACGGTACTGTTTTATTGTAGATTAATTACGGTACTGTTTTATTGTAGATTAATTACGGTACAGTTTATTGTAGATTAATTACGGTACTGTTTATTGTAGATTAATTGTGATACTGTTTATTGTAGATTAATTATGGTACTGTTTTATTGTAGATTAAGTATGGTACTGTTTATTGTAGATTAATTACGGTACTGTTTATTGTAGATTAATTGCGGTACAGTTTATTGTAGATTAATTACGGTACTGTTTATTGTAGATTAATTATGGTACTGTTTATTGTAGATTAATTACAGAACTGTTTATTGTAGATTAATTACAGAACTGTTTATTGTAGATTAATTACGGTACTGTTTATTGTAGATTAATTACGATACTGTTTATTGTAGATTAATTATGGTACTGTTTTATTGTAGATTAATTACGGTACTGTTTATTGTAGATTAATTACTCTACTGTTTATTGTAGATTAATTACAGAACTGTTTATTGTAGATTAATTATGGTACTGTTTTATTGTAGATTAATTACGGTACTGTTTATTGTAGATTAATTATGGTACTGTTTATTGTAGATTAATTACAGAACTGTTTATTGTAGATTAATTACGGTACTGTTTATTGTAGATTAATTACAGAACTGTTTATTGTAGATTAATTATGGTACTGTTTTATTGTAGATTAATTACAGAACTGTTTATTGTAGATTAATTACGGTACTGTTTATTGTAGATTAATTACAGAACTGTTTATTGTAGATTAATTACGGTACTGTTTATTGTAGATTAATTACAGAACTGTTTATTGTAGATTAATTATGGTACTGTTTTATTGTAGATTAATTACGGTACTGTTTTATTGTAGATTAATTACGGTACTGTTTGAGCTGATAAGAACCAATGTCACTATAGCCATTACTGCGGGCAGTGTACTTAATAACCTGGCACTAGATAAAATGTAAGTATGATGTAATCAGTGTCTAGTATTACTAATAAAGGAAGTACTGAGTACCTGATAAAATGTAAGTATGATGTAATCAGTGTAATATTACTAATAAAGGAAGTACTGAGTACCTGATAAAATGTAAGTATGATGTAATCAGTGTAATATTACTAATAAAGGAAGTACTGAGTACCTGACAATTTGATTACCTTTGTCTCTCTGTTCAACATCTCTTGGTGTACACCTACCAAACTGTAAAATCTTTTCCAAAGGAATTACCCACAAAGAAATGCTGTAAATATGTTCTGATGTTTAGATATTGTTATGTATATAAATTTATTGATATACCGGTACATGTGTTTCATTTCTCTTACATAATGTTACACACACATATATATATTTATAATAAGTTTAACTTAGTAATGAATTATAATTATATTTAGATAAATGACTGTTAGGTAAGTGTGAATTAATAAACAAAGATCAACAATATTTAGATACTTATTAGTAAGAAATGAAAATTATTTTAAATCATTGGACTACAACTGATTTTCTTTCATTATGTGATGAGTAACTAATTGCGGTGTATAAAATTAAAAATTGTTTAGATTATCAAGAGTATTTATTTACTGTGTATCCTTTTTATATTATTTTGAAGGTTTAAATCCAAATTAAGAGACAAGATTGATGTAGATGTACTGCCTGCGTTTGAATCCTTATTGGTAAGTCTATAAATAAATACTGTTTCCTTCACCTTTCCTTGAGCTTCACCTTTATCTGACCTCTATATGATCAGGAGATATATTTACAGACAGCATACAATGTTCACCTTTCCTTGACCTCTGACCTCTGACTGAATATAAACTTTATTTACTTTTACAATTGTGAAACAAGTTGTATCAACTTATGTTAATCAATCTTGTTGGCCCAAATGTCAGTGGCATCCAAAGTTTAAATGGCTACTTAACTAGAATTGCTGAAAGTACTGTGACCAAACTTGTTTCAGAGTATCACCTGGCCAAAGAGAATAATAATGGTTTAAACTAATGAATTCACCGGCATTCAAGATGAAATACATTGTAGTTGTAGGTTAAGATATAATGGCTAAACATTTTAAAACTGTCTGTCCTTACCAGGTAAAAACAAGAGATTTAAGTGGATACTATCTGATAGATTTATATACCTGTATTTGTTGATACCTTTGTACTGGACCCTGGAGTCACATCAGAAGAAGAAGTGATGTCTAAATTGTTACTTTGAAAAGTAATAACACATTTGTGAAAACATTTGATGAAATAATAAAGCCAATAAGTTTTTAATGTTTGTTTGTTAGATGTATGGGTAGAATGTCGATAATAAAATTCTGGGATTTTCTAATTTACAGAAAGACGGTTGTTCTGGCCAAGCCTGTGTTCTCCCGACATGCGTGACGACCATGATGAACCTGGCAACAGACACAATTATACGAGACAAGTTGTGTGAACGTCAGGACCTGTGGAAGGCTGTGATGGATCTTATGGTATAGTATTGACATTACAGAGAGCACCCTCATCAAACTATCTTACCGTATTGTACAAGTCACCTGCCCCTGCTCCACAACGTTTGTCCAGGAACATTTAATCGACATGATGATGATGTCCATACAATCTTCAGTCTTTGTCTTTTAACTGAGATTCATTTTCAGAGAAGCACTAAAATACCTCACTCAATTCATAAAGAACTTCCGACTGATTTTACATGGAAACCTTATAGCTGGTATCGTTAGCCTGCTAAAACAATCATGTAACAGTAGCTGTGAAGTTCATGAAAAAGTTCCTCCCTCAACTGTGTTTGGCTCTGTTCGAGGATAAAGTAAAATTTTAACGAAAATACAATGTTGATAGACAGGCCTATAGTCTGTATTGAATTTTTGTTTGTTACTATAACTTCGTTTTGTTTCAATGTTTTTGTGAAATTACAAAAAAAAATAATCATAATAAAAAGCTTTTTTCAGTATAGGTATTCATCATTTGGTATCTTTATGTTTTGTAGGCACAACACAAAGAGTGTCTGGAGCAGCCAATCAGTGTGGAGCTTGTCGAGTCGTTACTCGGCCTGCTGTCTAACTTGACATTCACGGTGTCCCCACAACACAAGGAACATGCCCTCAATATCTGTAAACAGTGCCTAGAGTTCTGTAAAAAGTTTAAACACTACAAACTTATCGTATCACGCAGTCTGGGCGTGCTCAGTCATGTCCTGCCTAAATCTATACCGTCCGTCGACTGGCTGTGTACGGAGAATGGTGCCGAAATCCTCATGTATCATGTGAAGGTAAGGGGGCGAGGCAGAGGTCATCACAGTAGGGTTTCAACTTGACATAGGTGGGGGGGATGGGAGATGTTATGTAGAGGGGTTAGAGGGGCAGGGCTAATGTCCTGACAATGTAAGGGGGCGAGGCAGAGGTCATCACAGTAAGGTTTCAACTTGTAAGGGTTGGTAGAGGAGTTGTTTTGTTGAGTTAAACCTTAAGAGGGTGGAGTAAAGGTTTCATGTCATGTAAGGGCAGATATTATGACTTCAAAGTAACGGGCATGAGGTAAAATAGATCACAGATGAGGGAGAGGATACAAGTTTAAAAATCCTGAAATAGAACATACTACAGATACATTATAACGATGTACTGGATTACAAATATCTGAATAAATAGATAATCATTTACTGATTGTTGTTTATTTCAGAGTGAGGAAGATGCAGAGAACAGAAAACATGCATTAAAGGGCCTGACAGCCTGTACCCAGATCAACGAACTCGCGCGGATATTTGTGGTAGATCATAAAGGTAAAGCCCAGTGTCCTGTTGGGAAGTGTTAAGATACATATAATGCTACAGGAAAATCTTATTGCTACCTAGGCTACTGGCATGAGTACCTATGGATCAACTGACATATCCCCTCACCAATAACCATTGAATAAAAATATGAATTATATAGGTCATCTTTCAATGTGTCAATGTACATACATACTGTATACCTTGTATTTTTTGCCCCAGGTTATTTTCGCCCTTGAGCAGCACAAAATATATTCGCCCCATTTTAAATTCGCCCTGATGATTGGTGACTGTTGTAGGCCTTGGGACGCTGATACGACTACTGAAGGCAGACGATGAAATTCTGATCGGAAACTCAGCATTAAGTCTTGGTCACTGTACCCAGGTGCCCAAGGTGTGTGCAGCATTAGCTAAAACAGACATTATCAAGGACTTATTAGTGTTAGCGAGAGACGGCAAACGTCCAGCAGTACAACAGAACTGTGCCATTCTCATCGCCAAGCTGGCTCAGGGAGATTCCAGGTAATGCCACAATATTAAATATATTTCAGTTTTTAAAAAACTTCTTCCATTTTACAACAATGATGAAACGGGTTTACAGTAAACTTACATACGTCAGCGATTATTATATTTCTTGTGTTTTGCTAAAATATAAAAACACTAATTAAAGTGTCATAGCAAGCGTTGTGGATGTGTCAAAAGGCAATTGCTCTATTCCCTTTTAACATTTGTTAATGTGCTAATAATTGAAGTATTCAAAAGTAGGTACATCCAGTCTACAGTATGATTGATATATCCATCACTCGTGTTGGCCTGAATGGAAGTACCGTAAGGGACTTAATTATCAATGGATGATGATGATGATGATGATGATGATATTTATAAATTTTGAAAAAATCCCTCTAAATGCATTAATCAAAACCTTGTTTCTTCTCATTTCAGACACTTATCAAGGTTACGAGAGCTCCATGGTGTTGATATCCTTCACACTTGTATGAAACATCTCAAGTAAATATGTCTGTCGTCCTTCTGTTCCGTCACCTGATGTTTCTCTTCTTCATATACACATCAACACCTGGTGTTCCTCAGACGACCGACAGACACGTGTCATCATTACCTGGTGTTCCTCAGACGACCGACAAAGACACGTGTCATCATCACCTGGTGTTCCTCAGACAACCGACAGGGACACGTGTCATCATTACCTGGTGTTCCTCAGACGACCGACAGGGACATGTGTCATCATTACCTGGTGTTCCTCAGACGACGGACAGTGACATGTGTCATCATTACCTGGTGTTCCTCAGACAACCGACAGGGACACGTGTCATCATTACCTGGTGTTCCTCAGACGACCGACAGGGACATGTGTCATCATTACCTGGTGTTCCTCAGACGACGGACAGTGACATGTGTCATCATCACCTGGTGTTCCTCAGACGACCGACAGAGACATGTCATCAACACCTGGTGTTCCTCAGACGACCGACAGAGACACGTGTCATCATCATCCAGTGTTCCTCAGACGACTGACAAAGACACGTGTCATCATCACCTGGTGTTCCTCAGACGACCTACAGTGACACGTGTCATCATCACCTGGTGTTCCTCAGACGACCGACAATGACACGTGTCATCATTACCTGGTGTTCCTCAGATGACCGACAGGGACACGTGTCATCATCACCTGGTGTTCCTCAGACGACTGACAGGGACATGTGTCATCATCACCTGGTGTTCCTCAGACAACTGACAGAGACATGTCATCATCACCTGGTGTTCCTCAGACGACCGACAGTGACACGTGTCATCATCACCTGGTGTTCCTCAGACGACCGACAGTGACACGTGTCATCATCACCTGGTGTTCCTCAGACAACTGACAGAGACACATGTCATCATCACCTGGTGTTCCTCAGACAACTGACAGAGACACGTGTCATCATCACCTGGTGTTCCTCAGACGACCGACAGTGACACGTGTCATCATCACCTGGTGTTCCTCAGACGACCGACAGTGACACGTGTCATCATCACCTCGTGTTCCTCAGACGACCGACAAAGACACGTGTGTCATTGTCACCTGGTGTTCCTCAGACGACTTACAGTGACACGTGTCATCATCACCTGGTGTTCCTCAGACGACCGACAGGCAGACACGTGTCATCATTACCTGGTGTTCCTCAGATGACTGACAGGGACACATGTCATCATCACCCGTTTTTCCTCAGACGACCGACAAAGACATGTGTCATCATCACCCGTTATTCCTCAGACGACCGACAGTGACACGTGTCATCATCACCTGGTGTTCCTCAGACGACCGACAGGCAGACACGTGTCATCATTACCTGGTGTTCCTCAGACAACTGACAGGGACACATGTCATCATCACCTGGTGTTCCTCAGACGACTGACAGGGACACGTGTCATCATCACCTGGTGTTCCTCAGACAACTGACAGGGACACATGTCATCATCACCTGGTGTTCCTCAGACGGCCGACAGGGACACGTGTCATCATCACCTGGTGTTCCTCAGACGACCGACAGGCAGACACGTGTCATCATTACCTGGTGTTCCTCAGACGACCGACAGTGACACGTGTCATCATCACCTGGTGTTCCTCAGACGACTGACAGAGACACATGTCATCATCACCTGGTGTTCCTCAGACAACTGACAGGGACACACTACAAAACAATCTCAGGATCATGGAATTCCTCTTTTATGTGTTCTTTTTGTTTTGTTGTTGCAAAGTGATATAATCACAAGTTGTAAATCTACTTCAAACGAGCATTACCTGATTGATTTCTCTCGTCACCGAGGAAAAATCGTGAAATTGATACGGCCAGTTGGTGGACATAACAGTATTACTAATGAAGAGTTTGTTACAGTTTCTCTGGTTGTGGAAAGTTTGTACATTGTAGTCTACATTTGGAAGATATTTATAAGTGATTTGCTCAAATTGAAAAAAGTTTTTCTGTGAAATTCTGATTTGATGAATTCCGGATATTTGTTGAAGCAGAACTACTTTGAATTGTTCGGTCGATACAATTTTGTTTTTAAGACACTGTAATTATGTTGACCAATTAATTTATATTCAAACATTTGAAAAATGTTTGTGACAAAGCACATATCTAAAATAATATATTTACAATTTTTATATAAGTATTGATGACTATTGACCCCGAGACAAAATGATATGCCAGTGACCCTATTGTTAGTTTATTTGTGATTTTTAGTAACAGAATATCTGGTCAAAAGAATAACTGATCTTGATATCCGTCTGGGCCCTGAACATGATTGAATCTCCAGTTTAGTCATATAACAAAGTATTGGAAAATATTAATTCATGACAATTTTTTAAAATTATATAATGTAATGTGTGTATTATCAAGCGGAGTGTTGTACCTGGGTAAGAAAACATTTGGAAAGACGATCAAGGAATTCCATTCTAAAAATAACCAAGGAATTTCATTCTTAAATAATCATGGAATTACATTCTTAAAATAATCAAGGTGTTCCATTCTAAAGATAATCAAGGAATTCCATTCAAAAAATAATCAAGGTGTTCCATTCTAAAGATAATCAAGGAATTTCATTCTAGGCGAGTTATTTATTTCTTAATCATACTAAAAATTCAGTGCATTAATGGATTTATGTAGATTAACGTGATAATGACTTGTGTTCACAGTACTTTCTGTAAAAACGATAAACAGAAACTGTAACAACTTGTAACACAATAATGAATAATATAGCACAATGCTTTCAGCACTAAAACCCCTAAAATAAGATTACTGCTAAAATCTGTACATTTACAGTACAATTGTCCCGTTTTGAATCGTGAGCTACTGTAAACCAATTTATTTTGGCGGCAACATGATTTAGCGTTTTCATGCAAAACAGTTTTTTGCGGCAATTACACAATTTAATCGCACTCGAAAATAAGTTGGATTCCAGTATATTTTTCCACATAGTATGAAAACATAACTATTTTATCTATAGTGACTAGAATTTGTTATTTTCTTGACTCCATTCTCTATAAATAAGATGTGACTGTCTTACTTCGTGCGTCTCAGTAGATTTGTCACTGGAGTGTCTCACCACGAAAGTCATTAAATTGTCGTGTCTCCTATCACAAGACTCGGTGAGGTCTCCCTCTACAAAACGTCTCCTATCACAAGACTCGGTGAGGTCTCCCTCTACACAACGTCTCCTATCACAAGACTCGGTGAGGTCTCCCTCTACAAAACATCACCTCATTATCGTTATCACTGTACATTAGTAACATTACAGATTTGATTTTTTATGAATGAATAAATTTATGATATATTGTCTTTATTGTTTTAATTTTACATTACATGACGATTTTGGATTAGGATAACTCTATGTAGATGTACAATAGGATCGCCTAGGCTCAAGGCCACTTTTATTACATCATAAACAACATGTTTATGTAAGTTTGTGTGGTCATGTTCAAGGTTAAAGGGTCCAAGGTCACACTTGTGAAACAAAAGCAGTTTGAAGCCCTTTAGATCACCATAGTATCCTAATATAAATAATGTGTATTGTAATATTTTGTTATATAAGTACAATAGTCACTCAGTATCTTATACAGCCAAACTATACAATACAAATATAAAAATAAGTAAATATTCAGTAGAGGAAATAAAAGTTAGCAAATATTCATTAAATTTAGCTCCATACTTCAATACTCATAGTCGTGAAGAGAAAACCACAGGTGGGCGCTTTTCTTTATTGTTATTTATTTTTGTTTCAAGATATACTCAAAATATCCAAAGACTATTATATTGAGAGATGAATTATGTGATGGTGCTGTTGAAAATCAATTCAGCAAGTTTAATACCAAGCTATCTACAATGGTGACACCACACTGTAGTTTATTTTAGTCAAAAAACGGTTTTTAGTCATCAGTAGTCTGCTAAAATAAACAATTGTTGTTACATGTATGAGGAAGTCAAACTTTAAAAATACGCGCTAGTGATCTGATGAACAGGAATTAAAGTCTGTTTTCACCTAGAGTTATTACAATGGAGTGTAGCAAGCCAGCTGTCATAATGGTGAGGACACATCAATTATCAGACAAATAATAATCCTATGGTTATACTATTAAGATCCCCCTTAAAATTAATTAACACACGCATTGAACCTTGTATCAATATATGGCCAAGGATAGTTCATAAGGAGTATTAAAGTATACTTTCATGAAATAATTTGTGAAATGATGAAAAAATAAACAAACTTGACTAAATTGTCACTTTAAGAAAAACATACAACATCTTTAACCTATTTTTAAGTATTTCTTCACTGTCGTATCTGAATTCGGTACCATAGATCAATGTTATAAGGATGATTGACGAACCATTCCATAGCGGGGACTCCTCGAGACGAATTATAGTCGACATTGATAGAACTACATCTAAACCAGGACCAGGTACGTTCTCCGGAGATTTGATTTATAGTAAAGAAAATGTATTTAGCATATCGTGTAGCCAAATCCCAGTTATAAATCTAATCATGTCGCGCGCACTTTTAGGTTAAAACGTAAACTTGACGTGCGTGCTCCAATACTCCGTTCACCTTGCCACTTTAAGGGGACTTAGTCCCAAAAATTATATGCCTTTTCTCAGCTACCCCTCAATAAAAACCACATTATGTATACGTAAAGTCGTCAATAGAATGTACATTCGACTTCCATAAAGCTTCTGTATTCAGCTACCAATGCCTTAGCCCGAGTTATCTAACAGATGGATGTCTGGTGTATGGAAGTTCTGGATAGTCCAACTCTGGTGTCAAGGCCAGAAGAAACTCGGGCTATCACAACTTAGATATCGCTGTCACATTGAAACGTGCTCTAAAAATGATTCCGTCAGCGGTATAATTCATTCTCATTTCCTTGCCTTTACTTTTTTTTTTCTCTTTTAAAACTCATCTGTTAAATATTTCTTACCGCCACATTTGGATTGACATTATGAAACGTTTCGGGTACGAAGATAATCCGCGCCGCACCGTGGGGTGATATAATCCCCTGGTCCCGATGTGACGAGACGGCCTCGGATGTCATTACAGCCACCTATTGGTTCATCATTTAATCTCCTTATAGTATATCTCAACGTTAACATTACCGTCAGACTGCTGTTCATGTTACACACGCGTTTCAAACATAATCCTAAAATATTGTGCGTGTCTATCCCTCCTCGTCCTTCTTCCTAGTTCTTTCTTCGTCTAGACTTTTAATTCAGTGTTTCTGAAAAAAAGTGGTTTTTTTTGCTCGTCCGTACGTCATAATTCTTCCTTCCGTCTAGCCTTTTGTATTTTTGAGAGAAAGAAAAAAAAAATCGCCGCTTGGTAGTTAGCGCTGCTGGTGAACTTTAAGTCTCAGATGTTTGCCGCTTACCAGGATGCCACGTTTTAAATTATATGAATACTGGCACCAGTTGGGATTGTTCCGGCCCATTTTAATTTCCGTTATTTCTCTTCTGGATTTTAACAGTTTTCGCCCCCATCATTATTGAAGGGCTGTAGAACAACGAAACAGCTGTATGGAGCAGTAACATATTCATCTATTGGGATGATACATCGTACTATAGACCTTTTATAACTTTAGCAGTCGGTTCTCTTCTTATTATCCTGGAGGGCTCAATATTGAGTAAAGAAAACATATCCTGTCCACACTGGGACTCGAACTAGTGACCTCTGGCTCTCTCAGTGGACAACTTATCATGACCAACACCAGAAAGATTACTTATACTCTATACTCTCGACTTTACACTGAAGTAAGGTGACCTATACTCTCGACTTTACACTGAAGTAAGGTGACCTATACTCTCCACTTTATACTGAAGTAAGGTGACCTATACTCTCCACTTTATACTGAAGTAAGGTGACCTATACTCTCCACTTTATACTGAAGTAAGGTGACCTATACTCTCCACTTTATACTGAAGTAAGGTGACCTATACTCTCCACTTTACACCGAAGTAAGGTGACCTATACTCTCCACTTTACACTGACGTAGGGTGACCTATACTCTCCACTTTATACTGAAGTAAGGTGACCTATACTCTCCACTTTATACTGAAGTAAGGTGACCTATACTCTCCACTTTATACTGAAGTAAGGTGACCTATACTCTCGACTTTACACTGAAGTAGGGTGACCTATACTCTCGACTTTACACCGAAGTAAGGTGACCTATACTCTCCACTTTATACTGAAGTAAGGTGACCTATACTCTCGACTTTACACTGAAGTAAGGTGACCTATACTCTCCACTTTACACTGAAGTAAGGTGACCTATACTCTCCACGTTTACACTGAAGTAAGGTGACCTATACTCTCCACGTTTACACCGAAGTAAGGTGACCTTTACTCTCCACGTTTACACTGAAGTAAGGTGACCTATACTCTCCACTTTACACTGAAGTAAGGTGACCTATACTCTCCACTTTACACTGAAGTAAGGTGACCTATACTCTCCACGTTTACACTGAAGTAAGGTGACCTATACTCTCCACGTTTACACTGAAGTAAAGTGACCTGTACTCTCGACTTTACACTGAAGTAAGGTGACCTATACTCACGACTTTACACTGAAGTAAGGTGACCTATACTCTCGAATTTACACCGAAGTAAGGTGACCTATACTCTCCACTTTACACTGAAGTAAGGTGACCTATACTCTCGACTTAACACTGAAGTAATGTGACCTTTACTTTACACTGAAGTAAGGTGACCTATACTTTACACTATTACACTGAAGTAAGGTGACATATACTCTCCACTTTACACTGAAGTAAGGTGACCTATACTCTCCACTATCTACACTGAAGTAAGGTGACCTATACTCTCCTCTTTACACTGAAGTAAGGTGACCTATATTCTCCACTATCTACACTGAAGTAAGAAGTAAGATGACCTATACTTTACACTATTACACTGAAGTAAGGTGACCTATACTTTACACTATTACACTGAAGTAAGGTGACCTATACTCTCCACTTTACACTGAAGTAAGGTGACCTTTACTCTCCACTTTTACTGAAGTAAGGTGACCTTTACTCTCCACTTTATACTGAAGTAAGGTGACCTATACTTTACACTATTACACTGAAGGAAGGTGACCTATACTGTACACTATTACACCGAAGTAAGGTGACCTATACTTTACACTATTACACTGAAGTAAGGTGACCTATACTTTACACTATTACACTGAAGTAAGGTGACCTATACTTTACACTATTACACTGAAGTAAGGTGACCTATACTCTCCACTTTACACTGAAGTAAGGTGACCTATACTCTCGACTTAACACTGAAGTAAGGTGACCTATACTCTCCACTTTTACACTGAAGTAAGGTGACCTATACTTTACACTATTACACTGAAGTAAGGTGACCTATACTGTACACTATTACACTGAAGTAAGGTGACCTATACTCTCCACTATTACACTGAAGTAAGGTGACCTATACTTTACACTATTACACTGAAGTAAGGTGACCTATACTGTACACTATTACACTGAAGTAAGGTGACCTATACTCTCCACTTTTACACTGAAGTAAGATGACCTATACTTTACACTATTACACTGAAGTAAGGTGACCTATACTGTACACTATTACACTGAAGTAAGGTGACCTATACTCTCCACTTTTACACTGAAGTAAGGTGACCTATACTTTACACTATTACACTGAGGTAAGATGACCTATACTTTACACTATTACACTGAGGTAAGATGACCTGTACTCTGTACATTTTGCACTGAATACTCAATGCATTTCGGAGCAGTTTCGCCCGTTTTTGTGTTCTCTATGATACAACGATACCTACCGATAGGAGTTATCTCCCTTCCTCCGGTAACTACATTGTGCGTACAGTATCGAAAACGGATTTGACATAGCATCACAGATGGCGGTCGTAGACTATGGAAGTGCCTAAAAGGTAAACAACAAGGAGAAGTTAAAAATGTGAACATCTGGACGGGGAGGTACGATATGAATGAGGCACCGTTTTACTTTTGATTCTTTCTAAATGAACGAGTATTATATATACGTAAAGAGGTAAGTTGTGGGTTCTCTTCGTGAGAAGTAATTTCTGTCACATTCTCAATAGCATGCTTTTATTTCTGATGATTACTTATGAAAATAAGTCTTCATCGTCGCTATTTTCATTTTTGGTTGTCATCTTCATTGAAAACATGACATATTACAATAATTAGTACGATTTCATTGTTTTACAGAAAAAAAGGTAAAGTAAGAAATGAACTGTACAATATGAATGCTTGAAAAATATCGAATATTCACGTGTTCTTCTTCCGATACCATGGAATATTTCAAAGCAAATCGATTAGACATATGCAATTAATTTAGTTGCTGTCGTAACCAGATGTGACATTCCTGTGTGGTAGCCCTATAATCCGTCGTTTAGAGACCATATGTTCTTATCAGGACGTAAAACCCGATACAACGAAAAATGATAAAAAAAAACACATTCTAAGTCTGATAGACCTTCAACACAAGTCTGATAGACGTTCAACGTAAGTCTGACAGACCTTCAATGTAAGTCTGATAGACCTTCAACGTAAGTCTGATATACCTTCAACGTAAGTCTGACAGACCTTCATTGTAAGTCTGATAGACCTTCAATGTAAGTCTGATAGACCTTCAACGTAAGTCTGACAGACCTTCAATGTAAGTCTGATAGACCTTCAATGTAAGTCTGATAGACCTTCAACGTAAGTCTGACAGACCTTCAATGTACGTCTGATAGACCTTCAATGTAAGTCCGATAGACCTTCAACACAAGTCTGATAGACCTTCAATGTAAGTCTGATAGACCTTCAACGTAAGTCTGGTAGACCTTCAATGTAAGTCTGATAGACCTTCAATGTAAGTCCGATAGACCTTCAATGTAAGTCTGATAGACCTTCAACGTAAGTCTGATAGACCTTCAACGTAAGTCTGATAGACCTTCAACACAAGTCTGATAGACCTTCAACGTAAGTCTGGTAGACCTTCAACACAAGTCTGATAGACCTTCAACGTAAGTCTGATAGACCTTCAACGTAAGTCTGATATACCTTCAACACAAGTCTGATAGACCTTCAACGTAAGTCTGACAGACCTTCAATGTAAGTCTGATAGACCTTCAACGTCAGTCTGATAGACCTTCAACACAAGTCTGATAGACCTTCAATGTAAGTCTGATAGACCTTCAACGTAAGTCTTATAGACCTTCAACACAAGTCTGATAGACCTTCAACGTAAGTCTGATAGACCTTCAACACAAGTCTGATAGACCTTCAACACAAGTCTGATAGACCTTCAACGTAAGTCTGATAGACCTTCAACGTAAGTCTGATAGACCTTCAACACAAGTCTGATAGACCTTCAACACAAGTCTGATAGACCTTCAACACAAGTCTGATAGACCTTCAACGTAAGTCTGATAGACCTTCAACACAAGTCTAATAGACCTTCAACTTAAGTCTGATAGACCTTCTATGTAAGTCTGATAGACCTTCAACGTAAGTCTGATAGACCTTCAACGTAAGTCTGATAGACCTTCAACGTCAGTCTGATAGACCTTCAATGTAAGTCTTATAGACCTTCAACACAAGTCTAATAGACCTTCAACGTAAGTCTGATAGACCTTCAATGTAAGTCTGATAGACCTTCAATGTAAGTCTGATAGACCTTCAACACAAGTCTGATAGACCTTCAATGTAAGTCTTATAGACCTTCAACACAAGTCTAATAGACCTTCAATGTAAGTCTGATAGACCTTCTATGTAAGTCTGATAGACCTTCAATGTAAGTCTGATAGACCTTCAATGTAAGTCTGATAGACCTTCAATGTAAGTCTGATAGACCTTCAATGTAAGTCTGATAGACCTTCAACGTAAGTCTGACAGACCTTCAATGTAAGTCTGATAGACCTTCAATGTAAGTCCGATAGACCTTCAACACAAGTCTGATAGACCTTCAATGTAAGTCTGATAGACCTTCAACGTAAGTCTGGTAGACCTTCAATGTAAGTCTGATAGACCTTCAATGTAAGTCCGATAGACCTTCAATGTAAGTCTGATAGACCTTCAACGTAAGTCTGATAGACCTTCAACGTAATTCTGATAGACCTTCAACACAAGTCTGATAGACCTTCAACGTAAGTCTGGTAGACCTTCAACACAAGTCTGATAGACCTTCAACGTAAGTCTGATAGACCTTCAACGTAAGTCTGATATACCTTCAACACAAGTCTGATAGACCTTCAATGTAAGTCTGATAGACCTTCAATGTAAGTCTGATAGACCTTCAATGTAAGTCTGATAGACCTTCAACGTAAGTCTGATAGACCTTCAATGTAAGTCTGATAGACTTTCAATGTAAGTCTGATAGACCTTCAATGTAAGTCTGATATACCTTCAACACAAGTCTGATAGACCTTCAATGTAAGTCTGATAGACCTTCAATGTAAGTCTGATAGACCTTCAACACAAGTCTGATAGACCTTCAACGTAAGTCTGGTAGACCTTCAACACAAGTCTGATAGACCTTCAACACAAGTCCGATAGACCTTCAACGTAAGTCTGATAGACCTTCAACACAAGTCTGATAGACCTTCAACGTCAGTCTGACAGACCTTCAACAATAACCACAGGCGCCCAAAATGTTACATGTCCATAACGATATAGAGTGAATAGCATGTTCATAAGCAGACAACTTGTCAGAATGCTGGAGTCGAGATTGTGGTCGGTTTGACCGGAATACTTATACCGGGGGCTATTAAAGTAGATAGTGATATCGCCGCGTCATCCCTTGTGTCTGTATCAGACAATTCATGTGTACTCACTTCCCGTAAAAATTCATTGACTTTAAGACACGTATGCCACACAAGATTTACCAACACATATCTTAATGATAGACAGAAGAAAAGCATGTCACCGTTACATTTCAAAGATAAAAATGAACAAAATGACGAATTAGGATTGGTGTAAGGAAATCTGAAGTCCTGTGACCACTCTAGATCTTCCTGTCACTGCTGTTTCGACATCGAGGATTTTAAGCGCACTATTTGTCGAACTATGTTAATTATGGGAATATATTATCATAACCGATACTATATATAGGTTTCCTTAATCCCCAGACAACATTAAGAAATAGCTTGCCTGTTGTAAGGTATACGTTTTATATCCATTATAACCTAATTATATGTCTGCAATCATATTTGGTGGTAAAGATCAATTGTCTGCAGACAATAAAATTTGATGTAAATCATACGGTAAGTTCTTAGGAGAACGATACTCTAAGTATCGAGCGGTTACCAGGCTATCTAAAGATTGTCCCCCCCCCCCCCCCCATCAGGGAATAAAAATTACCAGTGCAGTGACCAAGGTAGCCTTGTGGTGAGTGTTTCCTCTTGTTCTTCTTAATGTGTTATGTATATAATATTCCTCGTATCACCCGGCAGAAAAAAAGAAGAGAAAACACTTTAAAAGGTTACAAATTATACTGAATCAAGTTACTATTAACTTTATCTACCACCTAACACGAGTGTGACAGACAGACAGACAGACAGACGGGTGTGATATTTACTGAATTAAGATACTACACCACTTTATCTACTACCTAACACGAGTGTGATATTTACTGAATTAAGATACTACACTTTATCTACCACCTCACACGAGTGTGATATTTACTGAATTAACATACAATACACTTTATCTACCACCTAACACAAGTGTGATATTTACTGAATTAAGATACTACAACACTTTATCTACCACCTAACACGAGTGTGATATTTACTGAATTAAGATACTACATCACTTTATCTACCCCGAGTGTGATATTTACTGAATTAAGATACTACACCACTTTATCTACTACCTAACACGAGTGTGATATTTACTGAATTAAGATACTACACTTTATCTACCACCTCACACGAGTGTGATATTTACTGAATTAACATACAATACACTTTATCTACCACCTAACACAAGTGTGATATTTACTGAATTAAGATACTACAACACTTTATCTACCACCTAACACGAGTGTGATATTTACTGAATTAAGATACTACATCACTTTATCTACCACCTAACACGAGTGTGATATTTACTGAATTAAGATACCACACCACTTTATCTACCACCTAACACGAGTGTGATATTTACTGAATTAAGATACTACACCACTTTATCTACCGCCTAACACGAGTGTGATATTTACTGAATTAAGATACTAACCACTTTATCTACCACCTAACACGAGTGTAATATTTACTGAATTAAGATACTAACCACTTTATCTACCACCTAACACGAGTGTAATATTTACTGAATTAAGATACAATACACTTTATCTACCACCTAACACGGGTGTGATATTTACTGAATTAAGATACCACACCACTTTATCTACCACCTAACACAAGTGTGATATTTACTGAATTAAGATACTACACTTAATCTACCACCTAACACGAGTGTGATATTTACTGAATTAAGATACCACACCACTTTATCTACCACCTAACACGAGTGTGATATTTACTGAATTAAGACACTACATCACTTTATCTACCACCTAACACGAGTGTGATATTTACTGAATTAAGATACCACACCACTTTATCTACCACCTAACACGAGTGTGATATTTACTGAATTAAGATACCACACCACTTTATCTACCACCTAACACGAGTGTGATATTTACTGAATTAAGATAGTACATCACTTTATCTACCACCTAACACGAGTGTGATATTTACTGAATTAAGATACCACACCACTTTATCTACCACCTAACACGAGTGTGATATTTACTGAATTAAGATACCACACCACTTTATCTACCACCTAACACGAGTGTGATATTTACTGAATTAAGATACCACAACACTTTATCTACCACCTAACACGAGTGTGATATTTACTGAATTAAGATACCACACCACTTTATCTACCACCTAAAACGAGTGTGATATTTACTGAATTAAGATAGTACATCACTTTATCTACCACCTAACACGAGTGTGATATTTACTGAATTAAGATACTACACCACTTTATCTACCACCAAACACGAGTGTGATATTTACTGAATTAACATACAATACACTTTATCTACCACCTAACACGAGTGTGATATTTACTGAATTAAGATACTACACCACTTTATCTACCACCTAACACGAGTGTGATATTTACTGAATTAAGATACTACACCACTTTATCTACCACCTAACACAAGTGTGATATTTACTGAATTAAGATACTACACCACTTTATCTACCACCAAACACGAGTGTGATATTTACTGAATTAAGATACTATACACTTTATCTACCACCTAACACGGGTGTGATATTTACTGAATTAAGATACTACATCACTTTATCTACCACCTAACACGAGTGTGATATTTACTGAATTAAGATACAATACACCACTTTATCTACCACCTAACACGAGTGTGATATTTACTGAATTAAGATACCACACCAATTTATCTACCACCTAACACGAGTGTGATAGTTACTGAATTAAGATACTACACCACTTTATCTACCACCTAACACGAGTGTGATATTTACTAAATTAAGATATCACACCACTTTATCTACCACCTAACACGAGTGTGATATTTACTGAATTAAGATATCACACCACTTTATCTACCACCTAACACGAGTGTGATATTTACTGAATTAAGATATCACACCACTTTATCTACCACCTAACACGAGTGTGATATTTACTAAATTAAGATATCACACCACTTTATCTACCACCTAACACGAGTGTGATATTTACTGAATTAAGATATCACACCACTTTATCTACCACCTAACACGAGTGTGATATTTACTGAATTAAGATACAATACACCACTTTATCTACCACCTAACACGAGTGTGATATTTACTGAATTAAGATACCACACCAATTTATCTACCACCTAACACGAGTGTGATAGTTACCGAATTAAGATACTATACACTTTATCTACCACCTAACACGAGTGTGATATTTACTGAATTAAGATACTACACCACTTTATCTACCACCAAACACGAGTGTGATATTTACTGAATTAAGATACTACACCACTTTATATACCACCTAACACGAGTGTGATATTTACTGAATTAAGATACCACACCACTTTATCTACCACCTAACACAAGTGTGATATTTACTGAATTAAGATACTACACCATTTTATCTACCGCCAAACACGAGTGTGATATTTACTGAATTAAGATACTACATTTTATCTACCACCTAACACGAGTGTGATATTTACTGAATTAAGATACCACACCACTTTATCTACCACCAAACACGAGTGTGATATTTACTGAATTAAGATACCACACCACTTTATCTACCACCTAACACGAGTGTGTTATTTACTGAATTAAGATACTTCACCACTTTATCTACCACCTAACACGAGTGTGATATTTACTGAATTAAGATACTATACACTTTATCTACCACCTAACACGAGTGTGATATTTACTGAATTAAGATACCACACCACTTTATCTACCACCTAACACGAGTGTGATATTTACTGAATTAAGATAGTACATCACTTTATCTACCACCTAACACGAGTGTGATATTTACTGAATTAAGATACTACACCACTTTATCTACCACCAAACACAAGTGTGATATTTACTGAATTAACATACAATACACTTTATCTACCAACTAACACGAGTGTGATATTTACTGAATTAAGATACTACGCCACTTTATCTACCACCTAACACGAGTGTGATATTTACTGAATTAAGATACTACACCACTTTATCTACCACCTAACACAAGTGTGATATTTACTCAATTAAGATACTACACCACTTTATCTACCACCAAACACGAGTGTGATATTTACTGAATTAAGATACTATACACTTTATCTACCACCTAACACGGGTGTGATATTTACTGAATTAAGATACTACATCACTTCATCTACCACCTAACACGGCTGTGATATTTACTGAATTAAGATACTACAACACTTTATCTACCACCTAACACAAGTGTGATATTTACTGAATTAAGATACCACACCACTTTATCTACCACCTAACACGACCGTGATATTTACTGAATTAAGATACCACATCACTTTATCTACCACCTAACACGAGTGTGACAGACAAACAGACGGGTGTGATATTTACTGAATTAAGATACTACACACTTTATCTACCACCTAACACAGGTGTGATATTTACTGAATTAAGATACAACACCACTTTATCTACCACCTAACACGAGTGTGATATTTACTGAATTAAGATACTATACACTTTATCTACCACCTAACACGAGTGTGATATTTACTGAATTAAGATACTACACCACTTTATCTACCACCTAACACGAGTGTGATATTTACTGAATTAAGATACTACAACACTTTATCTACCACCTAACACGAGTGTGATATTTACTGAATTAAGATACAACACCACTTTATCTACCACCTAACACGAGTGTGATATTTACTGAATTAAGATACTATACACTTTATCTACCATCTAACACGAGTGTGATATTTACTGAATTAAGACACTACATCACTTTATCTACCACTTAACACGAGTGTGATATTTACTGAATTAAGATACTACATCACTTTATCTACCACCTAACACGAGTGTGTATTTGCTGAATTAATATACCACACCACTTTATCTACCACCTAACACGAGTGTGATATTTACTGAATTAAGATACCACACCACTTTATCTACCACCTAACACGAGTGTGATATTTACTGAATTAAGATACTTCACCACTTTATCTACCACCTAACACGAGTGTGATATTTACTGAATTAAGATACTACATCACTTTATCTACCACCAAACACGAGTGTGATATTTACTGAATTAAGATACCACACCACTTTATCTACCACCTAACACGAGTGTGATATTTACTGAATTAAGATACCACACCACTTTATCTACCACCTAACACGAGTGTGATATTTACTGAATTAAGATAGTACATCACTTTATCTACCACCTAACACGAGTGTGATATTTACTGAATTAAGATACTACACCACTTTATCTACCAACTAACACAAGTGTGATATTTACTGAATTAACATACAATACACTTTATCTACCACCTAACACGAGTGTGATATTTACTGAATTAAGATACTACGCCACTTTATCTACCACCTAACACGAGTGTGATATTTACTGAATTAAGATACTACACCACTTTATCTACCACCTAACACAAGTGTGATATTTACTGAATTAAGATACTACACCACTTTATCTACCACCTAACACGAGTGTGATATTTACTGAATTAAGATACTATACACTTTATCTACCACCTAACACGGGTGTGATATTTACTGAATTAAGATACTACATCACTTCATCTACCACCTAACACGGCTGTGATATTTACTGAATTAAGATACTACAACACTTTATCTACCACCTAACACAAGTGTGATATTTACTGAATTAAGATACCACACCACTTTATCTACCACCTAACACGACCGTGATATTTACTGAATTAAGATACCACATCACTTTATCTACCACCTAACACGAGTGTGACAGACAAACAGACGGGTGTGATATTTACTGAATTAAGATACTACACACTTTATCTACCACCTAACACAGGTGTGATATTTACTGAATTAAGATACAACACCACTTTATCTACCACCTAACACGAGTGTGATATTTACTGAATTAAGATACAATACACTTTATCTACCACCTAACACGAGTGTGATATTTACTGAATTAAGATACTACACCACTTTATCTACCACCTAACACGAGTGTGATATTTACTGAATTAAGATACTACAACACTTTATCTACCACCTAACACGAGTGTGATATTTACTGAATTAAGATACAACACCACTTTATCTACCACCTAACACGAGTGTGATAGTTACTGAATTAAGATACTACACCACTTTATCTACCACCTAACACGAGTGTGATATTTACTAAATTAAGATACAACACCACTTTATCTACCACCTAACACGAGTGTGATATTTACTGAATTAAGATACTATACACTTTATCTACCATCTAACACGAGTGTGATATTTACTGAATTAAGACACTACATCACTTTATCTACCACTTAACACGAGTGTGATATTTACTGAATTAAGATACTACATCACTTTATCTACCACCTAACACGAGTGTGTATTTGCTGAATTAATATACCACACCACTTTATCTACCACCTAACACGAGTGTGATATTTACTGAATTAAGATACCACACCACTTTATCTACCACCTAACACGAGTGTGATATTTACTGAATTAAGATACTTCACCACTTTATCTACCACCTAACACGAGTGTGATATTTACTGAATTAAGATACTACATCACTTTACCTACCACCAAACACGAGTGTGATATTTACTGAATTAAGATACCACACCACTTTATCTACCACCTAACACGAGTGTGATATTTACTGAATTAAGATACCACACCACTTTATCTACCACCTAACACGAGTGTGATATTTACTGAATTAAGATAGTACATCACTTTATCTACCACCTAACACGAGTGTGATATTTACTGAATTAAGATACTACACCACTTTATCTACCACCTAACACAAGTGTGATATTTACTGAATTAACATACAATACACTTTATCTACCACCTAACACGAGTGTGATATTTACTGAATTAAGATACTACGCCACTTTATCTACCACCTAACACGAGTGTGATATTTACTGAATTAAGATACTACACCACTTTATCTACCACCTAACACAAGTGTGATATTTACTGAATTAAGATACTACACCACTTTATCTACCACCAAACACGAGTGTGATATTTACTGAATTAAGATACTATACACTTTATCTACCACCTAACACGGGTGTGATATTTACTGAATTAAGATACTACATCACTTCATCTACCACCTAACACGGCTGTGATATTTACTGAATTAAGATACTACAACACTTTATCTACCACCTAACACAAGTGTGATATTTACTGAATTAAGATACCACACCACTTTATCTACCACCTAACACGACCGTGATATTTACTGAATTAAGATACCACATCACTTTATCTACCACCTAACACGAGTGTGACAGACAAACAGACGGGTGTGATATTTACTGAATTAAGATACTACACACTTTATCTACCACCTAACACAGGTGTGATATTTACTGAATTAAGATACAACACCACTTTATCTACCACCTAACACGAGTGTGATATTTACTGAATTAAGATACAATACACTTTATCTACCACCTAACACCAGTGTGATATTTACTGAATTAAGATACTACACCACTTTATCTACCACCTAACACGAGTGTGATATTTACTGAATTAAGATACTACAACACTTTATCTACCACCTAACACGAGTGTGATATTTACTGAATTAAGATACAACACCACTTTATCTACCACCTAACACGAGTGTGATAGTTACTGAATTAAGATACTACACCACTTTATCTACCACCTAACACGAGTGTGATATTTACTAAATTAAGATATCACACCACTTTATCTACCACCTAACACGAGTGTGATATTTACTGAATTAAGATATCACACCACTTTATCTACCACCTAACACGAGTGTGATATTTACTGAATAAAGATATCACACCACTTTATCTACCACCTAACACGAGTGTGATATTTACTAAATTAAGATATCACACCACTTTATCTACCACCTAACACGAGTGTGATATTTACTGAATTAAGATATCACACCACTTTATCTACCACCTAACACGAGTGTGATATTTACTGAATTAAGATACAATACACCACTTTATCTACCACCTAACACGAGTGTGATATTTACTGAATTAAGATACCACACCAATTTATCTACCACCTAACACGAGTGTGATAGTTACTGAATTAAGATACTATACACTTTATCTACCACCTAACACGAGTGTGATATTACTGAATTAAGATACTACACCACTTTATCTACCACGAAACACGAGTGTGATATTTACTGAATTAAGATACTACACCACTTTATCTACCACCTAACACGAGTGTGATATTTACTGAATTAAGATACCACACCACTTTATCTACCACCTAACACGAGTGTGATATTTACTGAATTAAGATACCACACCACTTTATCTACCACCTAACACGAGTGTGATATTTACTGAATTAAGATACTACATCACTTTATCTACCACCTAACACGAGTGTGATATTTACTGAATTAAGATACCACACCACTTTATCTACCACCTAACACAAGTGTGATATTTACTGAATTAAGATACTACACCATTTTATCTACCGCCAAACACGAGTGTGATATTTACTGAATTAAGATACTACATTTTATCTACCACCTAACACGAGTGTGATATTTACTGAATTAAGATACCACACCACTTTATCTACCACCAAACACGAGTGTGATATTTACTGAATTAAGATACCACACCACTTTATCTACCACCTAACACGAGTGTGATATTTACTGAATTAAGATACTTCACCACTTTATCTACCACCTAACACGAGTGTGATATTTACTGAATTAAGATACTACATCACTTTATCTACCACCAAACACGAGTGTGATATTTACTGAATTAAGATACCACACCACTTTATCTACCACCTAACACGAGTGTGATATTTACTGAATTAAGATACTATACACTTTATCTACCACCTAACACGAGTGTGATATTTACTGAATTAAGATAGTACATCACTTTATCTACCACCTAACACGAATGTGATATTTACTGAATTAAGATACTACACCACTTTATCTACCACCAAACACGAGTGTGATATTTACTGAATTAACATACAATACACTTTATCTACCACCTAACACGAGTGTGATATTTACTGAATTAAGATACTACGCCACTTTATCTACCACCTAACACGAGTGTGATATTTACTGAATTAAGATACTACACCACTTTATCTACCACCTAACACAAGTGTGATATTTACTGAATTAAGATACTACACCACTTTATCTACCACCAAACACGAGTGTGATATTTACTGAATTAAGATACTATACACTTTATCTACCACCTAACACGGGTGTGATATTTACCGAATTAAGATACTACATCACTTCATCTACCACCTAACACGGCTGTGATATTTACTGAATTAAGATACTACAACACTTTATTTACCACCTAACACAAGTGTGATATTTACTGAATTAAAATACCACACCACTTTATCTACCACCTAACACGACCGTGATATTTACTGAATTAAGATACCACATCACTTTATCTACCACCTAACACGAGTGTGACAGACAAACAGACGGGTGTGATATTTACTGAATTAAGATACTACACACTTTATCTACCACCTAACACAGGTGTGATATTTACTGAATTAAGATACAACACCACTTTATCTACCACCTAACACGAGTGTGATATTTACTGAATTAAGATACAATACACTTTATCTACCACCTAACACCAGTGTGATATTTACTGAATTAAGATACTACAACACTTTATCTACCACCTAACACGAGTGTGATATTTACTGAATTAAGATACTACAACACTTTATCTACCACCTAACACGAGTGTGATATTTACTGAATTAAGATACAACACCACTTTATCTACCACCTAACACGAGTGTGATATTTACTGAATTAAGATACTATACACTTTATCTACCATCTAACACGAGTGTGATATTTACTGAATTAAGACACTACATCACTTTATCTACCACTTAACACGAGTGTGATATTTACTGAATTAAGATACCACACCACTTTATCTACCACCTAACACGAGTGTGATATTTACTGAATTAAGATACTAACCACTTTATCTACCAACAAACACGAGTATGATATTTACTGAATTAAGATACTTCACCACTTTATCTACCACCTAACACGAGTGTGATATTTACTGAATTAAGATACTACATCACTTTATCTACCACCTAACACGAGTGTGATATTTACTGAATTAAGATACTTCACCATTTTATCTACCGCCAAACACGAGTGTGATATTTACTGAATTAAGATACTATACACTTTATCTACCACCTAACACGAGTGTGATATTTACTGAATTAAGATACTACACCACTTTATCTACCACCTAACACGAGTGTGATATTTACTAAATTAAGATATCACACCACTTTATCTACCACCTAACACGAGTGTGATATTTACTGAATTAAGATATCACACCACTTTATCTACCACCTAACACGAGTGTGATATTTACTGAATTAAGATATCACACCACTTTATCTACCACCTAACACGAGTGTGATATTTACTAAATTAAGATATCACACCACTTTATCTACCACCTAACACGAGTGTGATATGTACTGAATTAAGATATCACACCACTTTATCTACCACCTAACACGAGTGAGATATTTACTGAATTAAGATACAATACACCACTTTATCTACCACCTAACACGAGTGTGATATTTACTGAATTAAGATACCACACCAATTTATCTACCACCTAACACGAGTGTGATATTTACTGAATTAAGATACCACACCAATTTATCTACCACCTAACACGAGTGTGATAGTTACTGAATTAAGATACTACACCACTTTATCTACCACCTAACACGAGTGTGATATTTACTAAATTAAGATATCACACCACTTTATCTACCACCTAACACGAGTGTGATATTTACTGAATTAAGATATCACACCACTTTATCTACCACCTAACACGAGTGTGATATTTACTGAATTAAGATATCACACCACTTTATCTACCACCTAACACGAGTGTGATATTTACTAAATTAAGATATCACACCACTTTATCTACCACCTAACACGAGTGTGATATTTACTGAATTAAGATATCACACCACTTTATCTACCACCTAACACGAGTGTGATATTTACTGAATTAAGATACAATACACCACTTTATCTACCACCTAACACGAGTGTGATATTTACTGAATTAAGATACCACACCAATTTATCTACCACCTAACACGAGTGTGATAGTTACTGAATTAAGATACTATACACTTTATCTACCACCTAACACGAGTGTGATATTACTGAATTAAGATACTACACCACTTTATCTACCACGAAACACGAGTGTGATATTTACTGAATTAAGATACTACACCACTTTATCTACCACCTAACACGAGTGTGATATTTACTGAATTAAGATACCACACCACTTTATCTACCACCTAACACAAGTGTGATATTTACTGAATTAAGATACTACACCACTTTATCTACCGCCTAACACGAGTGTGATATTTACTGAATTAAGATACTACATTTTATCTACCACCAAACACGAGTGTGATATTTACTGAATTAAGATACCACACCACTTTATCTACCACCTAACACGAGTGTGATATTTACTGAATTAAGATACAATACACCACTTTATCTACCACCTAACACGAGTGTGATATTTACTGAATTAAGATACTACACCACTTTATCTACCACCTAACACGAGTGTGATATTTACTGAATTAAGATACTATACACTTTATCTACCACCTAACACGAGTGTGATATTTACTGAATTAAGATACTACACCACTTATCTACCACCTAACACGAGTGTGATATTTACTGAATTAAGATACTACACCACTTTATCTACCACCTAACACGAGTGTGATATTTACTGAATTAAGATACTACACCACTTTATCTACCACCTAACACGAGTGTGATATTTACTGAATTAAGATACTACACCACTTTATCTACCACCTAACACGAGTGTGATATTTACTGAATTAAGATACTACACCACTTTATCTACCGCCTAACACGAGTGTGATATTTACTGAATTAAGATACTACACTTTATCTACCACCTAACACGAGTGTGATATTTACTGAATTAAGATACTACACCACTTTATCTACCACCTAACACGAGTGTGATATTTACTGAATTAAGATACTACACCACTTTATCTACCACCTAACACGAGTGTGATATTTACTGAATTAAGATACTATACACTTTATCTACCACCTAACACGAGTGTGATATTTACTGAATTAAGATACTATCACCACTTTATCTACCACCTAACACGAGTGTGATATTTACTGAATTAAGATACTACACCACTTTATCTACCACCTAACACGAGTGTGATATTTACTGAATTAAGATACTACACCACTTTATCTACCACCTAACACGAGTGTGATATTTACTGAATTAAGATACTACACCACTTTATCTACCACCTAACACGAGTGTGATATTTACTGAATTAAGATACTACACCACTTTATCTACCACCTAACACGAGTGTGATATTTACTGAATTAAGATACTACACCACTTTATCTACCACCTAACACGAGTGTGATATTTACTGAATTAAGATACTACACCACTTTATCTACCACCTAACACGAGTGTGATATTTACTGAATTAAGATACTACATCACTTTATCTACCACCTAACACGAGTGTGATATTTACTGAATTAAGATACTACACCACTTTATCTACCACCTAACACGAGTGTGATATTTACTGAATTAAGATACTACATCACTTTATCTACCACCTAACACGAGTGTGATATTTACTGAATTAAGATACCACACCACTTTATCTACCACCTAACACGAGTGTGATATTTACTGAATTAAGATACTACACTTTATCTACCACCTAACACAAGTGTGATATTTACTGAATTAAGATACTACACCACTTTATCTACCACCTAACACGAGTGTGATATTTACTGAATTAAGATACTACACTTTATCTACCACCTAACACAAGTGTGATATTTACTGAATTAAGATACTACACCACTTATCTACCACCTAACACGAGTGTGATATTTACTGAATTAAGATACTACACCACTTTATCTACCACCTAACACGAGTGTGATATTTACTGAATTAAGATACTACACTTTATCTACCACCTAACACAAGTGTGATATTTACTGAATTAAGATACCACACCACTTTATCTACCACCTAACACGAGTGTGATATTTACTGAATTAAGATACCACACTACTATATCTATCACCTAACACGAGTGTGATATTTACTGAATTAAGATACTACATCACTTTATCTACCACCTAACACGAGTGTGATATTTGCTGAATTAAGATACTATACACTTTATCTACCACCTAACACAAGTGTGATATTTACTGAATTAAGATACTATACCACTTTATCTACCACCAAACACGAGTGTGATATTTACTGAATTAAGATACTATACCACTTTATCTACCACCTAACACGAGTGTGATATTTACTGAATTAAGATACCACACCACTTTATCTACCACCTAACACGAGTGTGATATTTACTGAATTAAGATACTATACCACTTTATCTACCACCAAACACGAGTGTGATATTTACTGAATTAAGATACTACAACACTTTATCTACCACCAGACATGAGTGTGATATTTACTGAATTAAGATACCACACCACTTTATCTACCACCAAACACGAGTGTGATATTAACTGAATTAAGATACTACAACACTTTATCTACCACCTAACACGAGTGTGATATTTACTGAATTAAGACACTACACCACTTTATCTACCACCTAACACGAGTGTGATATTTACTGAATTAAGATACTACACTTTATCTACCACCTAACACAAGTGTGATATTTACTGAATTAAGATACTATACACTTTATCTACCACCAAACACGAGTGTGATATTTACTGAATTAAGATACTACAACACTTTATCTACCACCTAACACGAGTGTGATATTTACTGAATTAAGACACTACACCACTTTATCTACCACCTAACACGAGTGTGATATTTACTGAATTAAGATACTACACTTTATCTACCACCTAACACAAGTGTGATATTTACTGAATTAAGATACTATACACTTTATCTACCACCAAACACGAGTGTGATATTTACTGAATTAAGATAGTACACCACTTTATCTACCACCTAACACGAGTGTGATATTTACTGAATTAAGATACTACACCACTTTATCTACCACCTAACACGAGTGTGATATTTACTGAATTAAGATACCACACCACTTTATCTACCACCTAACACGAGTGTGATATTTACTGAATTAAGATACTACACCACTTTATCTACCACCTAACACGAGTGTGTTATTTACTGAATTAAGATACCACACCACTTTATCTACCACCTAACACGAGTGTGATATTTACTGAATTAAGATACTACACCACTTTATCTACCACCTAACACGAGTGTGATATTTACTGAATTAAGATACCATACCACTTTATATACCATATAACACAAGTGTGATAGTTGCTGATAAAAATCTGATACTTCACCGTCTGAATTGGTTTAGCTGGCCTTACTTGTTCTTTCGAGAGACACATTTAAATAATACGGGTAAGGATTCAAGGCCATATCCATAGCTATAAATAGTCGGGACTCAAATCTCCCGGAATTGGTCCATTCCGGGGAGTTACAATACAAACAGGGAAGCAAGATCGCATCAAGCACGACACTTACGTATGGAGTAGCAGTAAGATTGATGGTCTGTCTGTGTGTCACATCACACCTATAACTATAGATGTGAGGTAAGACTTTAAATCTACACCTGGTCGGGTTTCTCAATGACAGCCTATACTTATCGGTCCTGTTTTTAACGAAGCGCTCAATTTTCAATAGATTTGTATTGGGTCGAATTCAAGGCGTAAACTATCAATCAAACGAATAAAAAAAGTCTCTAACAAATCAATGTTATTTTCGTTAGAATATTGGTACCTTCAACGTCAGAACCAGGTATAGATTATTGTGTTGATTTATTTAGATATGTCGTTGTTTTTTCTCGCTATGCATTTGCAAATCAAACTAAACTGGTTACGCATCTCTGAATCCAATGACAATCCTAAAAAGACAAAATGGAGTTTAACACCATGACAAATGTATTTGAAAATTCTGGTTATTCAACAGCTATAGATCATTCGGATTTTTTTTCCGGGTTTCGGTTCTATCATTTATCTTCGCCCGACGTCCCCTGAAAACGTAACAAGGCTCGTGAAATTGACAAGCGTTAGGACAGGCTCTGCAGCACGTGACAGATGAGCTGGCTGGCTGCCTGTAAAGGGGGTATTCCACGAGAGATGCAGACAATTTATTAAACGATTCTTTGCGGTCGCTGACTACTTCATCATTCAGGCAAACATAGTTTAGTTTCGTATTTTGATAAAAGACACGAAATTTGAAAGTCTATCTACTTTAATTATTCTTCAATTTTACGATCCGAAAAGACATGTCAATACCAGCTTAACTAACGACAATGCATGGACATCAATAACGAACTAATCATGTCCCTATCGAATTCAGATACCAGCAATTAGAGGGATCTGGAGGCCTGTTTGACTGATGACTTTTATCATTATCCAGCGGCGCATGCCGTTCCTGATATAGAGCTGTCTCTATCGACTTAAGTGACTGTTACGTATATCTCGGCCTTTTTTTGCAAATTCATCATATTCATTTCAATGAGCACAAACTAATTTGATTGATTTGTTTATATATATATATGGGTTGTACTTTAATTATGACGTCTGTAGGTAATACACTCGGACCGAATCACCGGATAAAGAGTCCATCATATGCTGGACCAGTGTACATTAAACAAAAACTCCGGTAAGTCGAAGTCGACATGACGAAGTGAAATATTCAACTTATCCCATGGCTTTATTTCTGACTTTCATTGTGTACGAATCCCGCGGACCTCGATCTGAATGACCATTGATTTTGTAGGTCTTCTGAGCCGAAGGTCTAAGGCTCATTGTGACCTATTGCAATAGATTTTCATCCATCGTCGTGTGGTGACGTTTTTCATGTGAACATAATAATTTTGAAAATGTTATCAGATTTTGACGAAACTTGGTGTGTATCCTTATGCCAATGATATTTCGGACGAGGACGTCAATTGGCCTAGTTCAACTTTACCTTACAGAGTTATGGCCCTTTTCAGTTTAAATACCATTTGGCATTGTGAACACGATAAGTTCGGAACAAAAAAACGGATTTTCTCGAAATCATGGTATGCAGCCTTATATTATTAACAAGAAGGAATATAACAATCGGACCGATCCAATTGCAGCTTACAGAGTTATGTCCCTTTTTAGTGTTTATATAATTTGGCATTGCAAACACGATAACTTGAGAACGAAAGAACGGATTTTCATGAAATTTTGTATGCAGCCTTATATTATTAACTAGACGGAATATAACATTCTGGCCGATTCGCTTAAAGCTTACAGAGTTATGGCCCTTTTTATTGGATCTTGTGAGCATAATTTACGTCAATAGTCAGAATATTTTCTTAAAACAAGTAATACGTCTTTTATAAATCAATTTCAATAGCGTGTACATAACAAATACAACATTTGTCATATACTTGTTTCAATTATACAATAAACGAACTTAAATTCGACTCGTATATCACAATACTTACAGATCAAGGCATGAGATCAATGTCAATGTAAATGGTCAGAACTGTTTAAAAGTTAAAACTATAATATATATTTACATTTGTGGTTTGTATTTTCTATTTGGCCTTATCAACGAAATTGACGTTTACACTTTGATAAACTTTAGACTGGCGCGTAGGAATTCGTTGTTGACGGTGAGTGATCAGGTCGTGCTGACCTAGCCCCGATTCTACACAAACTCGTTTTTCTCCTTACTTTTCCCATTTTGTAAATTATTTTTGATAAACTATGATCCAGATCACTACAACAGGTGGACTGAAGATGTTTTATTTAATTTCTCACATAAATAGAATAAAACAATGATGTTAGTGTGGAACTATATTCTGCATTCTTCCTGTAGTTGACGGTCTTAACTCCAAAAAAGTCGAGCTGTTGCGCCAGTGTGCATAAAGTCCAGTCAATGACGATTATTTGCGTTTTTAAAAGCAGCGTTAAAAAGGTGTCAAAACGAGGATACAAGAAATGACGCGTGCAATATAAACTATCAAACTGTGTTAACACACCACAAATCAAAGAAGAAGAAATATTTCTGAATTATATATATTATAAGTATATATTACATTTTTTTTTACGTTTAGGACTGATAACAATGTTTAAGGAAATATAAATGCTTGTTACATCAATACTGAATAATCATGGTGTGAAGTAAGAATGTTTTCAATAACACAAGAAAATTTGATTATAATCATATCAATTTCTGTTTACTTTGGTAACTCTCATACATGTATGTATAAATCACTAGATAACAATCAGGCTGATATTTAATATATCTTTTCCAACACGTAAATCTGTAACAATACATAAGAAACAGCTCTAACGTTAAAAGTACATCGCTTAGTAAGGCTAATACAATTATCTAAAACACGGAATGGAAGACGGTGAATCTATTTCCGTCTTATTCCCCGTAAGACGAAAAATACAAAATAAAAATTTTGCTTGCGTTGCACCATTAGTCGCCTTTTACCACGACAGAGTACATAACAGGAGAACAAAAGTTCTTAAAACACTTAAATGAGACTATCAACTTATACTGAGTTTAGTGTCGCTTTCAGTCAGCTTGAAACTCAGAAAACGGGCTTAATGTTGGAAACATTTCACAATTGGCAAGGTAAAGGGATTCATGTGTAATGTCAGACACATTTCACAGTTAGTAAGGTAAAGGGATTCATGTATAATGTCGGAAACATTTCACAATTGGCAAGGTAAAGGGATTCATGTGTTATGTCAGACACATTTCACAATTGCTAAGGTAAAGGAATTCATATGTAATGTCGGAAACATTTCACAGTTAGTACCGGCACAATGTACTTAAAGACTTAATTAAGTAATAATTACACAAGGTGTCAGAAAATTAGTTTTTACAACTTTCGATTATAATTGATGAGTGTTTAGTTGCTCACAAATGATAAGTCAATCGAAAGTAAAAACAAATTATCATTGGTACGTGTGAAATTTATATTCGTATATTGACGAAGCAAGGCATGCTTTGGTTTAACGTCCTATCAACATCTAAGGCATCCCCTGTGTACGGGATGTATCCGTGTGGTGAATGTATGTGTGTTTTGGGAGGATGTGGTGTACTCTTGAAGAGTGACAGCGCACCGTACACATCAGTTTTGCGCTATCACATTGAGACAAAGACAAGTATGCCGCAGCCTCCCAAAACACACATGTACAAACTTCCATGTGGAGGGGCTGCCAGGTCTCTGGCCTCTCTAAATGAGAGGGCCGTCCTTAAATATCTTAAGTCGTTGCTATGACGTTAAACAATACACAAATAATCCAGTAAATAGTCATACCTTAATACAGCGAAGTGATGATTATTCTGGTGTTCCGTGAGCTGACAGGAGAAATATAAAAAAAAAAATGAAGTCAGCTAAGGTCTTATAACAGCGGGGATGTGCTTAACTTTGCTATCTTAGCTTCTGTTTCCTAGCCAGGACCAGATTGTGTTATTTGGTTGGTACTGTTCTATATATACCAGTAAGCGGGGATGTCCTGAATACCCTACAGATAACCTAATGGCTATTACGTTATGTTTTCTTGAATAGCTCCTGGTGACAGTAAAGACAACCAAGAAGACATTCAATAACTGTAAATCAATGTACCAACATACAAACTCATCAAATGTTATCTATTACTCTCATAAAAAATGTTGTCTATGTTTATTTGCATACACCATTGTCACATCACTATCGCGAACCTGAGGTTTTTAACCCGTGCAGGAACGGAGACAATATTGCCTGCTGTATATCATTGCATGTCGGAAGAGGGCAAGATGGGTTTGTCATTGGTCTTATGTCCAGAGGACACTGGGTATCCGACTGTATCACACTGCATGTTGATCCCAGACGGCGACTAAAAGCCCCCCTCCCCAATCCTAGGGGACATTGAAGAATCCAAAAATAGATCTTCTGCCCCATTGCAACACGTGGTGTCTTAGAGCTGTCTTTTCTTTCCTCGCTGCTCCGTCTTTCTGAGCATTAAATATACATCAGCTACCCAAATATAAAATAACGAAGATCTGACAAGGCGACCATAGTAAACGTTGTAATGCGGTATACATTTCTAAGATTAAACATGGCGGGTGATGGCACGTACTCAAAGTGCCACATGTCTGTAAAACAAAAACAACATAATATTGATAATAATACAAATTGACGCCCATGTTCCTCCTGCAAAGCAAAATTATTCCGTCGTATTAGATTGATATTTTGATCTTGATGATGTAGAACAAACAATATAGCAATCAGAGTAACATTCATTCACCCAGCATGACACTGGACACGTTTTGTTATCAAAGCACAACAACTCGTAAACCAGCCATACAAAACACGACCAGGTTAATGTACGACATATCTGTTCCACGCCGGCTTAATAAAACTCGATCGATCTCTTCTTATCGCCAACACGTCTAGTAACAAAACAATCTTCTAATTTCCGATATTTCATCAAACATATTAATTATCTTGTTATCAATGATAAATGCATGATGGGGGGTAGGATACGATATTCTGTAACATAGGATTCAATTAAAAATGTCACGTGGTCTGTTGTGATTTATTTACACCTTACATTGTCTGTGATGTGACGTCCATGAATGTTTACAATTTAAATATCATCATTGTATCTCGTATAACAGCAGATCGAAACCACTTGTACAAAATGACGTCTAGCCGTGATACCAGAAATAATAAATAAATAGAAATAGAAAAAATACAAGACCGAAATAGAAAACGAGAACATTTATTATTTCCATCTCATTAATAGTTTTCTATTTCCGGTCCGTACCCTATGATAATATAATAAAGTACATCTGTAGTTCTTTCTTTTATCTTTTTACTCAGAATTGGTTCTTTATCGTCACTGATGCCATAAATATAACTGCAATGAAATTATTATCATCACTTTATCTTTCCACTTAACAATCACCATACTGTATCTAAAGGATGTATTAGTGTCCTGATACTTTATCACTAGCCCTCAACCTCTCGGTTGCGAGTTCGAAACCCGTGTGGGGTAGTTTCCCAGGTACTGACCGTAGATCGCCGGTTTTTCTCCGTGTACTCCGGCTTTCACCACCTCCAAAACCAGTAACGTCCATAATTAACCCTGGTTGTTAATAGGACGTTAACTGAAATAAACCAAATAAACCAAAAACGTATTAGTTATTGTTAGAAGGTGATTTTAGGTGTTCACACACACTATATCTTATTGATCCTATGACGAAATCCACAATATAATGGTGCTCTTAACATTGAGCCATATCATGATTGTATACTATTATTGATTCTTCCTTTGATTCATTTTACATACCAGTCATTTATCACTCTCAAATTGTAAACTGTGTCGTGCTTTTTCATACAAAATCAATTACAATAAAAAATGTATTTCTGTATATTTTTATAAGCTAAACATTCTCAGCAATATTGAAAATTATGAAATTTATTGTATTACTTGGTTATTGCACTTCCATATTAAGATTTGTTAACTTTTATTTGCGTATAGTTTTAGTTTCAATCTCGCCTCCTAGGTATCAACACTTTCGGCCGTATGATTACTCCCTGAGCATCAGTAACGAGCTCTAGAAGGACGATACAGCTTTATTACATCCCTAGCACCGATGACGAGTCCTAGAAGGACGAAATAGCTGTATTATGTTCCTACTATTAATTAGTAATGAGACCTTGAAGAAAGAAACAACTGTATGATGTCCCTACCATCAGTAACGAGTCCTTGAAGGAAGGAACCTCTTATGAACTCGCTAAAATTAGGAAATATCAGTTTTAAAGAAAAGCCTGAACATCAAAAATAACGGTAATTTCTGAAGTTCTTTCAAATCATTGAAAGACATATTAATTCCAATACTTCGTATCAGCCCTATCATCAAATGTATTCGAGGCTGAACACAAAATGTGCATTTGAGCATGAGTACGGTTTCATGGACATGGACCCAAGTTTTCATCAAAATGTACTAATGACCAGTTTGTCATGTACTAGTGGATGAATTGGGTTGGGAAGATGAAAAATAACTTGATCCAACTATGTATGTGATGGCCGGTATGGCACTGAAAATACAACACCGATACATCTACAAACATGTAACGACAAAATAGATAGAACCCCGGAGAAAACGTGTAGATATTAAAGAAATACAAAGGAAAGCAACACAGTGCGACTTCAACGACACGTCATTAGTTTGGCTTGGCTGCAACAACTCGAACAGGCCCGGCTTGATATCGCACGAGCAAAGAGCTTAAATCATTTCAAAATGAGACCATGTTGTCGATTATACTTTACTGCCGTCTTCAACAACCTTCTCTGGAAGGCTTGTGCTGCACGTGATTTTAATCACCACCTAATATACAGTACTGTGACGTTCTGGATGGATTCTACACAGCTATCCATGTAGTTTAATTGATATTTAATTATGCCTTTGTTTAAGACGCTGAATATTCTTTGGTTCTGTTAACATTATATCACCGAGGTCAAGGCGGATATCAAACTTGGCTGATTACACCTCGCTTGGCTGTTTTGACAAATTTTGATGTGGTTTTAACATAGGGTGTTAACTGTAGTTTCCTAATCACCAGTTTTATATCGCCAGCTCGTACGTTAACTCATCCTGGCGACATAAAGCATTGCGGTATTGTGTATGACTATAATTCATAGTTACTGCTACAAGTCCGTGTTATATCATTACTCCAGCCCATCAATCTCTCACTTGTTTTCTAAATACCGCGTGAATAAGACAAAGTGAATTAATCTTGACTCCCTGCGGATTTTCTATTCATTGTCATGTAGCCAATTAACTGACAAACAAGATAATTAAGATATTTTCATGACAATTTAGTATTAGAAATATGCGATTACGCGAGAATAATGAAGATTCCTCAATAATATTAGAAAGCGTTCTACCTCGCTACTATAGCTTCAATTAGGAATACGTATGCGACTAATACAGCTGTAAAAATATGCATTCGTCTTAATCAGACGTGATATTTCGTTGGCGAAGAGCCTTGGCTGTTTACCATAGTGTTAGACCGTCAATAACAACCCAGTATGATTAGGTAGGGTTGTTAATCTCCACACAGAAACATCTCTACTATACGGTATATCCCGATATCGTCGTTTTACCGAGATAAGTAATTAATCCTGCAGGTATACGTAACTGTACCCGGCGCACCAATTGTAGGATAGTAAGAGGCGACTAACTTAAGATCTGATCCTTTCTCCTCTTTCCAGCAACTTTATTCTTTCTAATGTCTCTCTTGAAACTGACTCACTTTTGGCCTTTAGTTAAGCGTTCACACGTGTGAGGAAGTTTTGGATGCTCTCCCCTTGTATACCAGAGTTCGTGAACATGGTAGTTACTCCTGGGTAGCGCTCAGCATTTTTTTGGATAGGACGTTTAACAATACAAAGCCAAACCAGGGCCCGTGTGCTGAGCATGGGCTATACCATACTCAAGAAATCTTGAGAACGTGCTTAAATCTTGAGCACAGATTTTTTTCATGAATACGACTTGAGCATGAGAACAAAATCCGTGAGTACAAAACTTTATTTTGAGCACAAAATCTCGAGTTTGAGCATGAGTACAGTTTCATGCATGAATACGGGCCCTGAACTTGCTTGTTCCATAATATTTCAGTATCTAAATGTCTACTCCGATATTGTCTTTCCACCAAAATAATTCCCCCAAAACTAATGGTTAGATAAATTGCTAATATCATATTTACTTACATAGAATTAGCTCCCCAGAACTTAAACATCGAATGTTTTATTAGCTAAATAGCTAATGCGATATCGTCTTACTCAAAAACAGCTCTGAATAAATTTTAGCAAACTATTGTATTAGCTAAATAGCTACTCCACCAAGGAAATAGCCATCTATATAGTATACTGTCTAATACGGGGAGATAACTCCCTGGTGCTGTCAGTAACACATGTTGACCATTTGTTTAATGCAAAGAAATACCGTTAATTATTATCTGTTAATAACCATAAATATATCTACAGTGATAATTGGACACGTTTTAAGTCTCGGACTTTGTACTATAAATGTTGTATGAAAACGGAGGCGCAGAAAATTTGAATTACAAATTGCATTCCTAACTTTACAAAGTATATAGAATAGAATAAAAACAATGAGCAGGTACACGAATACCTTAGTCCACGTTTTACAGTGGAACTCTTTGGTAATCAGAGGTGCCAAAAAAGTATCACTCATGGTATCTTTAAATTAATAATGATAATAAAAAACACACAAACGCACACAAAGAGTGTTAGACAAATGTTTATCAAAACGAAAAGTATATATACGACAATGCTCGTCGAGCAAATATTTGTACAGAGAAAGTGTTCGAATTTTAAACGTAACATCCTCTATAATACAGGTTAGCTATATTTGTATTGATTTAAGGTGATTTAACACAGTTTAATTTATAATCATACGTATGGTGGCGGGCAATGCCTCTCTTGGTATTGCTCGATATTGATATACATGGGCGGCCAACAAGCAGAAATAATAGCACCCTCTCTGACACAAGCCATGTTCTTATTCATATTTATTTGTGTGGTTGGCGGGCCAGGGTAAAACAATTCCATCATTTTTCTAATATATCGACTGTACAACAGGGGGAATACAAGTCTCATAAACTAGCCAGCCAGGTTTTTTAAAACGTTTATATGTGTGGGAGGCAGAGAATTATAACAACCCTCTTGAGAATGTATCCGAAATATTAGCATCCTGTCTGTTATATGTATAAAGTATTATTACAGTTCTTTCTCTGATTAGTATACCGTTACCAAGGCGGCCAAAAAAATGTATGCTTCCAGAAACTGGTATAGACGAGTCAATAACGTTATATTAGGTAGGATACTGATCCGCCCAGGGGATATAAATGTAGAGATATTGCTTTCTATCTATTTAATATGATAAAGTATGTGTAATATTCTGTACTCATATGTAGTTAATGCGTCATGTTCTGTACTAATGTACTAACAATGTTATCTATAGTTAATACTTCACAGTATATACTGACAAGCATACACTATTATGTATAGTAACATACACTATTATGTACAGTTAATACTTCACATTATATACTGATAAACATACCGTAGTATGTATAGTTATTACGTCACATTCTATACTGACAAACGTACAATATTATATATAGTTAACACTTCACATTCTATACTGACAAACATACAATATTATGTATAGTAAATACTTCACATTCTATACTGATAAACTTACAATATAATATATAAACACTTCACATTCTATACTGACAAATAAACAATATTATATATAAACACTTCACATTCTATACTGATAAACATACAATATTATGTATAGTTAATACTTCACATTCTATACTGACAAACATACAATATTATGTATAGTAAATACTTCACATTCTATACTGATAAACTTACAATATAATATATAAACACTTCACATTCTATACTGACAAACATACAATATTACTGAGAAACATACAATATATCAAATATGAACTGTTAAAAATGCATATATGGCAGGAAACAGATACATTCCAACTAGTTCTATGTATTGCGTAGTTATATGGTGGAGACCCCCACTTTACCTGTTGACCTATGCTTGGTCCAGAGCCTCTCTGACGAGGGTTATACATCAACTGAAATGTCGTTTGCTCTAGTACCACTAATTACAATTGCCAATTCTATATTACTCAAATAAATCACCTCCAATCAATTGTCATCTTTACACAAAAATACGTCCATATACCGATATTTAATACTTTACCACAAATTTTACTTATCAGCATGAGCAATCCAGTCTAAATATTAGGAAATGAGCTTTATAGGTGAATATCAAATACTACATCCCTGAACTATGGATTCGTCACTGAGATTATTTTCTAAATGTGAAGGCTGTAAGCTAACCAACCCATGGTTTATTTAATCAAGGACTTTGACTAAAATAGTACAAGTAAAAGCACTTAGATTAACCGGCTTACTCCGCCGATATATACTTATTTGGCCGGACTAACTAGCACAGATACTGTTAGTGTAATTAAGTTGTCCGGCCGGGAATTGTTATAGAGACGGAGAAACAGATTTCCATACAGATATAACCGCGCACTTTACTTAAGAAAGGTCAAACACCGGTTGTGAAGTCTTCTAGTACCGCTGCGTCACTGTAACAGAGTAAAACATTCCTTTGATAATATAGGTATGCTCATTCTTCAAAATTACTTTTTGCATGTATGTGTGTGTTTGTGTGAGTGCGTGCGTACGTGCATGTATGTATGTATTACACGGAACAAGACCGATCTACATATCAGTGAATACGTCACATTATGGAGATATATAATATTCACTATAACCGAATTATTAAGTTCCTTTAATCGGGGACATATAATGTATTCTCAAAAAATAACCGAAAATTATAGGCGTTGTTTGTCCATAACATGTTTAACTGATTTAGTACTGTTTAACGTTCTATCAACAGCAAAGGTCATTTAAAGACGCTTCACATAACATTTAATTTCAAGTGTCACACAGTGTACAAAACATATATAAACGACATGTCGACTCGAGCAGATGATAATGTGTGCATGACCTCTGGAAGAGATTCTAAAAAGCATACTTAAGTAAGTGGGTTTAATCTCCTTGAATTTTGCCAGGATTTTCGACTTTCTGGTATCAGATGGTAAGCTGTCCCACAAAGTGACCGCTACCTTTCTCAGGCACCGGTTACCATATGTCGCAGTACGAGTGTTTGGAACGCATAACAAGGATTCTGTCTCCGATCGTAGTGATCGTGAAGGCTGGAAGAAAGTGACAAGTCCCTGTAAATACTCTGGAGTTGTTACATTACCTTGTAGGTGTACATCAAAATATTGAACTATATTTACATTCTGTGTTGCATTTGCCTATATGTCGTTAGTAAACAAAATTCTATTCATGAGACTGTATACTAAATTTTACAGTGATTCGGTCAGTGTAGTAATACAGCCCCAGGTTTTGCAGGTCAAAACAATGGCCGCCAGTTACTTTCGGCCTAGAGAGCTTTCGAATGCTAGCATTTATTTACATAAGCCACAACAAAAAATAAAGCAACTTCAAAAGTAATGAAAGTAATATTTTACAATTACAAAAAATGTAGTAAAAACAAAACAACTATAAGCACCAATCTTGACTTAGTACGAAATTATCAAACTGTCAATGTCGTCACACTCACAGGGGCTCTTTTCAAAGTTTTCAGAAATGCAAGACCCAACATTAAAGTAAAGTATTTATAAAAAAATTTAACGGGCGACATTCTATTTATCTGTCAGCCAAATTGTATTCATATCGACTGTATATTACAATTTTGTAACAGTTCATTGCTTAAATGACCTGAAACGCACATGTAGTCAATGCAATGAACAGCACTGATGTGATGTGCTCCCTCTTTCAAGTGCGGGAAATCAGGCGTTCTGCAGTGTTCTGGACCCTCTACAGGCGGCTAGTCAGTCCATCAGATACACCAAAGAGCAAAGCATTACCACAGTCTAATCGAGAAGTAACAAGAAAATGTACCAATATCTTGCATGCATCTGTAGTGATGAACTGCCGGATACATCCCATGTTTCTGATTTGGTAATATCGGGAACTTTCAATAGTCGTTTACCTGTTTCACCATGTTCAGAGAGTTATCAAAGAGTTCACCAAGGTTTCTTACAGATAGGACTGCCTCAATGGTTTTTATTTTGATATTAGTCTGTGATTTTTTCAGTTTCAAATTGAGTTTCTTATTATCCCAGCAAAGCTGAGGGATGCCAGGATTTGGGCCCCAGGGTTCACCCCTCTTACAACATGACGCCTCTCATAGGAGATATCTTTCATTATTTTTCAGATTTCATATGGCAGTTTATGAAACAAGTATTAGAAGCCACGGTAAGTAAAAATTAGAATTTCGAGACGAGCTTCATGAAACCCTGAATTAAATGAAAAACAAAGATAATTTTATATTGCATAACTTAGAAAACATGCATTTTTACAAGTTTTAAAGTAAAAATGTGGAGGGCTTAATAAAAAAAAAGACATCTGTTTGCTGCGCCATTCCCAATCTATGACGTCACTGTCCATATACGTCATTATCGATGTCATACTTGCACAGCCAATGAAAAATGGCGCATGGTGTATTAAACATTTTCGATATATGCTAAAATATTAGAAGGGCGAATTAAGTGGACATTTGGCCGAATTTGAGATAAAATACCTTCCTTTTGTTTAATTCTGAATGAAGATAATAAACCAGTCTACATGGTACGGAATCTAGCTTCATGCTGCGACCAAGACCGATATTTGTTGGCGTAACATGTTTATGCGTCTATCAACTGGTCATGGACTACCTGTTTCTGACAAGGACGAGTTTTCAATTGAATTATTTTCGTACGTCAATCTATTCCTGAAATTTAATAAAGAACATTCACACTTCAATTTGTAGTCCTCCGTTTTACATCAAACTTAATATCATTTTCCTGATTGTATCCGGTTTTATTAAGTAGAACAGACTAAATGATCATGGAGGACAATGGAATTCATTTGTGCTGGCAAGTCGGTGCACGAGGAAGCTACATTCATTTAACCGACTTATAAAACTCACGGGAAACTCCATTAGAAAACACGAAACATGCAATCCTGCTTTAATATGATACCAAGCTGTGTTTTGCTAATTGTATCCTGATGAAGCCATATAACATTTTTTCTTATAAACTACAAATTGAAATTTTATAAATTGGATATAGTTATAAGAAATAAGGCTTGTCAGGAGAGGACTTCTGAGTACAAGTCATTTAAATTATCCTTTGAAAGTGTTAAGGCTCGCAACGAAATCATATAAATGTTGTGATGATATTGGTATTAAGTATATTGTGTAATAATATTTTGGCGGATAGTCCTTGGTTTGATGATCACGTGATGCTAATGTATTTGCTTTTTTCATTACTTTAGTAGCTTTGATGTGTATTGGCGTCGAGCCTAATTTAAATCTTCCTTTTGGATTTCAAAATTTCTGGTCTATAGAGTCACTACAGAACGAACACGCGATGCAGTTCTATATTAACTATTGGGTATATATGTACAGGGACACGCATAGATAGTGTATGTATGTATACCTGTTTTACTTGAAGCTCAAGGAGTTAGAAAAGAATGATGTGTCCATTGGTCCTGGCATTTTGCCACCAAATTAAACACTTAGAAGCTCATATTAAGTGTTTTGTTTGATAATCCCAGCGGCTTCAGATGCAATCTAATTAAAATCTAGATGGTCATTCTCACTACGTTACATGAACATCTAACAACATCCCATAAGGGGTCACGTTCAGATGACCTCCGATATGTGTGTATTTCACTTTCAGGGCGAATTGTCAATTTGGCGATGCAACATTTCGTCACAAATTGCATCTGAAGCAAACCATTTCGACACAGCATGTATATAGCTATAATCTTTGTGGGACGAAATGACTTGAAACAAATTGACAGATTATACCAGCTATGCACTTTAGTCATGCTAATTCGGACACGTAAAATTCACTTCCTAGATTCTGGAAATAGTCATTTGATTGGCTAATCCAAAAGGTCACCCTGACGTGACCCCTTATGGGATGTTGTTAGATGTCCATTTAACGTTGTGAAATTAACCATCATGATTTTAAGTAGATTGCTTCAGATGATATACATAATTACATCTATATTTAGATGTACAAATAACATGTGTCTATTTTATACTATCTTATGTCTATGTTTAGACTTCCCATCTAGATTCCAACATTTTTTGCCCTTGGCGTCAGTGACGTGACTAAAAAAACTAAAATGCCCGTTTATATAATGTACATTATATACATCCATATGTTTGAGCCTGCTTTATATTAATTATATACATCCATACTTGTGGGTCTATTCTATATTAATTATATACATTCATACTTGTGGGTCTATTCTATATTAATTATATACATCCATACTTGTGGGTCTTCTATATATTAATTATATACATCCATACTTGTTGGTCTATTCTATATTAATTATATACATCCATACTTGTGGGTCTATTCTATATCAATTATATACATCCATACTTGTGGGTCTACTATATATTAATTATATACATTCATACTTGTGAGTCTATTCTATATTAATTATATAAATTCATACTTGTGAGTCTATTCTATATTAATTATATACATCCATACTTGTGAGTATATTCTATATTAATTATATACATCCATGGACAGCCAACTATACGTGAAAATGCATCTTACTGGGAGTCAACGTAAGACTTAGGCAGTTCAGGGTCTGTATGGTCGTTTTTCCACTCCATGGACTCTCTGAAATTGTATCATATTTACTGTAAGACAAGTTAGCGCTGTACAAGCGGATACATTGACTGAAGTCGCTGTACAAGCGGATACATTGACTTAAGTCGCTGTACAAAGCGGATACATTGCCTTAAGTCGCTGTACAAGCGGAAACATTGACTTAATTGCCTTAAGTCGCTGTACAAGCGGATACATTGCCTTAAATCGCTGTACAGGCGGATACATTGACTTAAGTCGCTGTACAAGCGGATACATTGACTTAAGTCGCTGTACAAGCGGATACATTGCCTTAAGTCGCTGTACAAAGCGGATACATTGACTTAAGTCGCTGTACAAGCGGATACATTGACTTAAGTCGCTGTACAAGCGGATACATTGACTTAAGTCGCTGTACAAGCAGATACATTGCCTTAAGTCGCTGTACAAGCGGATACATTGCCTTAAGTCGCTGTACAAGCGGATACATTGACTTAAGTCGCTGTACAAGCGGATACATTGCCTTAAGTCGCTGTACAAAGCGATATCCGTATTGTCGTATAAATCGTGTTGTCCTCGGAGCGAAGACACAAATTGGTTAGAAATATCGGTTCTGTCCGTTAGGGTTTTCGTTCTCCTGTGACAATGGTAATGTATTTGCTTGTGACCGCTCTTTCTTATCTTAAATACAAAATACGCTGAATGTGCAATGGTCATAAGAAAGCGAAAATTCCCCTGGCGCGTGTTATTTTATGATTTAATTGGAATGTATGGCACCTTTGAGAAAGAAACAATCGCGGAAATAACCTCCACGTGTATAGCTTACCTATCGAAACCCCGAAATTAGACTTCCGCGAAAATACCATAATTCTACAGTATGCTACAGCAATCTATGACGGTAGACAGTGCGGTACAGACACATGCGGGGCGCGGTACATTTACCTTCATAGTAGATTCTGTTATTTAGTAATAACGTTTTACGAACTTTTATATTCCATTTTGCACGTGATCTTAATTTGTGAACTAAAATATAAAAAAATATAATAATCAATTCTTATTTGATGCAGAAATTCGCATGCCACCCATTACCGTCAATGCTGTATGAAGGATTTTGTTTTATTGGTATCAAATAATTTTAATCACACCTTAATGGGAGCATATGTAGTACGCGCGACAGCTGATGAATGTTGAATATGATATTATATTCCAGTCAGATATCGGAGACTCGACAACCTCTCATTCCAATTGTGTTGCGTCCTCGTTAAGTTGCATTTCAAATGTCTGGTTTTAATCAGTCATCTCGAACACAATATCAATGGCAACGCCCGATGACGGGGGGTTCCGAACATCAAGAGCTAAATTACAATCCAAACACATACGATTGTGAGTCTGCATACCAATTATTTTCATCAGCGCCTCAGCCTGAAAGGGGATTATCTTAATAACAAGGTTCTACAGTGTATTTTTTAACTGTATAAATTAGAGGATGTTACAGATGTGTTGAGAATAACTATGGATGGGTAGTGATGTAAGTTGTTAGGATTTAGGGCCATACCGGGACTACCCTATAGCATGACACGTTAATCGTTATCATTACACAACGTGAACGTGAACAGGCATACCATTTCAGATTTATTGTCATCACTTTCTTCAGAGTGACATTAGATTTAGTTTCTGTTCCAATCATCTTAAAGGAAAAACTTATTTAAAACTTATTTTAATGATAAAGTTATTATTTTCATAATCTTTATCATAGCATTAAAACATGTATAAAAATAATTTTTTACAAATGTTTACTGATATAACAAGCCGTATGTAACTCACTCGTGTGTGAATGTATATTCACATTACGTGTGCTAGAATATATATTCGGGTTTATACAACAAAATCAACATAGCCACAGATTCAATAACATTCCTCAGTGTGAAATTGTCAAAAATATAGAAATTGGAGTTACAAAGAAATGCATTGTGATAAAGTGATGTTCCCTCCCTGCAGCTGTGACCTGTTATCATGATAAAATGTACAGACAGGGGAAATTACATTATTAATCGAGGATTAACTTGAATATGTCTTGTTGTGATATGAAGACATCAATACAGAAATAACACACCCTCGTGTACGCGGCGTTGTAGTACACACCTTTTTGTGTGTTTAAGCTCCATAATATAAAAAATGTATATTCATGTTAGTCACCTTAGCTGTTAATAGGACGTTAAACAAAATAAACCAAACCAAACCATCAAGTTAGTCATTATAATTCAATCCACTGTATACTATCTCTGTGGAAATATTATTACTCGACGAACTCTTTATCGAAGAAATCAGCAAGTTAAAAACGACATTTTACACGACGGCCGATATTTACGTTATGGACTGATTACAAACACCTTTAAGCCAATAAAATTGCCTTTTACAAACAGGATTAAATTATATTAAAATAATGACCATTTTGAAATAGGTTCAAGTTTGGTATTGTGTTGTTTAATATCAACATATAATGGACAAAGCTGGATACCAGCCTACGGAAAATTAATATCATACTTCCTTGTCTCATTAGTTAATGTTTATAAATTGTTTCGGACAAATTTCTGGTTCTCGTTTTGAGAACATATATATCATTACCCGTTTTAGATGTACTCAGAATTCTCATTGATATAGCAAGAACTGTCGTTTGACCTCCGCAAAGAAACAAAATACAATTCAATTCAACTTCATTCGGTTACTTCTACAACTTATTGGATAATGTAGTATATACATGAAGGACAAACACACTCTTACACAATTATTTATTCTACGAAATAGTTCTAACTGTCGTCACATACATTTGCATCTTAAAGAACAATAACAATTCATATGTAATACAGACATAACAAAACAATAATCAAAACGGGAAAAATATGCACAAAACAATCTAGATGTCCGTTCAGACCTTTGAGAAGGGACACAAAGAATATGATCATGATTTCTGGGAGGTGGGCGTCTGCTGCTTTATTTACGACACCCGCCATAAAACACAAAGTCAAATCCGAGATAATGAGAACTATGTTGGTGACAACATAAATACGAAAATCGTCCGAATAAATTTACACGAGTAAACCATAAGGACACAAAACATGTTCAAATAGGATTTTTATCATTAAACAATAAAAAGCTGTCCACAAAGTTGAATAATCCCGAGAAGGGGAATACTTGTAGTCCGATAAAATAATATATGAAATTGTCTTTTGTCTACACTAGATAAAAAGTACAATGGATTGGCAGGGCAATGTTTAAACCTCTGTACATTATTCTATCGGCTCACTTCGAATTCTCTACAGCTTTGACCAAGTTATGAGAGAGAATGAATTCCTCGAGGAGATCACAGTTCCATAATCAGCGAATCGAGTAACGGCAATGTCGACTGACAGATGAGCAGTATGACGGCCAGTTATACGTACGGGTCAAAGCTATTACAAATGCGGTCAAGAACACAGTACCTTTGGGCTTTATGTCCAAATAAGGAGTCTGCCACTGAGAATTTACATTGATTTGCTTATCTAAAGTAATAAGCTGTTTGGGAGCGTACTTTATCCGCTGTAACGTAAGGTCAGGTCTATAATACATTCTAAACACACTGGGGACCAGGATTGTGACCGCCTATCACATAGTCTGACGTCTAAAAATGTTTCTCGAGTTTTCCGGGACTTGCCTCCTTAAAACAGCTCTCCAATGTCTCGAAGTTAATCAGTTTTAAAGCATGCGCAGCTTACCCTAAATATTTGTATCAAGTTAATATCTTCGCTGCAGTCAAGGTCATATGAGTATGGATGTCAAGGTCATATTAGTACGGATGTCAATATCAGGGGTTATATGTAGCCGAGTGTCAAGGGGACATCAACAGGTATGGTCACATTAGTACGGGTGTCTAGGGAGCATATGGTTATATGAGGACGGGTGTCAAGGAGACACCAACAGGTAGGATTATATGAGTACGGGTGTCTATGGGTCACAGGGTAATACGAGGCCAAGTACCAACGAGATAGCAACAGTCATAGCTATGTATGTGGATGGGTGTCAAGGAGACACCAACAGCAAGAGACATATATGTGGATGGGTGTCAAGGAGACACCAACAGCAAGAGACATATATGTGGATGGGTGTCAAGGAGACACCAACAGCAAGAGACATATATGTGGATGGGTGTCAAGGAGACACCAACAGCAAGAGACATATATGTGGATGGGTGTCAAGGAGACACCAACAGCAAGAGACATATATGTGGATGGGTGTCAGGAATCACCAACAGCCAGAGACATATATGTGGACGGGTGTCAAGGAGACACCAACAGCAAGAGACATATATGTGGATGGTTGTCAATGAGATACAAACAGTCATAAATGTATGTGAGGATGGTTGTCAAGGAGACACCAACAGTCAAACGAGTATATGAGAATGGTTGTCAAAGAGACAAAAAGGAGAAATCAAACCACAGAAACAAACATCAGGAACATATTGAAAAGCTTTGTTGTAAAGGTTTGATTAATCTTACTCAATAAACATAGGATAGCTTAAATGATGTACTATAGATGAGATAGACATGAAGTTTTATTCTTTTATTTATTTAAGTGCATATTTACTGTTTTAGAGGAAACTATTGTTTTATCTGTATTACTTCTACTTAATGTATTGTTATATAAACATATTGTTGAACCGAAGAAAGAGAAACAATGTTTCATTTAATGTGGCAATATATTGGGTTTTTTTAGAAGACATCAATAAATTCTTTACTGGAATGCAGAAATAGACTATTTCATTAAGAGTTTTATCAAGAGTGAGATCCAGTGTGGTTTGTTTCAGAAAGACTTACTTTTAAAGTGAAAATTGAATGTTTTGTCTAAGACATCTAAGATGCATCGTTGGTTTCTTCGGGAAAATTTGCGTTTAAAACAGATATAGACATTTTATTGCACGAAGAAATGTATCGGTATCACGACGTAGATTGATTTGACAAACTGATTTGTTTCATTTTAAACTCCGGGGTTCATTTCCTGTTCTATATTCGATACTTGCACTATACGTGCATTGGTTATCCATCTCGGCCATCATCGTAAATAGCTAAGTAGACGCTATTTGAACACATTTTTGCGATCCCCCGTGTTAAAATGGGCATTAAAGGAAACATCAAACACACGAAATGTGTAAAAATATCTGGTACACTCACGTATATAGTTTGAAACAAGTGTGGCAATGATCGGTACAGACCAACAGTTGTCAGAGAGTTCAAAGTTGTACTTACGTAAACAGTTTTCAATATAAGTTTAAAACACGTTATAGTGTTATAGACACTCGTGTAGTTTGTAGACCAATACAACACAATACAAATCAATACAAAATACATTAAAGGAAAATAAAGAATATCTTGGTGATAAACTGCAACAAAATAAAAAATCTAGATATGAAATATAATAGGTTTGTAATGACATATTAATCAAAATATGAAATATATTAAATATTTGGGTTAATGATTTCCCCATGGGGGGAATCGGGGAGGAAAAGTGGAAGGGGGAGGGTGGGGGCAGTAAAATAAAATTTTCACATGCATTTAAGCAGATGACATTCGTTTTCATTTTAAGGATTTAATGTCCTCGCAACAAGGTCATATGAGGACGGGCGACACCTGGAGTAAAGAAACATAGCATAGAAAGACAGAGGTACAAGAAAAGACAGATCTAAATCCAAAGTGGTGGAATGGGGAGAGAAGATTTATTCGGGTTCAACGCCCTCTACATAGAAGGCACGGAAGATATCCCTTCTTTCAGGGGGGCATATTAAGTTGTCTTTTACGATCAACATGTAGTGGGATACAGCGGGCCTTATTCTAGGGCTCTCCAACGTCCCCTGACCTGAAGACGAAATGAGAAACCAACCCCGACCCTTAAGGGAACGAGAAACGACAAAATCTGTACAAATAGTGATAAAAAAGAAAAGTAACGAACATGCCAGTCAACAAAACTACTCACAGCAATATTGTGGCTCCTCGTGGATGTGATGAAAGACGCCTAATTTAAACAGATAAAAAACACATAGTTCCATGTGTATTTGCAATCGTGGACACATATTACTACAATATTATGAACAACGATCGAGTACCTTCAAGCTTTAATATCTTTTAACAAATTGCCATGTCTCTGTGTTAATGAACTGTCTGAGGGCAAAGCTCGTGTACATCAAATGTGAATCATGCGTTTTCCGTTTACTTAACTGAAGTCTGGGAATGGCGTCAGAGAGGAGATGAAATATTTGCGAGCTTAGGCCATCATTGTGGCGATATGACGTGCCATATCAGACAGGTTATCCTCAGGAGCTGAATATCTATGTAATTCAAGATCTTTATTTACTTCGATATTTCCACTTTGAATGTAAAATGTCAAACCTGTATTGGATAGAGTTTACATATATGTCTGTGGAGTTATTTAAAATCTAGTACCAATATATCAGGTCTAGCAATAACGGTACGGGCCTTCTGGCTTGCTGTCTGTACCTCTACAGACCAGGCATACTCAATCTACTTGGGCAGAATACAACTTCACGGTTATTGCCGGGATTGTATTCCTTGTGAACGCTATCCATGACAGTACTTCTATAATAGGATTTTTTTTATAATTGACATTCTTGATATTTTTTGTTTTTATTCTTTTTGTTTTTTGTTTATTCATTGTTTTTGATACATATAAATCTTGTGGATGAAATCGACCCCTAGTCAAGTAATCTCTAAGTATGCAGTATTGTGTGCCTCGTATTCTTAAGTAATGGATACAGTAAATATACTCGCTTTGTAAAGAGAGAAAGTGCATTCGTCGAAAACGACATACGGGTCACCAGTATACAGGGGGGATAACTGTTATTTCCAGTACGCTTATTATGTCATTTGTATTTTTCCATATTTCAATTCCATTGGTATCAAGATCTGATGACTGTTGGCTAGATGAAATGTAAAGTGACATAACATCTTAAAAACATAGAAAAAATATTCTAGCCAGTATGAACTAATGATAAACTGACGCGGCTACCACTGGGACATTGACTATACGAGACAAATAGAACATAGTTTTGGTCTGTACTGTGTGACGCCTTGTCAATAACTATGGCCACGTGTGCGAGATACATGCATGTTGCACGTGTGTGTTTTAAAAGGCATGGGAATGTTCGTGTTTGTCTTCCTGTGACAGCGCTTAACTTATTCCCAATTTATAGCGTTACCTCACTGAAGCATACTGCCGAAGACACCCAGCAGAACATCCCACCCGGTCACATTATACTGAAAACGGTAGAACCAGTCGTCTCAAACCTAAAATGCTGAGCTTGAAGCGGGAGTAACAATTACCACTTTTATAGACTTTGGTATGTCTCGGCCAGGGGACAGAATAACGGGCGTAGCAACTATAAATCGGCAAAAGTTCCGGCCTATCACAAGGAGACTTAACACGAACAAACCGCAGCCTCCCAAAACACACACACGCACTCACAACACGCATGCATGTCGCGCGCACGGGAGGCCGTCCTTAAATGACCTTAGCTGTTAATAAGACATTAAACAAAATAAACCAAACCGAACCAACCCGTAGCAATCGTCTCAATCCTGCATTGCTGAGCGTTAAGCCTTCCGTACATTGCGAATTATAAACATGGATAATGATAACAGATGATACTAGCAGACACAGCAAAACTGTCGACCTTCATATTACACAAGGAAACAGTAAACGAGACCATGGTAGCGATCATAAACTACTCCTAACACTCGCCGATCTTCATTCTCCCAGTACCGTGAATTCGGCCGTCAGCAGTCATCACGTTTTTACATCAGCTACGGAATGTGTTGTGTAAATTAATGAATGGCATTTTTTAAAACAAGAAAATCTAAATGATCATGTCTATCACACAGGTTCTCCTGACCCGTCCGCTTTGGACATGAGAGTCAGTAATGGGGTAAACATCTGAGGAAGACGAAACCAAATGGAATGAAACGGAACACCAAAGAGGGCTTTGACAAGCCATCGAACACATGTAAATTAACTAACAAATACGAGATATATTATAAAATTGTAGCACATTTATTAGATATGTTTACATTTTATACTGCAGTTCACCTGGCTGAAATTCTATTCGTAAACAAAATCGGAAATCGTAACAACGAAGCATAACTATCATAAACAACTTTTCTCAAGCGGTTAATATTGCTGACAACAGGACAGTGTTATAACCCGGTGTGTAAGGGTCGGTGTAACTGTAAAACCATATGACAATGTTCTAAAGCAAATCCAATTATAGCTGCAATTTGTCGTTTAACGTCTTTGAAAACACATTTCGAAGTAGCAAATAACGGTTAGTTATATACATTTTCCGTAGGCAATTTGTCATCTCAATCTGGCGAATGTCATGGTTTCGATATTTTCAAGAAAAAATCCATTTTAATTCCACATTAAGTAAAAGACTAAAGTTGATAACAAATGAAATCGAATAACCTTGATAAACGAATATCTTGAACTGTCTCAACTATTTAGCCCTGACTGTGTTCAATGAGGATGAGAATACAGATGGTGTGGTGTTGGATTCAGTCACGTGACTCAGGGTTCACTCTAGTGTGACTGGATTAACATGAAATAGACTAGAGATGACATACCTCATCTGGCAATGCATGTGTACATTTTTTGCTACTATTTGAATAATAACTGTGTCTTGGTATGACGTTTCAGTTTGCTGTACTGAAAACTGTTCTGTCAGTTCCGCATCATACCGAGACATCGTTCTCGGATGACCTTAGCTTTCCAAACCAAATCGATTCTAATCAAATATGGTATATTTTGTTGTTGTTTCCAAGGTTGTAATCTGACCGTTTGAGCGAGTTCCTGTTATGCCCGTTGGTGCTGGTTTTCTTTATATTTGTATTTATCTAAATATACAATTTTGTCGAACAAACACTCCGTATAGTACTAATCCCCTGTGGACATCTTCACTTCTTGGTTAATAAAACGACATTAATATTCACGCATGGTTGCACACTGACCGACCGAAGTATTAACCGATGTACTTTGGTGTTAATCTCTGTTATTAATCCACTGAGGCTATGATGGACATTTAATGAGCACCATCATTTGTACAATCATACGATAAAACAACAGTGATTTGGAGGAGATATCATTTGTCGCTTGGGTAGATTTTCTATCACTGACCACTTAATAGCGACATATTCCTGGTCCCCGATCTAAGACGAGATTATTGTGTGTCTTGTAGAAGTGACAATACACGAGTAATAATTGGTACTTTCTAGGGTTAAACTGTCCTGTTGTTGCCAGCCTTCTCGACTGTCATGTCCTTAGTGGGGTTGACCTGTCGTCAGTCAACCAACCATGTAAAACTGTCATTTTCGATATATGGACTTTCATGTTCTGAGTGAGTTGACCTGTCGTCGGTCTCCAAGACTTCTGTTCATCCTGTCCCTTTGTTGCCAGCCTTCTCGACTTCTATGATCTTACTTCTTCTGCAATGCTTTTACAGTGTTAGCCTCGTTCTCCCCAACGTCGTCATGGCAAGTTAAAGTGAGACTTTCATTTTTGTTATCGGCCTTTATCGGCTGCTCTTAGTGGGTAAAGCTGTACTCGGTCTCCACAGCTAGTGTTCGTCAGTTCGTTGTCAGTCTGCCCATGTCATGCTTTAGCAAATAATGGGTACACTTAAACTTATCCTGTCTTCTCATACTAATGGGAACCTGCAATCTAATTAAAATCTATATGGTCATTCTCACTACATGTAACGTAGTGAGAATGACCATCTAGATTTTAATTAGATTGGGGAACCTGCTGTCTCACATACTTCACAGGGTTATCCCATGGTTGCCAGGGAAAATATTCAGAATCTTGCACTCCTTTTGGGGTGATATATGGGGATCTCAACCCGAGGAGGGAGATTGTTAAATTCCCAAACACAAGTTGGGAACTTAACAATCGCCCCCGAGGGTTGATATACCCCTATCTCATTCCAAAAAGGGATGAATAATTATTTTTCTCTACCCTGCTTTACAAACTGTAGTGTGAACCAAATTCAAACGTATGTAATTAACAACACGTGGACGGCGGACGACAGTTGTGATAAGGCTGCAGCAGACGCTTTACACCTTGCAATGTTGATTTCATACAAAATATAGTGCCGATAAACTTGTTAAAAGCACACCAAACACTCGGTAAACTCTGATAATTAATGCTTATTTTAATTTCTTTTGTGAATAATACTCATATCTGTCATTTAAAAAGAACAAATGACACAGGTCAATACGCAGACGAACATAAAACACGTAAAAGCAGTTCCGGGTCAGGTCATAGTGACGTCACCCTATCGAGAACAAGAGCACGTTCAAAGAGCACGTGCTACTTATCTTTTCCTTAGGATGAGATAAGAAAATCTCACCCCAGTAAAACTGCGGATTTCCCTGTACAGAATAGGAGAACAATCGATCTCACACAGGGGGGTGAAGACAGCTGGTACGCGCAATATGTAACGTCATCATTTTACGTTGAGTTATCATTTCGTCATTACTTTTGACGCTCATTCCAAAGAGCATTGCAGATGGCGCGATGAAAACCTTTCATAAAAGCTTACATTGGCTTGCAAGTATGTGAGAAAAATAATCAAACGTGGGTTTGATTCGCGGACAAAGATATCTCAACCCTTGTGTAAGAGTTTTACTGGCCAAACTCTTACACTCGGTTTGAGATATCCCTGTCCACGGTACAGACCCATGTTAGATTCCATAGTCTCTCTAAGCCTTCTCTGATGCGATTTCCATAGGCTTGACAATTGTCTTTTGAGAAACATTGCCATCAAACGCAAGCGTAATAATGTCAACGAGGCTGTCAGCGATCAGAATACTGTAGGCATTTGTATTATCATATTGGGCCTGTAAACATGATATAAGATATCCTTAATGACAGTAAGGTGCAATGAATAACGGTACGTAAGTTGTCGATAAGGATTCAAGTGAGGCAATCCAAGATAAACGATGCAGGACATTGTCCTTATAAGGTATCAGTATTAAACAATATTGTGAAATTGGATGCTATCTTGTCTTGAGGAAAATGTTTTAAGCGTTAACAGACCGTCCTATTTGTACAGGAACATCAACAGATGAATGATACAAATAGCGACCACGTCCTTAGCACATATTTCCATACTACCATTGATCAAGATTGTGGAAGTTTAATAATCCAATCGGCGAGGTCGTCAAGGGCGACGAAACAATAGGCGAGTGTGCTAAGGTACATGGATCTTAGCTTGATCAGTTGTTGAGTAGTGGTAATCGTAACCATGTACAAGTCTGTTGATAAAGTCGAGGTAACAGTTATTATATAACAGACGACCACCTAAATACCTTTATAAATCATACATGATTATGTGTTATAATTCTGAGGTATTTTATATACCAAATACCGAGATATAACAGTCGACCACCTAAATACCTTTATAAATCATACATGATTATGTGTTATAATTCTGAGGTATTTTATATACCAAATACCGAGATTTAACAGCCTGAAATAACCGTTAAAATTCAATATTTATTTGATAAACAACTTCTATAAAATTAATTTTTCACGCTTGATGTCCCGGATGGGAGCGCCCGAGGTGTCGAATGCAAGATTAATTAACAGTATGGAGGAACTTTAAACAGTGGCTAATAGAGTGAGATACTCATACACAGAAACACCAAGAATAAAGACGAAATTATAACAATGTATCACGACGAAAACTTAAGCTCACACCCTTTCGTGCCTATACAGATTTTGGGTTCGTCAAGGGAAAGAAGTCCTCATATTGGAGAAGACAGCTACGCGTGACAATGAACTCTAGAGTTTTCGAATTATATTCGGTGAGCTGCCTTAATTGAGGTTAGACTTTGTTAAGATATTTCTTTTATACTCGGAAAATCTAATTAAGTGGGAAAACTTGTAGGACACTGAAGTTTGCTTTCCCTCAGGCAATATTTACCAGACGAATGTGTTGACAGCGTTGCAGATTTCCTTTTTTTTGACGACCTAACCTCACCTTGAAATATATGCGTGGCCTCGAGGTAGCGACATTACAACATAAATTGTGCCTGGGAAAAAGCGTTTCACCGACACGTGAAAATAATAGGTATTTTAGTCTTATATTACCGTGGATAGTGTTGCACTGTCTGACATCACGACCCAACACTTACAAGCGTCACCACGATCCAGCCCTACCAGGAGTAATTAAGATTCAATACTAACAAGTTTTCCCCACCCAGATCTTACAAGCTTTATCCCGACCTAATACCATCGAGATAGGTCCTGACGTCGGACTACAGAGATTAAACCATACTCAGTACTGCAGCTTATAATTAATAATCTGGAATCATTTTTATCGTTTTGTATCTTTGGGCTGATTGAGTGAGGACAGGTGTCAAGTGAAGCCTAGCATGTTGTCAACTCGGCGGATGTCAGTTGGACTCCAACATATGAGGACGGATGTCATGTAGACAGGAATATATCTTATATATATATATAGAGAGAGAGGATAAAGGAAAAGACTAATTCTAGTACAAGTATCATTCATCTTGATACATCAGTCAAAATGTCTGTGTTTTGAAAATATATAATTGTTGATGTCAGAGATGATACAATTGTCTGTGGTAATGTTTTCCTGATCTGAGATATCATGTGTTAGGTTTGATAACGCAACAATGACTAAAGGAAACATGAACTGTGTTATTATAATCTATCCGTCGACTGTGGAAACTATTGTATTAATTTAGTTAAGAAAGTTTCTAGGAATTTTGTATGTGCGAATGTTTTCCGGTATACTTTTTTTTTTCATTTTAATTTTGAAAACGTTCAATATGTTCTCCGTCCGGAAATTTCATAATCAATTTAAGAAATCCAAAAACATAGTAACGTGTACATGATGATGGTAACGTACGACACAGCTGATATTCTGGGGATGAAATAGCAAAAACTATTAAAATAAAATCAAATGTTCATATACGAAAGTGTAGACGATCATAATACACATTTATATTGTTTTACTTTCTGCGATTCTGATACCGACCGATAGCCCCATTTTCAGATAATCCCCTCACAATACAAAACTAAACTCAAAGTAAATAAAAACAATCCGCAAGATGTAACTTTTATCTCTATATTTGCATGCACATCGATGTTTTCGTTTATAGCTTGTCGTGTCAAAAAAAGTATATAATGTGGAAGTCTCGCAGAGTCTCGTAAAATCTCGAACGCTGTCAACATGCCAGGCGACAACATTATCTGTCGATAGATCATCGCCGAGGATAATAAAACCATCAGGGATATATCGGGAGTTCATCGTAGACGGAAACACATTCGACCTCAGCTTCAACACTGAAATAAGAATATGACAATAAAAGATAAAAATGATGGATAACGTTTTTGATTTTGAAAAATATTTTATCGGGAAAACATTTATTTTAAAATAAACAAGTGATTGATGGGTTGCCATGAAAATGTCGGAATGATAACACGAGGAACATGTTATCGTTATTGTACCACTACTACTGACGGCGCCAAAGTCTTAGACCGCGGTATCAACGGTCAACATTGTCACTCAATTCAGTACCGTCTCAGGGGAAATCAACATGTCAACATCTAATGTAGCAAGGGAAAAAAATTGTGACAGGATGATAAACAACATCTAGTGTAGCAGGATGAAAAACAACACCGCGTGTAGCAGGATGAAAAACAACACCGCGTGTAGCAGGATGAAAAACAACACCGAATGTAGCAGGATGAAAAACAACACCGCGTGTGGCAGGATGAAAAACAACACCGAATGTAGCAGGATGAAAAACAACACCGAATGTAGCAGGATGAAAAACAACACCGAATGTAGCAGGATGAAAAACAACACCGAATGTAGCAGGATGAAAAACAACACCTTGTATAACAAGGTTTAAAATGGAAAGTATAGTACACCAACTAAGATGTTTCCTACTTAATCACAATAGGCCCTCGGCGAAAGAAGTATCGGCCGAGGGGGGTGGGGGGGGTGGGGGGTCGTTTTTACAACATTCCGATATTTGTTGTTGTTGTTGTTGTTTATACCTACTATATTTGTGTAACTGTTCCATGTTATGTAATCGTATATGTGATCGTATGTAATTTACCTGTGTCCTGATAAAGGGGCAGATTGCCTCGAAAATTCGACAATTTACTTGTCTGTACTGTCGTTATATTACTACTTGACATATATATATATATAGAAAGAGTATTTGTGAATAATATATAATGATAGTCTTATGTGTTTTCTTCACGATATGTTACATATCATTATTAAATATATATTAGTACTCGTTTACTACTCAGGAGAGAGACAAGAGTTTGATCAACAACAGAGTTTCCGACTATATTGTCCATTTGGTAAATACCAGTAGTCTTCTACTCCTGTGCTGACCAAATACGCGACTTACCGTGAGGCCCCATGCTTAGTCGGGTTGGTTTCTCCTTTGTCTTCTGTTGAGAGAAACTTGAAACACCTAGAATAAGGTCTGTTATATCCGACTGCATGTTAACAGTAGAAGGCGGCTAAAAAGTTAGTCCCTTGAAGAATCATGAATTTCCTTACGGGTCCTCTATTTAGGGGACATTGAAGTTACCAAAATAGATCTTCTGCTCCTATCATAAAACTCGGGATCTTAGGAAAAACAAAACACCTTAGCTGTCTCCCTGACTCCCGTCCTCATATGACCCTTGATTTTGTGAGGACCTTTATCCACTTAAAACAAAACAAACCTTTCTTTCATCACTATTCTGTCTTTCTGTGCTTTGTTTTTTGCTCTAGGTGTCTCCTCGACATCCGTCCTCATATGACCCAGGCTGTTGTGATGTCATTAAACCCCTAAAAAGCAGAAAAAAAACAAAACAGATTGATGATGTTCATAACGTATTCCATTGTCATTAGCCAAATCATTATGTTACTACTATTAAATTCTGCACTGACGTCGCGCTGTCTCCCTCCTCCTGCTCCTCCTTAAAGACGTAATCACTTGTCATACAAATTTATGATCGAGATTTTCCAGGTCAAAGCAGGATTAACTTGCCTTAAAAACCACTTATTACCACTGAATATTGAAACCATGCAGTTCAAATAAATACCTGGTATCACCATGTAAATTAGCAATCCTCGTGAATTGATACTGATTTCTGCATCTGATGACACATGCCCATCAGATCTAGATCACATGATTAGTTACAGAGCGTATAACAGTATTACTACCAAAATGGTTATCCGACAGTTTAATTACATCAAATTTGATGTATGACCTAGATTTGTTGCTATCATCATGCACGTGATGTACCGTCAATTTTCATTGGCTAATTTCTTTAGCCATAAGGTGACTGTTATGTTGGAGTGACTTTTTGCGTGAATTGATATGTATATTTATGTTATACATCTCCATGACGGCAAACAGATCACGACTTGATGTTTGACCTTAGAAAAGATGGAGCACAAAATACGCGAACACAAAACCACAGAAATTAATTCAATAAAGGGTGGGATGGTGGGACAACGAAATTCCGAACACTAGACTTTCACCTTGTAAAAAATCCAGTTTTGACACGTGATATAAATCCGACCATCTGATTGGCTGTTAGCCTTGTTTTGGATTTTCCGGGTGTGCTTGGTTCACCTTATACCGCGTTACTCTGTTACTTTTGGCTTCGCATTTCTAAGTATATTTAATTTTATTCAATTTCAAATAAATTACAAATAAGAACTGATATGAACTTCATCGATTGGTTTACCCCATGCAACCTTTGTCTTATTTCCCCAATATGGGAATATTGAAGACACATAAAAACTACATTGTAATTCAGGAACTCGTCGTTCGTCCCAACTTATTGAAAATCTTAATTAACTTTCGGTTTTTCGTCCAGTCGCTTCACGAATTTGACATCAACTGTGGAGGTATTGTTGTCGCTATCAGTACCGACACAGGTGGACGAGAATATAGTCCACAGGTATAAATAACCCATTAACTCTGATTGGATTTTGCCGGTAACGTTGAGAATAAGTGACCGTTCTGCCGTGTACAAATACTGGTGTGAAGACATCGTTGTTTATAGATTCTTTCACAATTGTTATGATGCTGATGGTGTACAGAAGAGAATTTAAAACAAATTAATGACGAAAATTATTAACATGACATATCAAACCGATTATTACATCCGAGCCAGGCTTCGGCGTTATTTCACCCATAGGAAATAAGAACAATTCTAATCTTTTGATATTCTAGTTTAAAATCAGCAGTCCATTAAATTCTAGAATATTATTTACGGAATCGTGTCCCCGAGGATGGTTTTAGACGGCCTGAGCACACGGTCTAATGGATTAGATATCACAAATTATCAAAGCCGTCGTTAATCACACGTGACTATAAGGCCATCGACGGGGTAATTCTGGCCGACTCTAATTACAGACATTTCACGGAAAATAAAAAAAACATATGCATGTTTTGCCACGCGTTTCATCTTATTAAAATAAAAACTGACGTCTTGCCGAGAATAGATATGAAATAATCAAAACTACATACATGACTATGTTCTCGAGAGCCTCAAATTGTGGTTTAAAAGTTTTTACAAATTTTCGAAATATAAGTGGTCACGAGATATTAGCCATTGAGAATGAGAAATTGTCAGTGACACGTTATTACGATATCCTAGATCATAATAAAATAAGACAAATTGGATCAGTGGCTGGGTTTGTAAGATGATAGTAGCCTATTCTGGTCATGCCAGCTTTTATTTTTGTATCATCTCAAAACTGTCAATTTTTGTTAGATTTGATTTATTTTCAATTTGTCATTGAACAATCACATTACTATGCAATGCAAAACAGAATACCGTTATAATGTCTCAGGTCTATGGACATGGTATTGTTATTGTTATAATGTCTGACGTCTATGGACATGGTATTGTTATTGTTATAATGTCTCACGTCTATGGACATGGTATTGTTATTGTTATAATGTCTCACGTCTATGGACATGGTATTGTTATAATGTCTCACGTCTATGGACATGGTATTGTTATTGTTATAATGTCTCACGTCTATGGACATGGTATCGTTATAATATCTCACGTCTATGGACATGGTATTGTTACAGTGTTATAATGTCTCAGGTCTATGGACATGGTATTGTTATTGTTATAATGTCTGACGTCTATGGACATGGTATTGTTATTGTTATAATGTCTCACGTCTATGGACATGGTATTGTTATTGTTATAATGTCTCACGCCTATGGACATGGTATTGTTATTGTTATAATGTCTCACGTCTATGGACATGGTATTGTTACCGTTATAATGTCTCACGTCTATGGACATGGTATTGTTATTGTTATGATTTCTCACGTCTATGGACATGGTATTGTTATTGTTTTAATTTCTCACGTCTATGGACATGGTATTGTTATAATGTCTCACGTCTATGGACATGGTATTGTTATAATGTCTCACGTCTATGGACATGGTATTGGTATTGTTATAATGTCTGACGTCTATGGACATGGTATTGTTATAATGTCTCACGTGTATGGACATGGTATTGTTATAATGTCTCACGTCTATGGACATGGTATTGTTATTGTTATAATGTCTCACGTCTATGGACATGGTGTGTTATAATGTCTCACGTCTATGGACATGGTATTGTTATAATGTCTCACGTCTATGGACATGGTATTGTTATTGTTATAATGTCTCACGTCTATGGACATGGTATTGTTATTGTTATAATGTCTCACGTCTATGGACATGGTATTGTTATTGTTATAATGTCTCACGTCTATGGACATGGTATTGTTATTGTTATAATGTCTCACGTCTATGGACATGGTATTGTTATTGTTATAATGTCTCACGTCTACGGATATGGTATTGTTATTGTTATAATGTCTCACGTCTATGGACATGGCATTGTTATTGTTTTAATTTCTCACGTCTATGGACATGGTATTGTTATTGTTATAATGTCTCACGTGTATGGACATGGTGTTGTTATAATGTCTCACGTCTATGGACATGGTATTGGTATTGTTATAATGTCTCACGTCTATGGACATGGTATTGTTATAATGTCTCACGTCTATGGACATGGTATTGTTATTGTTATAATGTCTCACGTCTACGGATATGGTATTGTTATTGTTATAATGTCTGACGTCTATGGACATGGTATTGTTATTGTTATAATGTCTCACGTCTATGGACATGGTATTGTTATTGTTATAATGTCTCACGTCTATGGACATGGTATTGTTACCGTTATAATGTCTCACGTCTATGGACATGGTTCTGTTATTGTTATAATGTCTCACGTCTATGGACATGATATTGTTATTGTTATAATGTCTCACGTCTATGGACATGATATTGTTATAATGTCTCACGTCTATGGACATGGTATTGTTATTGTTATAATGTCTCACGTCTACGGACATGGTATTGTCATTGTTATAATGTCTCACGTCTATGGACAAGGTAGTGTTATTATTATAATGTCTCACGTCTACGGACATGGTATTGTTATTGTTATAATGTCTCACGTCTATGGACATGGTATTGGTATTGTTATAATGTCTCACGTCTATGGACATGGTATTGTTATAATGTCTCACGTCTATGGACATGGTATTGTTATAATGTCTCACGTCTATGGACATGGTATTGGTATTGTTATAATGTCTCACGTCTATGGACATGGTATTGTTATAATGTCTCACGTCTATGGACAAGGTATTGTTATTGTTATAATGTCTCACGTCTACGGACATGGTATTGTTATTGTTATAATGTCTCACGTCTATGGACATGGTATTGGTATTGTTATAATGTCTTACGTCTAGAGACATGGTATTGTTATAATGTCTCACGTCTATGGACATGGTATTGTTATTGTTATAATGTCTCACGTCTATGGACATGGTATTGGTATTGTTATAATGTCTGACGTCTATGGACATGGTATTGTTATAATGTCTCACGTCTATGGACATGGTATTGTTATAATGTCTCACGTCTATGGACATGGTATTGTTATAATTTCTCACGTCTATGGACATGGTATTGTTATAATGTCTCACGTCTATGGACATGGTATTGTTATAATGTCTCACGTCTATGGGCATGGTATTGTTATAATATCTCACGTCTATGGACATGGTATTGGTATTGTTATAATGTCTCACGTCTATGGACATGGTATTGTTATAATGTCACACGTCTATGGGCATGGTATTGTTATAATGTCTCACGTCTATGGTCATGGTATTGTTATAATGTCTCACGTCTATGGACATGGTATTGTTATAATTTTTCACATCTATGGACATGGTATTGATAAATTGTTATAATTTCTCACGTCTATGAACATGCATTTGTTACATTGTTAGAATTTCTCACGTCTATGGAAGCTGCATGCTTAATTTTAGGATTACTTTTTTTTGATGTTTTTAATACAATGTAGAGTTACTGTTATAATTTTCCTCCTGTGGTTATTCTACTCTTCGGTCGCCGAATTTCGGCATTCACGTTTTTTTCGCGCAATATATTCCAAATTTATCATCATTAAACGTTTATATTGACGTTTTATCTATTTGGAAATCTCTCATCATTCGAGAACGATCGAGAATTATACAAAGGAGAAGGCATACGGTATCGACTGGATGACCAAAATTATGATTAAAAAGTTTTTAAGGGAAATATGAAGAGTGATTGATTGGATGTACAGTATCCCTCTTAATGACATTTGACCCCTTACCTTGTGTCTACGGCATCTGTACCATGACCTTTTGATTTGTCTTTTGAACTTTGAACTGTAATTTTACGTTTCCTTGCTGAGCGGCCTGAAGTTAGCAGCGGATTCGTTATTCGAATCCCCAATAACGAATAACGAATCCGCTACTAACTTCAGCCCGCTTCCTTGTTGGCCAGGTCCCATGAAAACGTCTATTTTGTATTCTGTGGTTGGGTTTATGAATGGAGAGTACAGTTTGACCCAAATATTAATCAGCGCAAAACTTCAACGCCGATTGAATTCCAGAACAATCATGGATAATATTGAACGTTTATTCCGGCTGATGTAGCCAATCCTGATGAACGAAATGTTACGGTCACTAGAACACCGGAAGTCATAAAATGAGGAGGGATGGGATATGTACTGATACAGATGATAGGCCCAAGTAGCAATAACGGACCATTTATATAGAATTGGATACGTGGGAAATTACAATAAAAAACAAACACCAGGAAATTGCATTGTTCTGGAGGAAATAAACACTAGGAAAGCGACCAACTACCCAGAAACTACCTATATAGGGGACGGGTAATAGGACGTACATACTTTACCAGTAAATCCATCTAAACAATCATTTCCGGCGATCAAGATTGCCTTTTTTCTGATAACAGACGTATTACTTTTTTCTTAATACTGCCAAATATATTTCATCATTATTGAATTATTTATCCATTTCAACCTACTTTATTTAAAAACGTTTTATAAGGTTCTTGATAATATAAACATAATAAAAATAACTTTTTCTTCTTAATTTGCGAAATAGGTTTTATTATCATTGAAAATAATTAAAAACCGATAAATTCTTCTGTAATTACAAAATTAAAAGATATACCACACATTAGAAAACAAATTAGTTGAGGTCGAGGACGGCCTAATACCGCCTTGTCAAGTTTGTCGTTAGGCGTGCGTGAACATTTCACATCTTCGTCTTTTTAATTGGGTGGGGAGGGGGCTGTGTTTCCATTAATAATTCATTTGACAAGTAAAGATATTGATGGTATCATTAAACGTCCAATTAATATAATATAAACTCATTAAAATAATTTGAATACTTGTCTAGCACCATTCCACTGAAATATCATGTCAGAAGGCACAACGACAAGACATCCCTCCAGGATGTTATACTGATATCATTAACGTGTTTGTCAAGTTGAAAATAGTTAGGAATTAATGAATTAAGTATTGTGTCATACTTCAGTCTCTTGGAGATGATACTAGAGCTGGTAAAGTCATTCTGTCAATAAGAAGTAAGACTACTGTGATAACGATATTTATATATTTGGCGTCTAATTGACACGTTTGTTATCCTATTGCCCATTCTTATCAAGTTTTCGTGATTAATTACTTGCTTCATTATAAATCATTAGGCGAAGACATGGGGCATATTTCACGTGTGAATACGATTTTGAGCGGACTATATTTCACGGTGTGACAGGCCATGTCCACTCCATCAGAATTAGATGCGGACATTATGTCTCCGAGCGGTTTATATTATGTTAGAGTAAAAACAGGGAATGTTTACCACCGTCTCGGTAATTGTTTTCTCACTAATTGTTCCCAAAAGGACACGTAGGAGAGACTGACCACTCTAATGGACATGCCTTGTGTTCACTCGACACCACCAAATAATTGTCTCGATTTACTCCGTCATTGTTCACGTCTAGTTAACGTTAAACCATTTGTCATACTTGTGTCCGTCTCTGGCCTCTACGACATTATCGGTCAATCTTTGCGTCAATATATGAATGATTTACATCTGTAGAAAGTATTTCCTTTGTTTTTGTAATGTTTTACGTCCACTCAACAGATGGGGTCATTTAGAGCCGAACAATACCAGAAAAAAGACAAGGCAGAAAAAAGAATGAAAATGCAATTAATTAAACTAATAACCCAAATGATTAAGATCTTAACATTAAAATAGCATTTATTTTGAACGAACTGGTTGCTCAACCATCATATTGATGGTAAAGGGCAATTGCATGTAGATAATCAAATATTCTAAACAACTACGGAGAAACGATGTCAAAATAAGTTTTCATCGAAATCACGTTATAGAGTAATTAAAACTCACTGCTATTGTATCTAGAGGTATAAACAACATGGAGACGCGTACCTTAGGATTTCGACTGTAAAGCTAACCAGTACCCCGTGGTAATAACAGACAGAGGTCATGACCAAGGTTAAGCGACCTTATTTAGACAAATGGACACACGTGATAATTTTCTCCCCTCACTTCTGGTATTTATTGTGATCATTCCTAGAGCGAGTGTATCATACTCTCTAAACGTGTCATTCACGCGCCACGTGCCCCGTTTTAGATTATAATGTGTGAAGCTAATTAATCCTTATTTGGACATAATTTTGATGTCTTTAAAGTTGTGACCTAATTAGGGGAGATGCTGTTTTCACGGCTGTTTTGTTTGCCTATAACAGTCGTTGGTGACATTGTCATTATTCATTATGGAGGTTATCATAATAAAAAATGTTAACTATAACTGAGGACAATTGAGCGGGTATTCAATGCTATGTGTGCCCTTTGTCTTTTGAGAAAGTGTAAAAAAAATAAAATAGTATCAATAATCTCCAATGTAAGGGAATTTTTACCCACCCAAATTGTTATTAGATAAAATTCAAATCAAGGTAGAATTGTGCCCGCATATTGGAACTGTAGACATTATCATAGGTGTTGATATTGAAGTGATGTTTCCAAGAAACGTTATAACCGGGGTATCACTTAATTTATTTGTCTTGGCTTTTTACACTGGTTGGAGATTTTGAGAATAAGTGGAGGGGATTGGTACAACGGGGAACAGAGAACGGGGAGTGGTACAACGGGGAACAGGGAACGGGGAGTGGTACAACGGGGAACAGAGAACGGGGAGTGGTACAACGGGGAACAGGGAACGGGGGAGTGGTACAACGGGGAACAGAGAACGGGGAGTGGTACAACGGGGGAACAGAGAACGGGGAGTGGTACAACGGGGAACAGAGAAAGGGGAGTGGTACAACGGGGAACAGGGAACGGGGAACAGGGAACGGGGAGTGGTACAACGGGGAACAGAGAACGGGGAGTGGTACAACGGGGAACAGAGAACGGGGAGTGGTACAACGGGGAACAGAGAACGGGGAGTGGTACAACCGGGGAACAGAGAACGGGGAGTGGTACACGGGGAAAAGGAGAACGGATAGTGGTACAACGGGGAACAGAGAACGGGGAGTGTACAACGGGAACAGATAACGGGGAGTGGTACAACGGGGAACAGAGAACGGGGAGTGGTACACGGGGAACAGAGAACGGGGAGTGGTACAACGGGGAACAGAGAACGGGGAGTGGTACAACGGGGAACAGAGAACGGGGAGTGGTACAACGGGGAACAGGGAACGGGGAGTGGTACAACGGGGAACAGAGAACGGGGAGTGGTACAACGGGGAACAGAGAACGGGGAGTGGTACAACGGGGAACAGAGAACGGGGAGTGGTACAACGGGGAACAGAGAACGGGGAGTGGTACAACGGGGAACAGAGAACGGGGAGTGGTACAACGGGGAACAGAGAACGGGGAGTGGTACAACGGGGAACAGGGAACGGGGAGTGGTACAACGGGGAACAGAGAACGGGGAGTGGTACAACGGGGAACAGAGAACGGGGAGTGGTACAACGGGGAACAGAGAACGGGGAGTGGTACAACGGGGAACAGAGAACGGGGAGTGGTACAACGGGGAACAGAGAACGGGGAGTGGTACAACGGGGAACAGAGAACGGGGAGTGGTACAACGGGGAACAGAGAACGGGGAGTGGTACAACGGGGAACAGAGAACGGGGAGTGGTACAACGGGGAACAGGGAACGGATAGTGGTACAACGGGGAACAGGGAACGGGGAGTGGTACAACGGGGAACAGAGAACGGGGAGTGGTACAACGGGGAACAGAGAACGGGGAGTGGTACAACGGGGAACAGGGAGCGGGGAGTGGTACAACGGGGAACAGGGAACGGGTAGTGGTACAACGGGGAACAGAGAACGGGGAGTGGTACAACGGGGAACAGAGAACGGGGAGTGGTACAACGGGGAACAGGGAACGGGGAGTGGTACAACGGGGAACAGAGAACGGGGAGTGGTACAACGGGGAACAGGGAGCGGGGAGTGGTACAACGGGGAACAGAGAAAGGGGAGTGGTACAACGGGGAACAGAGAAAGGGGAGTGGTACAACGGGGAACAGAGAAAGGGGAGTGGTACAACGGGGAACAGAGAACGGGGAGTGGTACAACGGGGAACAGAGAACGGGGAGTGGTACAACGGGGAACAGAGAACGGGGAGTGGTACAACGGGGAACAGAGAACGGGGAGTGGTACAACGGGGAACAGAGAACGGGGAGTGGTACAACGGGGAACAGAGAAAGGGGAGTGGTACAACGGGGAACAGAGAACGGGGAGTGGTACAACGGGGAACAGGGAACGGGGAGTGGTACAACGGGGAACAGAGAAAGGGGAGTGGTACAACGGGGAACAGGGAACGGGGATTGGTACAACGGGGAACAGGGAACGGGGAGTGGTACAACGGGGAACAGAGAACGGGGAGTGGTACAACGGGGAACAGGGAACGGGGAGTGGTACAACGGGGAACAGAGAACGGGGAGTGGTACAACGGGGAACAGAGAACGGGGAGTGGTACAACGGGGAACAGAGAACGGGGAGTGGTACAACGGGGAACAGAGAAAGGGGAGTGGTACAACGGGGAACAGAGAACGGGGAGTGGTACAACGGGGAACAGGGAACGGGGAGTGGTACAACGGGGAACAGAGAACGGGGAGTGGTACAACGGGGAACAGAGAACGGGGAGTGGTACAACGGGGAACAGAGAACGGGGAGTGGTACAACGGGGAAAAGGGAGCGGGGAGTGGTACAACGGGGAACAGGGAACGGGGAGTGGTACAACGGGGAACAGGGAACGGGGAGTGGTACAACGGGGAACAGGGAACGGGGAGTGGTACAACGGGGAACAGAGAACGGGGAGTGGTACAACGGGGAACAGGGAACGGGGAGTGGTACAACGGGGAACAGGGAGCGGGGAGTGGTACAACGGGGAACAGAGAACGGGGAGTGGTACAACGGGGAACAGAGAACGGGGAGTGGTACAACGGGGAACAGGGAACGGGGAGTGGTACAACGGGGAACAGAGAACGGGGAGTGGTACAACGGGGAACAGAGAACGGGGAGTGGTACAACGGGGAACAGAGAACGGGGAGTGGTACAACGGGGAATAGAGAACGGGGAGTGGTACAACGGGGAACAGAGAACGGGGAGTGGTACAACGGGGAACAGGGAACGGGGAGTGGTACAACGGGGAACAGAGAACGGGGAGTGGTACAACGGGGAACAGGGAACGGGGAGTGGTACAACGGGGAACAGAGAACGGGGAGTGGTACAACGGGGAACAGGGAACGGGGATTGGTACAACGGGGAACAGAGAACGGGGATTGGTACAACGGGGAACAGAGAACGGGGAGTGGTACAACGGGGAACAGGGAACGGGGATTGGTACAACGGGGAACAGAGAACGGGGAGTGGTACAACGGGGAACAGGGAACGGGGAGTGGTACAACGGGGAACAGAGAACGGGGAGTGGTACAACGGGGAACAGAGAACGGGGAGTGGTACAACGGGGAACAGAGAACGGGGAGTGGTACAACGGGGAATAGAGAACGGGGAGTGGTACAACGGGGAACAGAGAACGGGGAGTGGTACAACGGGGAACAGGGAACGGGGAGTGGTACAACGGGGAACAGAGAACGGGGAGTGGTACAACGGGGAACAGGGAACGGGGAGTGGTACAACGGGGAACAGAGAACGGGGAGTGGTACAACGGGGAACAGGGAACGGGGATTGGTACAACGGGGAACAGAGAACGGGGAGTGGTACAACGGGGAACAGAGAACGGGGAGTGGTACAACGGGGAATAGAGAACGGGGAGTGGTACAACGGGGAATAGAGAACGGGGAGTGGTACAACGGGGAACAGAGAACGGGGAGTGGTACAACGGGGAACAGGGAACGGGGAGTGGTACAACGGGGAACAGGGAACGGGGAGTGGTACAACGGGGAACAGAGAACGGGGAGTGGTACAACGGGGAACAGAGAACGGGGAGTGGTACAACGGGGAACAGAGAACGGGGAGTGGTACAACGGGGAACAGAGAACGGGGAGTGGTACAACGGGGAACAGGGAACGGGGAGTGGTACAACGGGGAACAGAGAACGGGGAGTGGTACAACGGGGAACAGGGAACGGGGAGTGGTACAACGGGGAATAGAGAACGGGGAGTGGTACAACGGGGAACAGAGAACGGGGAGTGGTACAACGGGGAACAGGGAACGGGGAGTGGTACAACGGGGAACAGAGAACGGGGAGTGGTACAACGGGGAACAGGGAACGGGGAGTGGTACAACGGGGAACAGGGAACGGGGAGTGGTACAACGGGGAAAAGGGAACGAGGAGTGGTACAACGGGAACAGAGAACGGGGAACAGAGAACGGGGATTGGTTCAACGGGGAACAGAGAACGGGGAGTGGTACAACGGGGAACAGAGAACGGGTACTGTTTTTTTTTTTCTAAAATGTGTCTTTTTTGCTGGTCATTGTTCATATGTTCACATCTATGAAATAATCCATAGGAGAATATGGGTAGAATGAAAATTGGTAGCTTGAACTGCCGGGGTCTAGCAAATGATGCTATTTAATGGACAAGAAATTTTCCATCGGTGTCGATCCATGTATTATATGTCTATTTTGATTGACAGGCATATTGATTCAAAAATAGAACAATAATGGAGAAATGAATGTGGAGGTGACATTATTTTTGCTTCTTTTATATCTAAAACTGCAGTATGGGAGTTACTATACTTCTGAAAAAAATCGTTTGATTTTAAATTTGAAAGTGAATATTAAGATCCAAACGTTTTTACATGTGAATATAATGGTACATGATATAAAATTAATTTTATGTGGTGTACATATATGGTCCAGACGTTGACACACCAGAATTTGCTTCACTAATCTACACAAGATTGAAGGTATTTGATATGATACAATACTTATTGGATGGGGTGGGAATGTTTCTTGCAGACTACAACATTCACTCTGTTAATTGCCGTAATCGTAATGATATTGGAGCCAATAATACGATTCATGGCTTGATAAACAACTTAGGTTTGATTACTGTTTGGAAAAACTTAAACGATAATGCCCGACAATACACCTGGTTTGGCCCTAATGGTAAAAAAGTCGCGTAGATAATTTCTTAGTATTATAGGATTAATACTACATACAAAAAGCAGATATGGATATTACCTACAGTAAATCAGATCCTTCACCTGTTTCTATTGCTTTAGAATTTATAACCAAGAACGTTGTCGGGGAACATGAAAATTTAATAGGATTGGTTTGGTTTGGTTTATTTTATTTAACGTCCTATTAACAGCTAAGGGCAGTAATAATAGGTTTTGTTCTAATAGAATAGATAATTAGACAAGTACGGAAAATGCATTACACGGCATTGATGGCCAGCTACTGTGGAGACCATTCAAGCTAGTTATAAGAAAGACAATTAATATTTCCAGTTAAACAGGAAAACAATTGACAACTAAGATAATTTAAGAAACTTATATAATATGTATCATACTGATGATGATACAGGTATGGGACAAGAAATATCCGATACTGAGAGTAAATCAAAGACATGAAAGGATACAAATATCTCTCGGTCAACAATCCAGTGGATAAAAAAGCACCAACTATTTGTGTAATTGAGAACAGCGACAGTATACAGAAAATGATACCACATTCTTATGAAAGAAAATAGCAGGGAGGTAAAAGATTTGAAGTATATTTTAAAGGAATGACACTTTTCTATTTAAACTTTTATAATACAAAGTGTACTGTATTTGATGCAGTTCATCAAGAAACTTTCTTTAATAATGACAATCCTTTTATTATTATGTGAACATCTGAACAATGTTTCTCCATGATTGGTCCTTTAAGGGTAATGTTTGAAAGCCTTGAAGTACATAAGCAATGGTAAGTCCCAGTATGCTGTTTTTAGGATCGACTTGCATAATCAAGGCGATAATAATGTATACCAAAAAAGGGAAATCAAAACTTTATATAGAATAATTAGAGACCAATTACTTCATTGAATGTTGATTATAAAAAAATGCTGCTGCTTGTATTGCTTATAGAATTAAACCTTATTTATCATATGTTATCAGTTAAAGTCAAGCGGATTCCGAAAAAGGTCGATATATTGGTGAGTGTAGAAGATGATATCATTAGAAAATCTTCAGATAATGGCCTGCTAGGTATTTGAGTAATGTTGGATTTCGAGAAAGGTCGATATATTGGTGAGTGTACACGAATTATACATTAGATAATGACCTGCTAGGTATTTTACTAATGTTGGATTTCGAGTAAGCATTTGATTCCCTTGAATGGATATTCATAGAAAGAAGTCTGTCTTTTTTTTTATTCAGTACTTTTATCGTACAATGTTTTAAAACTTTATATTCCAATGTTTATGCAGATGTTGAAAATATGAATTGCAGTATGTTTATGTAAACACTGTAAAATGATTGATGCAGAAGATAATAAATGAATAAATAAATGAAAGTTATATGATCTTGATGGGTGTATTTTATTTCTTCTTTTGCGTTAATGTTATGACGTCAGATGTAACCGATGCTCTCTGATATGTCTAATTTTGAAGATGTGACTTAGTCCGGATTTAATCTCGCTCGTTTTGAGGATAAGACTTAATCCATATTTTACCAACATTTGTTTGTAATTCATTTTGAGGATTTTCCTTAATCCAGTGTTGACCAAACTCTTTGTAAGGATGTGACCTGATCATATCTAAGTTAGATTTTATAGGGAATATCGCCGACGAGACGGACGCTTACCCTACGACAATACCTAGTCTAATTTCTCTCGACTTTTTCAGCAGTCTCCATGCAGTTCTACATCTTGTTCATACTTTCCCCTCATCTTATCGATTGTTAGTTGGAATACATGTTCCATCGCATGTTGGCATTTTTGTGTTTGTTTATGACCTTCCGTCCGAGAATGATTCCGCTATCAGTCTCCACCTTATATCACTATGTCTCATCTAACCATTTTATTTATATCTATCATGTCCACCACATTTTCATCTGAACAGTGGTGGTACAACGTCGTTAGAGCCTTGAAAGAGGCCTTATCGCTACCACCAATTGATTTTAAACTTCATTTAACAAATTTTAATTTGTTTCTGGCAAACTTTTAATGTCAAAGGGGCAAAACGATCGGAGCCGATTTGAAGACAACGAATCCCACTCGATGGACCCCACTACCGATCAATGACCCTGTGTCAGAAACTGGCCTTGACCGGATTCAGATTGGTCATAATTTACGCCTTGGTACGGTGTACAACGAAAGAACATCAAACAAAAAATTGTAAAATGTGAAAGTTCAACCTTTTGTTGATGTTAACAGATTTAAGTTATAGAAACTCCCGTTCGACGTTGTAGAATAATACATAAAATGAACTTAACGAGTTCAATCATTTGTTTGGACACGAGCCTTACGGCTTCCGGCTAGTGGCATATCAACGTATTGATCTTGTTTATTAGATTCAATATTACATATCATTACACAATCCAATGTTAAGCAAAAACCTGGTCAACTTTACCAATTCTCCATTTTGGAGAACGCTCGAATTAATTCCAATATCATCCGGTCTTTCAGGACCAATAACAATTTCTCCATGGAATTTGAATACAGCTGAGTGTGAGTTTCCACTTTATGTATCTATCGAACCTTTTTCTGAATCTGAAAACAAGAGATTTGTTTCACTCATTAGGGAAGTAATGGTCATTTATAGGTTTAAGCCTTCAGATTAGGGCCGATATATATGAAGGTCGAAAAAAACATTTGTCAATTTTTGTTTGGAAATCAGTAACCTACGTCATAGGATTACTAACACATTGGTCATTCCCGGTACCCAGGAAGTGGTGACGTATGTCGTGATTACACCACTATCCAGTTATTGAACACATTTCGTTTCTCATCGCCTTCTATTTTTAAACTGAAAGGTTTTCCTCCCGGATCAATACCACTGCTACCGATTTGAAAGATTTAATCTCCTAGTAAATTGCTTTCTGGCGAAATTTTATCCGGTTTAGACCAAGAAAATTAAATAAAATCACTTTCTAAACACACGGCAGAGAAACACGTGTCTTTGAAGTCTTGTGGAAATCATTTCATCGCGTGACCGTTCTCTGTATAAAACATCGTTTCGTGTCAGTGTATGTAAGGGAGGTAATATGTTCAGACTCGCCGTAAAATCTTAGATTATCGACTATGTAAGAGTGTTTGATATATATATCGTAATGACGCTAGTGTACAGTCACTGACCAATACTGGCCAATACTGATCTTGATTGGTCTGCTTTTGTTGTTGTTTTTTTTTATAAAAAAAACTTTGTTTGAACTCTAATCAATTCAGACATCCAATTGTCTACTGATAATTAGCAAGGATTTCACTTGAAGCGATATGAAGTCTAACCCAGTTCTTAGTACTATCGACACCAGGCCTGCATCATTTTCGAGTACTGTCCACACTAGAGCTTGACCAGTTTGAGTACTGTCCACACTAGACCTGAACCAGTTTGAGTACTGTCTACACTAGACCTGAACCAGTTTGAGTGCTGTCCACACTAGACCTGAACCAATTTGAGTACTGTCCACACTAGAGCTTGACCAGTTTGAGTACTGTCCACACTAGACCTGAACCAGTTTGAGTACTGTCCACACTAGACCTAAACCAGTTTGAGTACTGTCCACACTAGATCTGAACCAGTTTGAGTACTGTCCACACTAGATCTGAACCAGTTTGAGTGCTGTCCACACTAGACCTGAACCAGTTTGAGTACTGTCCACACTAGACCTGAACCAGTTTGAGTACTGTCCACACTAGACCTGAACCAGTTTGAGTACTGTCCACACTAGACATGAACCAGTTTAAGTGCTGTCCACACTAGACATGAACCAGTTTGAGTACTGTCCACACTAGATCTGAACCAGTTTGAGTACTGTCCACACTAGATCTGAACCAGTTTGAGTACTGTCCACACTAGACCTGAACCAGTTTGAGTGCTGTCCACACTAGACCTGAACCAGTTTGAGTACTGTCCACACTAGACATGAACCAGTTTGAGTACTGTCCACACTAGACATGAACCAGTTTGAGTACTGTCCACACTAGACATGAATCAGTTTGAGTACTGTCTACACTAGATCTGAACCAGTTTGGGTACTGTCCACACTAGACATGAATCAGTTTGAGTACTGTCTACACTAAATCTGAACCAGTTTGAGTACTGTCTACACTAGACCTGAACCAGTTTGAGTACTGTCTACACTAGACCTGAACCAGTTTGAGTACTGTCTACACTAGATCTGAACCAATTTGAGTACTGTCCACACTAGATCTGAACCAGTTTGAGTGCTGTCCACACTAGAGCTTGACCAGTTTGAGTACTGTCCACACTAGACCTGAACCAGTTTGAGTACTGTCCACACTAGACCTGAACCAGTTTGAGTACTGTCCACACTAGATCTGAACCAGTTTGAGTACTGTCCACACTAGACCTGAACCAGTTTGAGTACTGTCCACACTAGACCTGAACCAGTTTGAGTACTGTCCACACTAGACCTGAACCAGTTTGAGTACTGTCCACACTAGACCTGAACCAGTTTGAGTACTGTCTACACTAGAGCTTGACCAGTTTGAGTACTGTCCACACTAGACCTGAACCAGTTTGAGTACTGTCCACACTAGATCTGAACCAGTTTGAGTACTGTCCACACTAGATCTGAACCAGTTTGAGTACTGTCCACACTAGATCTGAACCAGTTTGAGTACTGTCCACACTAGACCTGAACCAGTTTGAGTACTGTCCACACTAGACCTGAACCAGTTTGAGTACTGTCCACACTAGACCTGAACCAGTTTGAGTACTGTCTACACTAGACCTGAACCAGTTTGAGTGCTGTCCACACTAGATCTGAACCAGTTTGAGTACTGTCTACACTAAATCTGAACCAGTTTGAGTACTGTCTACACTAGATCTGAACCAGTTTGGGTACTGTCCACACTAGAGCTTGACCAGTTTGAGTGCTGTCCACACTAAATCTGAACCAGTTTAAGTGCTGTCCACACTAGATCTGAACCAGTTTGAGTGCTGTCCACACTAGACATGAACCGGTTTGAGTACTGTCCATACTAGATCTGAACCATTTTGAGTACTGTCCACACAAGACCTGAACCAGTTTGAGTACTGACATTACTTTGATCAAGATTGACATGGCGAATGTAGCCGATTTTAATGGCGCTTTACGACACCATTGATACCATTGTCATCACGTTAATTACTGACGATTTCAAAACATTCGACCTTTCAATAAATCACCGCCGTTTGTCAGAGCCAACCCTTTTACGGGTTGAATATTTAAGCTATCGTATTTAATTGACTTTGATTTGCCATGAAGATTGTTAATTTTTACAATTACTCGAAGAGTACAGAAACCCGAACTCGGTGTTTCTTGTTTGGTTCGGATCACCTACAATTAGCCCTCTCTAGCGGTAACACACTTGAGATATGGTATCCGTTGCCTTAAATCATACCTGATACAAACTTAAATACACGACAAGTCTTGTTTGTTTAGGATATTAAACTCGACGTCACTACTATCTAGTTATGAGGGAATCAACGAGCTGAAGATGTTATAAGGGCAACATATTTGACGAAAACCCTGTAATCGTCGTTTCCACAACGAATGTTATATCAAATAATACAACATTTCTTCACACTTTATTCCTGTTAATTATCGTCAATATTCATGAATCTCAGACCATTAATATTACTGTTGTTAAAGTAAGTTTTAGTTTGGTCTGGTATGGTTTAACGTCCTGTTGACAGCCATGCTTATTTATTTAAATAGGAAGCATATAACCAATTCTGTTTCCTGTCACCTATATAAGGATTGCCAAGCTTTACTAAGACTCAGATTTGCAAGGGAGTCGCTTTATATTTGCGCTTACCATTTGAACATTTCATTGTTTTACGTCCTATCAACAGCTTAGGTCATTTATGGACGGCCTCCCGTGTGTGCAAGATGCATGCGTGTGTTGAAAATGGTGGGGCGGCTGGGGTCTGCTGCATTAAAAAAAATGTTTTACTTATTTTCATATTTCTACTGACTCTCATCATAAAGTTTTATATATAATTAAACTACTACTAAACTATCTAGCTTCATAATCCCAAGTTTTAGAGCGACGAATTCAGATGTTTATTACCGACACATGGGGATCCCTCTCGGTTCATTAAAACCTAGTTATGTAAATCAGATGACACGACTGTTATAACAGTATATACGGATAACGAATCTGAGTTGTCTTTAAACAGTTTAGTTTGTGTTTATCTTTGTTAATTTAACACGAAGGTGCATGCTCGGCGTGATAACGGGCTTTAGAACCGACTGATTGCTGCAACAGCCAAGACAAAGAGGCAAATAACCATCGCTGTGTCGTGTTCTTGGCACACCAGGCAACACAAATGTGACGTTAGCGTTTTAATGAAGGAACCATTGTCAAGTTAACGTGGCGAGAGATGGAGGTCTCCACAAGTCAGGAATACTGCAGCATACGTTAAAGACATGGATATCTATGGCTCTAGCATGTTTTCTAGAGATAATTGGAACATAATGCTATATGTATTTGATATTTTTTTTTATATCTAGGAAGCGTTAAACGGCATGTTGTGAGAGTATATAATACCAACAATTAATAGCTATGTACTATAACAGAGGGCGTAGGTGTGTTAGCACTGATCTGGGATTCAAGTCCTCCTCACTGTTTACCGTTAACTGATGGGTACAAATACAATTATATTTCTATGCCGAGAGTACCATTTGATGCATTTTGGGGACACCATGTATATGCTGTCGGCGTACACTACACACATGTTTAAATGCTTTCTTTCTAGATTTCTACACTTTCTGCATCACTCACGAGATCTTGCATTTAGTTGATGTAGCCGCGATATTCTGCGGATTTCTCTCAGCTAAGGTACCAGTGTACAGTAAAAATGTCCAATTCTGAAAAAAAAGGCACATGTTTTAGATATATAAACACAACCAGTTAACCCTACACATACATATAATGAAGCATATATATTTGTAATCTTTACAACATTGGCAATTTTAATACAGCTCTGAAGGATAAGTTAACTTATTTTACTGGGTTTTTCAGACTTGAATACCTTTGTAACGACTTCAAAAACCTAAAAAGGAGAGCAAAATATCGTAATATTTAACCCAAAATGACACAATTCTCTACACAACTTTTTTTCTGAAACCTATCTGAAATTAAATATCTATCTCAAAGACAGAATTAATCATGTTTAACAAAAAAAAAAAAAAAAAAACCATGGCCAGGCAGTCTGTGGTCTGCTACCTTACTGCGATGTTTTAGCCTTTTATCGATCTATCCGGGATGTTTTTGGGTTTTAAAACCCATTTCGATCTATCTGAGATGTTTGTGTTTTTCAGACTTTTTCGAGCAGTGCGGACTCTGTTGATGTATCTGGTCTAAATTATCGCGGGTTATATGACAAAGCAAACCAACGACATACAAAATGATACAAAAATGTCAAAACACAAAAATGTGTACCAAAGCAGCTGTCAAATGTTTACGTGAAGCGATTTCGATGAAGTGCTGAAACAATTTCATTGTGGGACACGAAAAACTGACTACTTTGAAAAAAACGCCCTTCAAATAATGAGATATGGCCTCAACAGATGCATTAAACAAAATAGACATTGACATTGTAAACAATGCCGACTTTAGACAAAATTGTGAAGATGTTACGGCTGTTTCAATTGGCGTAAAGCATGAAGGGTTGGCGAAATTGAACACCACCGTCCCATTTCAGAGGACGATATAAAAGTAACGCCTGCAAAGTGTTTTGTACCCCGTGTGACCTTCAAAAAAATATAGTTTGAAATTATGCTGCTTCTCTTTAGAAGAGGCCGAAAGAATCTGGGGACTATGAAAAAGACACCTTTAGAACTACTACAAATTCCACTGGAAGGAAATATGTCTTCAAGAAAATAGATGGACTAGAAAAACATCACAGAGGCACAGGAAAGAGAGCACTTCTGTAGCATAGGTCCGTATTTATGAAAACCCTGATAATTTCTGATAATATCCCGACTGCACCTTCATGAAATACTAAAGAGAAACAACATGATAGCAATGAAACATTACATGTACCTGTTAACTTATTGTTTTTGATATACTTATTTTGTCATGTGGTTAGGTGATTGTAGTGTGTACAAAATTATGTTTTCTGTTGTTGATGATGACATTGTTCGTGTTGAGAATAAACAAAGGTTTATTAATTCAGAATGTGTTTGTATTTATTTTTGGTATAATAAACATTTACCAAAAAGTTTTTTTTTCAGGGCCATATGAGGACCGTTGTAAAGGAGACACCTAGAGTAAGAAAACAAGAAAGACAGAGCACTAAAGAAAGAAAGGGGAAAATAGATGCCGAGTGTTGTAATGGGAATAGAAGATATATTTTTTGGGTTTCCAATGTCTCCTAAATAGAAGACAAAGAAGAAAATCTGCGATTCTTAAGAGGTCCCACTTTTAGTCGCCTCCTGCGATCAACATACAGTGAGATACAGCGGGCTTTATTTTAGGGGTCTCCACTGTCCCCTGACCAGAAGACACTAGAGTAACAGCCACCGACACTGAAGGGAATCCTACAATAAGTCGCCTCTTACGACAGTCAGATACAGCAGGCATATTATTTCCCGCTCCTGCACGGGGTAACCCGAATGTATTTTATTTACATATTATGATACTTTTGAGTAAATAAACCTTAATATTACCAAGCAATCAGGGCCATGAATGCATGATTTTTTAAAACATAATTGGTCTTTTCTGCGCTGTGCGGGCGATCCGCGCCGGAATTGGTACTGGATTAATATGTAAAGGTGATATTAATCTACTTATGTAGTGAACTCACCTTTTTATTCCTCGTCGATATTGTAAAAAAAGATGTATCTGTCGATAGGTTGTAAAATAATACAAAAATGAAACCTTTCCAATCGTACTGGGAAGCTCACATCTGTTTCCCGTCTGGTTTAGATAATATCCATATTGACATGATACACGGAGCTAACCGATCGGTCAGCACAGCCGCTAATATGACACGTATTTAATCAATAGACTGACCGCTGGTACGTCAGGGAATTACATGTCATCAATTATCATTTGTGGGAGCACTTGGTCAGCTGTTGGAGTGGCCACTCGGCGACCTTTGTAATCGTATTACGGTGATTATAGGTACCTCGTAAGATGGTATGACAAAGCTAATTGGGCAATAACATTGATTAATGAACAATGACGAGTTCGTGAAGAACGACTAGGCTTCTTAACACGACATAATAGTCTAGTAATGACAAAACCATACGACTTATCTCAACATAAAGAGATTTACCACATGCTATGAGCACTGACTATTTACCAAACACTGTTTAAAGGGATTTAGCTTCCTCCAAAAGGCAGCGTCATATTAGGACGGGTGGGAATGTGTAAGAAGTTTTGGTTTGTTTTAGTATTGTTTAACGTTCTATGACGGAAAGAGTTTCTTTTGAACCCCCCACCAGAAATGGTTCATTCTCACTTTAGTCAAGTGTCTGAAAAGGGTTCTTTTTAAGGGGCACCAAGAAAAAATGGGGCTTGGTCTTTTTGGGGTTAAAAATAAAAAATCAAAAAAAATCTATAAATAAATTTTTAAAAACATTATCCAATTCTATTCTTTTCACACTGTGCTTTCACCACTTGCAGATTTCATTTACACATATTTGTGACATCCTATTATGCAAGTTATAACAAATACATGACAAATATTTTATTTCTTAACTTTCTCCTGGTGAGATTTGAACCCACATCATTGACACTTACCTTTAGCGTTGAAGTCCAATACCTTAACCACTAGACCACTGGATCAGTTGGCAAATTGGTGTCCAAAATCCTTATAAAAAATCATTATTGCTTTAATTCTATTCTGGATCTCTCAAGAGTTTGCAAGGTTTGGTTTGGTTTGGTTTATTTAGTTTAACGTATTAGATTGCAGTGTGTATTTTAGAGATATTTTATACAGAGATTACTTTGTTCAGTGAGTACATCTGATAATGAGTGGAAAGGAGGACTCATTTGTTTTCTCACCAAATTTAGTAATTAGTGAGAATGAAAATGTCTTGAAAGAGGACAGTTTCAAATTCTACGGAATATTATCAGATTCTGATAGTCCAATACAATGTGGACAAAAAAGTCCAGATAATAGAACAGAAATTCAGTCTGATCATGAAGTGAGTGCGGATTAATTTTCGGATTTAGATACTCCAAGTGATAACAATGCACCTCCAGAAAATGATGGTGTTGACCAAAATGCTAATGTTGTTGCGGGTTCCAGTGGTTTAGGAGTGACAACTCGTTCCAAAAGAAAAGGGAAGTTGAAATTTTATAACTTATTTTCTTTGGGTAGTGTACTAACAGATGATGATAAGTGCATTAAGTTCTGCTAAGATTTCAAATTACTTCCCACTTCAGCAAAGTGTCCGAATTGTAGAAATACGTTGAGTAAATTGTATGCTATAGAACGTGCTGGACATAGGCGTGTTACTTACAGATTTCAGTGTAACCGGAGGAAATGCAAAAACAGTCATAAAAACCAAGTGCCTCTTTGGAAGAATACCTGGTTTTCTGGGTACCACCTGTCATTAAGGAAGAGTGTGTTACTAATTTACTGTTTTCTGAATAAATTTCCCTATCAGTTGGCAATAGAAGAAACATCTGTTAGTTCAGCATGTGAAAGTGATACAGAGAGTGTTGAACCGGGAAAAAAGCGGAAACTAGAAACTTCGAAGGAAACAGTGTCTGACTACCACAATTACTGTAGAGAAATCTGTTCTTGGGTGGTTGAACATAAAGAAAATCATGATTACAACATCTTTATCCACAATGCAAAAAGTTTTGTCGCCCAAAGGAAGCATGTTCTATCCAATTGTCGCACCGATGTAGACTGGATTCTTTGTTTTCCTGGAATATATTGCTTCCTACAAATCATTGCCAACCAGCGGCATTTGTGGATATATGGTTTATGGATTTTGAATAAAATTGTGCCGGTATGTGTATTTAATACTTGAATTGACACTTTCGCCAAGCAGCCAAGGTTTCGTTTCCAAACAGCCAAAGCTTAAAAATTAAACTTGATTTAGGTGGATTATTCATATTAGCAGAGTTTAATCTATTTGATTCGATTTCATTTTTTTAACAAAGGTGGAAATATTATTATAAAGGTCGATAAATAGTATCAACAAATAGGTGGACCAAACTGTACCATCGAGATAGACGAGGCAAAGTTTGGGAATCGGAAATACAACCGAGGCAGAGTAGTAGGACAGTGGGTGTTGGGTGGTATATGTCGCCAACATAGACAAATTTTCTTGGAACCAGTTGACAAACGTGACAAAGAAACCCTTATTCCAATCATTCAGAAGTACGTGAAGGTAGGCAGTACTATTATTCAGACTGTGGGCAGCTACAACAGCCTTGGTGACTTAGGCTATAAACACCTAACTGTGAACCATTCTGAAAATTTTGTAGACCATACATCAGGGGCATGCACCAACTTAATAGAAAATAGGTGGTGGTGCATTAAACGCCAACTTCCTTCAACACATACCCGTCACGGTCAGAACTTTGACCTGCATCTGTTGGAATACATGTGGAGGGCGATCAACCCCGACAAAAATACGTTTGAGCGGTTTCTGGAAGACATGTCAAAAGTATATCCACTATAAAGGAACTCATACCTCTATGACATCTTCCACTGTGTGTGTGATACATGTATGTAGTTAAAGTGTGTCTTGAGAAGCTGCGATATGCTTGTGTTTCTCTCCTGGTCATAGCACGGAACTGACTTTATAGTGCTACCACACTAATGCATATTACCGGAGACACCCACCCGGTCACATTTTACTGCTGAAGACACCGAGCAGGACACCCCACCCGGTCACATTATACTGACAAGGACACCGAGCAGGACACCCCACCCGGTCACATTATACTGCTGAAGACACCCCACCCGGTCACACAATAGTGTTGAAGACACCCAAACCTGTCACATCATAAAGCTAAAGACACTGTACAGGACACTCCACCCGGTCACATAATACTGCTGAAGACACTCCTACCGGTCACATTATACTGTTAAAGACACCAAAAGGACACTCCACTCGGTCACATTATACTGACAGTGACACCCAGCAGGACACCCCACTAGTCATATTATACTGACAAAAGAGTGAAGCAAGGTACCGCAACAAAAGTAGACAGACAAGAGAACATATTTATAAAGTATCAATTTTGACAACTGATTTGTGTTTCTCAATGCCTTTATATTGAAGGCACGGTGGAACGTTTAGATTATCCAGAATTTGAGTTCAAATGATCTAATACAATCTTTAGAGAAAAGGAGTACAAACTGTCCTATACAAATTGTACAAGCGGCAAAGCATAACACAGTTTAGACAACATCACAAGGGGAAGAAGTTGAGTTCAAATAGATATTAAATGTACTGCGGGGGGGCCTGCTTTGTGTCATCGGCAGTAAATTTCAGTGAGGTCGCACTATAAGGTCGGCACCATTTCTTCGTAATCGCAAGAGCCAAATATAACACACACCACACATACAGTACACACATACATCACACATGTGATGTCTTCCTTCAATGATTTTAGCTGTGGATAGGATGTGAAGCAATACTAATTATGTTATTAATCACCAGAAGAAACAATACTATGACTTGTGGCGAGTGCTACGTTTTGAATATACATAGAAAACACATCATTCTTTAGGTTGGCGAAAATAAGTTTTTTCAATTTAACTCACGATAATTCTAAAGTTCGTAAGATAAATGTTTCTACATGTTTTTGTCCTTAGATTCAACCCAATAACCTGCAAATCGAGCAAAGGCGCAAATATATAAAATAATACCGACATAATCACGAAACCATAATTTAAACTCAAATTCGATTAAACGAGGGAAAATATATTTTCCTTAGTGAAGACTGCAAAAAGTCCAACAAAAACAAGGCCAGGTGTTCCGGTAGAGTAAACGTTTCCACCAAACGAATCAAGGTATAATACGGATTACAGACTCAAATGACGGTATATTTAAAATCAACGAAAATAAAGAGGAAATTAAAACACAAGGTAACTGGTTGATAAACATGCATGAACACTTTTATACTTTAAAAAAACCTGAATGTATGTGTTATTTCGATTTTGTCATTAAGGGATTTGTAGAGTTATTTTAAAAGTTGATGTCCAGCATATTGATAACGATATCATTAACAGTATACAAAATTCCTTGGAATGTATATTTGATAAATCGGAAAAAAATCACCGAGGATGAAATTTTGAATGTCATAAAAAAATCAAAAATCGAATAAATACCCAAGTATGGACAACTTGTTACACGAATATTATGTGAATTAAAGAATATCTATGTAACTTTGTAAAACCGATTATTTAATTTTACTCAAGGTGTGTTTCCAGAATGTTAGTCACGTGCTGTTATCCCTCTACATAACGGGAGTAATAATGATGACAGAAATAACAATAGTTACAGAGGTATAAACTTGTCAGATGCTAGGCGATTGGTTTCAGCCACGGTTTTGGGACAAATGATGCTATTTTTACCCTCCATGGAATACTCTACTGTACTGCTGTTCCGTAGATCAAAAGGAAGGTTTCGATACTACCGAAAGATTTTCATTTTCTTAAAATTCATTTACAAACTACCCAAAACATAGCCACTAGCAAAATGTACACTGTTATTAAATATATTAATGGAAATGAAAAGTCATGTGTACAATATATAGAAGATATTGAATGGTTTCCCGTTTAATATAACATATATTTCACGAGTATGATAGAATATCGATATTTTCACGAGTGCGGCATGAAATATGTTATATTGAAAGGGAAACCATTCAATATCGTCTATATATTGTACACATGAATTTGAATGTGTTTAATGCTAATATCTTTTTTTGTCATTGGCTATGTATGTTAATGATACCGCTCTGTTCTCTGGCTCTAAGGAGGGACTTCAAACTATAACAAATGCAATGGCAATTTCTAAAATGTTGAAACTAAATTGCGTGTGTTTGACTCTTATAATTCAAGTGTATTAAACTGCAGTCGTGCAACTTTGAGATTTCATGCCGCTGCTGATGTTGAAAATATACATTACAAATGTTGCAGGGGTGTATTTAATGCCTGAAGTCGTACTCATAATAATATGTTGCACTCTGACCTTGATGTTTTCCAACCTTTGATAATACGGACAATATCCACGTGGTTTTTATCTTGATGTCTGGCCAGGTTTATTATCTTCAGTTATAGCTTAGTGAATATTTACCACATTCATGTATTCCGATTATTGGAAATCTTAGGCTTATGGTCTCACGATTTTCGCATAGAAAGAGGCAGATATGAGAAAATATCTAAAACGGGAAAGACTACGAAATGTCCCTAAGAGATACAGAGGATGAATTAATTCTGGTTTATCAATGAAACAAGGAGCTCAGGGTACGTTATTATATATCATAGAATACGATCACCTCTGTTCAAGCTACTTGCAACTTAAGCTAAGAGGAAATTAAAATATAGCCTTAGCCGTTGATATGACGTTTAACTTCGCCAATCCAAACAGAACTAAATCTCTCATTGCTGCACCGTAGGTAAAATATACACGTTGGCCATCCTCCATCACGTGGTTGTATTACATTAATTGGTATAGTATTATATGATATACATACTCATGCCGATTAAAAGACCAATGAACTCTTTGACTAGGACTACGGAACCACTTGGCATATCGCCAATCGTAAAACACGTCTGACTCTATATCGCAACGAAAACGAATATTTCCGAATGAGACCATGATGTTAACCATGGATCTTCTCCATTGTCTCCATCAACCTGCATCTCTCGATACCTGGTGTTGCTACTTTCTCTGTTACTAATCGACATCTTATACCAGAGACCTTAGAAAATATAGTATCTTACATTGTATCCGAAGTATGTTTGTTTTCCGAGTCATATTCAAATGGGTTGAAAACCTGGCGAAATTAAATATGCAATACAGAAGACAACTCGGTTATGCTTCATACACTGATGAACAGGAATATATGTATCCTTAACTTTTATCTCTATCAATTAACATTCTTCAACAGTTGCCCCTGATACATCGTGGATTTTCTTCCATTTTCGGGTGACGTCGAACCGCATATTACAACGCTTGGGATCCTAAATGTGTCCTTTCCTTCCTGACCACTCTGTCTTCTTGTGCTCGAGGTGTCCACAATTGACCCAGGTTATTACGAGGACGTTACGTCCCTATTCTGGTGTTATAAATGACTGCTTTAGTGTATCCTTGTTAACCTAACATAGACCAACTATCCACAAGATGATGTAGCGTTCCGTCGACCAGGGTGTCTCTACACTCCTCAAGCACAGATCAAACGACTGTGACAACCGGCAATTCAACGTCGTCGTGATCACAAGGCTAGGTAATAAAACGTCTAGAGATGAAACAATGATTTTCAGAAAGTCGCAAAATTGGATTCCCTTGGGAACAAAACCATGCAGGTTTAAACTCGAATATATCGAACAATCTCAGAAAATGGTATAATAATATACTCAACTCAAAAAATAAATTATAAAGTCTACTCGTAACACGAAGACATCCTAGGTTTCTATTTCTAATTACAGGCACTTGTTTCCTCCTTTTGTCTGAATTGCAGATTTACTGTAAACATTTCAGCACATAATTGGATTTAAATAGTAACGCCCGATGAGTAATAGCCACACCCAACGTCGAAGTGGAACACAATTTTCAACAGGTAAAATAACCGCAGTGATGATTTAGCGGAAGGATTTCAGTGCGAAAACATTTCTACATACTCTAGTGACAGCTATACTAACGATACTCGTTATATTTACCACTGTATGACATTGTCACTATACATCCTTAAACACAGAAGTTGGACATTACCATCTCAAAAACTGTCAACAGACGCATTTACTTTGTACCAGGTGAAGCACACCGAAGATGTGGAAAAAATGTCCAATACCAATTTTCCTAAAAAAAGAATTTACGGAGAGTTTATATTTTATATTTTCAAAATGTTAGTTTAAGTTTAATATTTGTGTTACATTGGTAGTTCTTGTCTGTTTTTCTATTATCTAACACACTTATGTTTACCCGGAACAACTTGGCAGAGCTGTAAACAGTCTCATAGCCGAGAATGGCGTGGAAACTTGAATTCCGTTGATTATAATTTAGTGATTTTTTTAATAAACACAAGTGATAGATATGAGCATTAAACTGCTCGCTTCATTAAATTTGCCTTTGTCCAGTTGGCATTATCAGCCCATAACTGCCAACTGAATGCTGTTCATTGCTTTAATAGCCCCTTGAATTATGTCGATATACATCAAATATTCCAGAAGAGTAAATCTTTTTGGTTATATTGTGATTACGCTGTTCACTGATTTGTTCACTGATCGTATGATGCATTGCTGCCGATATATTCGTCTATATTAACTTTTTATTCAATGTATGAACCAAATAATCCACATACTTCAAAACAATGTTTCAGACATACTATACCACCATCCCTAGTTAGGTTATCATACATTGAAAAAATATTTTGAATGACTGAAGTGTCCTTTATGTGATGTCATTGTCGTAATTTGCCTTTTTTGTTATGAAAAAGCTACAGAGAATACGGGCAAAATAACAAAACCGTTATTGTTACTCGAAGCCAATAAAAATAGGGCAAATATAAACAAACTATTAAAATATTAAAAATTGAAATGGATTTGAATGGAAATTCAAGGATAATTTGACTGTTTCAAAAGAGTAGGCGTCTAATGCTTCATCGACGACAATGCCTATATAAATCTAGGTCAGTGAATTCTACTGATGTTTTTATCATGCTTCTGTCTTTTCTACAATGTTTTGTCTGTTTCCTTATAGAAGACTATTGGTAGTTTTCTGATATATGCATGCTGTCACGTGTTTTTTCTTTATTGTAAGTAGATAATGGTACTCTCGGATATATAATGTTGTAGCGGGGGTGAAGGTCAACCTTACTAAATTAGGTCGCGATATGATTACACTGCAATACATAGGCGTAAGCAAGGATAATGATGATACCGGATATAACATCATCTTATTAGAACCATGGATGAACTCCTAATTGGAAGGTAGATTATGCTATATTACCAGTGTCAATATCGAGATTGTTTAGGCCTTGTGTTAGTGCGTCACCGGTGACCAGCCGTCTGGTGGAAAGTCTTGCATTGCTAAGTTAGTTAACAGATATACTTGTTTGCAATTTTCAACCTCACATCAGCTTAGGTCAAAAGACGACGGCGTGCACTAGCCGGGGCGTTATAATACTTTAGATGTGATTGGTCAGAGGGGTTATGTCTCGTGAAGGTAAATGGCGGTGTGTTCTAGCCGGGGCCAACCGCTGGTGTTATAGTGCTTTAGATGTGATTGGTCAGAGGGGTTATGTCTCGCCAAGGTAAATGGCGGTGTGTTCTAGCCGGGGCCAACCGTTGGTGTTATAATGCTTTAGATGTGATTGGTCAGAAGGGTTATGTCTCGCCAAGGTAAATGGTGGTGTATACAAGTCGGGACCAACTGCTGGTGTTATTATGCTTTAGATGTGATTGGTCGATGGGGTAAAGTCTTGCCAAGGTTATGCCGGCGGTGTCAACAGGTAAGGGTCGTGTCTTTACACTGAACTCGTACACACATGGCCTGTGGTCTAACCAGACTGGTGTTGATATGACACTTCCAAGTAGAACGAGCGGAAAACAATATTAGGATACAGAAAACAAGACCATATTTTCCTCAAAAGTATTTTACTTCATCGACGACACTGTCAATGACAACTAGGTCAAACTAATTCATTGCTTTTTGTTTTTGATTTTTAGGGATTTAATGTCATGGGAACAACCAGGTTGTCAAGGAGACACAGAGTCAGAGACACAGCACAGAAAGTCAGAACAATGTGGAAAGAATGGGATGATTTAAGATATCAATTGTTGCTATGGGATCAGAAGATACATTTTGGTGTCTTCAGTCCCCTTTATTGAAGACCCGGAAGAAACACGTCTCTCGCTACATGTAGTTACATACCACAGGTATATTATTTCCCTGCTCCTAATTCATTGCTGCAACCCCAAATGTTAATGTGAGCATAATAACGAGGCTAAAAACCTGAGTCTACAAGGTATACATTAAAATATTCAAACACCACAAAAGGAATTTAAGTAATGATGACGACTGGTGATGATTGAGAAACATTCGAATTTTATCTCCTGACAAAGTAGTTAACTCTAATATCATTGTATCCGCCGGTACCTGTCCAGGTAGGGCGTCAGAATTGTACCTGCTGTCCCAATTGCATGATCGTAAGAGGCGACTGAATTTGGGATCTTATCTTTTCTCTTCTTTCTTAACAACTTTCTTCTTCCTAATGTCTCCCTTGACAATGCCTCACTTTTGGCCTTTAGTTGCGCGTTCGCTCCTGTGAGGAAGGCTTTGGGTTCTGTCCCCTGGTCGAGACATACCAGAGTCTTTAAAAATGGTAGTTGCTACTCCTGCTAAGCGCTCAGCATATTGGGAGTGGGACGACTGGTTGGCGCTTTGTCAGTACAATGTGACCGGGTGGGGTGTGCTGCTGGGTGTCTTCGGCAGTATGCTTCAGTGAGGTAGCACTATAAATCGGCAAAAGATCCGGCCTATCAAAACGAGACTTAACACGAACATACCACAGCCTTCCAAAACACACATACGCACTCGCCACACTCATGCATGTCGCACGCACGGGAGGCCGTCCTTAAATGACCTTAGCTGTTAATAGGACGTTAAACAAAATAAACCAAACCAAACCAAACCTGTCTATGTCCTGGGAATAAACTATGTGTGATTTGTATTCAAGAGGAACGATGGCCTTGATGTTAGGACATTGGACTGATGATCAAATAATAGTAAATTTTAGTTCCGTTACGGCATTGCGTTGTATCCTTGAACAAGATATTTTACATCGTTGTATTCCACTGGTCTCGGCAGTAAATGAGCATGTGATAGGACAGAGCAAGGAATGTCATACAGAAGCTGTTTGCACCGAAAAGCAGCAGTAGCTGTATACGTATACAAAGATGATGTCAGATAGCCAAATACCACAAGATACTGATTTGTGAACAACTTTGACACGGCTATGTTGCTGTGACGACGCGATACATCAACTGAACCAAATTATGTCGGTGTTCACTTATCCTTCATTGATTTACTAATTCTGTACTCTTAGTTACTCAACCGAAGGCTGATTAGAAGCTGGTTACTCGGTTGTATTTTAGTGTACGATTTCCCGTCCTCAGGTCACTCAGCTTGTACTCTTGGTTTAAAACCAAACAGAGCCGGTGGCAGTAACGACCTAGTTATAACTAGAAGTTCATCAAAAGAATCCCGATAAGTACCAGCATGAACAGTGCTGTAGCGACACCAAACCATGTCAACAACTCTTCTTCTATCCAACTTTGTCTTGTGGCATTTAGAAAACAGATAATTTGTGACTGTTTTCACTAAAGGAGAAGCCCTACAAAATAGAATCAAGGTCACTGAAGTGCATCATCTACCTAATATTAACCGCGAGAACATCTAGGTCATATTACCGTCTGGCGGATAAGCCTCGTAATGAGAAGCGAGCGTCTGATTGGAATGATTCCGCGTGGTCAGCCTTTACTATACTGATCCATAGGAACGTGATGGGAATTCCTGTTCTAATTTGACTATTTCACGTAATTTGGTGTCCCAATAATTGGGAGGTTGACACCTTGATAATCCTGCAGTCTTCCCAAATTATGTTCAAACATATATCCTACTGTGTGTTATTGTTAGTGGTATATATTGCACATACCATTACTGGTTTGGGGACAAAAAACACCTGCTTTGTCTCCAGCGTTGATAAATGTGGGGCTCTTTTCTAGATTAATTTTCCTGTGCTGTCTACTTCCGATATCACCTGTATCTACAGTATTTTGAGAGGTGCCGTCATAACGGTTTGCAGCATGAAAATATGGATAATAATAATCATTCTTTCGGATTTTTAGCCCACCATCATCAGATGGCGGGCTATTCAAATCGCCCTGCGTCCGTGGTCCGTCGTCCGTCCGTCCGTCCCTCCGTCCTTCCGTCCGTCCGTCCCTCCGTCCGTAAACAATTCTTGTTATCGCTATTTCTCAGAAAGTACTGAAGGGATCTTTCTGAAATTTCATATGTAGGTTCCCCTTGGTGCCTAGTTATGCATATTGCGATATGAGACCAATCCGAAAACAACATGGCCGATGGGCAGCCATCTTGGATTTTGACAATTGAAGTTTGTTATCCCTATTTCTGATAATGTACTCAATGGATCTTTCTGAAATTTCATATGTAAGTTCCCCTTGGTGCCTAGTTATGCATATTGCGTTTTGAGACCAATCAGAAAACAACATGGCCGACAATCAGCCATCTTGGATTTTGACAATTGAAGTTTGTTATCACTATTTCTGAGAAAGTATATAATGGGATCTTTCTCAAATTTCATATGAAGGTTCCCCTTGGTGCCAAGTTATGCATATTGCGTTTTGAGACCAATCGGATAACAACATGGCCGACAGGCAGCCATCTTGGATTTTGACAATTGAAGTTTGTTATCGCTATTTCTGAGAAAGTACTGAAGGGATCTTTCTCAAATTTCATATGAAGGTTCCCCTTGGTGCCAAGTTATGCATATTGCGTTTTGAGACCAATCGGATAACAACATGGCCGACAGGCAGCCATCTTGGATTTTGACAATTGAAATTTGTTATCACTATTTCTGAGAAAGTATATAATGGGATCTTTCTCAAATTTCATATGAAGGTTCCCCTTGGTGCCAAGTTATGCATATTGCGATTTGAGACCAATCGGATAACAACATGGCCGACAGGCAGCCATCTTGGATTTTGACAATTGAAATTTGTTATCGCTATTTCTGAGAAAGTACTGAAGGGATCTTTCTCAAATTTCATATGAAGGTTCCCCTTGGTGCCTAGTTATGCATATTGCGTTTTGAGACCAATCGGATAACAACATGGCCGACAGGCAGCCATCTTGGATTTTGACAATTGAAATTTGTTATCGCTATTTCTGAGAAAGTACTGAAGGGATCTTTCTCAAATTTCATATGAAGGTTCCCCTTGGTGCCTAGTTATGCATATTGCGTTTTGAGACCAATCAGAAAACAACATGGCCGACAGGCAGCCATCTTGTATTTTGACAATTGAAGTTTGTTATCGCTATTTCTGAGAATGTACTGAATGGATCTTACTGAAATTTCATATGTAAGTTTCCCTTGGTGCCTAGTTATGCATATTGCGTTTTGAGACCAATCGAATAACAACATTGCCGATAGTCAGCCATCTTGGATTTTGACAATTGAAGTTTGTTATCGCTATTTCTGAGAAAGTACTGAAGGGATCTTTCTCAAATTTCATATGAAAGTTCATGGCCTGTGGTCTAACCAGACTGGTGTTGATGAGACACTTCCAAGATAGAACGAGCAATATTAGGATACAGAAAACAGGACCATATTTTCCTCAAAAGTATTTTACTTCATCGACGACACTGTCAATGACAACTAGGTCAAACTAATTCATTGCTTTTTGTTTTTGATTTTTAGGGATTTACTGTCATGGGAACAACCAGGTTGTCAAAGAGACACAGAGTCAGAGACACAGCACAGAAAGTCAGAACAATGTGGAAAGAATGGGATGATTTAAGATATCAATTGTTGCTATGGGATCAGAAGATACATTTTGGTGTCTTCAGTCCCCTTTATTGAAGACCCGGAAGAAACACGTCTCTCGCTACATGTAGTTACATACCACGGGTATTTCCCTGCTCCTAATTCATTGCTGCAATCCCAAATGTTAATGTGAGCATAATAACGAGGCTAACAACCTGAGTCTACAAGGTATACATTAAAATATTCAAACACCACAAAAGGAAATTAAGTAATGATGACGACTGGTGATGATTGAGAAACATTCGAATTTTATCTCCTGACAAAGTAGTTGATTCTAATATAATAGTATCCGCCGGTACCTGTCCAGGTAGGGCGTCAGAATTGTACCTGCTGTCCCCATTGCATGATCGTAAGAGGCGACTGAATTTGGGATCTTATCTTTTCTCTTCTTTCTTAACAACTTTCTTCTTCCTAATGTCTCTCTTGACAATGCCTCACGTTTGGCCTTTAGTTGCGCGTTCGCTCCTCTGAGGATGGCTTTGGGTTCTGTCCCCTGGTCGAGACATACCAGAGTCTTTAAAAATGGTAGTTGCTACTCCTGCTAAGCGCTCAGCATATTGGGAGTGGGACGACTGGTTGGCGCTTTGTCAGTATAATGTGACCGGGTGGGGTGTGCTGCTGGGTGTCTTCGGCAGTATGCTTCAGTGAGGTAGCACTATACATCGGCAAAAGATCCGGCCTATCAAAAGGAGACTTAACACGAACATACCACAGCCTTCCAAAACACACATACGCACTCGCCACACTCATGCATGTCGCACGCACGGGAGGCCGTCCTTAAATGACCTTAGCTGTTAATAGGACGTTAAACAAAATAAACCAAACGAAACCAAACCGTCTATGTCCTGGGAATAAACTATATGTGATTTGTATTCAAGAGGAACGATGGCCTTGATGTTAGGACATTGGACTGATGATCAAATAATAGTAAATTTTAGTTCCGGTACGGCATTGCGTTGTATCCTTGAACAAGATATTTTACATCCTTGTATTCCACTGGTCTCGGCTCTAAATGAGCATGTGATAGGACAGAGCAAGAAATGCCATATAGAAGCTGTTTGCACCGAAAAGCAGCAGTAGTTGTATACGTATACAAAGGTGATGTCAGATAGCAAAATGCCAAAAGATACTGATTTGTGAACAGCTTTGATACGGCTATGTTGCTGTGACGACGCGGTACATCAACTGAACCAAATTATGTCGGTGTTCACTTATCCTTCATTGATTTACTAATTCTGTACTCTTAGTTACTCAACCGAAGGCTGATTAGAAGCTGGTTACTCGGTTGTATTTTAGTGTACGATTTCCCGTCCTCAGGTCACTCAGCTTGTACTCTTGGTTTAAAACCAAACAGAGCCGGTGGCAGTAGTGACCTAGTTATAACTAGAAGTTCATCAAAAGAATCCCGATAAGTACCAGCATGAACAGTGCTGTAGCGACACCAAACCATGTCAACAACTCTTCTTCTATCCAACTTTGTCTTGTGGCTTTTAGAAAACAGATAATTTGTGACTGTTTTCACTACAGGAGAAGCCCTACAAAATAGAACCAAGGTCACTGAAGTGTATCATCTACCTAATATTAACCGCGAGAACATCTAGGTCATATTGCCGTCTGGCGGATAAGCCTCGTAATGAGAAGCGAGCGTCTGATTGGAATGATTCCGCGTGGTCAGCCTTTACTATACTGATCCATAGGAACGTGATGGGAATTCCTGTTCTAATTTGACTATTTCACGTAATTTGGTGTCCCAATAATTGGGAGGTTGACACCTTGATAATCCTGCAGTCTTCCCAAATTATGTTCAAACATAATATGACAATACTGCCCTGTAAAACTGTGTATTATTGTTAGTGGTATATATTGCACATACCATTACTGGTTTGGGGACAAAAACACCTGCTTTGTCTCCAGCGTTGATAAATGTGGGGCTCTTTTCTAGATTAATTTCCCTGTGCTGTCTACTTCCTATATCACTTGTATCTACTGTATTTTGAAAAGTGCCGTCATGAAGGTTTGCAGCATGAAAATATGGATAATAATTATCATTCTTTCGGATTTTTATGATTTTCTTTTCAGACATGATAACTAATAAGAAAAAAAAAGCTTTCGTTTAGAATTGTTTAACGTCATAAAAATAACTACGGTTACCAAAACATGATGTCGGAATTTGTATCAACAAAACTGCATTGGCAAAACAAATGTTGAACACAAGGTAAAATACGGAAAAAGAACAGAGACTATTACAGATATTATCAGATAATTTATGTTACTTTCATAAACTGACTTGTCTGTTCGCAGATCGACGATCTACACGCTTATTTTGTCAGAACAGCTATCTTCTTCGAGCGCCAGTGTAGTCTTGTTTCATGCAGTCTTGTTTCATGTTTATTACTGCCCTGCAGGTAGGTCGTAAGAATTGAACCTGCTGCCCCCATTGCATGATCGTAAGAGGCGACTGAATTTGGGATCTTATCTTTTCTCTCTTTCTTAACAACTTTCTTCTTCCTAATGTCTCCCTTGACAATGCCTCACTTTTGGCCTTTAGTTGAGCGTTCGCCGCTGTGAGGAATTTTTTGGGTTCTGTCCCCTAGCCGAGATATACCAGAGTCTTTAAAAATGGTAGTTGTTACTCCTGCTTAGCGCTCAGCATATTTGGAGTGGGACGACTGGTTGGCCGGTTGTCAGTATAATGTGACCGGGTGGGGTGTGATGCTGGATGTCTTCGGCAGTATGCTTCAGTGAGATAGCACTTTAAATCGGCAAAAGTTCCGGCCTATCACAAGGAGACTTAACACGAACATACCGCAGCCTCCCAAAACACACATACGCACTCACCACACGCATACATGTCGCACACATGGGAGGCCGTCCTTAAATGATGTTAATAGGACGTTAAACAAAATAAACCAAACCAAACCAAATCATGTTGATTAATAAGTTTAATAAGAGAGATGACGAGTGTTTGTAAACTAACCCCGTGGACCGGTTTGAGCTAGTTTGGCCATATCCTATCACAATGGAACGGATAGCCCTTTGTCTTGTCGATAGAACGTATCTTTATTATGCCTACGACCCATCTTTCAAGGATCAACATAAGATCCCTTGGCATTGAAATACGAGATAATAAGCCTTTCTCCAATACTTCCTGGCACGTGATCACGGTTTCCCTAAAACGGCCTGGTCGTAATGGACACAGCTGTCTGACGTGGACTTTACTAAATTGTTGTCCGTCCCAGTGTATAATATGAACTGACTCTATTAGAAGATTTAGTTCATGTTTCGAAAAATACCTAATGACTAATTAGTGTACAGACCTAGCTATTGGACTGTGCATTTAATAGTCGCGAGTCGTTACCGCGGATGTTTCTCATCTCTCAATGGCGCCCTGTATTAAACAGTCAACATCGATTTCGTATTATGACGGCAATTATTAGAGAGGAATTAACGTAGTGACGTACATAGTTAGATGGGCGTTTGTGATGATGCAGCCGTCATGTTGGTCGATATATTCATTATTGGGAGTGATTTACTACATCTTAGTGTTATGTGGGGGATTGGTCCAACAGGTGTACATAAGGAGGTCAGGTTAAGGCGGACACTGTGACATGACATACATCACAATCCTGGAGTAAGTAGGGGATAATGCAGGGCTTTTTCTCACTGGTTTGGGAAGGATACTTTTTTCACATTTTGGAAAGAAAATTAGTAAATTGGGAAAGAATTTTTCAGGATTAAACTGCATATTTTGGGAATTTGGCTAAATTATGAAATAATTCAAATTGGGAATGGGGCTTATTAACGGCCCCAGAAAGCCTTCAGAAAAAGCCCTGTAATGATAAATAGGTATATAAGGTGTACATACTCAATAAACTGTTTATTGACAGGTATGTTGTATTCTAGCTATTGTTTGCTGTGGTAGTATTAATGTGTAGGTTATTTTATCATGAAGATGAATATTTTTCAACACATTCGTCACATTATTATCATTACGTTTGTTCACGACATGGAGGATAGAAAGCTAATATGGAAAATTCCCATCGGTAGCGATACCATCCCTTCTTTCGATATGCCGTAATAAGGATGTTGCTGTAATGAAAAGAATAAAACAAACAAAAGATAAAGATGCAGATGTATAAAGTATATTTAATTACTCCAATTAGGTGGTGCATGGAACGAATAACGAGTGGCCAAAACATTACCCAGTATAATGGTATAATGGCTGAACGAACACAGTAACACAAAACACCCTACCCGATATCATTAACCTGGTCATGAGCTTACTAGTGATATCAAAACTTGACAGACTCGCGACACCTTTCCCGATAACAGCATCCGTATCAGGAGCAAACAAGACATCACCGCTAGTTCCTTAAAAGCTGAATCTCAAGCAAATCGCAGCAACTGTTCATGTTAAAATGTATTGGTTTGTCTCGATCAGGAGACGGAACCTACAACCTTCCTCAGTAAGGCAAAATGCTCATAACATCCCTAAAGTACGGGTGACTTACGATTTTAAAGAAGGAAAAGGCCGTGAAAAGGAGATAAAAGATGCTAGACAAAATATATACCCATCTTATGAAGCACGCGGTAGGGGCAGCGAGTCCTCAACTCAAAGTAACAACAGTACGTTCGGATATACATTTAACACCATGGTAACTATCGTCTGACGTCATAAACAAACACTACCGGACGTATCAGAGGAAATCGGCTTCATTCGTGAAAAAAGAAAAAAAACCTGCTTTGTATTTTGTAATTGACTTCATAATTATCTCGAAACGGATCGCCTGTTTGATTTGCTGGATTACGCTTATAAAAGAAACTAAAGTATCGGCGATGTTTGATCCTGGTCATGTTAGCGTTTGTAAGCTATTGTCTCCTTCTGTTTGAAACTGAATATCATTCCCTTATCCATATATCATTTTGTTTGTTGAGAATAAAGTCAGTTTAACGATATAATTATTTAGAGGCTACCGGAACTCCAGGTCAAACATGTACACCGTCTTTGTTGTAGCGCAATGAGAAACATGTACACAGTCTTTGTAACACCTTAATAGAAAAGGTCTTAATATAATGTACTTCCGGCTATTATTTTTTCATCAAAGTCAACCATGATGAAGCTATACGTCACAATTTTGTTATTATAAGATAAACGAAGAAAGGATTTAATGTTTACAGCTAACTAATACATAAACCAGACATGAAAGTTGTTACGTAATACATACATTGTGCTAAGATTGAGTTTATTTCTGTGTAACTCTCGTCCTTATGTGACCCAGGCTGCCAGAAGAACGATCAAACGCGTCGGACCAATACTGTAAACGTAATTTTTTTCACGGGGGGTTAATTTCGCGATTTCAATATGTAAACTATACTATACTCTGGAGCGATCCACTTTCGCTTGTAGTTCAAGATTCCGCAAATTGATATCAAAATAATACAAGTGGGGGAAATTTTCGCGAACAAAAGGAGTCCGCGTCATTAGCGTAAATTTCCCCCTCGCTTAAATTTCAACGTTTACAGTACAATGATACCAGGGTAAAATGACACCTCATCCAAGATAATAAGCCTCACCACAAACACAAACGAATATCATCTTACATATGTTTGGTTTGTTTTAGCCAGGGTCATTTGATGTCGTTTGTAAAAGAGACACCTAGAGTAAGAAATAAGCGCGTAGAAAGACAACGCAGTGAGGAAAGAAATGTAATATTTAAGATCACAAGTGTTTCAATGTAGTCAGAAGATATATTTTGGTCTCTTCATTATCCCTTTAATTGAGGACACAGGAGAAAGTCCATTGACAGTGCCAACATTCCCCATAACTGCAAGGATCATACAGGGTAGTGTGTCAAAGAAACTGTAAAGATAGAAAACAAAGCATATCATAAAATCATACGAAAAGAATTTTCTGGAGAACGTCAGCTTCTATTGACATCATTAGCAAGAATACCTGCGCCTGACAGAAACCGGTAATCTAACTTCCAAAGGAAATAAAAGTGGTAGTTACCACTCCTGAAGTTGTCAGTCTAACTCCAATAGGATATAAAAGTGGTATTACCACTCCTGAAGTCGTCAATGTAACTTCAATAGGCTATAAAAGTGGTAGTTACCACTCCTGAAGTTGTCAGTCCAATAGGATATACATGTGGTATTACCAACATGGCCGACAATCAGCCATCTTGGATTTTGACAATTGAAGTTTGTTATCACTATTTCTGAGAAAGTATATAATGGGATCTTTCTGAAATTTCATATGTAGGTTTCCCTTGGTGCCTAGTTATGCATATTGCGTTTTGAGACCAACCGAATAACAACATTGCCGATAGTCAGCCATCTTGGATTTTGACAATTGAAGTTTGTTATCATGATCACTATTTCTGAGAAAGTTCTGAATGGATCTTTCTGAAATTTCATATGTAAGTTTCCCTTGGTGCCTAGTTATGCATATTGCGTTTTGAGACCAATCAGAAAACAACATGGCCGACAGGCAGCCATCTTGGATTTTGACAATTGAAGTTTGTTATCGCTATTTCTGAGAATGTACTGAATGGATCTTACTGAAATTTCATATGTAAGTTTCCCTTGGTGCCTAGTTATGCATATTGCGTTTTGAGACCAATCAGAAAACAACATGGCCGACAGGCAGCCATCTTGGATTTTGACAATTGAAGTTTGTTATCACTATTTCTGAGAAAGTACTGAAGGGATCTTTCTCAAATTTTATAAGTAGGTTCCCCTTGGTCCCTTGTGTTGCATTTTTCGACCAGTCTGTCCTGAAAACAACCTGGCAAACAAACAGCCATCGTTAAATCTCAAATTTCTTATATAGCTAGGATTCCCTTGTTTGAAAAGTACTGGAGGGATGTCTCAATTTGCACAGATTAGTAAAATGAAGGGAAAAGTAGAGAAAAGATCAATCTGACATGGAACCTATGAAGATCATTCAATAGTGGGCGCCAAGATCCCTCTGGGATCTCTTGTTATGATTTTCTTTTCAGACATGATAACTAATAAAAAAAAGGTTTCGTTTAGAATTGTTTAACGTCATAATAATAACTACGGTTACCAAAACACGATGTCGGAATTTGTATCAACAGAACTGCATTGGCAAAACAATAAATGTTGAACACAAGGTAAAATACGGAAAAAGAACAGAGACTATTACAGATATTATCAGATAATTTATGTTACTTTCATAAACTGACTTGTCTGTTCGCAGATCGACGATCTACACGCTTATTTTGTCAGAACAGCTATCTTCTTCGAGCGCCAGTGTAGTCTTATTTCATGTTTATCACTGAACTGCAGGTAGGGCGTAAGAATTACCTGCTGCCCCCATTGCATGATCGTAGGAGGCGACTGAATTTGGGATCTTATCTTTTCTCTTCTTTCTTAACAACTTTCTACTTCCTAATGTCTCCCTTGACAATGCCTAACTTTTGGCCTTTAGTTGAGCGTTCGCCGCTGTGAGGAAGGTTTTGGTTTCCCTAGCCGAGACATACCAGAGTCTTTAAAAATGGTAGTTGCTACTCCTGCTTAGCGCTCAGCATATTTGGAGTGGGACGACTGGTTGGCCCGTTGTCAGTATAATGTGACCGGGTCGGGTGTGCTGCTGGATGTCCTCGGCAGTATGCTTCAGTGAGATAGCACTTTAAATCGGCAAAAGTTCCGGCCTATCACAAGGAGACTTAACACGAACATACCGCAGCCTCCCAAAACACACATACGCACTCACCACACGCATACATGTCGCACGCATGGGAGGCCGTCCTTAAATGACCTTAGATGTTAATAGGACGTTAAACAAAATAAACCAAACCAAACCAAATCATGTTGATTAATAAGTTTAATAAGAGAGATGACGAGTGTTTGTAAACTAACCCCGTGGACCGGTTTGAGCTAGTTTGGCCATATCCTATCACAATGGAACGGATAGCCCTTTGTCTTGTCGATAGAGCGTATCTTTATTATGCCTACGACCCATCTTTCAAGGATCAACATAAGATCCCTTGGCATTGAAATACGAGATAATAAGCCTTTCTCCAATACTTCCTGGCACGTGATCACGGTTTCCCTAAAACGGCCTGGTCGTAATGGACACAGCTGTCTGACGTGGACTTTACTAAATTGTTGTCCGTCCCAGTGCATAATATGAACTGACTCTATTAGAAGATTTAGTTCATGTTTCGAAAAATACCTAATCACTAATTAGTGTACAGACCTAGCTATTGGACTGTGCATTTAATAGTCGCGAGTCGTTACCGCGGATGTTTCTCATCTCTCAATGGCGCCCTGTATTAAACAGTCAACATCGATTTCGTATTATGACGGCAATTATTAGAGAGGAATTAACGTGGTGACGTACATAGTTAGATGGGCGTTTGTGATGATGCAGCCGTCATGTGGGTCGATATATTCATTATTGGGAGTGATTTACTACATCTTAGTGTTATGTGGGGGATTGGTCCAACAGGTGTACATAAGGAGGTCAGGTTAAGGCGGACACTGTGACATGACATACACCACAATCCTGGAGTAAGTAGGGGATAATGCAGGGCTTTTTCTCACTGGTTTGGGAAGGATACTTTTTGTCACATTTTGGAAAGAAAATTAGTAAATTGGAAAAGAATGTTTCAGGATTAAACTGCATATTTTGGGAATTTGGCTAAATAATAAAATAATTCAAATTGGGAATGGGGCTTATTAAGGTCCCAGAAAGCCTTCAGAAAAAGCTCTGTAATGATAAATAGGTATATAAGCTGTAAATACTCAATAAACTGTTGTATGTTGTATTCTAGCTATTGTTTGCTGTGGTAGTATTAATTTGTAGATTATTTTATCATGAAGATGAATATTTTTCAACACATTCGTCACATTATTATCATTACGTTTGTTCACGACATGGAGGATAGAAAGCTAATATGGAAAATTCCCATCGGTAGCGAGGCCATCCCTTCTTTCGATATGCCGTAATAAGGATGTTTAAGTTGTTGTAATGAAAAGAATAAAACAAACAAAAGATAAAGATGCAGATGTATAAAGTATATTTAATTACTCCAATTAGGTGGTGCATGGAACGAATAACGAGTGGCCAAAACATTACTCAGTATAATGGTATAATGGCTGAACGAACACAGTAACACAAAACACCGTACCCGATAACATCAACCTGGTCATGAGCTTACTAGTGATATCAAAACTTGACAGACTCGCGACACCTTTCCCGATAACAGCATCTGTATCAGGAGCAAACAAGACATCACCGCTAGTTCCTTAAAAGCTGAATCTCAAGCAAATCGCAGCAACTGTTCATGTTAAAATGTATTGGTTTGTCTCGATCAGGAGACGGAACCTACAACCTTCCTCAGTAAGGCAAAATGCTCATAACATCCCTAAAGTACGGGTGACTTAAGATTTTAAAGAAGGAAAAGGCCGTGGAAAGGAGATAAAAGATGCTAGACAAAATATATACCCATCTTATGAAGCACGCGGTAGGGGCACCGAGTCCTCAACTCAAAGTAACAACAGTACGTTCGGATATACATTTAACACCATGGTAACTATCGTCTGACGTCATAAACAAACACTACCGGACGTATCAGAGGAAATCGGCTTCATTCGTGAAAAAAGAAAAAAAAAACCTGCTTTGTATTTTGTAATTGACTTCATAATTATCTCAAAACGAATCGCCTGTTTGATTTGCTGGATTACGCTTATAAAAGAAACTAAAGTATCGGCGATGTTTGATCCTGGTCATGTTAGCGTTTGTAAGCTATTGTCTCCTTCTGTTTGAAACTGAATATCATTCCCTTATCCATATATCATTTTGTTTGTTGAGAATAAAGTCAGTTTAACGATATAATTATTTAGAGGCTACCGGAACTCCAGGTCAAACATGTACACCGTCTTTGTTGTAGCGCAATGAGAAACATGTACACAGTCTTTGGTGTAGCTCTATGACACCTTAAAAGAAAAGGTCTTAATATAATGTACTTCCGGCTATTATTTTTTCATCAAAGTCAACCATGATGAAGCTATACGTCACAATTTTGTTATTATAAGATAAACGAAGAAAGGATTTAATGTTTACAGCTAACTAATACATAAACCAGACATGAAAGTTGTTACGTAATACATACATTGTGCTAAGATTGAGTTTATTTCTGTGTAACTCTCGTCCTTATGTGACCCAGGCTGCCAGAAGAACGATCAAACGCGTCGGACCAATACTGTAAACGTAATTTTTTTCACGGGGGGGTTAATTTCGCGATTTCAATATGTAAACTATACGCGCGGGGGTAATTTTCTGGAGCGATCCACTTTCTCTTGTAGTTCAAGATTCCGCAAATTGATATCAAAATAATACGAGTGGGGGAAATTTTCGCGAACAAAAGGAGTGCGTGTCATTAGCGTAAATTTCCCCCTCGCTTAAATTTCAACGTTTACAGTACAATGATACCAGGGTAAAATGACACCTCATCCAAGATAATAAGCCTCACCACAAACACAAACGAATATCATCTTACATATGTTTGGTTTGTTTTAGCCAGGGTCATTTGATGTCGTTTGTAAAAGAGACACCTAGAGTAAGAAATAAGCGCGTAGAAAGACAACGCAGTGAGGAAAGAAATGTAATATTTAAGATCACAAGTGTTTCAATGTAGTCAGAAGATATATTTTGGTCTCTTCATTATCCCTTTAATTGAGGACACAGGAGAAAGTCCATTGACAGTGCCAACATTCCCCATAACTGCAAGGATCATACAGGGTAGTGTGTCAAAGAAACTGTAAAATAGAAAACAAAGCATATCATAAAATCATACGAAAAGAATTTTCTGAGAACGTCAGCTTCTATTGACATCATTAGCAAGAATACCTGCGCCTGACAGAAACCGGTAATCTAACTTCCAAAGGAAATAAAAGTGGTAGTTACCACTCCTGAAGTTGTCAGTCTAACTCCAATAGGATATAAAAGTGGTATTACCACTCCTGAAGTCGTCAATGTAACTTCAATAGGCTATAAAAGTGGTAGTTACCACTCCTGAAGTTGTCAGTCCAATAGGATATACATGTGGTATTACCACTCCTGAAGTTGTCAGTCTAACTCCAATAGGATATAAAAGTGGTATTACCACTCCTGAAGTTGTCAGTCTAACTCCAATAGGATATAAAAGTGGTAGTTACCACTCCTGAAGTTGTCAGTCTAACTCCAATAGGATATAAAAGTGGTATTACCACTCCTGAAGTTGTCAGTCCAATAGGATATAAAAGTGGTATTACCACTCCTGAAGTTGTCAGTCTAACTCCAATAGGATATAAAAGTGGTAGTTACCACTCCTGAAGTTGTCAGTCTAACTCCAATAGGATATAAAAGTGGTATTACCACTCCTGAAGTTGTCAGTCTAACTCCAATAGGTTATACAAGTGATAGTTACCACTCCTGAAGTTGTCAGTCTAACTCCAATAGGATATAAAAGTGGTATTACCACTCCTGAAATTGTCAGTCCAATAGGATATAAATGTGGTATTACCACTCCTGAAGTTGTCAGTCTAGCTCCAATAGGATATAAAAGTGGTATTACCACTCCTGAAATTGTCAGTCCAATAGGATATTAAAGATGTATTACCACTCCTGAAGTTGTCAGTCTAACTTCAATAGGCTGTAAGAGTGGTAATTACTACTCTTGCTGAGCGCTCAGCATTTTATTGAGTGTGACGACTGGTTCTCCCGTTCTCAGTATAATGTGACCAGGTGGGTGTCTTGTTAGTGTGACGACTGGTTCTCCCGTTCTCAGTATAATGTGACCAGGTGGGTGTCTTGTTAGTGTGACGACTGGTTATCCCGTTCTCAGTATAATGTGACCAGGTGGGTGTCTTTATTGAGTGTGACGACTGGTTCTCCCGTTCTCAGTATAATGTGACCAGGTGGGTGTCTTGTTAGTGTGACGACTGGTTCTCCCGTTCTCAGTATAATGTGACCAGGTGGGTGTCTTTATTGAGTGTGACGACTGGTTCTCCCGTTCTCAGTATAATGTGACCAGGTGGGTGTCTTGTTAGTGTGACGACTGGTTCTACCGTTCTCAGTATAATGTGACCAGGTGGGTGTCTTTATTGAGTGTGACGACTGGTTCTCCCGTTCTCAGTATAATGTGACCAGGTGGGTGTCTTGTTAGTGTGACGACTGGTTCTCCCGTTCTCAGTATAATGTGACCAGGTGGATGTCTTGTTAGTGTGACGACTGGTTATCCCGTTCTCAGTATAATGTGACCAGGTGGGTGTCTTGTTAGTGTGACGACTGGTTCTCCCGTTCTCAGTATAATGTGACCAGGTGGGTGTCTTGTTAGTGTGACGACTGGTTATCCCGTTCTCAGTATAATGTGACCAGGTGGGTGTCTTTATTGAGTGTGACGACTGGTTCTCCCGTTTTCAGTATAATGTGACCAGGTGGGTGTCTTTATTGAGTGTGACGACTGGTTCTCCCGTTCTCAGTATAATGTGACCAGGTGGGTGTCTTGTTAGTGTGACGACTGGTTCTACCGTTCTCAGTATAATGTGACCAGGTGGGTGTCTTTATTGAGTGTGACGACTGGTTCTCCCGTTCTCAGTATAATGTGACCAGGTGGGTGTCTTTATTGAGTGTGACGACTGGTTCTCCCGTTCTCAGTATAATGTGACCAGGTGGGTGTCTTGTTAGTGTGACGACTGGTTCTACCGTTCTCAGTATAATGTGACCAGGTGGGTGTCTTTATTGAGTGTGACGACTGGTTCTCCCGTTCTCAGTATAATGTGACCAGGTGGGTGTCTTGTTAGTGTGACGACTGGTTCTCCCGTTCTCAGTATAATGTGACCAGGTGGGTGTCTTGTTAGTGTGACGACTGGTTATCCCGTTCTCAGTATAATGTGACTAGGTGGGTGTCTTTATTGAGTGTGACGACTGGTTCTCCCGTTCTCAGTATAATGTGACTAGGTGGGTGTCTTGTTAGTGTGACGACTGGTTCTCCCGTTCTCAGTATAATGTGACCAGGTGGGTGTCTTGTTAGTGTGACGACTGGTTATCCCGTTCTCAGTATAATGTGACCAGGTGGGTGTCTTGTTAGTGTGACGACTGGTTCTCCCGTTCTCAGTATAATGTGACCAGGTGGGTGTCTTTATTGAGTATGACGACTGGTTCTCCCGTTCTCAGTATAATGTGACCAGGTGGGTGTCTTGTTAGTGTGACGACTGGTTCTCCCGTTCTCAGTATAATGTGACCAGGTGGGTGTCTTGTTAGTGTGACGACTGGTTCTCCCGTTCTCAGTATAATGTGACCAGGTGGATGTCTTGTTAGTGTGACGACTGGTTCTCCCGTTCTCAGTATAATGTGACCAGGTGGGTGTCTTTATTGAGTGTGACGACTGGTTCTCCCGTTTTCAGTATAATGTGACCAGGTGGGTGTCTTGTTAGTGTGACGACTGATTCTCCCGTTCTCAGTATAATGTGACCAGGTGGGTGTCTTGTTAGTGTGACGACTGATTCTCCCGTTCTCAGTATAATGTGACCAGGTGGGTGTCTTTATTGAGTGTGACGACTGGTTCTCCCGTTCTCAGTATAATGTGACTAGGTGGGTGTCTTGTTAGTGTGACGACTGGTTCTACCGTTCTCAGTATAATGTGACCAGGTGGGTGTCTTGTTAGTGTGACGACTGGTTCTACCGTTCTCAGTATAATGTGACCAGGTGGGTGTCTTTATTGAGTGTGACGACTGGTTCTCCCGTTCTCAGTATAATGTGACCAGGTGGGTGTCTTGTTAGTGTGACGACTGGTTCTCCCGTTCTCAGTATAATGTGACCAGGTGGGTGTCTTGTTAGTGTGACGACTGGTTCTCCCGTTCTCAGTATAATGTGACCAGGTGGGTGTCTTGTTAGTGTGACGACTGGTTCTCCCGTTCTCAGTATAATGTGACCAGGTGGGTGTCTTGTTAGTGTGACGACTGGTTCTCCCGTTCTCAGTATAATGTGACCAGGTGGGTGTCTTGTTAGTGTGACGACTGGTTATCCCGTTCTCAGTATAATGTGACTAGGTGGGTGTCTTTATTGAGTGTGACGACTGGTTCTCCCGTTCTCAGTATAATGTGACCAGGTGGGTGTCCTGTTAGTGTGACGACTGGTTCTCCCGTTCTCAGTATAATGTGACCAGGTGGGTGTCTTGTTAGTGTGACGACTGGTTCTCCCGTTCTCAGTATAATGTGACCAGGTGGGTGTCTTTATTGAGTGTGACGACTGGTTCTCCCGTTCTCAGTATAATGTGACCAGGTGGGTGTCTTGTTAGTGTGACGACTGGTTCTCCCGTTCTCAGTATAATGTGACCAGGTGGATGTCTTGTTAGTGTGACGACTGGTTCTCCCGTTCTCAGTATAATGTGACCAGGTGGGTGTCTTTATTAAGTGTGACGACTGGTTCTCCCGTTCTCAGTATAATGTGACTAGGTGGGTGTCTTGTTAGTGTGACGACTGGTTCTACCGTCAGAATAATGTGACTAGGTGGGTGTCTTGTTAGTGTGACGACTGGTTCTACCGTCAGTATAATGTGACCAGGTGGGTGTCTTGTTAGTGTGACGACTGGTTCTCCCGGTCTCAGTATAATGTGACCGGGTGGGATGTCCTGCTGGGTGTCTTGTTAGTATACTTCAGTGAGGTGGCACGTTAACATCGACATCAGTTTCTCGCTATAACAAAGACAAATCCGAACATACCGCAGCCTCCCCAAACACACACATGTATTTTGCACACAGTGGATGATAACCATTTTTATTCCTAAGACGTTCAACAGTACTAAAACCAAATCATGAACCGATGGCCAACAATGAGCTAAATGTCGGTATATACGGATAATGAAAATAGTATGCATATAGTGTAATCATTCCGATGTTTTAGAAGATAAATGCGAATTCGAACATTTGAAACATTATATAAGATTTGAGGAGGCAAATTCAATTGACACTGTGCTGATTTCCGTTCGTAAATATATCTTGCCAATCTTTATGATGTGGTTGATATATATTAGTTGTTCATCTGGACAACAAAGACACAAATGGAACAGGAAATCGAAATTTCGGGATTATGGTTATGAAACAGTTTGAAACTCTTTCTAATGCTGTTTTATGACCGCGGACCTGCTGACAAAGTCCGTTATCGCCTGCTTGCAATGGTAGTTTATGGTATTTCATGACCAGGCGTTTATTGGTAACCGGATCTAATGGCGCTGTGCTCTGTAGATACCTGTAATGTGTCATATCTGGATGTCCAGTGATAGGTCAACAAAGATGGAATTAATTCTCTGTTTATCGTCCTGCTGCAGCCCCCCGATTATACATTGACTGATCTATAAATATGAATCAATCGATCATATTAACAACAGGCGTCCTTGTCATCAGTCATTTTTGTAGACAGAATGCTGGAGCTGTTGTTAGATAACATAATGACATCGTGGATATACCACTGTGATGTTTGTTTACATGTCAGGGGGGCGAAGTTAGATGCACATACTAGTAACTAAAGACAATTCATTAATTTATTTAAAGCTGGTTTTATTGGTTATAAAACAAATCAAAGAAGAGAAATGAAATATATCTTAACCATCAGATTACTGAACCCCAATCATATTGCCAGTCAGTTTTATCTCAATAATTAAGATGTATTTTCTTTTATAATGTAATTGTCTAGTTCCTCTCCTAAGTATGTGTTTTGAACTGCAGTACTCTAAGGTGATTGGAACACATTATTTTTTAAAGGTTGTTGAGATATGAAACGTTGTACTAACATTGCCTTTATGAGCAAAAATAAAATTTAAAAAAAATAAATAAAAAAAAATTTAAACTTATTGCATTTTTGCCAGTGAAATACAGAAATTTACGTAAACTAATAAAACTTATATTTTCACTGCAGCGATGAGCAGTGAAAATATAAGATTTTGCAGTAAAAATATAAGTTTTCCGTTTTTGACCAATCAGAGCGGACCTTTGTATTCACCTCGTTGAAACTTGCCGGTTTTTTCAATCGAAGCGGAGATCGATAAATTGGTTATTTTGCTGTATTTCTGAAATTTTCAGACTAGTTTTTGACAAAATACTCACTTAACGTTAGCTATTCATGCACAGAATCTCCTATAACAGCAGAAAACGCTTAAATTGCGTTGATCAGTCATTTCAAAATGGCGCCGTCAAGTTGACGTGGAGAAACGTCACAAAGAGATGACGTCATTACCGATTCCCGCACTTTTTGACTATCAATTTTTCGATGTTTTTAATTTTGTTTTTAAATTGATGAAATGCAATAAAAAGAAAATTGAATAGTTTCCCGTTTAATATAACATATATTTCAGTCGTATGACAGAATATTTCGATATTTTTCACTCGTGCTTCGCACTCGTGAAAATATCGATATTCTGTCTTACTCGTGAAATATATGTTATATTAAACGGCGAACCATTCAATATCCTCTATCTATTTATTTTATGAACTTTTATCAGAAGTTATCTATTTAGATTTTTTTCCATTTTCTAGTTAATAACATTCTTATTTGCTCTTTCTACGTGTTTACATGTCTAAAATTATTCGGTACCCATGGACTTGACAGTGACACATGTCGACTACCGATGTAGAAGTTAACCATTCAATAGTTCGAGATTACGCTTACCCTTCCTGAACACCTGGTCGCATTCTACTTGTTATTGTTCAAGGCTCTTGAAGCAAATTTATTTTTTTGTTTTCGTATCTTTTCCCGTTTTATCGAGTTTGAGTTTTGATTACGGTTCTATTATCATGTCGTCATTCCGTTCTTTTATATCGCTGGGATTTAATACCCCTTTACGTCCCTGTTCGTACCACGCTGGTTGTTATACAAACCAAACGTCCTCATACTCGTGTAAGATCAGGTTTTGATAAACAAAGCCTCTGTTTTTCGTCCAATATGTATTTAATTGACAGATGATGAACCTAAGTATTATTAAAACAAGTGTTTGTTATTGTTAACGTAGCTGTTTCACGTGATTTCTTACTCCTCTGTGGCACATTTAAGGCATATTAGGACCATTCAAGTCCCGTACTTGTACTAAACGAGTGCCTGCGTCTTCTCACCGTGACACATAAGGCGATGTAATCTAGCTCCAACGATTTTCATCATGTTTTCCTCAATTAATCAGGTGTTAAGTTCAATTGGCAGATCGAATTTAACCTAATAAAGAAAACTCAAAATGTCATTAATATTGCTATACGTCTTCATTTTCCTTATTTGATATAGATCACTATCAGATAATTAGGAGGAAGACTGATGCTGACCCTTGTATGTTCCTGACGTGTATTTCTCCAGAGAAGCGATCTTTACTGATTTTGCCTTAGATAAGTACCTAGGTGGAACCTCCCCAACGTCTCATGGAATTTTATTAATAGTTTGCTCAGAGCGCCAGAATGGAACAGGAGAGTCTTAATAACATAGACAAAGTCTGATAAACGAGAAAGCTGGCCTTACATGCTAAGAGGATTATGGTGGCGAAAGTCCAAGCATACACAAGTCTTCAAATCCTAACGACAATAAAAACATGGCTAAACACACCACTAATACCTTAAAAGTAATGTTATCATGACGACTAAAGTAAAAACTTGATGGTTCACAATTTAATGTTAGTAAACAAATAAGGGTGCTTATTGTTGTAATAGCATTAAAATAAAAAGGAAGTAATAACAACGTGATATAATTAGGTATGGTGCCGGGTCCTAATACCCGGAAACTGTCTATGTCAATACGGAAAATGTCCATACATTGTAACATCATGACAATGTCTTCGCGAATGTCCTCAAGTAAATGTCGACATTTTTGCACTAAACCACATAATCAGACGGTGTATTGTTAAATACAGAATGTCACGAACAACAAACGAGTGACAGAATGTTAAAAAAACAACAGTTATCACAATTTTCAATTCGATTTCACAATGCATTAATACAACCAGGATTTACACGGGAGGCCGTCCTTAAATGACCTTAGCTGTTAATAGGACGTTAAACAAAATAAACCAAACCAAACTACATAGAAACTTTGAAAAACTCGACACTCGACACTCAATCAGAAAATAAAGGTCAAATAAAAGTACTGCAATCTTCTTTAAATTGAGAATTGTAGTGACAACAAAATACATCGTGCAAAACTGAACGATTCTTTAGATAGTTGACCGTCTTGCGTTCATTGGAGGCGATTGTAGTTCAAAAAGAATGTATTACACTTGAGAAAACCCGGCAATTTAGTGGTAGGACCAGCTATCGTTTTTGTGTCCGTCATTTAAACATGACGCACATCATGGAGATGTGAAATTTGGTCAACTTGGCTAAGCCATTCTATATTCATCACCGACGTGGTGATTTTGGATCAGAGGAAACTTCCATTCCGACAATGTATCATATGAAAATGTGTTAACTTGTAAAACCAGAAGCCGATGATTAAGACTATTAAGAAATGAATGCAAGATAAAATAAATCTCCAAATTGGCTATCTTTAGAAAAAGGTCATGTTAATGAAACCTTATATTAAATCTAAAATATAAATGAAACTATGGTAAATGATCAACAAATTATAGATGTATATTAAAAACATTGAAAAAAGGGTATGACCATGTGTTCGGAAGAGGTCAAAGGTCAAAGATTGATGACAACGAAATTTAATGTGTAGCGAGTAATGTCAACGTAAACAAAATTCGATATCTACCTATTAAATAGATGGCTAAATTAGATTTATCAACTTCATCATTTTGCTCCGTAATTTTGTGCTTATTTCGCAGAACTTGGCAGCTGAATTGCTTCCTCGCCTTCAGGTTAATATTTTTGGACGTAAACATTGTGTCTGCTGCCCGTCTTGCAGGGTCGGTGGCGACTAAACTGGAGTTTTATTGTCTTTCTTCTTCTTAATGTCTCCCTCGATACTGTCTCACTTAAGGCCTTTAATTAAGCTTTCTCTCCTGGCCGAGATAAACACAAAAGGTATAAGAAACTGGTGTTTCTTGCTCTCTGCCAGAAATCTAGCTTCTATAGATGCGGCAAGGAACATACCTATAAGCTCACTTTATTTTTCAGCAATTGCGAATTAAATTATATCTAACCTTAAGTCGCGTCGCGCCTCGCAATTTCGCGATCTCGCCTCGCCTCGTAACCTCGCGATCTCGCGACCTCGACTTTAGGTCATGATCGCGAGGTCGCGATATTACGAGGTGGATCTTACCGGCCACCACACTAACCTTTATATAAATCACTCTTGTTGGCCTGGATGAACGCTCGTTAACGTAGAAGGAAAAACCGAAGTACAGGGTACCAGCAGAAAACAATATCCGTTGTCCATGTGACCTTCTCCAATTTTACACATCCATCGGGAATTGAACAACGGTGCCATTAGTAAAAGAATGTATGGTGACCGGATGACGTAACGCACTATCGTGTCAAAATTTGGCAATTCAGTGTGATAAAACTATAAAAGAGCCCGACAGTGGCTCCATTTGTAATAAAATGACCCGGCATGGTCTCACATGTAGCTGTATACTGATGAGATATGTTACATGTCATCATTCTTGATCTTTGGCAGTATACTTAAGAGATATATCGATATAAAGACGTCATCAGTTCCGCGGTATCACAATATACAAAAGATAATATAATATATGAAATGTACAATATATCTCAACCTCCCAAAACACGCATACACTTATCACACACAGGCAATGTCGTCTGTAAATGACCATAGCTGTTGAAAGGACGTTAAGCAATATACAACCAAACAAAAACAAGCGTTAGAAGCTAACAACGCCCAACACACAAGTTCGTGCCGTGACTCCCAGCTCCAAGTAACTATTACTGCCGCGGAGTTCAAATTAAACTCGAAAATAGAAACGAACTAATTAGGTTTCTGTTCGAATTTTTTCTAAACGTTAGCAAAAAAACTTTAATCAAGTTCATGACTAGAGCAGTACTTGTTTTGGTTTTCATGACCAAATTAAACACTTCACTTTAATATTTTACACCATTCTTTCCCCGAATCCACCGATAATTGACAAACGTATATTAATGGTTATGATGATATATATTACTATAGTTGCGACACAAATTTCACAATCAAGTTATGGTGATGTCGAATATGAGTAATTATGCTATAAAGACGAGATAGCATCTTACTACTGATAACATTCGGTTCAATTAGCAAGAAGGCAAGGAGTTGGTTTATTTAATGGTTCCCCACAAACTAGCTGTCATCACGCGATTCTTTTGTCTTCTGTGGAAACACCAAAGGTTAATGTACTGTTATGGCTTTAACCTGATATCTGGTCTCTTTACTTGTCAATAGGATTGTCTAGATTAAGCATTTAGTCATGACTCTTCTAATAACCGAAAGTTTGTTTTGGTTTAGTATTGTTTAACGTCCTATCAACAGCTAAGGTCATTTGAGGACGGCTTCCCTTGCGTGCGAGTTGCCAGTGTGATGTGTATGCGTGTGTATTCTGGGAGGCTGCAGGATGTTTGTATTTGTCTCCTTGTGATAGCGCGGAATTGATGCCGACTTTAAAGTGCTACCTAACCGAAGCGTACTGCGAACGACACCCAGCAGGAGACCCCACCCGGTCAATTATACTGACAACGGGCGAGTCAGCGCCCCACTCTCATAGGCTTAGAGTTAAAGAGTAATGACAACTACCATTATTAAAGACTCTGGTATGTCTTAGCTAGGGGACAGAACCCAAAACTTTCCACACTGGGGCCGAACGCCCAACTAAAGGCCAAAACTGGGGCCTTGTCAAGGGAGACATTAGGAAGAAGTAGGTAGTTAAGAAAGAAAAGATAGTATCCCAAATTTAGTCGTCTTTTACAATCATGCAATGGATTTTTGGTTTTAATATCATTATTTAACGTCCTACAGCTCACAGCTATGGATATTCAAGGACGGCCCCGTACGTGCGACGTGTACAAAGATGTGTTTTGAGTGGCTGCGTTATGCTCAGTGGACAGAATCAAATGTCTTCATCACAGGGGCGATCGCTCAACTAAAGGCAAGATATGAGGCATTGTCAGTGGAGACATTTGGATGAAGAAAGTTGTTTAAAAAAGGGAAAATGTACAATTCCTAAATTAGTCGTCTCATACGATCATGCAATGAAGGCAACAGATACAATTCTGACGCCCTGCCTGCAGGACAGATAGCCGAAAGTAACAACGTTGTAAGCTATATGGACCACAGATCCAAATCAAAAATAGATCGGGCTTTTCCCTTTTGTGCAGAATATTTAATTGGAAGTTAAATGCATCGGGTCCTAATTATTGGACATTTCAGGTTTTATAAGTCGGCTTATGAACAAATGCAGATGTTAATATTAAAAAATTCGAGTTTGTTTTTGTCAGGGGGAGTGTGTAATTTCTTGTGAATTAGGGTTAATCTTTTGTGCTGAATTCAATAGAAGATGGCCGCCTATATATATATATAAAATAGAGTGAGTGAACCAGTGTTTAAAACTCATGACAGTAATCGTTAACGTTATCGACTATGGTAAATCATTTGGTTCCATTGTTCCTTTTAAAGACAAACAAGTCTTTTATTAACACAGCTTTGAATACGAACTAAGTAATCGGTACAATAAGTTAATGTAATAGGAAAGGATATGATAAATACCCTTCTCGTGCCGGACTTCTAACAAGCAACCTTACACTCTCAAAGCGAGCATCCTACCACTAGGCTAAAGGGAAAGTCTCGCTGTACTAAGCTGGGAAGGTGACTTGATACTCTCCATTTTTACAAGTATACTTCCTCTTATTTAACAACTCCCCTAGCAGGGTCGGGTATGGCTTTTCCGATGGGTTGTGTTCATCGGACATTAGGGAACACGTGGACCAGATCCGCTGTATCCCACTGTATGTCGATCGTAGAAGGCGACATAGTAATCGGGGATTTTCTTCCTTGTTTTCTATTTAGGAACACTGAAAAGACCTAGATAGATAAACACTCTCCTTCCTCATTGTTAATAGGACGTTAAACAAAATAAACCAAACCAAACCAAATCCTCATTGCTATCTTTCTTTATGTTCCTCTATATGTGTCTCCTTGACACCCGTCCTCATGTGACTCTAGCTGTTGAGTACGTTAAACCTCTATAAAACAAACAATTTGTTTTTGTCCTAGAAGTGCATACGTTGTGTCGATTTTATCTAAAATTACAATTTCGTTTATATATCTGTATTTTTTCTAGGAATTGCCTTAATGATGACAAAAGCGTGGAAATCCAAAGAGTGATTATGAAAACATGCTATCTAAAGGCTCCGGATCTCAATCTAAGCTTGACTTGATCGTTATACATGCATGATATTGAATTTCTGATTTTGTGTATCATCAAAATGTCGTTTTAAGTCCACGGATGATTGTGACATTGAAGGATGGTTTTATAGTACTGCCACACTCACATATTTGCAACACTGTAAACGAAGCGAGCAAGGAGTCTTAACACTAACATACTGCAGCCTCCCAAAACACACATACGCACTCACCACACACATGCATGTTGCACGCACGGGAGGCCGTCCTTAAATGACCTTAGCTGTTAATAGGACGTTAAGCAAAATAAACCAAACCAAACCAAACTTTACAGACAGCTGTAAAGCAAAGAACAGCAAGCACCAATTTTATCACATGCACTACATACAGGTTCTACACACATGCGCTATACACATGCGCATATCACAGACACGACACACAGACACACCTCACATGCACTACACACACACATGATACACATGCATCTCACACAGGGGAGACTGTTCTAAACGACAATAGCTAATTTAGTCGTCATTTACTATCATGCAACTGGGCAGCTGGTACAACTGGTACCTACGGGACTAGGTGGTAATGTTTAAATAACATCTTTCTTCCTTCTTCAATGTCTTTTAAATCAAATTGAGTTTTTTTTTCATATTAACGGATGCAAGTTAGTCTCCAAAGCACGAGACACAAACTTAACAGGGACACAGTTCAATGGCGAAGCGAACATTAAAGAAGATCAACAATCTGGATGAGACCATACAATATTACAATGATACGAAACTGTAAATAAACACACGTGATGTATGTGGTCTGGAGATAGATGCAGTTATTTAAATACGACTGCTACTCATTTCGCAAATGCCGTCTAGTCATAAATACGGTTTAGAATTGGTTAACTTAACGCTTGCATGATATTTCCGATAATTCGGGCTGTAAGAACACAGGTCTTAAACAGGCTTAAACCCATTCGATTACATGCTGGAGATGGAACGTGCTGAACCTTCGACAAGTAGACGGCCAGTGTCAGCTGACAAGTAGACGGCTAGTGTCAGCTGGCAAGTAAACGGTCAGTGTCAGCTGACAAGTAGACGGCCAGTGTCAGCTGGCAAGTAGACGGTCAGTGTCAGCTGACAAGTAGACGGCCAGTGTCAGCTGACAAGTAGACGGCCAGTGTCAGCTGACAAGTAGACGGCTAGTGTCAGCTGACAAGTAGACGGCCAGTGTCGGCTGACAAGTAGACGGCCAGTGTCAGCTTACATAGTTTGGTCATTATTCTAAGAAAATAGCCAATCGCTTAGCGTTAACTTTGGACAAGAATATACACGACAATTTTGGAACTCCGGAACGAAATAGAAAGATTGAAAGTGAAATCTGGGTGTTTATCCAATTCTAGTAAGAGGACGTCGATGTGACCGGAATTCATTGGCTTGATATACAACACATAAGGCCTTATTTCCTGTCTGCCCTTTCTTGTGTGCTTTAGTTTTCTCTTTTGCTGTCTTCTTAGCAACCGTCCTCATGTTATAAGCGTCCCTCGTAGTGTGAAGATACAAAACCCTAAAATGGCAATTAAAGAGGTCTTAGCGTATTAGATGAGGAAGACGATTTTCCTATATATTTTTCAATATAAACATATTCAACATCATAATTCCTTTGATCTCATGATCAAACTGGCCTGTGGAAACTTTCGCAGACTCGTACGATATTGTCCTTTCCTTAGTAGAAACATATATTAACTATACATTCATATTACATTTTTACCAGTGAAATATCGAACATTCATGCTATTGACTTTTATATCATTTATATACTTATTGATGTCACTAGCCATCCAGTCGTTTTTGAGTGTAATGTTCTTTATCCTGCAACTGCCACCGCATTGTCGGAATACACCTACCATATATATTTTTGCTGTATACGGCAGTGACGGAAAACAGCTGTATTTTGGAATCTTAGCACGTGCGTCAGTTCGACTGACCTACTTCAAAGTGAAACTATGTTTAAAAGGCGAACATATTTCTATCATTTTTGACACCGTTTCACTTCAAAATGATTACTTTTGATGATTATTTTCATGACTGTTGCAGGATAAATAGAATACATGGTCAGTGTCTTAAAATATAAGCTGTATTTTTGGCTCGGGACAGAAAGACAAAAGTCTCGCCAAGGCTCGCCACTTTTGTCTTTCTTTACCCTCGCCAAAATACAGCTTATAATTTAAGACACTGGCCATGTATTCTCTATTTATATACCCATCGGGATTAAAATTTCTGAAGCAATTAAATGAGCAGCCATCACACATACTAACACCAAATATTCTTAGCCGAGTCTAACTATATATAGCTTTCTATATAAAAAGAAGGTAGTGCATCAATCTATATATATCTACAGTTAAATATCCCCTCCAATCCCATTTTCTTCTGTCTACACTGTGTGTGGATATAAGAGCCGACAGGACAAGACGTAGAATCTATCGGACAGTGCAAGGCAGTCCCAATTCTCTATCTAATGATTCAAAACGAGGCGCGGCCCGGACAAGATTGGACTAGACTTTGAAATAATGGACAGTGATTTGTCAGTCTGCTGAACGTGAATTAAGAGGTCTGTTGGATCTATCTAAAGTTGCATTTTACCTGAATACATCTACGCGGGATGGTATTATCTACATATCATTTTCAAAAACGCTATTTCTAGATAATTGTCAATCCAATTTTCCTTTAGTGATCTCCCATGAGACCAGTTTGAACATTATTACAAGTTATGGCGGAAAGAACGTTTATCGTCCGGATCCCGACACAAAGCTAACATTCACAATTATTTATAGACAGTGGTAATAAATGTGAACTATAGCAATGAAAGACGGGAAAATATATTTGGAAACAAGTTAAAATATAGATTTAACTTTGATTGAAGACACTAGATAACGATAAACACTAGATAACGATAAGCCATAGCAAAACAACCCGATAATTGTAATATTTCAAAAGGATTTGAACAGACAAATAGTTACCAACATCCATAGTATATATTATACAAGCCTTGACAAATTAAAAATAAACCCACGTGTTCCGAAATAATGACATATGGCATAAGTCTGTTGGAAGATCCCGGTACCAAACTTGACAAAGGTTCTGTCAACTGTTAATTCCATCGCTTTCAAGATTTAATCGTCGATGGCGAGCCCTAGATAGAAGGCGACGTTAAGTGGCCCCCCGAACGAATCGGGGATTTTGGTTCGCGATGACGTTTAAACTAATAATAATGATAATAAAACCAAAGCGTATTGAAAGCGTACATTTGTTTTTTTTAAATTAAGACATTTACCTTGCTTAATATTTAAAGCACCTCATTATTAACAGTTGATTGATTTACAGTTTACAGCTCGATTGTGTTTACAAAATATAACCAGTTTACAGCTCGATTGTATTTGACTTTCTGTCACATCAGTCAACATATAATACAGACCAACAGCTTTCAGATAGTCCAAAACAGTTTTGAAAACGATTTTTAGACCTGCTATGATGTTGTAAAAAACGTTCTCTTGTAGATTGTAGATAAATGTAATCCAATAAATCTGTCACTGCCCCTATGATTTTCGTTCGTCTTTCCTGGCCCTACAGTGAAGTAAAGAGTTAAATAAAAATGAGCCGAAATAAATAAAGCTGTTATGATACAGCTATTATGTTAGCATTTGTCAGTGAGCACTCGTAAATTATCAGTAAGTACTCGTCAGTTAGAACTCATCTGAGAGAACTCGTCGGTGAGCACGCGTCAAAGAACACCATCAGCGATCACTCGTCGGGGAGAATTCGACAGTGAGCATGCGTCAGTTATCCCTCCTCAGACAGCACGCGTCGGGGAGTACTCGTCAGTAAACTCTCGTCAGAGCTCGACAGTGACAACACGTTAGTGAGAGGGAGCCCGACATTGACCACATGTTAGTGAGAGAGAGAGCCCGATAGTGACAACACGTTAGTGAGAGGGAGAGCTCGACAGTGACCACATGTTAGTGAGAGAGAGAGCTCGACAGTGACCACATGTTAGTGAGAGAGAGAGAGCTCGACAGTGACCACATGTTAGTGAGAGAGAGAGCTCGACAGTGACACCATGTTAGTGAGAGAGAGAGAGAGAGAGCTCGACAGTGACCACACGTTAGTGAGAGAGAGCCCGACATTGACCACATGTTAGTGAGAGAGAGAGCCCGATAGTGACAACACGTTAGTGAGAGGGAGAGCTCGACAGTGACCACATGTTAGTGAGAGAGAGAGCCCGATAGTGACAACACGTTAGTGAGAGAGAGCTCGACAGTGACCACATGTTAGTGTGAGAGAGAGCTCGACAGTGACTACATGTTAGTGAGAGAGAGAACTCGACAGTAACCACATGTTAGTGAGAGAGAACTCGACAGTAACCACATGTTAGTGAGAGAGAGCTCGACAGTAACCACATGTTAGTGAGAGAGGGCTCGACAGTGACCACATGTTAGTGAGAGAGAGAGAGAGAGCTCGACAGTAACCACATGTTAGTGAGAGAGAACTCGACAGTAACCACATGTTAGTGAGAGAGAACTCGACAGTGACCACATGTTAGTGAGAGAGAGCTCGACAGTGACCACATGTTAGTGAGAGAGAGCCTGACAGTGACCACATGTTAGTGAGAGAGAGCTCGACAGTGACAATACGTTAGTGAGAGAGAGAGCTCGACAGTGACAATACTTTAGTGAGAGAGAGCTCGACAGTAAACACATGTTAGTGAGAGAGAGAGCTCGACAGTGACCACATGTTAGTGAGAGAGAGCTCGACAGTACCACATGTTAGTGAGAGAGAGCTCGACAGTACCACATGTTAGTGAGAGAGAGCTCGACAGTGACCACATGCTAGTGAGAGAGAGAGCTCGACAGTAACCACATGTTTGTGAGAGAGAGCTCGACAGTTGCCACATGTTAGTGAGAGAGAGCTCGACAGTGACCACATGTTAGTGAGAGAGAGCTCGACAGTTGCCACATGTTAGTGAGAGAGAGCTCGACAGTGACCACATGTTAGTGAGAGAGAGCTCGACAGTGACCACATGTTAGTGAGAGAGAACTCGACAGTAACCACATGTTAGTGAGAGAGAGCTGGACAGTGACCACACGTTAGTGAGAGAGAGAGCTCGACAGTGACCACACGTTAGTGAGAGAGAGCTCGACAGTGACCACACGTTAGTGAGAGAGAGCTCGACAGTGACAACATGCTAGTGAGAGAGAGAGAACTCGACAGTGACCACATGTTTGTGAGAGAGAGCTCGACAGTGACCACACGTTAGTGAGAGAGAGCTTGACAGTGACAATACGTTAGTGGGAGAGCTCGACAGTGACCACACGTTAGTGAGCACGCATAAGTGAATACTCGTCATGAAACACGCGTCAGTGAGAATTCGTCAGTAAACAGTTAGCCTATGAGTTAGCACTCGTTAGTTAACACGCGTTAGTGAGCAGATAAGTTAGCCTAAAGGCATACAGTGTTGATCATAGGTGACCACAAAACTCCAAATAAGTCGAAAACCATGTCTTATATTAATGGAGAATTGTTGATATCTTAATAAATTTCATAATTTACAATATTGGATTTCAAACGAATATTAGACGCACGCGTATATTTAGAACCAAGTCACTATTCAAATGACGCTGATTGTGTCTTTACACTTAACTTTTATTTCTTTCTACGATAAACCGCATCATTGGTTTTTATTATTAAGTGTTCCGATTTCGACTCGTCTAACGTTACTTCTATGAAATGCTTAGTCTGTATGCTAACATTTGATGATTTAATAGTACTTTACCATAAAATATAATGTGTTTAGCAGGCAGTTCGTTTGATATTGGTGATTTTGACCTTTGAACAGTTTAGTTTGAGTTTGTTGTTTAATTTCATTCTGTGAACGTCCGTCTGATCTGGTGTAGTTGGCCCTAAATGACTCGAGTTTGTCGATGGGTCGTAAAACAATACAAAACAATACAGCATGGATTATATCTATATCTGTAAATGGTAACATAGGAAAGAACTGAAGAAATAAGTGGATGAACTCACATTTTGAAACAAAACGACTGGAAGTTTAGTAGAATTATGAAACAGCCCCTTGTGTTTTTAAGTGTTTTACGGCCTAGTCACTTAGCGCCTATCAACAATAGAAAAGAAAATACACGAAACTAGACTCAAAGAACAAATGGCTGAAAATCTTATCAGTAAATCAAAATATATACTCATAGCATTGAAAATACCTCAAAAGTATTAGTTGTTAACAGTCATATCTTATGGGCAAATGCTTGTAGATACTCAATTAATAACGACAGGAAAACTGCATCAAACAAGCCTTTATTGTGATAAAATCTATCACATATTTGTTTAAAAACTGTTCCCTAAAATGATGTGAAACTGTATACGGTTGATCACAGCCGTGGCAATACGGTTGGCCTTCATTTATTAATAGAAGGCCTTTGTAATGTGGGAATGAAAATGCATGTTCCCATATTATGGTGAATTTATAATAAATAAATAATTCTCTCTTACTGGAGATAAACGTTTTTTGAAAGTTCGTTTTAATATACTTTAAAGCAACTCCCCTGCTGGAGGGCGATGGTTGTTCGGAAACATAAAACCGGAGCCCCAATCTGGAAGACTGTTTCAGATATGAAGAGTAAACAATAACATAGGAAAGGACATTTAATATGTTGGATCAATTTGCAACTAATTGGATAACTTTTGTAAACGACAAAACAACAATTGAGGAATTGAAAATAACACTTACTTTCTCACCATATGATCAGCAGCATATCTGAAGGAAGACGAGAAAAAACTCACAAAAACTATCTACTTAGAGCGTTTTATTTTCTGTCTAGTAATTGTAATTCTGAGAATTACTTGTTTCGCATCAGCAAATGGTCGTTGGAGAAATATAATTTTCACGGATATTTTGACAAGGCGAAGAAGAAGATTGACCCGTGATCTGCCATCATAGATACGAGTTGGCAGCCAACATTACCATCCCTGCATTGCGACAGCTACATACACTACCGTAAAACATTAAACTGCAAGATTGCTATGTCAAAGTTGAATCCAATAAAGAATATGTTTTAAAGCTCTTGTAGATAGATATATCGGTTAGGGCCTCCTCTCCGACTAGACATGTTTATAAGTTAAAATTACCAACAGTATACCCCACACATAACACTGCCGTTTCCCGAGTAGACATACCCTGTAATGTAACATGGCACACAACTTACACCATATATAAACTTATCTGTCGTTACGGGAACCCTATCTGTCAGACAAGTGTGGTCAAATCTCACATCGACTGCAGACTTCCAGTACTACGTGTTTAACGGCGATATATAGCCTGACAAAGAACATTTACAATATAACATTTAGGAAGGACATAAGACTTTTGGTGTAGTGTAGCAGACTCTGACAAGAGGTTGCTATACAATGTTTATATTAACTGTGTATATAGAACAATATATCCGAAAACCAAATATACTGTATTTTGCTTGCATAATCAGGTGTTCAACCTTTTTGCAACATTTGTTGTTATACGAGGACGGTGACAAGCAGACACAAAGAACCGGGCCGTTTTAGGACGTTTGTCAAGAATACACCAACAACCAGGGTCATATGGGGACACAAACAACCAGGGTCATATGGGGACACCAACAACCAGGGTCATATGGGGACAACAACGACCAGGGCCATATTGGGCACCAACAGCCAGGGTCATATGGGGACACCAATAACCTAGGTCATATCGGGACACCAACAACCTAGGTAATATGGGAACACCAACGAACCAGGGTCATATGGGGACACCAACAACCTAGGTTACATGGGGACACCAACGAACCAGGGTCACATGGGGACACCAACGAACCAGGGTGATATGCGGACACCAACAACCTAGGTTATATGGGGACACCAACGAACCAGGGTCACATGGGGACACCAACAACCTAGGTTACATGGGGACACCAACGAACCAGGGTCACATGGGGACACCAACGAACCAGGGTCATATGGGGACACCAACAACCAGGGTCATATGGGGACAACAACGACCAGGGCCATATTGGGCACCAACAGCCAGGGTCATATGGGGACACCAACAACCAGGGTCACATGAAGAAGGTTGTCAAAGAGACACCAACAAAAGAAAAAAATCACTCTTTGACAGAGCATTGCGAGAAGAAACAGGAGGAAATAGTGTCCATGTTTTCTTTGTTTTTTTTTATTGTTTTACCTCCAAAGACATTGTTTTTTAAGGTCTTGCCAAGTACTAATGCTGTAACGATACATCGCGATCCATCGAAAATCGTGATCAATTGATTCGGTTCGTTACCCGATTTAAGCCGAAAGTATCATTGCAGGTAGCGTACAATTTTGATTGGTTCTCGTATTTAATGTTGTCCAATAGCAGCTACCGTTGTAAAGAAAGTACAAAGACATATGAAACATGGCAGAAGTGAAACTTTAGAAACCCTCCTACAACTAATAGCTCTCCTATTTGGCAACACCTCGGATTCCGAGAAAACATGCCAAATGCACTGGATGATGTAAGCTACAAGTCCGGCATTACATCAATTATGGGAACCTATCTAAAACAACATTGTTGATTGACTTACCTGTGGAGTTTTTTTTACTTGAGTTGGTGACAATTGGTATCGTTTCGAGATACGTGTATCGAATCGTAACACCCCTCCCAATACTCGCGTGGAGTGAGTGCTTGTGTGTAATGGGAGAGTGTGGTATTTCGTGTATGTTACCTTGTGATAGTGATACCAACGATATAGTGCTACCTCCCTTATGTACAATGTATAATATTGCTAAGAAGACCTTATCTTACAATAACATACATTTATATGGCGGATTAAGACCTTTCTGGAGCAGCTTACATCCTTTTATCATAATCATAATGTAAGCTATGACTAGATATAACAATGGGTTTGTGGTACATTATGTTAATCTAATGTCATGTTACTGATAGACGAATCCACGTAAATGGATTCAACTTGTGTCTAATCCGTCATTACTTTAGGAAGTCAATCATGTTTGTGGTCCAGTATGAGGATGTGTTGCCAATGATGAATCTATGTTTTATATCCATGTTATGTTATTTCATGCTGAATATGTTATAAAAATATACACGCCTATTTTATATTCATATCAAGTATTCAGAGATAAAAAATATATTTATTAAAAGGATGACATTTACTGCACGTCCTATTGAAAATGACCTTTGCTGTTGATGAATAGTGTATGGTAGTGAGACAGGAAAGTGAACATAGTCCAACTATGGTCATGATATTATATATTGATGTATTAAAGTGATTACCAGTCTGACCTCTCTCTTTATTAATTCTAAATATGTTTATGTATTATTTTTGTATTTTTGGAAAGGTTGATTACATGGGATGAAATAACTTGTGCCCAATCTTTTCGTATTTATTTTGCAATCAATATGATTAAACTAAAAAAGGACGTTAAACAATACTAAGACAAACCATCCCCTAATTTCTCTTCTGAATATCCACGTGTTTACCCAATTTCTCTGACGCCCCAAAAAGGACCAAACACCTGTATATTGAAATGTTGTATTCACGTTTCGCCATTACTGGGTCTATTAATACTTGATGGTACCAATTAAATATAACACAGAAATATCTTAATATAATAATTGATCGTTAATAGTGTGACGATGCCAAGTATAAAGAGGTATGGGGTCCATACTATCTCCTCCCCATCTCATGTCTGATTCCGTGTATAGACGTTGGGAGCAGATGCTTTACGACATGTTCACACGAAATATCAACATTTGAGACATCTGGAACAATGTAAAATTGAGAAGAAATAACATGACAATCCGACATTTATATAGTAAATAACCATAGCATCTATTCCTGGGGAGGATAGTGAACTTCTACTCTAACGTTATGTGGTTACTATACCGATAATACTTCTTAAACGTGAGTATATAATATTCGTTGTTTTCAGAAGTATTACTCAGTATAACAATCCAGTTAGGTTTGAAGCAAGCTATTTCTTCGTTTTTACAATTCCGTTAGGTGTCAAGCAAGCATTGTATAACTTTTTTCTAGAATTAAAAAAGTATGACCGCCTTTAAGCTACTTACTGTCTCTAGGTTTAACTCACCGCCCGTCTTGTAAGTGTGTGTTAAAGGCCAAGGTTTGTCAACGCCTTAGCGGCTTCATTCCTTGCCCATTTGTGTATTTGTCCTTTGTTTATGTAAGCGTAGGATATTTGTTCTGATAGTTTTCGGGTTAAAGCATGCCATATTATCACTCCCAAAGCGATATGAATCTTAATTGGATGCAAGACAGCGTGCATTGTTCCGCCTGCGGTACTCTTGTTATTCTGGTGTAATTTAACATTACTTTATCAACATTCATAAAATTTGATTTTTCCCTTCTTCGATGGCAAGCTTTGAATATTGCTTAACCTATAAATGTAAACATAATATAGATTGTTGTACAATACGTTTGCCTGTAAATACATGCGCCTAGTCATAAGGTATGATATCGTTTAAGGATTTATTTTATATTCCATTTTTGATATTCTATAAAGTAGTTTAAATGATCGTCGTATATCCTACATTGATGACAGAGATCGTATTTTGCAATGGTTCATTTGTATGAGTGGTCAGGTGACTCAGTGGTAACACATTTGCCTACTGCCTTTGCGACCAGGGTTCGACTTCCCGATCGGACGTGAAGAGGTATGGGGTCAACTGCCCGTATATGTGGGTTTTCCCCTCGCTCACCTCCGTCCAGGCCAACAGGAATGATTTATATAAGTCGATATATTACCATCTCTCCCTTCTTCAGCTTTGTAACTCTGACTGCGAATAAATTAGCGTATACGCAGTGAACAAACCTCAGCGGTAAGCTGGGGAATCTGTAACATAATCATGGCGTCGTCTCTTTGTAACTCTATCAACGTCAACTAAATGGCACCATTTTGAAGTGATTGATCAACGAAAATTGGGCGATTTCTACTGTTATCGAATGAACTCTATACAAAAAGCTAAAGTCAAGTAAGTAGTTTGCCAAAACCTAAACTGAATATTGCGGAAATGGGTACATAGTTCACTTCTTCATGAAGTAGGATAAGAATTTGCTGAAGTGTACACCTCCTATCGAACATTCAACCATGTCACTACTAAATCTGTGTCAATACATGCTGTGCTCGACAACAATAGTTAATCTGAGACAGAAATTGTGGATTTGAATACATCAATGAATTAAAAACGTAAAACGCATTTAACAGAAATGTTCAGTTGTTTCTTTTAATTTTGTTAACAACATTGGTATCTTTACGTAGATTCACTGGAACTATATTATATTAAAATCCGCTGCTGCCATAGTTACCAACGTCGCAGAACGTCCCAAGTATTATTTTCTGCGTACGCTATTTCAACAATTTGTTTATATATATGCTTTAAACGGTGTTTTATTGCGTTTACTGTGCTATTTATGCAATGTGATACATACATATTCTATATAGCTCGTCAGCGTATGCTATCGCGTTCATACCACCGTAAACGTAATAAAAACACAGTTCAATCTATGTAACGTGTTTCGTAATTATTTTTAAACAAATCGTGAATTAGTTCCAAGCAAAGTATTTTACCTGCTATATAAAATCCATAAGTTCAACAGCTTTGTGTATGTTTAGCATTAAACTTTTTCCATTTTTATCCTCGTTTTCTTATATGTAACATGTAACAATGTTACCGCATTTCAAAGTCAAATTTCGCGCCGTCAATGGAGCATGTGCTTGTGACGTCAAGAATATAAGCAACCGTTCAAAAGATATAGTTTGTGGAAGTACACACAAAAACATCGATTGAATTTCAACATTTTAATAACTTTATTCCACCATAAGGATATTCATTTCTAACACAACATAACCAAATGAATTGTTGCCAGTTACAGTGATCAGTCGGGTTTTTACGGTAGCAGGACTTCTAATGATTTCAAAATATATTTACATGTAATACAGTGACGTCAGACAAACCGAAGTCAGTGCATATTCGTCCTTTATATCACTACATCAATGGGCAATACGTGAGAATTATGATCTATTGTGTTTGGTAAGGTTCTCCACTGGCAATACAGGCAAATGAAAATATACTATGTGAAATCTTTGTCTTCTATTGTTCAGATGTTCAACTGCATTATGTTTCCTTCATCTGTGTTAATTGAATGTTGTTATTTTACTGTCCGTTTTCGTTCGTAAGGAATGGCGGTTTTTACTCTCTAATCAAGTTACACATTGTTTGTTATTTGATGAGGAATATTTATTTCAATACTTTCATTGTTGTATTTCATATTAATTTATTTTGTTTGTTCGTATCTCATATCGTCTACATGTAACGGTCTGCTGTCAATTACATTATTTTAAATAAGAATTTTCCTTTTATCTAAATATTTCTATTTCACAAAATTACATCATTTCTGATCTTTGACGCCGTTCATATAAAGAGGACGGCAAAACTCCAATTCAAACCTACCGGTTCTAACCTTTATAAGTATTGGCAGGAATTGATGAAAAAATCGTACATTATTCACTATGTCATATTGAATTTATTAAACGAATTCAATAATTTGATGTAAAAATCAAAGCATTGAACAAGTTTGATATTTCAAATATGACATTGTCACGAGTGTAAGATTGTGGTAATCACATATCTCTTTTTTGGCGAATTAAAGAGAAAACAAGAGGCCCATGGGCCTTAACGGTCACATGAAATTTGAAATATTTCAGTTAATTTAAGTGACCCTTTTTGGCCAAACCAATCAGTCCAAGATGTCAGGCAAGGCCAACAAGTGCATATACCATTAAGCTGTCATTCCACGCTGATAATGATAACAAAGTTAAAATGAATTCCAATAGAAATCAAACAAATCATAGTCAAAAATGTGATTTCCCTATATAAACTATAGTAAAGTATACCCCCTCCCCTGGGACAAACGTGAGACCCCGGGGTCATGAAATTCACAATTTTGGTAAAGTTCTTTAAGACCCTTCCATCAATGAAGAGTATTTGATTCCACAATATCTGAGAGTAAAGAAGAACATTTTTGAAATTTTAGTCAAATTGACCCTTTTTCAGCCCTGCCCCTCAGGCCCCTGGGGGTAGGGACCATATAATTCACAATTTTGGCTAACCTTTAGCCATATAAGCTTCCTCTCAAATTTCATTGAATTTGGTTGAGCGGTTTTGGAGAAGAAGTTAAAAACGTAAATTGTTTACGGACGCACAACGGAATGACGGACGACGACGGACGAAAGGCGAATAGAATAGGTCACTTGAGACTTCGTCTCAGGTGACCTAAAAATCCTTCAATCAATTTCCCTATAATACAAGAAAATGTCGACTTTGACGTCATATATTGATTGCGGCGATGAAGTTTAGACATATCTGTATATATATCACATAGCCGCATTATACGGTAGAACAGGCCATTTGTGTTATTGTAATTAGGCTTACTGCATATGTAGCGAAGGAGAGGAATATAGGTGACCCCCATTTGGAATCGATGAGTGTTCTTCATTGCTGTCTATTTCTTGGTTGTTTAAATTACTAATTGATCTGCAGATTAAACTCACGAGGTCTTCATCTTTCCCCTTCGTTCCTACTAGTTCCCCCCCCCCCCCCCCTGCTTTTCTGCTGGTGGTGTTCCACCTGTCTACCTTCTGATCCTATCCTGGGATTACCATTTTAGATAAAAACAAAATACTAAAGTCGAGGTAAACCTGGCTACGCAAGGACAGCATCGTGGTCCGATGATACAAGAGTCCATGTGTATAGGAAGTGGAGAAGGCATTAAATCAAAACGCTGCTAAAAAAAGAAAGCAAGCCCTTTAGTGTCCGTCGCACTCGACATGCTATCCACTGCAATCGAATTAATGTTATAAAACAAAAGATTCACAAACAATGAACCGTAATCTTATTTACCTGAAACTGGATTTAACTAAGGAAAACATACACCCCGGTAAGATTTATAGCCGCATGATCAGGTGTTCAGGGAAGGGTACTAAACATCTACCGCTTCTTCGGCGACATCCGACTTGACACAACATATTAATGGTAGAACCGTGGCAGAAGTAAGGAACATAACTAAACGTACGAGGGAGCGTACAGTGTGATAAACTATTCCCAGCGAGATCATAGCGACCTAGGCAATTGTCTTCAAAATCTAACAGTTAGTATTTCTTGAAATAATCAGTGCAGATGTGTCCTTTATTCCAACTCTATCACGAAGATTGCGATAACAGTTTAATACCGAACACCTCTATATAAATAAGACTAGAAAATGTCTGTAAGACATAAATGCCCCCGCTGCCTCGTGACAACCAGAAACATAGTTTGGTGAGGATGGCATCAGCAGTTCCTTAGATTATTTAGTTACATTGCATCTGGACGGGATGGGACAGGACGGAGGTGTCTTCTGATCAGAGGACATTGACCAAACAGAAAAAAGGACCAAGATAGAACTTCTGTCTCCATTGCAATACTTAATGTCTGAACAATTTCCTATATTTTCTTTGTGCTTTATTTTCCTCATCACCCTGGATGTAGCGAGGCCGTTAAACCAAAGAAGGACACGCATTTCTGTTAGACTTGTTGTAGGTTGCAGTACGCGGTTTGTTCTGTGGCTTTTTTTCTTGATTTTCAGATTCGTGCTTTATCCATTTTAAAATTGATCGCAGAAGGCGACTTAAAGTGGTCTCTCGGAACAAATCGGGTATTTTTTTTTAGTGTCCTCTGTTTAGGACAAATTGACGAGACCAAGTTAGATCTGGCCCAATTTCTACCCCCTTGGGATCTGAAATCTTTCCTGTCCGACATCACTACCCTGTATTTTCTTTTCGTCCTCATATGGCTTGGCTGTTGGGAAGACACTGAACACTAAAAACAAACAAACTCGGGTTCGTTGTTTGTGTATTTTGAGTTCTCATGACCTTTTCTTTCTGATTAGACCATTACTAGAGTTTTGTTTGATGTCTGTTCATTATGTAACATGGGATGCCACCTATAATCCAGGCATCAAAACAAAACGGGCTTCATTACAAAAACTGGTTTAGCCGCATGTCTTGACAAATCATTGAGATTAGGTAGTAATCCAGTAGTTGTAGGAGATAACAGGATTTGGGTGTTGTCGCTAACTCCGAGAGTTATCACCCATCTCCCCACTTCCATTACAAATCATTCCTGGATTTTCCTCCCCATAAATGGCTTCTGTAAATTAAAATTTGACTAATGAAAAGTAACTCCCTGCCGGGTTTAGATTAGGATGAGTTTGTTATCCAAATTAATTTGTGTAGTGATGTGTTAACGTTCATCCAACTCATTTCAGGACTTTTTTCCACCATTTTTAAGCAACATATTAAAATATCTTTTACGCCAATAAAAATGTCAGATTACTACAAATGGTGTTATTATTGGAATACTGTTTAATGTGGTATTTACTGATTAACGTTTCTTTTTTCAGATTTAAACAACCGTAATGAAATAAACATTTGTAATGATTTCGCTATCGGCAAAAGTTCCGGCCTATCACAAGGAGACTTAACACGAACATACCGCAGCCTCCCAAAACACATACACGCACTCACCCACGCATGCATGCCGCAAGCACGGGAGGCCGTCCTTAAATGACCTTAGCTGTTAATAGGAAGTCAAGCAAATAAAACCAAACCTGCATCTCACACATAGGGGAGGCCGTTCTTAAATGTCCTTAACATGATGATAGGACGTTAAACAATACAAAAACAAAACCTAACCTATTCAGTCGGCTTATAGGGGACGGCGCCAAAGAATGAAGTGTTATCACACTGCAATGTCACTCTGTAACCAGTCGCCCCACTTCTAACATGTTGAATGTTAAGCAGGAGTAGTCACTACCTATCCTCATATTTTATCATCAGCATGATATCAAATGAGATTCCCCTTAGTAACGTAGTCCAATAAATATGCTGGATATAATTTTGAATATCTAGACGTATACGCTTTCACTTCACGAACACCTGGTCTGACCCTTGTACTCTTGTAAAGCCGGTATATTTTGTTCATGTTTGTCATCATAGCATCTGTGTTGAGTTAAGACATCGTGTTCACGTCTGTATTATCTTGTCCTTGTTTTCATGGAATTATATATGTATTTTATCCCAGAAAACACCTTCTTTAGATACAAAAGAATTCTATAGATAAGCATTATATATCCGATCATACACCAGCACTATCGCGGTACGCTTGAGTCGTGTCGTAGGTAATCTTATTATCGTAAGTTTGTCTGTCGGAAATTAAAATAATTCCTCAATATAAGTGTACATGACACATGTCAGACGTGATAGTCTATGTCTAGTAGGAGACACAGTCTTCTACTCTAACCCTCACACCACGACCTTGATACAATAGATACTGCGATGTTTCTACATTAAATAGTCTGGGATTTCACACAAAAATCGCGTAATAAGATTAGGTGTTTCTGAGTGTGACGTGTACCACTACCATCTGTCATGTACATAAAATCGCTGCGTTCGCATTTTATTGATAAATTGAAAATGTTCCCGGTTTTTATTATCATGCCCGTATCTTAATGGTGAACAGTGGAAAACATATATTTCCCCATTATTTCACATGTTTTTGTTATAAAAATGGTATCTCCTTTTCTACAGAACAAAATGACGGCCAGACCCTCACTACTTGTACGTGTCAGCTGATCATAGTAGTTATTTATTGGGGTATCTGTCTTTGTTCGAGGGAAGAACACACTTGTTGGAGTACACGACACTGACTACATTTAACGGGGTGGTTCTTCGTTATAGTGGTATTCCAGTGGTAACACATTCTTAACGGCCCCAAAACGAGGTCGTTAGACCAAAACATTGTCTGAATAAAACTTGTTAACGAAAACAATACGAAACAGAGGGAGGTTGAATTAATTGAAAATAATACATAATCTCATTAAAAGGAAACCTGACTTAACCGATCACTGAATTTAACGACTTCCTGTAAAATGTAATTGTATCTACCAGAACAGTGATATCCTCCACTGTTATTACCGACACATTGACCCGGTCCCACAGTGTGTCGGTAAAGTCAGGTTTTACTGTATCTGACACATTGACTCGGTCCCAAAGTGTGTCTGTAAAGTCAGATTTTACTGTATCTGACACATTGACTCAGTCCCATACAGTGTCGGTAAAGTCAGGTTTTACTGTATCTGGCACATTGACCCGGTCCCACAGTGTGTCAGTAAAGTCAGGTTTTACTGTATCTGACACATTGACCCGGTCCCACAGTGTGTCTGTAAAGTCAGGTTTCACTGTATCTGACACATTGACCCGGTCCCACAGTGTGTCGGTAAAGTCAGGTTTTACTGTATCTGACACCTTGACCCGGTCCAACAGTGTGTCGGTAAAGTCAGGTTTTACTGTATCTGACACCTTGACCCGGTCCAACAGTGTGTCTGTAAAGTCAGGTTTTACTGTATCTGACATATTGACTCTGTCCCACAGTGTGTCTGTAAAGTCAGGTTTTACTGTATCTGACACATTGACCCGGTCCCACAGTGTGTCTGTAAAGTCAGGTTTTACTGTATCTGACACATTGACCCGGTCCAACAGTGTGTCTGTAAAGTCAGGTTTTACTGTATCTGACACATTGACCCGGTCCACAGTGTGTCTGTAAAGTCAGGTTTTACTGTATCTGACACATTGACCGGTCCAACAGTGTGTCGGTAAAGTCAGGTTTTACTATATCTGACACATTGACCCGGTCCAACAGTGTGTCTGTAAAGTCAGGTTTTACTGTATCTGACACATTGACCCGGTCCCACAGCGTGTCTGTAAAGTCAGGTTTTACTGTATCTGACACATTGACCCGGTCCAACAGTGTGTCAGTAAAGTCAGGTTTCACTGTATCTGACACATTGATTCTGTCCCACAGTGTGTCTGTAAAGTCAGGTTTTACTGTATCTGACACATTGACTCGGTCCCACTGTGTGTCAGTAAAGTCAGGTTTCACTGTATCTGACACATTGACCCGGTCCCACAGTGTGTCTGTAAAGTCAGGTTTTACTGTATCTGACACATTGACCCGGTCCCACAGTGTGTCTGTAAAGTCAGGTTTTACTATATCTGACACATTGACCCGGTCCAACAGTGTGTCTGTAAAGTCAGGTTTTACTGTTTCTGACACATTGACCCGGTCCAACAGTGTGTCTGTAAAGTCAGGTTTTACTGTTTCTGACACATTGACCCGGTCCACAGTGTGTCTGTAAAGTCAGGTTTCACTGTATCTGACACATTGACCCGGTCCACAGTGTGTCAGTAAAGTCAGGTTTCACTGTATCTGACACATTGACCCGGTCCAACAGTGTGTCTGTAAAGTCAGGTTTTACTGTATCTGACACATTGACCCGGTCCACAGTGTGTCTGTAAAGTCAGGTTTTACTGTATCTGACACATTGACCTGATCCCACAGTGTGTCTGAAAAGTCAGGTTTCTATATATATATGAAAATATACGGCTGGTTAGTAAAATCTTGTTCAAATCGTGTGGCATTAAAAATGCCCATTTATACAACATAACTGTCACCTATACAACCTACAAAACATGTGGTTTAAATATTTAAGATGACTTAATTTGCCATTATTCATTTTACATGATTTATGAAACAAGCTCCATTGGTCGTCAGAATCACAACCCTCAGGTAGAGAGATTGGTATGACATGAATGTCATCTAGATGGTGGCTCGCGTCGATGGTTGCAATCATATAATTGATCTAAACTGACCTATAGTAGTGAAACAAAGTGACAATATTTGAGAAACGATTTGTAAACATTTTGTTCTATTTCTGGATTTTTTTTATGAAATAGCGTGGTCAGTGTATAGAAATGCACAATGTATTAAGGTTCGTTGAGAAAATGGCTGAAATATAAAAATAATTCATCGATTGACGACAGTTAGTTTGCTTTACGATTTAGTGTTTTTAGACAATTATGAACTGATTGGTGCTGGGTCATGCTAGACTATTCGAGACAAACGTCTGTATATCGTTCCATATGGCTTCAACTTCAACGAGATTAGCATACGTTCATGAAAGGAGAGGTTATTCAAATTTGACATCCATTACCCGGTAGAGAAATCCTCGTGTCTGCGGTGTGACATGGTTACGGCCCACGTGTTCAGTAAACACACTCATCTTATGATTTTGTAAAGACGAAACCCACAAATCAAAGTTGATATGGTACTCATGACACGTGTGGTACTCAAACCTTGTGTTTTGACTAAAAGTTCATTCAATTGGTATCCTTGAAAACACTATCTGGTCAATGCAAATCTGCAATTTAAATTAAAATTACGGCGGCCGACTGACGCTGTGGCGCCAAACCAGTAGTCAAACTTTCACGACGGTATTGAAATATCAGTTCGTACAGTTTTATTGGCTCCGGTTGTTTTCAAAATAGATGGTTATCAAATATATATAAACGTTTACAATTTACATCTGAAGGACGCGTTATGTAGAGCATGATGTCATTACCTCCCTTTAATTGTTATGCAAGTCAAAACGATAACCATTAGACTAAATAAGATCCAGTGGCGGATTTATAGTGGAATCGATATTACCGTGCCAATGGCAGGCTCTCCTAAACATTCACTGCCTTTGCACAGTTTCTGTTGATTATGCATCATGACATTCGTATAGTGTACAACATTTTTATTTTAAAAACAAAATATTTATGCCCAAGTAACATTTTGAAACCCTGGATTCACCCCTCTTATAAATTTTCACCTCTCACATGAACCTTTAGTTTTACCATTGTTACAAAATCTCACCTCTAAAAGGAGCTCTTGGGTCTCCATTTTTACAAAATATCGCCTCTCACTGGAGTCCTGGACTCACGCTTCAAAAGAAATCCGCCTTTTACAGTAGCCTTTTGATTCACCCCGCTAAAAATGTCGCATCTTACACGAGTCCTATATTTATTCCGGTTATAAAATGTCGCTTCTCATAGGAGCCTTTAGAATCACCCCTCTTTCAAATGTCACCTCTCACACGAGTCCTGGATTCACTCCGCTTACAAATGTCCCATCTCACAGGAGCCTTTTAAAGTTGAAATCACACTGATCTTTCACTTTTCATCTTCATTTCTTATTTACTCTTTCATTTTTTTATTGTTTAATTCCATCTGTCCAGTTAACAAAAATAAATAGTAAATAATATATCTTATTTGTTGGTTATTTAGCCTAAGCTTCGCGACATAACTGTGTTAATAGTACTAATCTCTAAAACTTGATCGATTCTCAAATCTTCCCGAATATAAATAAGTGATGAACTGAAGAGTTTCCAGTCAAACGAAATAAACAACGTAAATGTAAATATATGATGAAATTGGAGACCAACTTGAATCTAAAGGTGTAGCTCATTCCTTGTAAAGATTGAACGCAATGCCATCAAAAATAATGTCCGAAATAACTACCCCTATGATAATTAATGATGACGGATATCTATATTCTACCCCTATGATAATAAAGATCACGGATATCTCTATTCTACCCCTATGATAATTAATGACGACGGATATCTCTATTCTACCCCTATGATAATTAATGATGACGGATATCTCTATTCTACCACTATGATAATCTAATGATGACGGATATCTCTATTCTACCCCTATGATAATTAATGATGACGGATATCTCTATTCTACCCCTATGATAATTAATGACGACAGATATCTCTATTCTACCCCTATGCTAATTAATGACGACAGATATCTATATTCTACAACTATGATAATTAATGGTGACGGATATCTCTATTCTACCCCTATGATAATTAATGATGACGGATATCTCTATTCTACCCCTATGATAATTAATGGTGACGGATATCTCCATTCTACCCCTATGATAATTAATGATGACGGATATCTCTATTCTACCCCTATGATAATTAATGATGACGGATATCTCTATTCTACCCCTATGATAATTAATGATGACAGATATCTCTATTCTACCCCTATGATAATTAATGATGACGGGTATCTCTATTCTACCCCTATGATAATTAATGACAGATATCTTTATTCTACCCCTATGATAATTGATGATGACGATATCTCTATTCTACCTGTATGATAATTAATGACGACGGATATCACAAACCTACCCCTATGATAATTAATGACGATGGATATCTCTATTCTACCCCTATGATAATTAATGATGACGGATATCTCTATTCTACCCCTATGATAATTAATGACGACGGATATCTCTATTCTACCCCTATGATAATTAATGATGGCGGATATCTTTATTCAACCCCTATGATAATTAATGATGACGGATATCTCTATTCTACCCCTATGATAATTAATGATGACAGATATCTCTATTCGACCCTTATGATAATTAATGATGACGGATATCTCTATTCTACCCCTATGATAATTAATGATGACAGATATCTCCATTCTACCCCTATGATAATTAATGATGACGGATATCTCTATTCTACCCCTATGATAATTAATGATGACGGATATCTCTATTCTACCCCTATGATAATTAATGACGACAGATATCTCTATTCTACCCCTATGATAATTAATGACGACAGATATCTCTATTCTACCCCTATGATAATTAATGACGGCAGATATCTCTATTCTACCCCTATGATAATTAATGACGACTGATATCTCTATTCTACCCCTATGATAAGTAATGACGACAGATATCTCTATTCTACCCCTATGATAATTAATGACGGCAGATATCTCTATTCTACCCCTATGATAATTAATGACGACGGATATCTCTATTCTACCCCTATGATAAGTAATGACGACAGATATCTCTATTCTACCCCTATGATAATTAATGATGACGGATATCTCTATTCTACCCCTATGATAAGTAATGACGACGGATATCTCTATTCTACCCCTATGATAATTAATGATGACAGATATCTCTATTCTACCCCTATGATAATTAATGACGACAGATATCTCTATTCTACCCCTATGATAATTAATGATGACGGATATCTCTATTCTACCCCTATGATAATTAATGATGACAGATATCTCTATTCGACCCCTATGATAATTAATGATGACGGATATCTCTATTCTACCCCTATGATAATTAATGACGACGGATATCTATATTCTACCCCTATGATAATTAATGACGACAGATATCTCTATTCTACCCCTATGATAATTAATGGTGACGGATATCTCCATTCTACCCCTATGATAATTAATGATGACGGATATCTCTATTCTACCCCTATGATAATTAATGATGACGGATATCTCTATTCTACCCTTATGATAATTAATGACGAAGGATATCTCTATTCTACCCCTATGATAATTAATGATGACATATAGCTCTATTCTACCTGTATGATAATTAATGACGACGGATATCTCAAACCTACCCCTATGATAATTAATGGCGATGGATATCTCTATTCTACCCCTATGATGATTAATGATGACGGATATCTCTATTCTACCCCTATGATAATTAATGACGACGGATATCTCTATTCTACCCCTATGATAATTAATGATGGCGGATATCTCTATTCTACCCCTATGATAATTAATGACGACGGATATCTATATTCTACCCCTATGATAATTAATGACGACGGATATCTCTATTATACCCCTATGATAATTAATGATGACGGATATCTCTATTCTACCCCTATGATAATTAATGATGACAGATATCTCTATTCGACCCTTATGATAATTAATGATGACGGATATCTCTATTCTACCCCTATGATAATTAATGATGACGGATATCTCTATTCTACCCCTATGATAATTAATGATGACGGGTATCTCTATTCTACCCCTATGATTATTAATGACAGATATCTTTATTCTACCCCTATGATAATTAATGATGACGATATCTCTATTCTACCTGTATGATAATTAATGACGACGGATATCTCAAACCTACCCCTATGATAATTAATGACGATGGATATCTCTATTCTACCCCTATGATAATTAATGATGACGGATATCTCTATTCTACCCCTATGATAATTAATGACGACGGATATCTCTATTCTACCCCTATGATAATTAATGATGGCGGATATCTCTATTCTACCCCTATGCTAATTAATGACGACGGATATCTATATTCTACCCCTATGATAATTAATGACGACGGATATCTCTATTATACCCCTATGATAATTAATGATGACGGATATCTCTATTCTACTCCTATGATAATTAATGATGACGGATATCTTTATTCAACCCCTATGATAATTAATGATGACGGATATCTCTATTCTACCCCTATGATAATTAATGATGACAGATATCTCTATTCGACCCTTATGATAATTAATGATGACGGATATCTCTATTCTACCCCTATGATAATTAATGATGACAGATATCTCCATTCTACCCCTATGATAATTAATGATGACGGATATCTCTATTCTACCCCTATGATAATTAATGATGACGGATATCTCTATTCTACCCCTATGATAATTAATGACGAAGGATATCTCTATTCTACCCCTATGATAATTAATGATGACATATATCTCTATTATACCCCTATGATAATCAATGATGACGGATATCTCTATTCTACCCCTATGATAATTAATGATGACGGATATCTCTATTCTACCCCTATGATAATTAATGACGACAGATATCTCTATTCTACCCCTATGCTAATTAATGACGACAGATATCTATATTCTACAACTATGATAATTAATGGTGACGGATATCTCTATTCTACCCCTATGATAATTAATGATGACGGATATCTCTATTCTACCCCTATGATAATTAATGGTGACGGATATCTCCATTCTACCCCTATGATAATTAATGATGACGGATATCTCTATTCTACCCCTATGATAATTAATGATGACATATCTCTATTCTACCCCTATGATAATTAATGACGACGGATATCTCTATTCTACCCCTATGATAATTAATGATGACAGATATCTCTATTCTACCCCTATGATAATTAATGATGACGGATATCTCTATTCTACCCCTATGATAAGTAATGACGACAGATATCTCTATTCTACCCCTATGATAATTAATGACGACGGATATCTCTATTCTACCCCTATGATAATTAATGATGACAGATATCTCTATTCTACCCCTATGATAATTAATGACGACAGATATCTCTATTCTACCCCTATGATAATTAATGATGACGGATAACTCTATTCTACCCCTATGATAATTAATGATGACAGATATCTCTATTCGACCCCTATGATAATTAATGATGACGGATATCTCTATTATACCCCTATGATAATTAATGATGACGGATATCTCTATTCTACTCCTATGATAATTAATGATGACGGATATCTTTATTCTACCCCTATGATAATTAATGATGACGGATATCTCTATTCTACCCCTATGATAATTAATGATGACAGATATCTCTATTCGACCCTTATGATAATTAATGATGACGGATATCTCTATTCTACCCCTATGATAATTAATGATGACAGATATCTCTATTCTACCCCTATGATAATTAATGATGACGGGTATCTCTATTCTACCCCTATGATAATTAATGACAGATATCTTTATTCTACCCCTATGATAATTAATGATGACGATATCTCTATTCTACCTGTATGATAATTAATGACGACGGATATCACAAACCTACCCCTATGATAATTAATGACGATGGATATCTCTATTCTACCCCTATGATAATTAATGATGACGGATATCTCTATTCTACCCCTATGATAATTAATGACGACGGATATCTCTATTCTACCCCTATGATAATTAATGATGGCGGATATCTTTATTCAACCCCTATGATAATTAATGATGACGGATATCTCTATTCTACCCCTATGATAATTAATGATGACAGATATCTCTATTCGACCCTTATGATAATTAATGATGACGGATATCTCTATTCTACCCCTATGATAATTAATGATGACAGATATCTCCATTCTACCCCTATGATAATTAATGATGACGGATATCTCTATTCTACCCCTATGATAATTAATGATGACGGATATCTCTATTCTACCCTTATGATAATTAATGACGAAGGATATCTCTATTCTACCCCTATGATAATTAATGATGACATATATCTCTATTATACCCCTATGATAATTAATGATGACGGTTATCTCTATTCTACCCCTATGATAATTAATGATGACGGATATCTCTATTCTACCCCTATGATAATTAATCATGACAGATATCTCTATTCTACCCCTATGATAATTAATGACAACATATATCTCTATTCTACCCCTATGATAATAAATGATGACGGATATCTCTATTCTACCCCTATGATAACTAATGATGACGGATATCTCTATTCTACCTCAATGATTATTAATGACGACAGATATCTGTATTCTACCCCTCTGATAATTAATGACGACGGATATCTCTATTCTACCCCTATGATAATTAATGACGACGGATATCACTATTCTACCCCTATGATAATTAATGACGACAGATATCTCTATTCTACACCTATGATAATTAATTACGACGGATATCTCTATTCTACCCCTATGATAATTAATGACGACAGATATCTCTATTCTACCAATATGATAATTAATGACGACGGATATCTCTATTCTACCCCTATGATAATTAATAATGACGGATATCTCTATTCTACCCCTATGATAATTAATGACGACGGATATCTCTATTCTACCCCTATGATAATTAATGACGACGGATATCTCTATTCTACCCCTATGATAATTAATGACGACGGATATCACTATTCTACCACTATGATAATTAATGACGACAGATATCTCTAGTCTACCCCTATGATGATTAATGATGACGGATATCTCTATTCTACCCCTATGATAATTAATGACGACGGATATCTCTAGTCTACCCCTATGATAATTAATGACGACGGATATCTCTATTCTACCCCTATGATAATTAATGATGACGGATATCTCTATTCTACCTCCATGATAATTAATGATGACGGATATCTCTATTCTACCCCTATGATAATTAATGACAGATATCTCTATTCTACCCCTATGATAATTAATGATGACGGATATCTCTATTCTACCCCATGATAATTAATGACGACGGATATCTCTATTCTACCCCTATGATAATTAATGATGACAGATATCTCTATTCTACCCCTATGATAATTAATGACGACAGATATCTCTATTCTACCCCTATGATAATTAATGACGACAGATATCTCTATTCTACCCCTATGATAATTAATGACGGCAGATATCTCTATTCTACCCCTATGATAATTAATGACGACGGATATCTCTATTCTACCCCTATGATAAGTAATGACGACAGATATCTCTATTCTACCCCTATGATAATTAATGACGGCAGATATCTCTATTCTACCCCTATGATAATTAATGACGACGGATATCTCTATTCTACCCCTATGATAAGTAATGACGACAGATATCTCTATTCTACCCCTATGATAATTAATGATGACGGATATCTCTATTCTACCCCTATGATAAGTAATGACGACGGATATCTCTATTCTACCCCTATGATAATTAATGATGACAGATATCTCCATTCTACCCCTATGATAATTAATGACGACAGATATCTCTATTCTACCCCTATGATAATTAATGATGACGGATATCTCTATTCTACCCCTATGATAATTAATGATGACAGATATCTCTATTCGACCCCTATGATAATTAATGATGACGGATATCTATATTCTACCCCTATGATAATTAATGACGACAGATATCTCTATTCTACCCCTATGATAATTAATGGTGACGGATATCTCCATTCTACCCCTATGATAATTAATGATGACGGATATCTCTATTCTACCCCTATGATAATTAATGATGACGGATATCTATATTCTACCCCTATGATAATTAATGACGACAGATATCTCTATTCTACCCCTATGATAATTAATGGTGACGGATATCTCCATTCTACCCCTATGATAATTAATGATGACGGATATCTCTATTCTACCCCTATGATAATTAATGATGACGGATATCTGTATTCTACCCTTATGATAATTAATGACGAAGGATATCTCTATTCTACCCCTATGATAATTAATGATGACATATATCTCTATTCTACCTGTATGATAATTAATGACGACGGATATCTCAAACCTACCCCTATGATAATTAATGGCGATGGATATCTCTATTCTACCCCTATGATAATTAATGATGACGGATATCTCTATTCTACCCCTATGATAATTAATGACGACGGATATCTCTATTCTACCCCTATGATAATTAATGATGGCGGATATCTCTATTCTACCCCTATGATAATTAATGACGACGGATATCTATATTCTACCCCTATGATAATTAATGACGACGGATATCTCTATTATACCCCTATGATAATTAATGATGACGGATATCTCTATTCTACCCCTATGATAATTAATGATGACAGATATCTCTATTCGACCCTTATGATAATTAATGATGACGGATATCTCTATTCTACCCCTATGATAATTAATGATGACGGATATCTCTATTCTACCCCTATGATAATTAATGATGACGGGTATCTCTATTCTACCCCTATGATAATTAATGACAGATATCTTTATTCTACCCCTATGATAATTAATGATGACGATATCTCTATTCTACCTGTATGATAATTAATGACGACGGATATCTCAAACCTACCCCTATGATAATTAATGACGATGGATATCTCTATTCTACCCCTATGATAATTAATGATGACGGATATCTCTATTCTACCCCTATGATAATTAATGACGACGGATATCTCTATTCTACCCCTATGATAATTAATGATGGCGGATATCTCTATTCTACCCCTATGATAATTAATGACGACGGATATCTATATTCTACCCCTATGATAATTAATGACGACGGATATCTCTATTATACCCCTATGATAATTAATGATGACGGATATCTCTATTCTACTCCTATGATAATTAATGATGACGGATATCTTTATTCAACCCCTATGATAATTAATGACAGATATCTTTATTCTACCCCTATGATAATTAATGATGACGATATCTCTATTCTACCTGTATGATAATTAATGACGACGGATATCACAAACCTACCCCTATGATAATTAATGACGATGGATATCTCTATTCTACCCCTATGATAATTAATGATGACGGATATCTCTATTCTACCCCTATGATAATTAATGACGACGGATATCTCTATTCTACCCCTATGATAATTAATGATGGCGGATATCTTTATTCAACCCCTATGATAATTAATGATGACGGATATCTCTATTCTACCCCTATGATAATTAATGATGACAGATATCTCTATTCGACCCTTATGATAATTAATGATGACGGATATCTCTATTCTACCCCTATGATAATTAATGATGACAGATATCTCCATTCTACCCCTATGATAATTAATGATGACGGATATCTCTATTCTACCCCTATGATAATTAATGATGACGGATATCTCTATTCTACCCTTATGATAATTAATGACGAAGGATATCTCTATTCTACCCCTATGATAATTAATGATGACATATATCTCTATTATACCCCTATGATAATTAATGATGACGGTTATCTCTATTCTACCCCTATGATAATTAATGATGACGGATATCTCTATTCTACCCCTATGATAATTAATCATGACAGATATCTCTATTCTACCCCTATGATAATTAATGACAACAGATATCTCTATTCTACCCCTATGATAATTAATGATGACGGATATCTCTATTCTACCCCTATGATAACTAATGATGACGGATATCTCTATTCTACCTCAATGATTATTAATGACGACAGATATCTGTATTCTACCCCTCTGATAATTAATGACGACGGATATCTCTATTCTACCCCTATGATAATTAATGACGACGGATATCACTATTCTACCCCTATGATAATTAATGACGACAGATATCTCTATTCTACACCTATGATAATTAATTACGACGGATATCTCTATTCTACCCCTATGATAATTAATGACGACAGATATCTCTATTCTACCCCTATGATAATTAATGACGACGGATATCTCTATTCTACCCCTATGATAATTAATAATGACGGATATCTCTATTCTACCCCTATGATAATTAATGACGACGGATATCTCTATTCTACCCCTATGATAATTAATGACGACGGATATCTCTATTCTACCCCTATGATAATTAATGACGACGGATATCACTATTCTACCACTATGATAATTAATGACGACAGATATCTCTAGTCTACCCCTATGATGATTAATGATGACGGATATCTCTATTCTACCCCTATGATAATTAATGACGACGGATATCTCTAGTCTACCCCTATGATAATTAATGACGACGGATATCTCTATTCTACCCCTATGATAATTAATGATGACGGATATCTCTATTCTACCTCCATGATAATTAATGATGACGGATATCTCTATTCTACCCCTATGATAATTAATGACAGATATCTCTATTCTACCCCTATGATAATTAATGATGACAGATATCTCCATTCTACCCCTATGATAATTAATGACGACAGATATCTCTATTCTACCCCTATGATAATTAATGATGACGGATATCTCTATTCTACCCCTATGATAATTAATGATGACAGATATCTCTATTCGACCCCTATGATAATTAATGATGACGGATATCTATATTCTACCCCTATGATAATTAATGACGACAGATATCTCTATTCTACCCCTATGATAATTAATGGTGACGGATATCTCCATTCTACCCCTATGATAATTAATGATGACGGATATCTCTATTCTACCCCTATGATAATTAATGATGACGGATATCTCTATTCTACCCCTATGATAATTAATGACGACGGATATCTCTAGTCTACCCCTATGATAATTAATGACGACGGATATCTCTATTCTACCCCTATGATAATTAATGATGACGGATATCTCTATTCTACCTCCATGATAATTAATGATGACGGATATCTCTATTCTACCCCTATGATAATTAATGACAGATATCTCTATTCTACCCCTATGATAATTAATGATGACAGATATCTCCATTCTACCCCTATGATAATTAATGACGACAGATATCTCTATTCTACCCCTATGATAATTAATGATGACGGATATCTCTATTCTACCCCTATGATAATTAATGATGACAGATATCTCTATTCGACCCCTATGATAATTAATGATGACGGATATCTATATTCTACCCCTATGATAATTAATGACGACAGATATCTCTATTCTACCCCTATGATAATTAATGGTGACGGATATCTCCATTCTACCCCTATGATAATTAATGATGACGGATATCTCTATTCTACCCCTATGATAATTAATGATGACGGATATCTATATTCTACCCCTATGATAATTAATGACGACAGATATCTCTATTCTACCCCTATGATAATTAATGGTGACGGATATCTCCATTCTACCCCTATGATAATTAATGATGACGGATATCTCTATTCTACCCCTATGATAATTAATGATGACGAATATCTGTATTCTACCCTTATGATAATTAATGACGAAGGATATCTCTATTCTACCCCTATGATAATTAATGATGACATATATCTCTATTCTACCTGTATGATAATTAATGACGACGGATATCTCAAACCTACCCCTATGATAATTAATGGCGATGGATATCTCTATTCTACCCCTATGATGATTAATGATGACGGATATCTCTATTCTACCCCTATGATAATTAATGACGACGGATATCTCTATTCTACCCCTATGATAATTAATGATGGCGGATATCTCTATTCTACCCCTATGATAATTAATGACGACGGATATCTATATTCTACCCCTATGATAATTAATGACGACGGATATCTCTATTATACCCCTATGATAATTAATGATGACGGATATCTCTATTCTACCCCTATGATAATTAATGATGACAGATATCTCTATTCGACCCTTATGATAATTAATGATGACGGATATCTCTATTCTACCCCTATGATAATTAATGATGACGGATATCTCTATTCTACCCCTATGATAATTAATGATGACGGGTATCTCTATTCTACCCCTATGATAATTAATGACAGATATCTTTATTCTACCCCTATGATAATTAATGATGACGATATCTCTATTCTACCTGTATGATAATTAATGACGACGGATATCTCAAACCTACCCCTATGATAATTAATGACGATGGATATCTCTATTCTACCCCTATGATAATTAATGATGACGGATATCTCTATTCTACCCCTATGATAATTAATGACGACGGATATCTCTATTCTACCCCTATGATAATTAATGATGACGGATATCTCTATTCTACCCCTATGATAATTAATGACGACGGATATCTATATTCTACCCCTATGATAATTAATGACGACGGATATCTCTATTATACCCCTATGATAATTAATGATGACGGATATCTCTATTCTACTCCTATGATAATTAATGATGACGGATATCTTTATTCAACCCCTATGATAATTAATGATGACGGATATCTCTATTCTACCCCTATGATAATTAATGATGACAGATATCTCTATTCGACCCTTATGATAATTAATGATGACGGATATCTCTATTCTACCCCTATGATAATTAATGATGACAGATATCTCCATTCTACCCCTATGATAATTAATGATGACGGATATCTCTATTCTACCCCTATGATAATTAATGATGACGGATATCTCTATTCTACCCTTATGATAATTAATGACGAAGGATATCTCTATTCTACCCCTATGATAATTAATGATGACATATATCTCTATTATACCCCTATGATAATCAATGATGACGGATATCTCTATTCTACCCCTATGATAATTAATGATGACGGATTTCTCTATTCTACCCCTATGATAATTAATCATGACAGATATCTCTATTCTACCCCCATGATAATTAATGACAACAGATATCTCTATTCTACCCCTATGATAATTAATGATGACGGATATCTCTATTCTACCCCTATGATAACTAATGATGACGGATATCTCTATTCTACCTCAATGATTATTAATGACGACAGATATCTCTATTCTACCCCTCTGATAATTAATGATGACGGATATCTCTATTCTACCCCTATGATAATTAATGACAGATATCTCTATTCTACCACTATGATAATTAATGGCGACGTATATCTCTATTCTACCCCTATGATAATTAATGGCGACGTATATATCTATTCTACCCCTATGATAATTAATGGCGACGTATATCTCTATTCTACCCCTATGATAATTAATGATGACGGATATCTCTATTCTACCCCTATGATAATTAATGACAGATATCTCTATTCTACCCCTATGATAATTAATGACGACAGATATCTCTATTCTACCCCTATGATAATTAATGACGACGGATATCTCTATTCTACCCCTATGATAATTAATGACGACGGATATCTCTATTCTACCCTTATGATAATTAATAACGAAGGATATCTCTATTCTACCCCTATGATAATTAATGATGACATATATCTCTATTCTACCCCTATGATGATTAATGATGACGGATATCTCTATTCTACCCCTATGATGATTACTGACGACGGATATCTCTATTCTACCCCTATGATAATTAATGACTACAGATATCTCTATTCTACCCCTATGATAATTAATGATGACGGATATCTCTATTCTACCCCTATGATAATTAATGATGACGGATATCTCTATTCTACCCCTATGATAATTAATGATGACGGATATCTCTATTCTACCCCTATGATAATTAATGACGACGGATATCTCTATTCTACCCTATGATAATTAATGACGACGGATATCTCTATTCTACGCTATGATAATTAATGACGACGGATATCTCTATTCTACCCCATGATAATTAATGACGACGGATATCTCTATTCTACTCCTATGATAATTAATGATGACGGATATCTCTATTCTACCCCTATGATAATTAATGACGACGGATATCTCTATTCTACCCCTATGATAGTAAATGATGACGGATATCTCTATTCTACCCCTATGATAATTAATGATGACGGATATCTCTATTCTACCCCTATGATAATTTATGACGGCGGATATCTCTATTCTACCCCTATGATAATTAATGATGACGGATATCTCTATTCTACCCCTATGATAGTTAATGATGACGGATATCTCTATTCTACCTCTATGATGATTGATGATGACGGATATCTCTATTCTACCACTATAATAATCAATGATGACGGATATCTCTATTCTACCACTATAATAATTAATGATGACGGATATCTCTACTCTACCCCTATGATAATTAATGATGACGCATATCTCTATTCTACCCCTATGATAATTAATGATGACATATCTCTATTCTACCCCTATGATAATTAATGATGACGGATATCTCTATTCTACCCCTATGATAAGTAATGACGACGGATATCTCTATTCTACCCCTATGATAATTAATGACGACGGATATCTCTATTCTACCCCTATGATAATTAATGATGACGGATATCTCTATTCTACCCCTATGATAATTAATGATGACGGATATCTCTATTCTACCCCTATGATAATTAATGATGACGGATATCTCTGTTCTACCCCTATGATAATTAATGACGACGGATATCTCTATTCTACCCCTATGATAATTAATGACGACGGATATCTCTATTCTACCCCTATGATAATTAATGATGACGGATATCTCTATTCTACCCCTATGATAATTAATGATGACGGATATCTCTATTCTACCTCTATGATAATTAATGATGACGGATATCTCTATTCTACCCCTATGATAATTAATGATGACGGATATCTCTATTCTACCCCTATGATAATTAATGACGACGGATATCTCTACTCTACCCCTATGATAATTAATGATGACATATATCTCTATTCTACCCCTATGATAATTAATGACAGATATCTCTATTCTACCCCTATGATAATTAATGACGACATATCTCTATTCTACCTCTATGATAATTAATGGCGATAGATATCTCTATTCTACCCCTATGATAATTAATGACGACATATATCTCTATTCTACCTGTATGATAATTAATGACAGATATCTCTATTCTACCCCTATGATAATTAATGACGACATATCTCTATTCTACCCCTATGATAATTAATGACGACATATATCTCTATTCTACCCCTATGGTGATTTATTATCGGACATCAACATCATATCGGCAAAGTTTGAGTAAACGCGTTTACATGCTTCCATAGCAAGTCATAGGACAGCCAAGGAGATAACAACACATTTTACCGAAGACACCAAACAGGACATACAACTAGTCATTGAAAACGATATTCTGAACCTGTTCCAAAACTCAAAATAAGATAAATTGGGCATGGAAAACCGAGCCAAATCTCGGATTCCATTGTCGAAAGAGAACAAAAACATGGAGGTATAAGTCCAACAGAAAAAGAAAATTATAGATGAGTTTGATGTTATGCCCCTCGTTTTCTTTACACACAACTTACCATTTACATTATATCAAGTACAATATCTCGCTTCCTGTTCTGTTGTATTGTCCCAAGTGTATCGAAAACCAACAAACGATTATCTGATATAACGGAAATATAAGGAAGTATACAGACTAACGATATTTATGTTCTATATCAAAAAACTTATTTTTATTATATGCTAGAAGTATGTATGAAAGAAGATTTAAGAACTTTCCCTGTAAAATATCCTATGTAGAAGAGACATTCAATACAATTTAGTTTTAGCAGGCTTTCTTTGCTGATAGCAATCTTCAATCTTTTTCCTCTCTAGAATCACGCGAAACACGTATAAAGTATGGGTACTTTAACGGCGTAATGTTTGTATAAGATTCTCCTGAATTACGACCAAGTGTTCAAATCAACAACGTAGCTATTACGGCATCAATCACAACATCACACGGATGCTTTGCCAATCTGAGTCTCAAAGACGTTTTGCACATTGATTATTTGAGAAATTAACTTCATTATTCACAATGGCATAATTTAATGATCCATCTTTATAGTCTTCTCTAAAACAACAAAGACGTACGCTCCCAGGGGCCGGCAGGCGCTGGCAGACTCTACCTTGTACAGAATGGTGGAATTTAATGACTGTCTCGAACCATTTTGGGATAGCAGTCACGATACTGGCGGAATGACGTCATCGGTATTGGCAGCTTAACTTTAAAATAAAAAGGCTGTAATCTGATATAAGATACACGACAGAAATACTATATCGATGATATTCTAAACTTCCAACAATTTAAGTGTGGTTTGAACATAACGCACTGTGCAATGAGAGAGCATTACCAAATACTGTTTCAAAACTCAAGTAAACTATGCAACACAATGCTTGTGTCAGGGATTGAACATATTTATTTGGTCAATGTATCACGATTTCTCGTCCCTGAATATAAATTGATGTGCAAAAACAAGCACCAAACGGAACAGCAAACGTTACGTGATACAAATTTAATTTGTCACCTTCATGCCTGCTCCAGGGTATACACTTATAACTAGGCCATGTAAATGACATGACCGTCGACTAAACGAATTGCTTAGTAGATCGGCCAAGTTAGTGCAATGAGAATATCATTGTTTTTGCTTATCTTAGACAATGAGATATATGACCATTGGATGAAATTTTATCTCAGCACATTTTAAGGAGATAAACGCATATTAAAAGTACATTAATGAAATTACGTTCTGTACACACCAATATGAAATACAGAATGGTTCATAAAATATAATCAATCATTTTTATTTCACATTCTAGATTATCTTTGTTTCATTGTCATTTCTCTTAAAGATGTTATTTTGTGAGGATATTATATCTAGGCGACTGCTGATTTCATAAGAAAACAGAGTCAATGAATACTGGCGTCAATTACAGAAAGAGATGTCACTCCAGGGGACGGTAGAGTGACATCCCATCCACATACAAAACCACGTTTTTACCTAATCGCCCAATTAAAAGCTGAGAGAAAAGCGTATATAACACTCGCTCCAATTTTGTAGATTTTAGATTGTCTTGGCCTGGGAACTGATAACCCCATCTTCCTCACGGGGTCGAAGTTCAACTAAGGGCCAAAGGTGAGGCAGATTCAATGATACGTTAAGATGAAAGCAATGTTCAGAAAGGCGAAGTTAACATCCCCAGAATGTTACGTTGACTTCAGAACAATTATGCAGAGAAAAAATTGATGATGTCAATAGTTTCTGAAATAAATACATCTTTCTGGTACTGTGATAGAATGGTTTTGACATTGTCCTACAGCTGATATCCGATTCAGCAAACATTTAAAGAAATAGTTAATGTCTCCTACGTTCAAAAATGTCCTCTCTTTTTCTGTTTTGTGTTTCGTGTTGTGACACTCGTCCTCATATGACCCCCTGCATAACGAGAACATTAACATCTCCCCTACAGAAACATAAATAGAAAATCATAATTAAACATGGTTTTTATATACCATTACTGCGTCGCTTTCTCGCCTCATTTTACGCCTAACTAATGAAATACTCTCCCGTTAATCCAAAACTTCAGGCATACATTGATTTTAAGTCTTCCTCTTGATTTCTGTCCTTTAGTAATTCCATATTCGAGCTGACAAAGAATTAACAAAACGATAATAACCTCTGTCTGAGTTCTATTCCTATAACCATATGTGTTATTTCAGTACAATTGTTTGAAATTGAAATAGAAAACGATGATCTAAAATTGCTAAACATATTGTTTCAAGTCACTGACATTTCTATATTTATATCTGAAGAGTCAGGATGACAGCTAGTGTTTCGCCCAGCGTCATGTGTCTCTGTTGGATTCAGTTCAAATCCGTCAGAAATAAACATGACGATGGTCTGGGCAAAGTGTTATTTTCCGGGTCCAATATCCAATATGGCCGACCTCTAGTAAACACTTTTTAATCTTCTCCAGTGCCAATGAGCCGAAATGAGGTTTGGGTGTCTGACAAAGTGTTTTTCAGTCTCGTTAAAACTTTGACAGCCACGGAGACGTTTTGTAACATGAATGCGTAATCCGGATTTTCTTGGGGAAAAATAATCAGAATACAAACTTCTTAAATTCTTCCTATGGCAATAAGTGCAAAGTTGAACATTTAAAAAAGGCAGTACCGAAAATAGCATACACCAGCACGACAAAACAAACGTCATCAATATTACCAGGAAAAACAAAAATGCAAGGAAGGATATATTTAAAAAAAAAATAAATAATAATAATCCGTCGGGAAATAAAACTAGCTAACGATATAGAGTATAATGTGACCGGTTGGGATGTCCTGCTGAATGGCTTCGGCAATATGTTTCACTGATGTTGCACTGTCACAATGAGACAAACGCGAACATCGCAAAGCCTCCAAAAATACAACATACATACATCTTCCGCACAGGGGAAGCCGTCCTAATATGACCATGGTTCTTGATAGGGTCGACGTCAAACATCTTGTAACCAAACCGAACAGTTTTAATTCTTTGAATCTTTTGTTTCATTTCGCTATGCACATGACACCATGACGTCAGTATGTGTTAGTAAAAACCTTCCAGAACAAGAAAATGAAAAATGAACGATGTGGAACCAGTTTCTCAAATACTGCCAGAATGAGATTGCTCACATAAATTCTACCGTATTCTACAGTGATCATTCGCTGCAGCCAGTTCTAATCATGAAAAGCATTTCGATTTGTGTTTAACTGCCCGCGAAATGGACTTACCCAAGATGAGATTGCGAGCAGATTTAACAAAGGATGAACGAGAATGTCATGGACATGTTTAGTTGGGTTATTTCATATAAAGTTACGTCAATATATATGTAATGGATATGTTTATAATACAGAGAGAGAGAGAGAGAGAGAGAGAGAGAGAGAGAGAGAGAGAGAGAGAGAGAGAGAGAGAGAGAGAGAGAGAAAGGGGGGGGGGTCTGTTTACATTTTGCTATAAACATTCTTATAATCGCTTTGAATTTAACGATATATGTAATGCAAAGAGGGAATTATATCAATGTTTCTGAGCTGTTCATGGTTATCTGAAATACTATAATGATTAAGTTATCGTTTTGAGTTCACGTGGTCATAAATACCGGTAAACTTAAATCACTACTTGTCCTGAACGCCTGGATAGATAAAAACGCATGTGGCTGCCCCGGGGCCGCAGTGGCGGGCCAAATAGAGGCAAATCATTTAAATGGAATTTGGTCTGGAGCATTATTGACACCCATCGGCAGAATTGGTTGATGGATAAGAGGTGCAACGGCCAATCGACATCTTTGGTTATATGGGGCCTAATAAAAATGTAAAATGACATAAAACAAGATCTTAAAATCCTAAAACGATATACACTTTATAAAGGGTTGGGAATTATTGGCAATCTAAATTGTATCATACAGATCACATTCATTTAATATTGTTTATCGTCCCGACAACAGCTAAGGTCATTTAAGGACGGTCTCTTGTGCGTGCGACATGCATGCGTGTGACAGTGAGTATGTGTGTTTTGTGAGGCTGCGATATGTTCGTGTAAAGTCTCCTTGTGACGATTTATAGTGTTACCTCACTGAAGCATTTGTTTTCAATATGGTGGAAATATCTTTTTATATTTACATGCTGTGTTGCATTTGCCTATATGTCGTTAGTAAACCAAATTGTATTGATGAGACTGTATACTACAATTTACAGTGATTCGGTCAGAGTAGGAATACAGCCCCAGGTGTTGCTGGTCAATACAATGGCCGCCAGCTACGTTCGGCCTGGAGAGATTTCGAATGCTAGCATTTATAATCCACAACACAAAAAATAAAACAACTTCACAAGTTGTGAGAGTAATATTTTATAATTAAAACAAAATGTAGTCAACACAAAATAACTATAAGCGTCGTTCTTGATCTAAGAATTATCAAATTGTCAATGTCGTCACACTCACACTCACAGGGGCGCTCGTTTCCTAATTTTCAGAAATGTTAGACATGTTACTTACGGGCGACATTCTATTTATCTGTCACCCAAATTGTATTTATATCGACTGTATATACCATTAGGTAACAGTTCAATGCTTAAATGACCCTATTCGGTCACATTATGTGTGAATATTTCAATTTCCATTAAATTTGTCTCAAGCAACTCAATTCATGACCCCATGAAATAGACCAAATCAAGATTCAATCCTTAATTATAAATACAACCCAGTACGCGTGTTGTTGATCTGTGTTAGACTCAACTACCTTTTGAGTCATCCCCGATATCTATAAAACAACCATGCACTGTTAATTAGCAGCGTCATAATACCGTATCATAGACCTGTTTGCTTTCAGCTGCTCCGCCAACATCTTAATTATTATAAACATTATTTTATTATATTTAGAAATAGACCATTACTCAATGCTATTCTTTCTAGTACTAATCGGCAAATAACACGAGGTTTATCACCCGCCAACGTCTTCCTCTTCCTTCACTTTAATCTTATGGATATCGTGATTACTGTTACAGCAATCTACAGCATCATCGGCCTCCTCCTCATCATTACCCATTAAAGGTGACGGTTGTTTGTTCTGATTTGCTATCTGTAGAAGGGTTTACAGCTGTTGGGTATTACCACGGTCAATAGACCCTCCCTACTCTGCTATTGTAGTAGACTTTTATAGGAGCCATTTCCGTGAACTCCGCGCAAAACAAAACATCGAAATCAAACAATGTGAAATAAACGTAGAACACTATCCAGGTTTATATCATCAGTGATAATCGTCCTCTAGGGAGAGACAATCATCATTAGCTGGATCAAGTTGTGATATATGAGGTCAGGGACACGGGAGTACAAGTAACACGACACGGTCAAATTTCCGAAATCGTTTGGCGTGCCGTGTTTGGTTCTAAATTTACAAGTCTCCCAAGGATCCAACGTAATGTAAGGTCATCATGGCCGCCATTAAAGATGTCCGAACTCCATTAGCTAAGAAGCTCCTGTAGTTTAATTTTTAAATTATTTCAATGATTGAAGATGACACCATCTTTAAACGGCATGAAATGTTGATGGGATCTTAAATAAAGCCAAACAAACAATATTTCATCAAAATTGCTGAAGAGGTTGAATTATGGTTCAAGGCTGTTGGTTTTATTGTTATTATATTCTTAACGCCCTGTCAACACTGAACAGGTCATTGGGGCCAACAAAAACAGTTTGGTTTGGTTTAGTTTATTTTGTTTAACGTCCTATTAACAGCTAAGGTCATTTAAGTCTCCTTGTGAAAGGCCGGAACTTTTGCCGATTTATAGTGCTACCTCACTGAAGCATACTGCCGAAGACACCCAGCAGCACACCCCACCCGGTCACATTATACTGACAACGGGCGAACCAAACAGGTATTAAACGAAACAACATAAAGCAAACGAAATATGTTGGTTCATACACATATATTTTAACAATATGAATGCTGGTGGTTTCAAAGCACTTATCGTACACTTATTTTAATAAATAGGGCAAAAAATTACTTACATTTCTTTTCAATTTGTTGGTACTTATTAAGATTTAAGTTGATATTGAATTATTACTTCTGATCGGGGTGTAACGTCTCGACAACAATCAGGCTTATGTAATAACGTACAAAATATTAATGAAAACAAGGTTTTTTTTAATACAAATTTCACATATAACTCATAATCACTAACCTCATTAGTCTATGTTCGAGATCTCATCACAAAAAACTCATTTGCATGATTACGGTTATTTGAATATTAGTTTTGTTCCTGGTTCTATTCGATATAACCGAAGGATGGAAAATAAGGAAATGTGTTTGAATGCAAAAAAAAATATAAAAAATATACAATATTGCCTCGTGAAAACATCATCAATGGAAAATAAGGAAAGTTTGTATATGTAAAACGCATACAATCAACAAATATGTACTCAGGAAAACACCACTTTGTTTTAATGGATATAACTCAATAATGTACAAGACAGGTTACGGAAAGTTCTTTTACCTTGAATATAAAAAGACAAATGCAACCTTTGTATATCGAAAATCAGTTACATAATGTACTAACCATAATCGTTAAGATAACAGTGAATTGGCGGAAAACATTCAGCAATATTTCCTTATCTAAAGCTATAACAGTGAAAAATAATGTAAAATATATGTTTAATTCATTCTTACACCTAGATACATTCCAATATATTAACAACCCATATATATGTTACTCTGCTATATTCCCCACTATGTAGAACGTCCTTCCGTTCTGTTTGGTTTAATACTGTTTAACGTCCTATCAACAGCCAAGGTCATGTAAGGACAGCCTCCCCTGTGTATTATAACGTTATATCAACAACCAAGGTCATGTAAGGACAGCCTCCCCTGTGTATTATAACGTCCTATCAACAACCAAGGTCATGTAAGGACAGCCTTCCCTGTGTATTATAACGTCCTATCAACAACCAAGGTCATGTAAGGACAGCCTCCTCTGTGTATTATAACGTCCTATCAACAACCAAGGTCATGTAAGGACAGCCTTCTCTGTGTATTATAACGTCCTATCAACAACCAAGGTCATGTAAGGACAGCCTCCCTGTGTATTATAACGTCCTATCAACAACCAAGGTCATGTAAGGACAGCCTCCCTTATGTATTATAACGTCCTATCAACAACCAAGGTCATGTAAGGACAGCCTTCCCTGTGTATTATAACGTCCTATCAACAACCAAGGTCATGTAAGGACAGCCTCCGCTGTGTATTATAACGTCCTATCAACAACCAAGGTCATGTAAGGACAGCCTCCGCTGTGTATTATAACGTCCTATCAACAACCAAGGTCATGTAAGGACAGCCTCCGCTGTGTATTATAACGTCCTATCAACAACCAAGGTCATGTAAGGACAGCCTTCCCTGTGTATTATAACGTCCTATCAACAACCAAGGTCATGTAAGGACAGCCTCCCCTGTGTATTATAACGTCCTATCAACAACCAAGGTCATGTAAGGACAGCCTCCCCTGTGTATTATAACGTCCTATCAACAACCAAGGTCATGTAAGGACAGCCTCCCCTGTGTATTATAACGTCCTATCAACAACCAAGGTCATGTAAGGACAGCCTTCCCTGTGTATTATAACGTCCTATCAACAACCAAGGTCATGTAAGGACAGTCTCTCCTGTGTATTATAACGTCCTATCAACAACCAAGGTCATGTAAGGACAGTCTGTCTTATGTATGAGGTGTCTTGTGCGGTATGTTTCTGTTCGTCTACTTCTGATAGCGCGGAACTAATGCCGACTTAATAGTGCTACCGCACTGAAGCATACTGCTGAAGACACCAAGCAGGACACCCCACCCGATCACATTGTACCGACAACGCCCTTCAATTGGGTAAAACGTCATATACACAGCTAAGGTCATATAAGACTAATCCCCCGTGTACAATTTTACTGCGTGTGTGGAGTTTATGTGTTTGGAAGGCTGTGATACTTTCATGTTCGTCGACTTTTTATAGTGCTACCTCATTGAAGTGTGCTGTCGAAGTTATCAAGCATGGTGACAACGGGAAAACAGTTGTCCAAATCCCAAAATTCGAATTGCTAAGTAGGAGAAGAAACACAGGGGCGAATGTTCGAATAAAGGCAAAACAAGTTGTTTAGAAAGAAGAGAACATATCCTGAATTTAGTCACACCTGTTGATCATGAAAAGATAGATTTTAGAAAATTATAATAATTATTACGTCGACATCGTATAACGGACCAACCGAACAATTGTTTTCCCATAGTCTTTAGTGTTAACGTTTTGGAGTATGATATTAAAATTTTTGAATTCAATTTTCATCTTTATTCGAACTATTACGCCGAAAATTCTGACAATCTGTCTTCATTCGAACTATTACTCGAGCATTTCTGACAATTTGTTTGCCTTGCCTTTTGCGATATCAAGTGTAAAGCTCGTGTAGTACCGAAATACCGCTTAGTAAAACATTGCGAATACGTTAATACCGCGGGAATGTATTAAATTACTACAATTCTGGGTAAAGCCTGGCTGACGAGATCATTATTGGCGTCACTGTTTTGATTGACAAGAAAGACTCCAGCATCGTGAAAGACATTGATCCTCTGATACTTGCTACATTTTATCAAGTGGAATTCATTGTATTGATTTTGAAATGGGTATGGCGCAATCATTTTGGGAAATAATAATAGAACCGGTTCAACCCGATTGGGAGACGACGATCACTTCGGACATATCAGACGTAGAAAAGTTCAACAGTTCATGAAAATGTAATAGGAGCCTGAAATCTTCACCAGCATTACATAAATACACCGAACAAAATTATCTACGACGTTTGATCATTTACCAGAGTTACCAGAAGTCAATCGAAAAAAAACTGTATCATATCTACTCGGTAAACCGAAAATTTTGAGAAACGTTTGACCATCCTGACGGAGATATACATGCAAGCTCTACAATATAAAGCGAGCTCATTTCCATTCTACACAGCAAACAAAACCCAGGCAAGTGTGTAAAAAAAAAAAAGCCCAGTCTGCCGTAACCTCCGCCCAGGCAGAAGGGCCGCGGTGGCCGAGTGGTTAAGGTGTCCCGACACTTCATCACTAGCCCTCCACCTCTGGGTTGTGAGATCGAAACCTTCATAGGACAGTTACCAGGTACTGACCGTAGGCCGGTGGTTTTTCTCCGGGTACTCCGGCTTTTCTCCACCTCCAAAACCTTGCACGTCCTTAAATGACCCTGGCTATTAATAGGACATTAAATAAAAGAAACCAAACCAAACCGCCCAGGTAATTGTGTAAAAATCCTGCTCAATCTGACCTACCTCCGCCAAGGCAAATGTGTAAAAAAAAAAACCTACTCAACCTCTGGTAGCCTCCGCCCGAGCAGGTGTGTAAATTGCCTGTGCCACCCGTCCTACCTCCGTCCAGGCAAGTATGTAAACAACCTGCTCAATCTGTCCCACCTCCGCTCAGGCAATGGTATAAACAAACTGCTCAATCTTTCGTACCCTCTGCCCATGCAAGAGTTTAATCAACATGCTTCAGCTATTCAGCCATACCCCAAGTAATTGTGTAAACAATCTGAAAGAGTCAGCGACATATTCTGCATTCTTGAAGATAAGGGGAATGTGTTAGACACCATTCGGTGGTCCCATGAATGGAGGGATTGTTGAAATATATATCAAGTTGGCAAATCATAACCACCAACAATAGGTGGCCTCATTTTCAAAGGAAAAAATATATATGACGTCACATAAAGAAACGATTTTTTAGAATAAGAATGATTTGATATTCATATCTTCTGTATCACAGCAATGTAGCCGTCTAAAAGAGAATCACAAAGAACTATCTACCAGTTTGTATTATTTGTTTTTGGTTTTGTATGTTTATTGTCCTTTTTTAATAGCTATTGCATTTAAGGACTAATCTACAACTGAATTGAATGGATTAAAGTATCTTGTTCAAAGATACAACAGTGCCCGTGACACGACTCGAACTAGCGATTATTCGATCATGCAGCCTGTGTCCTACCACTAAACTACGGTGACTTCAAAAATCAAGTTAGAGTATTTGCCGTATTTAATCTACTGGAACATTGCTGTCTATCATGTGTCAGGGTTAAATCATTTTGGTTGACGGGTTTGATGTTTATATGTATCGACGGCAACCAAATCATATCCATATTTGTCCGTTGTCAGTATAATTTTACCGGGAGGGATGCCCTTCCGCGTCGATAAGCATCAATTCC